>NC_132859.1:25913972-26568972 GCF_048164855.1 Canis lupus baileyi | reverse complement strand
TTGGTCAGAGACCAGCAGTAACTTAACAGCTCCATTGGTTCAATGTCTCCCTGAAGCACCTACATAATGATGGACGCTCTCACATAGTGCACCCCTTTCCTTCCCAGGACTGAGTTTGCCAGATGTCCACAGGCTGGCACTCACCAACTTCCATAATTATCCAACTTTCTCTATTTAAAACTCATTTTTCATCTGTGTAAATTTAGTCATCCCTTTTTCAATACCATAGCAAAATGTACATCTGTATTATATTGGCCTATTGAGAGGTCTAGGCCCAGGTTGTTTAGCTGAATTTTCTGTTAAAATGGGAATGTTCTTAATCTCTGCTGTCCAAACCAGTAACCAACGCCACATATGGCTACTAAGCATTTGAATTGGGGTTAGTGTGAGTAAGGAACTGAATTTTTCATTCTATTTAATTTCAAGAAATTTAAATAGCCATATGTAGTGAGTGACTATTGTATTGGATAATGAGACAGTCTGCTTAAGATTCTCTCTCTCCCTCTTCCTCTGCCCCCCCCTCAAATAAATAAATGAATCTAAAAAAAAAAAAAAAACAAACAAACTTCAGAGTGCTTGTTCGGTAGCACATATACTAAAAAAAACAAAACAAAACAAAAACAAAAACAACCTTCAGGATTATTTTTATTTAGGGCAGAAATTAAAAGAAATAAATACTAAAATTTTACCAATATGGCCCTCTTGAAAGTCCTTGTCAGGAAAAATTTTATTAGTTATACAAATTATAAACAGATTTCTTCAGTTGTAAATTATATCCCTGCAGCCTTCAACTTTTCTTGACCATAATCCACAATTTGAAATAATTTTCATAATAACATTCATGCCCACACACACAACTGAAACAAAAATTTACCCCTAAAAGGCATTCCAATGTTTTTTTATTGTATTGTATATTATTAAATGTATTCTATTCTACTTCAGTGTTTTAAAAATGGCTGTTATAACTCTCAACACTGGTTTCTCAACCTATTGAAAGGTCAATACCTACAGATTGCAAAACAATCTGTCGATTCCTCTTTTAAGATAAGAGAGGAAAAGGGGGAGAGGTGAAGGAGATTGACTGATTAAGAAAAGAGAAAAAGAAACCTAAGATACCCAAAAATATTCTAGAGATGGGGGAAAGGAAGGAAAATGTCTGAAGTGGGAGGAAGAGTGAAGGGAAGAGGGCTCCTAGTTCCTACAATCTGATTTGCCCATCAGGGCCTGCTGGTTTTAATAGGCACTTCTCTCACCCCAGAAGACTCACCCAAATCCTCCTGCACTGGGCCTACATCTCTTTCCAGAACAGATTCTCTTATTCTACTGCCTATTACCTCTTAATCATCTGAGAGCATGTTTTCTGCTCTAAGATCATTCATGGAGGCCCTGAGGGGCTTCCTGCATCACAGACCCTCTTTCTTCACGCTTCCACTGAAGGTGGTATCCACGTGGATGTTTTTCTCTTTGTCCTTATTTCTTCTCTCTCTCTCCCTCCTGGTTGTGCCTCTTCTCTGTAACTGCCTATAATAGATCAATGTAAAACACTATCTGGAGTTCAAAAATCCAATTGTACAAGAATTGTATGCAGTGGAAAATTCAAGTGAAAAATTACAGGGTGCTGTTTCTCACTCTGAGGGCTTCTAGATCTTGGAGGAACCCTCTGAAGACCACCAAGGTGGCTTGGTTCCCATTTTAAGTCACAGTGACCTGGGAGTTCTGTTGTCTGTGATTGTGAAATGAGCCAATGTGATCCTAGGAAGCAATAGCAGATAAATGCGGTATTCAAGAGAAAGGACGAACAGCTGGAGAAGATTCTGCCAACCACAGCTCATGGAAGGAAGGATGTGGGGACACAGTGGGGAGACTGGGTGAGTAGAAGTCTGTCAGTAGGAAGCACAGTTAGTAGCCTGGATTGATGCCCAGCTCTGGATAGAAGGGATGTAAATTACCACTAGCAGCAGCAAGGAAGAAAGGAAAGGAGAGGTATTTCCAAAGAAGTACCTCAAGTGAGTGTCTTGGCATCCTTCGCCTGGACCAAATTTTATAAATCTGAAAAAGTGTGGGAGTCCTGTTAAAGCTATTCTGAAGGTAGCCCTGAACCCACTTTCAATAGCTTTGCAAACATACAGCAGGCAGATGAAAATGAAATCACTCAAATGAAAAGGCACAGGAGAGTTTTGATGATACAAAACTTAAGCCTGGTTCACATTCAGCCAGGAGCAGCTTGCCAGCCTTGGCTGCTAGTCCAATTTCTCCATCCCTAAGACAGGAAATTACGTGAGGCCCAAAATACGCTCCCCTACAGCTCCATGAGTGAGTGCAGCTGTTCCAAGAGGATTTCCTGTATCCAGGCTCTGCACAGGAAGATTTGTGTGGTGCCAAGATGTTTGCTGAGCACCTACTCTGTGCAAGGTGTACTGTTAAGCTTGTGTTTAGCCTTATGTGTCAGCAGATGACAATTAGGAGATATGCTGGCTCTGAGCTGCAGTTGAAATGTAGCTCTCTTAGACCTGTTGACAAATTCCCCTAGCACTGTCTGTTTCCTAGGTCAACTCTCAAATCTCCCTCTCAAGCACAAAGAGGATTATTCTATCCCCCCCCTTCCCCCCCCACCCTCTTTTACTTGAGGCACTCAAAATTGGCAATTCTGACTCATCGATGTGTGTGTGTGTCTGTGTATTTCAGAATCTCAATAATAGCAGGTAACAAATTAAGACTATTAAACATAGCTTTCTAGAAGATGAGTGAAGGTGTTTATGATTCATAAAGTACTGTCCTGGATGCTCTTTTCTGAGTTCTTCAATCTCTTGCCTCAATCCTGGGTTAACAGGCTGTAAATAATGTGTTTTCTTAAAGAAAGAAAGGAGAGGAGAGAGAGGAGAGGAGAGGAGAGGAGAGGAGAGGAGAGGAGAGGAGAGGAGAGGAGAGGAGAGGAGAGGAGAGGAGAGGAGAGGAAGGGGGGGAAGGAAGGCAAAGAGAGAAAGAGAAAGAGAAAGAAAGAAGAAAAAGAAAGAAAGAAAGAAAGAAAGAAAGAAAGAAAGAAAGAAGAAAGAAAGAAAAAGAAAGAAAGAAAGAAAGAAAGAAAGAAAGAAAGAAAGAAAGACAGACAAACATAAAAAAACAAAAACAGAACTTTCTTATTTCCAAAGTAGGAAACAGGGCAGCCCGGGTGGCTCAGCGGTTTAGCGCCGTCTTCAGTCCAGGGCATGAATCCTGGAGACCCGGGACTGAGTCCCATGTGGGGCTCCCTGCGTGGAGCCTGCTTCTCCCTCTGCCTGTGTCTCTGCCTCTCTCTCTCTGTCTCTCATGAATAAATAAATAAAATATTAAAAAAAAATTAAAAAGTAGGAAACTATTTATTTATTTCAATGCCTGGCAGAGGAAGTATGGTTGGAAATGTTACCCAGCACTAAACTAGATTAATTTTCTTTTCAAGAAGAAAAGTAAGCAACTTGGGCTAAAGGAGGCAGATTGCAAGGCCCTATTATTTAGCACGTTTCCAATGAAAGCCAGTACTGCTATTGAAGTGCTGGCTGATGGAACTTTCTCTTCCTCTCTGTAATGCCCGCCCACAGGTTGCTTGGCAACCACATTACATTGCTGTGAACACTCCCCAGCAATAACTGATCCTGAATTTTAATTTTTGTGCTGATGCTTAAGTGGGATGGATGGATAGATAAATTAATAAATCAATAAATTAATAAATTAATAAATGATAAATAAATAAATGCAATCTCCCTGAAACACTATTCATTTGGACTAATAAGCAACATGTGGGGAAAATTTTAGGATGACAAATAGAGTGATACAAAAAACTGGCAAAGCCTTTGTCTTTTCAGGAAGATTTTGTTTAAAAAATATGAAAAAACTGGGTAGGCTTGTGAAAAAAAAAATAAGTAAAATGGTAAGAATGGAAGATGCATTTAACCCTTCCCCCTAAGCCCTAACATCTATATTGATATAAAGAATAAAATATTAACTTTTATTGTTTCTTCATCAAGACAGCTTTTCAAAAATAAGAATAACACTAAATGTGCTTTGCATAAAAGGATCTGGGATGGCCACCTACATCCCTAGCATTACCCTCCCTTCTCACATGTAGTAGAAATAATAATTTACATGCATGGTAACAAAAAGGGGCCAGGTTGACTTGGAGATTCCACATCAATTGGTAGTTGCTGCTTTGTGTTTTTAAATGAGAGTGTGAATGGAACCTGTTGCAAATAACTCCTTGTGGTGTCTATTGTCCTTTATTCACAGCTTCTAAAAATGTGCCCTCATGTGGTTAAGTGCTCCTAATCTAAGGGCTAGGAACTATCATTTTTATTACTCCTGAAAATCATCCTTCTAGGTCATTTCAAAGAGGAAAGTGCCACATACTTCTCTCATCTCTTCAATATGTAATAAGATTTTTTTTTTTCCTAGAAAACTCAATTTCTTACCTGAAACCACTCTTTTAAGTATAACAAAACAAAGACCTGGGGTCCAAATTCTGGCTCCCCCACTTATCAGCTGTGGAACCCAATTAGGGGATAGCATCAATTATCACTTCATTTGAGTAGTTGTAGGCTAAATAAGATCACCTAACACAATACTGTCACAGATATATACTCAATTTCAGCCATTATTGTTAATTGGCCATACCATGTAGTATTATGGGTATAGCGAAGGCTGTGATGTGCTGCCCAGATCCCCCTTTGAGAATGAAGGAGTTATTCTTCTGGCTTCTGGGAATGCTACACCAAGACAGCCTTCAGCTATGAGTTCTCTTTGAAGACTGCCTGGGCTGAAGAACCTAAGATCATATCTAGCCTAAGATAATGCATCCTTCCAGGGACAGCATGAAACCAATCCATGATCCCCTTAGGGATTTAAAAGGCCAGCCCCTTCACTCCAACCCAGGACAACTCCAGAGCCATCCCTGCTTCAGAGTTGCCCATAAAGTTGGGTAAGGCCTTCGCTGGGCCTACATCATGGCTCAACCCCTCTCTGTGTCTATTCCTGCTTCCTTCTCTTCCTTTTTTCAGCTATGGATTCCAAGAACCAATTATTTCTAACAAATATCCTGCATGCCAAACTGCATCCCAGCAAGACAGTCTGCTTCCTGGGAAACCAACCCATCGTAATGAATGATCACAAGTACATTTAAGAAGATCTGTAGTGCTTGTAATATAATTGCATGTGAAAAGAGGATACCTAATTCAGCATGTGGGATAATCTCAGTGATGACAAGTTATATTCATGTGAGTGTATATGAAGGGAAAACTGAGAAGTACACCAAGATTAGCATTATCTCCTACTGGGTGGTGGTATTAGACATGACTCATTTTCTTTATACTTTTCTATGCTTTCCAAGTTTCCTACAAAGAACATATTTCATTTCCTGTCAGAGAGATAGATCTCCCAAGGGCTGAGCCCCATCCTCTACTTGACTTGGCCAGAGTATTTCAGCTTTCAGATAGTCATGAATGAAAATGGGTCAATTTACAATACTCCTTGCCACTGTAACTAGTCAGTTCACTCTTGTATTTCTAATTGCTGAAATCTGTAGTTCTCAAGCTTTAGCTTAGGAATCTTTTCTTCAAAGACAAGGTACTCAAAACATAAAGCATTTAAAATCAGAACTTCTATGATAGAAGCCAAGAATGAGACTAGGTAGGGAAGAAGAAAAAGATAGAAGCTTCTGCCCCTTGGTCAGGTCTCTAAAATGTCACTTTGTTGTTGTTGTTGTTGTTGTTTTTAATTTTTATTTATTTATGATAGTCACAGAGAGAGAGAGAGAGAGAGAGAGAGAGAGAGGCAGAGACATAGGCAGAGGGAGAGGAGAAGCAGGCTCCATGCACCGGGAGCCCGACGTGGGATTCAATCCCGGGTCTCCAGGATTGTGCCCTGGGCCAAAGGCAGGCGCTAAACCGCTGTGCCGCCCAGGGATCCCTAAGATGTCACTTTGAAAGCCCCGAACCAGAGTTAGGATTATTTTTTTCCAAGATTTCATTTGTTTATTCATGAGAGACCCACAGAGAGACACAGAGACACAGGCAGAGGGAGAAGCAGCCTCCCTGCAGGGAGCCTGATGCAGGACTTGATCTCAGGACCCCAGGATAACTATCTGAGCCAAAGGCAGATGCTCAACCACTGAGCCACCCAGGTGCCCCAGGATTTTTAAATGTCATAGAGACATTACCTTCAATCTTGATAATGTGATTTGGAGGGCAAGACATGGACCCCAACTTCAGTCTGGTTGGAAAAACACATGTAAGAAACAAGAGACAAAGAATGGTAAACTTTTTGTCACTGTAAGTAAGTACAGTTCAGAAAAAGATGACATGCCTATAGGCTGGAATCACCAGAAAGGATTTCATGGAGGAAGTAGGTCTTGGCTGCATTTTGAAGAATGAATAAATTTAGCAAAGCAAGGGGCAACAGAGGGGTCATCTTGGGTAAGGACAGTAGCCAAAGCATAGAAGGGAAGTAAGTTATTGGATCTTTAAGTCCAATAAACAGTGCACTTCTTCACTTAAGGCTGCACTTGGAAAATGAGAAAATATGGTTGATTTTTTTTAAAGATTTATTTATTTATTTATGATAGACATAGAGAGAGAGAGAGAGAGAGAGAGAGGGAGAGGGAGAGGCAGAGATACAGGAGGAGGGAGAAGCAGGCTCCATGACGGGAGCCCAACGTGGGACTCGATCCTGGGTCTCCAGGATCACACCCTGGGCTGTAGACGGCGCTAAACCGCTGAGCCACCCAGGGATCCCCCGAGAAAATATGGTTGAATCAACATTGTGAATGGAATATATGAAGGGAAATGAAACAGTGGAATTTAGATTCCATTCAGGTAAAAGTGTTTCCTTGGGGGCCTATTAAATAGCTTTGTCTGACCATGATATACAAAAGGGGAAGCAGGCAGAAGGCACCCTGAGTAGAGGCCATGGACTTCACATAGGGTGCCTTGACCTAACCTAACATGGGTTCTGGCAGTAGTGGACATGTTGAATTTGAGTATAGTGATACTGATTTTCTCATGTTGATGAAAAAATACCTGTCACATCACATGCAGATGGCTGTGTTTTTCTTTTCTGGAAAATTTTCTTTAATATCATTATGTGTCCTTCCTTCTAATGCACCATTGGCAATGCTCTCAGAGCCAAAGAGTAAAAGAGGCAGGAACAAGTGAGGGCTGAGCCAGAAACCTGAGTGTGCGATTATCTCTGAGGCTGGGCCCTCCCTGGATTCTGGCTCACTGAGCAAATAAGATCTATAACACTTCTGCCTGGAGTGATCTGGAATAACCCTGGAACTTCCCTTATTTTATGGCACCCAATAAATGAGTAAGTGGAGAGATAGTGGGCACCATAAAATTATGTATGGAGTTTTTCAATCCCACATATGCTTGTTCAGTTCATTAGATAAGAATCGAATGACGTATCTTTTTGGCTTACTACTTGCTAGGTAGTTTGTATGCATCTCATTTAATCCTTGGCAATCTATGAGGGATGTATTTGCACCCCCATTTTTCAGACAACAGGAATTTTGTAGGCATTTGTCTTTATTCACCAAAATAATGAAACATTTGCTCAGGACTTTTATTTTAAAACAAATAAGTAATTCCTTCTTCTCTTTACCCTGGTAAATTTAAAGGGCAGGTTTAGAACATAGGGTTTGACTTTACATTTAACTGCAGAATAGCTGTTCACTAACTGGTCACTTGGTCCTTGTATGGCACTAAACTAGGGGCTTCAGGAAAGAAAGCACAGCTTGGTGGATGCAATCATTGATCTAACTTGCTTGCTCTGCAGTTAGATAAATACTAAATGCATAGAACACTACATAGCAGTTCATGGAGGTACAAGATATGACCCAACAGCATTACATCTAGGAGCCACCTGTCAAATTGCAAATCAACAAGTATTTCCTAAACCTCAAATATCCGAAGCCAGTAAGCCATCTTTGTCTATGTTTCTACCACTTCTCTTCCCTGCTTAGTCTAAACTTCTTAAGTTTTCCTTTTTATCACCTCTCTTTCCATTTCCCCTTTCATTGACCTATTTCTGATCCTTCTCATCCCTTGTCTGGATTCCCACAATCCAGCAGAGTATCCCAGCAGAGATGGCTACTTCCTCCAGACCAGTTTTTTAACCCTGGCCAGACTCACCTTGGCAAAGTACTGCCTTCATGATTATATTCTACTCACAACCCTTCTATGATTCCCCTTGTCTTCAGAATAAAGTCTAATCATCTTGAAGTAACATCCAAGTCCTTCAAAAATCTGACCACAGCCCCATTTCCAATCTGACTGCCTACTAGTATTTTAATTTCATTTCAAACAAGAAGTATCTGCTTCTTGTTTCCCCAGGGTGCTGCTATGCCCATTTCTGTCTCCTTGGCTTGGCTCCACTTATGCCTCCTGTCCTGTCAAAGTCAGGCATTGTGTCTTTACTCAAACCCACTCTGGTCTCATAGCATTTCACTGTTTCTGTTTTTTTTCCTCTCACAAACTTCCTTGGACTGTTGTTTAATGTTATTCCAATACTTAGTATCTATCCAACTCAATGGGAAGCAATTTGGGAGCAGCGATTGCATCTTCCAGACTTTGCGGTCATCCCCACAATCCCTAGTTTAGAGTTACACATAGAGTATCTAGTTATTCAATAGTTGTTGAACAAAAAAAATAAGAGAGCCAAATTTTACTGTCTGAAAGTAAACTTACTCTTTACATTTCCTAATTTTTGTATTCAATTCTGCAACATCCTCATTGCATGAGATCTGGATTTTGCCATCTCTGGGTATCTCAATTACAATCTGCAACTCAAAGTAAAAAAACTTACATTCTAAGTCAATGCTGTTCAATGGAATGTTCTCTGTCTATCCGTGCTGTACAATTTGTTAACCTCTAGCCACATGAGGCTTTGAAGCACTTGGAATATGCCTAGTGCAACTGAATTTTAAATTTTATTTCATTTTTTTATTTTTTATTTTTTATTTTTTTTATTTCATTTTTTTAAATACAAATAGCCACATATGACTACTGTATATTGTATTGGACAGTACATACCTAAGTATTCACAGACAGAAGAGAAAAGAAGATAAACGGTATTAGCCCCAGAGCTTTTCAGTAACCATTTTAAATTGTGAGTTTTCCACAACAGTATTGAGTAGTAATATCATAAGGTGTCTGGTCCTTCTCACCCATATAATATACCGTTTCGGCTAGGACTGTACCTACTGGCTGGTTGTTGATCAAATATTCCTATTTTTATGGTCTACTGGAATTCCAGAGGCCCACCTCAGGTGATCTTACAGGGAGATAAAATAAAATTCTCCCACATGACATTCCCTACCTAATTACTAGAGGTGCTCTTCTGAAACTAGCTCATCCCTAAGGGTCCCACTTGAAATATTTTGCCAAGACCCCTATTTCTATCTTTATGCACGTTTTCCTATTTTAGATTCACGGAAAAACTTTATGAAAAATGATACAGTTACCTGTCATTATATATGTTCATGGGAGGCAGGCATAGCAAAAATAAATGATGTCTAATTGTAAGTCCTACCATCCTTACCAAACTAAACCCATCAATATGTGGTCAAGTTGTCTAATATCAACTTTAGTTCTTAATAAAAATCACAGGTACCATTTATTGAATGTTTACAATTGTTGGAAGTAATGTGTATGTATTATGTAAGGGTCACAACTTTTTGAGGCAAGTACTATCATCCCCGCCTTACAGATGAATAAGTTGAGGCACAGAGAGGTCACAGGGTATGCCCAGATCATGCAGCTAGCACACAGCAGAGCCAAGATTTGCACCCAAGAATTCTAACTCCAGTGTCTGTGTCTGTGCTCTTAACCACTCTCCTTCTTTGCAGCTGAGCCCAATCTGAGGTATTAAAATTCATTCATTACAAACTCAATATATAATGAGCACTAGCCACTCATGTATATCAGGCACTGTGGAATATAAGAGCCCTGACCTCCTTCACAGAGTTGGGGGCTCACAGCCTAGGACTTGAACTCAATCACAGTGACTAGTCATCCACCACCACATTTGCTGTGAGGACCTTATCACCTACACGGCAGAAAAGGATTACGAAGGAAATAAGACCTTCGAGCAGAAGGACACATGTCAGGTTTGTGTTAGGAACGTGTTTCTCAGAATACCAGGCTTGGGACTGAGTCCTAAAGAGTGCCTTAGGGACACTTGGGTGTCTCAATCAGTTAAGCGTCTGCCTTTGGCTGAGGTCATGATCCTAGGGTCCTGGGATCCAGCCCCATGTTGGGTTCTGCACTCAGCAGGGAGTCTGCTTCTCCCTCTCCCTCTGCTTCCTCTCCCTCTCCCTCCCCCCTGCTCATATATACACACTGTCTCTCAAATAAACAAACAAACAAATAATTTTTTTTTTTTTAAAGAGTGACTTAAAGCCTTCATAGAATTAAAAGCAAGCCCAAGGCCATTTCACAGGTACCTAACAAAACCTCAACTCTCAACCTCCCTACTCCTGAGATGGCCCATGTGGGATACCCCCCTCTCAGGAATATCCTTTCCCGCTTCCCTACATGGCTAGCTTTCTCTCAATTATCACTTAGGATTTTTGCCACTACCAGCCTGTCATCACCTGTGAGCTAGTTAGTTAGCAATGCAGAATCTCAGGCTTCCCTCCAGATCTGTGGAGTAAAAAAGAACCTGCATTTTAGCAATGTCCTCAGGTATTTCTTATGCCTATTAGTGTGAGAAGTAGCAAAATAAGACATGGCTAATCATTGTCTTCCTTGAGCTGTCCTCACCCTCCCCGCTGCCCTTGGCTTCCCCCAACCCCCCACCCCTCACAGCTTCAGTGAGATTCTTCTCCAGGGAGTGCCCATGGTCCTCTGGTCTTCAGTCCACCACTGTGGCTTGTTGACTCTCTGCCTCCACCCTGGATTCCTGGAGGGCAGCTATGGTGTTTCATTTTACTTGGTCTCTCCAGCGCCTACAACAATACTGAGTGTCAGCTGAATGGATGAGTCAGTGGCTCTGAAGAAATGTGAAGGCACTCTTGGAGAACTCAGTGTTATATTGCTGGCAGCCCATCTGGAACCCTGAACTTGGCATTTTCGCCCTCCCAGTTGCTCAGCCTGTCCTTGGATGGGAGAATGACTTCTGACTTCTCTGAACTCAACCTAACTTCAAGCCCTCAGGCCTAAGCCAGGGGGTGGGGGTTCTTTGAACCTTCTGATTTGAGCCACCTAGTCACAGAACCCAGCAGGAAAGCCCCAGCAAACAAGGGCGGGCCCTCTGTTGCTAAGCACAGTCACCTCAACAAAAGCGGGCACTTCCTGTGGGGCCCAACCCAGTCTGGCATCCCACCCCCCAGGGGGTTCCCCGGTGCTTAAAACCAAGGCCTTTCCCCTGTTGCTTGGGTTTCTGCAGGCATTGAGGGCACACCCTCCTCAGAGGGCAGCCTCAGAACCTCAGAGTCAGGAGATGCTGGGCCACCTCAAATGAATTCATTTAGTCTTTAGAGATCCTACAAACAGCAGAACAGGCTTCTGAACCTGCCCCTTGTTTCTTCTCAGAGAATGACTGTGCCCTAATTAGCCTCACATGCTGACTTGGGGGAGCATCTCTGTTCTTAGCATGTTAAAGGGGCTTTACTCTTTAGTAGTATCTTTCTTTTGTTAGTTAGTTTGTTTGTTTTAAGCATTTTTGGTGGCTACAGGAGGTTGGGTAATGCCCAGAGCTTTGCCAATCTCATTGTGGTATTTTTTTCACTTGTAACATATGCGACCGCAGATGCTGCCACAAGCATCACGTGGCTCACTCCCCAGAGCCTGGAGGGAGACATGCCTCATGTACCACCCCCCACCACCACCACCACCACTGGGCTTTGCCTTTTCCCTTTCCTGCTTACATTACTGAGCTGTCAGAACCAAAAGGAGTATAGGAAAGAAGAAGCGACTACCCACTTAAAAAAAGTTAGTAAGACAAATTGCTTTTCCATTTTTTCAGTTTTTAGAAGCATTTTATTTTTGTATGCAATACTTCTATATAATCATTGTAGAAAACCTGGAAAATACGAAGAAGCATAAATTGCCCATAATGTGACAATACAAAGAATCATTCTCAATATTTTGGTAAATTTCTCACTAAATAGGCACAGCACTGGGATAATGAGAGTTTGGATGGAGGGTGACCAGGAATGAGCTGTCATCCACTTGCACTTCAGGAACTTTATGACAATACAAACCTACATTTCATGCTGTTTGAAGTTTTGATACCTATTTATAACATTATGGGGGGGGGGGGTGTTATTATCCTTACATAGGTGAGCTAAAACTATATGCATTTTTGTATGCTTATTACTATTCTTGTTACTTTTTTAAAAAGATTTTATTTATTTATTCATGGGAGACAGAGAGAGAGAGGCAGAGACAAAAGCAGAGAGAGAAGCAGCCTCACTGTGGGGAGCCTGACACAGGACTGGATCCCAGGACCCTGGGATCACAACCTGAGCCTAAGGCAGACACTCAAAGCAAGCATCTCCTTATTTGTTATTATCACTTAAAAGAATATAAAGGGCATTCTCCCATGTTAACATTTTTAAAAAATATTTTATTTATTTATTCATGAAAGACAGAGAGAGAGAGAGAGAGAGAGAGAGAGAGAGAGGCAGAGACACAGGCAGAGAGAGAAGCAGGCTCCATGCAGGGAGCCTGATGTGGGACTCGATTCTGGGTCTCCAGGATCATGCCCTGGGTTGAAGGCGGCGCTAAACCGCTGAGCCACCCGGGTTGCCCAACATTTTTTTCAATTGTCTACTTTGTCAGATAAATCTAAATGAAATTATAAGTAAATTAGGAATAATTTAGGAGGTTACTGATCTATCATAAGGTTTAAATGAAATAACATACTCAAAGTGTTTAGCCTGGGACCCAACATATAGTGAACTCTTTATAAATGGTAGGTATGGTTATAGATCATCACTAAACTCTCATTTTAGGGATGCCTGGGTGGCTCAGTCAGTTAGGCATCTGCTTTTCGCTTGGGTCATGATCTCAGGGTTCTGAGATCAAGCCCTGTGTCAGCCCCTTGCTCAGCGAGCAGTCTGCTTCTCCCTCTCTTTTTGTCCCCCTGCCTGCCCCTTTCCGGCTCTGTCTCTCTCTCAAATAAATAAATAAAATATTTTTTATTTATTTATCATTTCAATGCCAGTATAATATTTCATTCCAAGTAGCATATTTAGCCATCCTTTTATTATGCTGAACTTATTTCCAATTCTTTCTATTTAAAATTATAGCATTGCAACAGATATCTTTGAATATAACATTTTTATTCATTTTTTTAAAAATATTATTTCTTTAAAATGGATGACTACATTGGGTGATATGAACATTGTAAAGGCATTTTATTACATGTTGGCAAATAGCTTTCCAGTGGTTGTACCAAATTTCCCACTAGCCATGAGTGGGACTACTCTCCTTTCTGCAGCCTCACTAGCTATACATTTTCTTGTCTTTGAATATGCTAATTTAATAGGTGAAAATTGGATTTCATTGTCCTTTGATTTTATATTTTTAAAAATTGCCAATGAAATTGAAATATTCATTCACATTCATGCACCATTTGTTCTGCCTCTTCAATGAATCATGTCTTCAAGAACTCTATAGTAAAACATATGTTATCAATCAAATATGCTACTGGTTTGGGTTTTCTTTTTGTGTGTGGTGTTTTTCACATCAAAACTCAGAAGCACAATCACTTCCTACATTTCCTCCACATACCTGGAAAGACTAACAGCGAGAACATTTAGGATTTTATTAGAGTTGTCTTTAAAGTAATCACACAACTAATAAATATTAGGGAAGGGCCAACTACATGTACCCATACAGTGGTATTTAGCAAGGTTCTGTCCAGAAGTAATGGGAGAGAAATGGGTGCACAGCAGCCAGAGCAGATAGATGCTTCAGGCAGCCCATCTTATCTGTGCTCAGCCCTAAGGGAGCATCTGAGCCCAGGACAGGCAAAGACACACTCAGACCCAGGAGAAACACACCCAGCTCCCCAGCTGGTGACTTGTGATTTGGCTAATCCAGAGTGGGAGGTGACATGATGGACCACAATGTACAGGTAGCAGTGGCCATCTCACACCCCCATTTCTCACCATATTCATTTTACTGATACGAAACTGGTGGTTGGAAGAAGTTAAGAAAAGTCAGAGTAAGGGCTAAGGATTCAACTTTGGGCCTAGTGGGCCCAGAGTGGATGCTCTCAGCCACCAAACCATGTCACTTGCTTTAAAAAACAGGGTCTCTGAACTTGACAATATTCTGAGAGCCTCAATAAAATTTGTATGAGCAAGGCAATTTACTTATTCTTATCCTCAAAGTAAATTAACCATCTCTAGTCAAGGAGTCCCATTTCCTTGGAACATACTTGCCTAGATACTTCAATTCCAAGAAAGAAACTAAGGTCAAGGGGTATTCTGGCTCCCAAGGAAGAACTTATTCTTTTTTTTTTTTTATTTTTATTTATTTATTTATTTTTTTTTGGAAGAACTTATTCTTAATAGTGATGCAGTTTCCTCTCTGAAAAGGGGAAACCACTCCAACTTCCCTCAGAAAGATAGTGAAGAAGATGCTGGGCTTCATTAGTCCTCAGATAAGGAAAATGACTACGGAATATCAGATCCTGAGGACTAGATATTACACAGCTTCTGTCTTTCACACAATGCCTGTTAATTAATGATGATTGAAATTATTGTGAAAGTTATTCACAAGTACAAAGCATGATCTGCATAAATCTTGCAGAGAGTTCTGCATATCAATCCCAGAAGTGCTTTAGCCACCAGAGCAGCTATTTTCTCACCAACCCCTACAGTGCAGATATGCAATAGCACTGCCTATAATCCACCAATTAAAAACAACTTGAGTTCTATTTCCCCCTGAAATGTATATTTAACTTATTCATTACCTGATTTATTTTAGCATTGATCCAATTTCTGATATCCTGCTAATTCATAAGATTGTGTAATCTCTGTCTTCCAATATTTGGAAAACTATGAAAATATTCATCCATCTAAGCTACAGAAGTCAGTTTCCTCATTTATGTTTTGTAAAAGTACTCACTGCTATTTGTCAGAAAGGGATCGAGATATACATGCTTCTGTCTCAATCCTAAATAAGAGAGAAAGGCAAAGTGTGTTGTGGTAGATCCCATGACTTCAGACAGTGCTGTTTTTAATTTTCAACTTCTGTCTAAACTTGGGAACCAATTTGACTACCTGGGGTGTCCAAAACAGTTAGCTAAGTTTGCTTCTGCAAAGCTGAAGTGAATTGCTTTTGCCTGAATTAAATAAATGTAGCCAGCGCTCTCAGGACCTGGCACTGCTAGATGGCATTTGCCACACCTTGCCAATTATCAATCAGCACTCAACAGCTGGGCTTGACCAAACAACAACTACCCTTGACCCCGGCTTCTGATCATCTGTTGGCTGTAAATAGAAGCTGGGTGTCAAGTAAAGAGAGCAAAGTACTTGGTACTAGCAATTCAGGAAATCCATCTGACAGCAACATAATCAGCTTAATGTATTGAGCTAAATTTCAGGAATACTTGAAATGAGAATGGGAAAACACGGAGTCTAATAACTGACTATTCTAATATGGAGGTACCTGCAGCAAGAAATTATGGGTGGTTTTATGACATGGAAGCTAGAATATTTCCCAGATGCATGTATAGTCATATTGAAAGCATGATGTATTTGAAATACATCAGTATTTGAAATCCCCTGGGTTTGACAGAGATCAACAGTTAGAGTTCGTTTAAGAAGTACGAGAGCATATCCAAAATTCAGTGTCATGCTTTTCCCATACCAAAAGATGTATAAGCAAAAAATTGCAAAGGTTCACCATTCTGCTTCACATTATGTATGCTTAACCCATTTATCAAATTTCATATTAGAGCTAAAGATGGAGAGATGAGTGTTTTGTTGCCTCAGATCTGGACTGGGTAATGCTAAAAGAAAGCATCAGGAAGAAAATTCCCACAAGTTACCTTGCTAAATATCCGTATTTCTCAAAGAAAAAAGACAAGGGGTGGGGGGAAAAAGCAGAAAATGACATTTTTAGAAACAAAACAGAGATTACCTTAGTTATGCTGGATGAGATGGGAACCATACATTCTGCTGAAGGAAATGCAAACAGCCTGCCTGGCAAGAAAGGAAAGAGATAAAATAAAAAACAAGAAAAAAGAAAACAGCTGAGTTTAAGCTCCAGAGAGATTTTCCTGAAACTGCCGTGCTGTGACACAGGGCTGTGCTTTAAAGGTTAAGGCTCACACATGAGCAGGCCCAGGCGCCTCTCTTGGTGTCCGCTCTTACCCAGGACAGCTGGGGATGTCTTTCACTGCTGACAATTGGGGATGTGGGTGTGTGTGGACAGAACAGCAACTGTGGGCTTGGCGGGACCCCATGGAGCTGAGGGTGGGCAGGCTGGGCAGAGCCTGGCATTGCAGAGCCTCTTCTCTGGCCCTCTGCCAAGAGGGTGCCACCTGAGCAGAGGCCTGTGGAGGCAAGGGCTGTGGTTTCAACCACTGTGCTCAGAGGACCCTCTTTCAAAGTCAAAAACTGTGCTGTACAAGGACTCCGTGTACAAGCAGTTAGTTATGCTTTGAGTGGCCTGAGTGGTTGAAAGACTGGAAGCCACAAGGAATTCGTAAGGCTTTTAAAATTAATTTGTATTTTGTTCCTTACCACACCATCTATACAGATTTGGGAATAAGTTATGCAAAATCTGTGAAACAAGTTATTTTTTCTGTCTACAGATAGGTTGGAGGTCCCCTGCCTATTCTGAAGCACAGACCATTTGATCATGTAATTGACTTTGGGGCTGAACACTTGATTAGAAATTACATTATTTATGCCTCCCTGGGATATTTGTGGAATTGGAGGCTTGGAGCCACTTTCCCTGATTTTAGGTCCACTGATCTCCTTTTCCCATATATGCCTCCAGGGCAGGATGTGAAAAGAATTAATCAGTTTTCTTGATTGCTTTTCATTATGCAAATCACACTAAAATCAATCCAAATTTGGAGGATCCCTTTTTCCTTTCCCTCACATCGATCTTCCTTTTCTAGAAGGTTCTGCCTATACTGACCCCAAGTCTCAGGTCATTATTCACTCACTGAAAATCTGAGAAAACCAATGTTATCTCAGCAATGGAGGTATTTCTCTCACAATCTGGTGCTGGAAGAGCGAATCCAGAAACTGTGATAAACAGTAATTGGCAGAGTTTTCAGTTTCAGGAGATTCCCATAATTGTGCAAATGTTTCTCAGAAGGTAGACTTGTAAAGTGTTAGGGAGCTATAGCCCTCATACATTGGAGTAGGCCTCCTCATAAGGTTGGTTTTCCATAATTAAGATTCTCTGAGCCCACCCAAAGTCACGCATGACTACTTTTTACTTTGAAGACCATTTTAATTCATAGGGCAAGCCAGTAGGCTTATCAAAGAGAATCACAGAGTGCTGGCATTGGAAAAACCTTGGGGAAGTCCACTCCTCATATTTTATACACCAGGAAATGGAAACATGAGATTTTAGTGCCCAGAACAGATATTGACAACACCATTTCTTAGTTGTTTTTGTTTTTCATGAAGTTCTTAATGATATATAAGCCAGGCACTGCCTTTAATATGGAAAAATACTAGTTACCTACAAACAACTAAAGTAAGCCTTCTTTTTTTTTTTTTTTAAGATTTTATTTATTTGTTCATGAGATACACAGAGAGAGAGGCAGAGACCTAGGCAGAGAGAGAAGCAGACTTCCTGCAGGGAGCCTGACACAGGCAGGACTCAATCCCAGGACGCTGGGATCATGACCTGAGCCAAAGGCAGATGCTCAACCACTGAGCCACGCAGGTACCTCTAAAATGAGCCTTCTTTGGTATAATCCTCATTTTGTACCATACATTTTGCTTTGTTGGTAGGGAGAAATGACTTTGTTGGAACTGTTATTCAAAGGCCCATGGCTTCTTGGTTGCTTATCAAATCATGACCAGCAATGGAATGGCAACTGACTTTTCCATTTTGAATTCCATCCCTGCTTTGTACCCATTCCCAGAAACTCTGAAGTCACCTAAAATGGTGATCCATGGCTCAGATTTTAATGTAAGTGGGATCACCAAGGAGGCCAACCAAGTTGCTTTGCATGATTGAGACAGATTACTTCATAGGTCTCAAGAAGTATGTATCAGACAGGGTTAACCCAGAGGATCAGAATTAGTAGGAGACAGAGATTAAGAGATTTATTTCAATGAATTGGCTCATGTGATTGTAAAGGTTGGCTGGATAAGTATGAATCTGTAGGGTAGGCTGTCAAGAGGTGCTGGCAGGGGGCACCTGGGTGGCTCAGTTGGTTAAACATCAGACTCTTGGTTTTGGCTCAGGTCATAATCTTATGGGTCATGATCTCATACGTCATGAGATTGAGCCTCACTTTGAGCTCCACTTCATGCTCCACTTCCAGTTCTGAGCTGAGCAGTCTGCTTGGGATTCTCTGCCTCTGCCCCTCTCCCCACTCAGACATGTACTTTCTTTCTTTCTCTCTCCCTCAAATAAATAAATAAATAAATCTTTTAAAAAATGGAAAAAGAGGAGCTGGCAGGAGCTGGAGCTGTAGTTCATAGGTGGAATTACTTCTCCAGGGAAACCTCAGTTCTGCTTTTAAGACTTTTCAACTGAGCCAAGCCCACCCACAATATTGTCCATATTCCCCTTACCTAAAGTCAACTGATTATGGACTTTAATCACATCTATAAAATACCTTTGTGGCAACACCCAGATTAGAGTTTGACTGAACAATTGGGGACAATGGCCTTGTCAAGCTAATATAACTAGCCATCACTGAGAAGTACTATTCTGTTTTCCCTATGGAATATTCTAGTATTAAGGGATATTCCACATCCCTATGGAATATTCTAATATTCTAATAGAAATATTAGAATAATTAATATTCTAATTATAATATTCAGTGTCTCCAGTTGTTCTGGCACAAAATTGACAAGTATTTATTGAATGAATAAGATCATGACAGGGATGTAGGAGTGTGGGGTAAAAATGTAAGCCTTTTCTGGGATGGGGAATGGGAGGAGGGCAAGAGGCCAAATCATAGTGGCCCCAGGACTCAGGTGGAGCCCCAGGAGTGTGGGTGATTGTTTAGTTTAGGGTCGGAGCACATCTCCCCCAATTATTCTGTATAAGCAAAGGAAGTGAACTTTGCACCAAGAACCTTATTGAAAGAGGAAAATTCATAAAGAATAAACACACATGCCTGTGGAGAAAAGTAGACATTCTCTAGTTGAGAAATCAGGCCACAGGAGAAAGGCTATGAGGATGAACTTCCAAGGTTCTCTATTGCTTTCTCTGCCCAAGCTTTTGCTCTGCTGTCCCATGTTCTCTCCTGACCAGAAAGACCAAAACAATGGAACTAGCTGCTATGAACCCTAATGTGCAAAAGGCAAGGCCCGTAGGACTCTTGGCCATCCCACCTATCAGCTCTCTGTAGGGGTTGGGCAAAGGTACTTTCTTCCACGAGCTTAGGTTCTTGAGCTATAAAATGGTCTCAATAATATTCTCTGGGCAATGGAAGGACTATGACATGTGTCGAAAGAGTGGTGGCATTACCTTGAAGCTAATGAAGCTAAAGCTTTCAAGGCTCAGTATCCCCCACAGATGTGAGAGGAAGCAGCAGCCCAGACAAGTGCGGGGTGTAGAGTGCTACCGCAACATGGGATTACCTTCTGTGTGCTGGTGATAGTACTCGGGCTACCAGTACTACCTCCATGCCCAATTGACCCCAGCAACCACTTGCTCCTTAGAAACTAATTGAGTGAGTTAATCACTTTGTGAGGATGAAAGGCATACACGTTTTCAAAAGTATTAGCTGCTATTATAATTTTAAAGGCTTACAGGGTAAATAGTAGATGCTAAGATTAACACTGAACTCTATAGATGCTCTCAGGAGCGGAATGTTGTCCTGTCTGAGTTTTCTATTTCCTACTACAATGAGCTGTTTTTTTTATTGATCTTCAAAGTGTGTTCTTTTAATCAGGGTATACTGGATAAAAATAGTGGGTTTGCTCACTTAGTGTTAAATATAAAACATGATCTTGATTACCCTAACCATCTTTCTCTCCATTTTATTTCTAGATCCTGCAGACTGGTTTCCGGCTAGCAAGAAAGTGAGAATGAACTTGAGTGGGCAGAGAATAAAAAGATGAAATGAACAAATCAAGCCAGAGACATTTAAAAGGAAGTTCAGTCAATGCTCATCTCTTCCAAACAGCTGCCAACCCATTTTCCCAGCTGAATGAAGATTTCACATTTTTGCCTCCAATTACTGGTAAAATTATGGGAGGAGGTCCAGCCCCATTTATTAGAACTTGACAAGATTGCCTCCATTATTATCGAGAGGGCCGTTGGTCCAATGACAGAGCGCCTTCCACAAATTATGAAATGTGCCGCTCCTCTACTATCACAGTTCCAATTGCGATGGGAATAGTTGAAAAAGCATAAACTATCTCACTCTGTAAGGAGACAACAGCAAGGAAAATTACACTTGAGGGGCAATGGTCAACTTCCAACTATCATTATCCAAAATGATCTAGCAGTGCAGTGTGTATTGTGAAGCTCTATACTTGGGAAAAAAGCATACTGGGTTGGAGGAATAAAACTTGCTGTTGAAAAAGGTATGTCTCACTGGCTTAATTCAACAAAGGTATGTTTCTTACCCTCAAAAAGTCTTACATAGGTCAGGTGGTCCTATTCCATCTCAAAAGTATGCCATCTGGAACCTATGGTCTTCAAGAGCATTTCAGCAGAATTGAATGATGAAAAGATACACTCCAGCCACTCTGCCTTGGTGCATGTTATCTTTGCTCCCTTTTTACTGGCCAACTACATTCATATAGCCACAGTTAATTGCAAAGGAAGCTGGACAATGAATGTAGAGGAAGGCACAGATGTTAACTGGTCACCTACTGTCTTTACCACCCATAAAAACCACTAGGGACAAAATGGTTGAAGATAACTGCACGTTCATGGATTCATTCAATGATTATTTCTTTTCTTTTTTAAATGTATTCATGAGAGACACACACAGAGTGAGGCATAGACATAGGCAGAGGGAGAAGCAGGCTCCCTGTAAGACTCCATCCCCGGATCCTGGATCACGCCCTGAGCCAAAGGCAGACGCTGAACCACTGAGCCACCCAGGGGTCCCAATGAGTATTTCTATGGGGTCCTACTTTGTGTCTGATCCTGTCCTCCACACTAGGGATATAGCAGAGAACACAATGGACATGGCTCTGACACCATGAATTTTCTAGTCTAATGGGGGAGACAGAAATCAAACATGTACTTAAACAATATCATGTGGATGTGAAAAGTGAAATTTGAAGCAAGCTGGTTTATGCACTCTGGGTGAACAGTCATTTGTTCGTACTTTTTCCAGGCAATTCTGTTTCTAAACGATTTGTGCAGTTTTCAGATCCTGGGTCCTGTCTCCTTAATGATAAAAGAGAAACTAAAGCACAACATACAGATGCAAAGGCATCTCACCTAGACTGTATCAGTGGCATCCTCCCTGACCTTGATACTTCCTTTGCACTCCATCTTTCAGTCTGTTCACCACCCAGCAGCCAGAATGATCTTTGTAAAATTGAAGTCTGAGCATGTCATCTTCTGAAAACTCTGTTAATCACTTTCAATTTAATTTAGTAAAAATTCAAGGTCCTTAGCATGGTGGTCTATAAGGCCCTACATGCCCTGGCCCTATCTGCCTGATCCTTGGATCTCTTCTCCTTGTCCCCCTATTTTCTCACTCAATCTGCTTCTACTACTTGGGCCTCCCTGCTGTCCTTCAAATGTGGTAAGCTCATGCCTACCACAGGGCCTTTGTACTTGCTATTTCCTCTGCCTGGACTCTCTTTCTCCAGACACTCATATGGTTCATTCCCTTGCTTCCTGAAGACCTCAACTGAAATAAATGTCTTTCTATTAAAGAGGCTTTAAAACCCAACCCGTCCATGAAATAATCGCACTTTCTCTACTCTTGTAACTTTATTTTTCTTTCTTTCTTCCAAGCTGCTGGCACTTTCTGCAAATTATAATGTTGGTACCCCTCCCTTCCTCTTCCCCCTCCCTCTTCCTCTCTGGACTTTCTTCCTTCCTTTCTTTCTTTTGTATCTCTCTTTGTAACAGCTTTTTTTTTTTTTTTTTTTTTTTTTTATGATAGGCAAACAGTGAGAGAGAGAGAGAGGCAGAGACACAGGCAGAGGGAGAAGCAGGCTCCATACACCGGGAGCCTGACGTGGGATTTGATCCTGGGTCTCCAGGATCGCGCCCTGGGCCAAAGGCAGGCGCCAAACCGCTGCGCCACACAGGGATCCCTGTAACAGCTTTTTTGATACATAATTCACCCATTTAAAATTCACAATTCAGTGAGGTTTTTTTTTTTTAGTATATTCAGAGTTGTGCAACTGTCACCACAACCATAATTATAGAACATTTTAATCACCTTCAAAAGAAATCCTGTGCCCTTTAGCTATCATTCTCAAATCTTCCCCATACATCCCAATCCTGGGGTGGTCCTAAGCAATTGCTAACCTACTTAATGTTGCTCTATATTTGCTTCATCTGGACATTTCATATAAATGGAATCATATAATGTGTGGTCTTTTGTTACTGGCTTGATATTTTTGAGGCTCCTCCATGTTGTATCAGTATTTCATTTCTCTTTATACCTGAATAAATATTCCATTGAATGAAAATACTACATTGTGTTTATTCATCAATTGATGGACATTTGGGTTGCTTCCATCATTTGGCTATTATGAATCATACTACTATGAACGTTCATGTACAAGTTTCTGTGCAGACATCTTTTCATTTTTCTTGGATATATCTCTAGGAGTAGAATTGCTGGATCAAATGGTAACTCTACAATTTAATCATTTGAAGAACTGCCAGAGTGTTTTCCAAAGTGCTACACCAGCTTACATTCCCCTAATAATGTATGAAGTTTCTGATCTATCTATATGCTTGTCAACACTTATTATTATCTGATTTTTAAATCATACCTATCGTGATAAGTGTGAACCAATATATCTTTGTGGTTTTGATTTGAATTTCCCTAATGGCTAATGAAATTGAACTTCTTTTCATGTCCTTATTGTTCACTTGTATGTGTGTGGGTGTTTTGTCTTGTTTTGTTTTGTTTTGTTTTGAGAATGCCTATTCATATCCCTTTGCTCATTTTTAAATTAGATTATTTGTCTTCTTATTCAGCTGTAAGACTTTTAAAAATATATTCTACATTTAAGTCCCTTATCAGATATATGATTTGCAAATATTTTCTCCCATTCTATTGGTGTCTTTTCATTTTCTTGATGGTGTCCTTGGAAGCCCCAAATGTCTTAATTTTAATGAAATATAGTTTATGTATTTTTTCTTTTGCTGCTGGTGCTTTTGGTGTCATGTCTAAGAAGCCTATTGCCAACTCCAAGGTCAGGAAGATTTACGACTAGGATTTCCTCTTAGAGTTTTATAGTTTTGGCTTTAAATTTAAGTCTTTGACCTATTTAGAGGTTTTGTTTTGTTTTCTATATGGTAACAGGGAAAGAATCAGATTCATTCCCTTGCTTATGGCTATCCAGTTGACCTATATGTTTATTCTATGCCAGTACCACACTGTCTTGAATTTTTTTTTAATTTTTATTTATTTATGATAGTCACAGAGAGAGAGAGAGAGGCGCAGAGACACAGGCAGAGGGAGAAGCAGGCTCCATGCACCGGGAGCCCGATGTGGGATTCGATCCCGGGTCTCCAGGATAGTGCCCTGGGCCAAAGGTGGGCGCCAAACCGCTGCGCCACCCAGGGATCCCCACACTGTCTTGATTACTGCTGCTTTGCAGTAAGTTTGGAAATTGAGAAGTAAGTAGGCCAACTTTGTTCTTCTTTTTCACAATTATTTTGACTACCTGGGCCTTTTGCAATTCCACATGAATTTTAGCTTGCAAATTTCTACAAAGAAGCCAATTAGAATTCTGATAGGGATTGCACTGAGACTATAGATCAATATTGCCATCTTCACAATATTAAATCTTTCAATCCATGAATATGGGATGTTTTTCCATTTTTAAAAAACATTTATTTATTTGAGAGAGAGAGAGAGTTACATAAGCGGTGGGGAGGAACAGAGAGAGAGGGAGAGAAGCAGACTTCTCACTGAGCACAGAGCCCATGGCCTCTGTGGACCTCACAACCCTGAGATCATGACCTGAGCTGAAACAAGAGTTGGACGCTTAACTGATTTGGCCACCCAGGTGCCTCTGTTTTTCCTATTTATTTATTTATTTATTTATTTATTTATTTTTTAGATCTTCTTTCATTTCTTTCAACTACGTTTTATAGTTTCCAGAGTATCTTGTAAAAGAGTTTTACAATTCTTTTGTTAAATTTATCCACAAGCTTTTCATGCTATCTGATGCTATTACAAATGGAATTGTTTTCTTAACTTCTTTTTCAGATTGTTTATTGCAAGTGTATACAAATAGAGTTGATTTTTGTTTTGTATATATTCTATCTTTCAACCTTGCTAAACTCCTTTATTAGTTCTTATGTTTTACTGGATTCTTTAGAATTTTTATATACAAGATCATGTAATCTGAAAATAGAGATTCCTTTTTTCTTTCTTTCTTTCTTTCTTTCTTTCTTTCTTTCTTTCTTTCTTTCTTTCTTTTTCTTCTTTCTTTCTTCTTTCTTTCCAATACAATGCCTTCTATTTCATTTTCTTACTGTTGTACTTGACTTTTCTCACTTTTTTTTCATAGACCTTACCATTATCAAACATATTGGATTTATCTGTTTATAATTGCCCTTATTGGTATGTAAGCCCCTTGGAAGACAGGTACTTCCTCTATTCTGCTGACTGCCCTCCCATGTTTTCTAAAAGAGAGCCTGGCACATAGTATGTGCTCAATAAATATTTATGTTCTCTATTAGCTTTCAGGGTAAATACTCCAAAGGGACATCCTCACCATCTCAGCATGCTCTCAAGACCCAGAACTGCCTGGAGTTGAGGCCTTAATGACTGTATCTTTTCCTGCTTGCCTGACAATGTAGGCCAGAGGGACCCTCTGTGGCCACAAAGCAGTGCAGAAGTGAAGGGGCCTTTTGAATATTATACTGTATAAGTGTATCCACTAAGTTGCTATAGGACAGATTCCACCTGCACCAAGACCTGTCCACATGCATCCCCATCATCTCTTCTGCCACTAACCTCTCCCTGGCCAGTGTTTCTATTGCTTCACTCAAACTATCCTTTTATCCTTAGGATTTTTTAAAAAGATGATTAATTAAAGCAATAAAGGGTGACAGGAGGAAGTTTCTGTAAGGCTCAAAAGAGGAAGAGCTAGTCTCAAATAAAGAGTGAGTACTTTGGACTCCATAAAACAAAGGAAAAACTTTGGGGTCCAAGCAGGCATCCAGCAGCTCCTCAGGGAGATGGGCTGTTGATGAAATTGCATCCCTTTCCTCCCTCCTACCCAAGGCAGGGCAGCTGAGAGACAAGGATGTTATAGGGATTTTTGTGATTCTACTTCATTTTTAAAAGAAAACTAATAATTTCAGGTAACCTAACAAAGCAAAGTTAAGATTGTTAGCGAAAGTACAGGAGAGATTGGAGACATTTATGGTGTGTAAAGAATTGTTCTCTCAAAAGGTCAACCCTGGGCTCTGGCTTCATTTGACTCACAGTATGTTCAGGAAAAAGTAAGTGCAATTTCTATATCAAATATAAGAAGAAAAAAAAAAGATAAATCCAAAGTATTCCTAGGGAAATGGAGAAAAGCAAGAATTGACTGGATACACAGGAGAAAGTTTTTCATAGGGCAGTTTTCATACATTGATGGATTTTGTCTATTTTACCAATATTTTGGCAATTTAATTATAGAACAAAATGTCATCTTAAAATCTTAAAATTTAAAATATCTTGTAAGCTATTATATTTAAAATATCAGGCTCACATTTTATGATTAAAGCAGAGAGACCTAAGATAGTAACTAATGCATGTAGTGCCTCATATGTGCCAGGTACTATTAATTTAGTCCTTACGTAACTCTCAGAGGAAGATACTATTATTTTTCCCATTTTTCAGATGAAAAAATTGAAACAAGTGATGTTATGAGCAAGTTTCCCAAGGTCTCACAGTCAGTCTGGCAAGGTTTAAGTTTAGACTCTGGTTATTTAATTCTAGAATCTGTGCTACTACTGCAATTTATTTTTATGCCATTATAGTTTATGATAAGTATTCTATCCAATCTAAAAGCTCTTACTCTGTAAACTATACCAATTTTCAGATAGAAAAGTGTCAACCAAACAAACATCTCAGTTTATGGGCTGCTGAGAATTTACCTATGAGACATACTTGGACATAGGCCAAAGACCAAAATATATATACTAAATATGCTCACTATAGGTTTTTCTTTTTGGTAATAGCCAAAACCTCAAGAGAACTTGAGTGTACATTAATAAAGAATTGGTTAAGTAAATTATGGTTATCCATAAAAAGAGAATTATCTGTAGCCACTAAATTTATGAACAAGCAAGACTAGTCTGTGGTAAGGTAGAAACTTTAGAAGATGTGGAAAAGTGTATTTGTATTAGTAACAAAGAATATGCATGTACTTTTCTGAAACAACACAGAATATAACTGTGGTTAACACTGGGGTTAAGATAAGGGAGAGGACACGACAATATAAGTATACTCAACATTATTGATCTGTACATTTTAAGAGTGGTTAATGGTAACTTTTATGTTACGTGTATTTTACCACAATAAAAAATGAGAATAAACATTTACTTCTCATTTCATATCTTTCTACTCTATTTGGTATTTTTACATAATCCTTTAATTTTCATAAACAGCCCATTAAAGAATAAAAGGAATGCATCAAACAAAGTCGTGAGTGGTCAGAGCCACTGAAAATCACATATCTGCATCCAGCTATATTTTTATGAGTGTCTCATATGAAGAGCTCTAAGAGTCAATGATGCTTAAATTTATGTTTGATTTCAAGTGACTCTGAAGTCATCTGGAAGGTCCTAAATAAATAGCCCAGCTCTCAAGAACTTCATATGCCATCAGGAGAAGAGTTTTCTTGAATGTGGCCTGTGTAAAAACATCACTCAGCATGCGCCTAACATATTTTCCTGGAATTTATTTCAGATGATCTTGTTTTGAAGAACAGGTAGTTCTTCTGTAATTTCAGACTGTCCTTATGAGAACACATTATCCTGTTGTCCTCTCTCTTCTTGACCATGCAATTTCTTCATAACCTTTTATGGCTTTTGTTTTGTCTCTGCTTATGCCTTCAAAAAGTGAGCCAGAATATAAAAATGCATAGGGAGTATGCCAAACATTGTAAATTGTATGTGCCAAGGTTAGAGATAAAACATAGGCAAGTAAACATTACCATTTATTAGTTTTACTTTGACCGTTCCTATCTTTATATGATAAGATATATATATCATATATATATGATGCATATATATATGATATATATATCTTTATATATAAGATAAAGCCTGAATCTCTAAGACTTTATGTCTGCTTCCCAGAGTCGAAGGTCCTATGAATAAAGGAATCTCAACTTCTGGAAGAGACTTCAGAGATCATCTGGTTTCTAGTCCCTGCAGGGATGGACAGGTAAGTAAACAGTGATGTTGGCCAGGTAGGGGGTAGGGAAACCTAAGGAGAGTGTACCTATCTGAAGAGACTGCTGTCTCTCAACTCCAGCCCACCATTACCCTATAGGACCCAATGTAGCAACAATATCTCTTCTGATATTTCAAGAGAATCAGGAAATCTAGACTATGTAATGATTCCAACCTTTAAAAGTTGGCAATCAATTCAAAAAATTTGAAAGCACTGTGAGGGCCAAACAAAACATGTCTCTTGGCTGAACTGAGATGTGACCTCAAATGGAATCCAACTCTCTTCATCTTATGGAAGAAGCCCAGAGGGGAATGAAGCCACCTACCTAGAGGCCCAGGGCTCATTTGGGCAAGAAACTGGGACCAGATGTAGTGTGCCCTCCAATACCACCCTCTTTCCTTAGCCTTTCAGTCCAACGAATAAAACAGCAGACTAATTTTAGACAAGCATATGATGGGTCTTCCACCGCAACACACGTCAGTAAGCCTTCAACCTGATGGGCTGGACCTTAACCACAAATAGAAGACTCAGCTGACAAATTACACCCACTCTCTACTTAATTCAGGCTGGAGTCTAGCTCTTGACTTGTTGGGTGGATATGGAGAAGGAATGGAAAGGTTGAAAATGTTACCCTCAGACAGTCTGTGGGAGGAATGGGAAAGTCTCCACTTCCCAGCAGAAATTTTTAAAAATCACTAATTATAAGTGTGGCATTGCTTGGGAAGATCTTTTACTTGGCTTCCCAGAAGGCAGATACAAGATCTCTGTCCCCTGCTCCATGGCAACTTTACAGTATGGGGCTTTGCCAAGAACTTATGTTTCTCACGTCATGAGAGGAAATGAACCTGTTGGCTAAGAGTCAGATGGCCTCTGTTCAATCCCACACCCTGAAAATTACCAGTTGTATGATCTTAGACAAAGCATGGGACTGCACTGTGCCTCTCTCTCCTGATCTGCAGAATGAGAACAATGTCTGCATCTCTTTTATAAGATATTTGCAAAGATTAATTACATTAATAGGCATAAACCGCATGGCAAGCATCATGTATGTCAGCTGCACCATGGAAGCACCTGCAGAGCTTTAAAAAAATACTTATGCTTGGGTCTGACCCTCAGAGATTCTGGTTTAACTGGTTTAAGCTCTGGCTTGAGCATCGGAGCTTTTTAGTCGCCATGGGCAATTCCAATGTGTAGCCAAGAACCTCTGGTATAAGTGCTTTAAATAAATAATGATCCTCTGAGTGATTGATTTGGGGATGGGAGTTAAAATTACAGAAATTAATTGTCTCACAGTTCTGAAGGCTAGAAGTCCAAAATCAAGTGTCAATAGAGCCACGCTCCCCTTGAAACCTATAGGGGAGAATCCATCCCTGCCTAATCCTAGCTTATGGTGGTGACTGTCAGTCCTTATGCTTTTTTGCAGCTGCATCTTGGAATGACTTACTTTTAAATAAACGAAAATGCTCTTTTCCTTGTTTAAGCCCATATTTTGCAGCCTTTTCATGAAGTTTCCCAGTGGTCATTTTTTTAGTAGCATTCAGCATGGAAGACCCCAAGATCCTGGGGAAATTTGCAGAGAAGGGGAATGCTTCTGGGAGCTTCCTCATTTCCTCTGCTCTCCTTTCTCACTACTGCCCTGGCTTCAGGATATTCAGGTATCCTGAAGTTTCTGATTCAGCTGCATTGTGGAAGATAAATTGGTGAGAATTCTCATAAAGTGAATAGATATGGGTGCTTAAAAGAGTTATCTGTATATTCAAATAATTTTTCATGACTGGAATAAACCTGTGGAGCCATAATGGGAGTGTGGGAGTGTATGCCAGAGAGTTGGGGGCATGTCTCTGCCACCTTCCAGAACCTTACCAATCCCAATGACCCAGTCCAATAGGAGAACAGGGGCCTCCAACAAGGCTCCCAGCATCAAAAGATGGTACTGCTGACACTCATCTGACATGCTGACAGATGGAGTCAGAAATACTGCTGAAATAGTTAATTTATTATCAGTTGAGTGTTTTATATACTAAAATGCAACATAGTGTACTCTCAAATTAAAATGGAATCATCTTCACTCCGTCAGAGAGGCTTGTTTGTAAATTACGCATCCCAATGTCTTCAGTTTTGATGGTGATCAGAAACCCTAATGTCATTGCATGGAGGAAGGGAGCAGTGGGGGCAAGGAAGGATAAGACTTCCATGCAGCTGAATGTCTTCCCTAAAATGGGAAATATAGGGGGAAGGCTTTTAAACCAAATGAAACCTTGATGAGGGGGTGGCAGCATCTGTGGTTTGAAGCACAGAGTATCCAAGTTCCTTTGTAGTAAGTCTGGTATTTTTTATAAGCCTCTGTGTTTCTCCTGGGCTTGGTATCTTATTAGTAAGCAATTCTATTAAACACATTTGTTTCCCAAGTAGGAATATGAATCTGAAGACTTCCATCGTAATTCTGGAATTTGCCACTAGAAAGGAGAGTTAGTTGACCAAAGATAGATTCATTCTTTACACATCTCACAAATATCTCTGTACTCCAGCACCGGGCTGTGGGGCTCAGCCTGAGAGGCCTAGAACTCCAGCCACTACATTCCTTTGCTCTGTTGTAGGCTGTCAAGATTTCTGGAATTGTAGGGAAAAGAAGAACAATTATAATAGCTAATACTGGTACCCTCTGACTAAGCCCTAAGCCCTTTTCATAAACTGACAGATCCAATCTTCACAGCAACCCTATGAAGTAGGTAACCCTATTTTTCAAAGGAGGAAACTCAGACAGAGAGAAGTTAAGCGACATATTCAAAGTCACACAGTTAGGATTGGCAGAGCTTAGACCAGAATCTGGCCAATCTAATTCCAGCGACACCGCTATCTTAGAGAGTGTGTAACCTGGCACAACAAAAACTTTGTTAGATTATGTGGTCAGAGTCACTGTTTCAAAAGCCCATTTCCCCTTTATAAGCCCCTAACAAGTCGCACCCCTCTGCCACTTCTCTCTTAGCCCTTCTGAGAGTAGAACATTGAAGCTCTTTCCCAGGAGAGCCCTCAACGGTTGACATCTCTTATTGCCCCTTTCTACTTACACTTTCTCTTTCCTGTTGCAAAGAACAAGAGTTCTCCCATCCCAGAACAAACACTCTGGCTGTACTTTTATTTTTTTTTTAAAGATTTATTTATTTATTTGAGAGAGAGAGAGAGAGAGAGCACACGTGCACATGAGCAGAAGGGGCAGAGAGAGAGGGAGAGACTCTCAAGCAGGCTTTACACTGAGCCCAAAGCCCCACGTGAGACTCAATTTCATGACCCTGAGATCACATCCCTGAGATGACAATCCCAGCTGAAACCAAGAGTCTGATCCTTAACTGACTGCACCACCCAGGCACTTCATTCTGGCTATACTTTAAATTACTTCTTATTCCTTTTTGGAACAGCAGCATCTCTCAAGTTCTATGTTCTGTTTCTCCCTGCTCCCCTTCTGTGATGCTCACAAAAGTGTAAGCATCTTAAAAAGTGCAGGTACACAGCACAGGGTCAGAGCCAGGATGTCTGGGTTTGAATCCTGGATCTGGACTTTCTACCTTTGTGGTCTTGGGCAAGTGATTTACCCTTTCTGTGCCACCTATAACTTGGGAGTAATCACAGAATCCATCTAATGGGATTGCTGTGAAGATTAAAGTGAATTAATCCAAAGTGTTTAGGACAGTGTCAGGCACATATTAAGAGCTCTAAATGTCATTAGATTATTTTTATTTCCTCTATTGGAGACACATTTCACTTGGCCCCATTGCTTGGTACAGTTACCTTGCCACTTCCTTTTTGATCTTAGTGACCAAGTCAGTATCCAACTCAGAATCCTTCAATGGCTCCCCACTGGCTACCCAATAAGATGAGATAGCTTGGTGTTTGAGGCCAAAATGCTCCCTCCATCCTTCCCTGCCTGATCAATTCTTCTCCATCCTTCAATGCCTAGGTTCCACAATGTCTCCTTCAAGAACCTTCTGAGATCCCTGCTTCCTTCCCTGGACTCTTGATTTCTACCATGCTCCAGCACTTCTCCAGCACCCCATCTACTATGTGCTTGTCTTTCCTCATCTAGCCCCCGCTAGTTTCTTCTCCTCTCCCTAGAATTACTTCCATAGCCAGACTATATTGCATGTGCCCATAGTGCTAAAGGCTGAAATATATGCATTATCTCAGCCAATCTCTACAAAAGACATGGGAGCCATTATCCACGTTTTACAGATGAAGTCTGGAGAGCTTCATGACTTACTTAGAGTTACACAGCTAGCAGGTGACACAGCCCAGACCTGGAGCCAGGGTGTAGAGCTCATTATCTTAACCGTCATGCTGTAGAGCTTCTTGGCTGATTTTGTATCTCCCTCAGCCCGAATACAAAATAAGTGTGCTGCTGAGCACTTCAGCAGGAGCTTAGTAACAATAATAATGACAACATTGATGATAATAGCATATCAGTTTATCTGAGTGCTCACTATATGCCTGGAACCTTTCTAAGCACCTTATTTCTCTTAACCAATGCAATCCTCACAACAACCATTTGAAGTAGGTACAATTTTTATCCCCATTTTATAGATGAGGAAATGGAGGCACAGTGCATTAAATAACATATCCAGTGGCAGAGCTGGGAGGCAAACCTGGGAAGTCTGTCCCCAGAGTCCATGCACTTAGCCAACATGCTGCCTCTGTGCATGTCTATTTTGAGTGAATGAATTTAAATGAGGAAAACAAAGAAAAAGCATGTTATTGAAAAATAGAATTTAATAAACTTGCACTCTGTAGACACCTCCTAAACCAGATGACAGGAACTCAACTGTGACATTTAGCCATATGTCTTATTCTGAGAACAGGCAGGTCAACAGATAAGGACACTGTGCCAACATCCACAGAGAACCTAAAAGAGAGCAAGAAGCTCCAGGCAGCACCTCCCTGCTACAGGTCCCTGCTTTTTCCACCCTCAAAGCCATGGAGACTCACTTAGGTGGCCCTGGGCTCTTGGCTGGTCTGATTTGATCTGCTCAGAGGAAAATCAAGAAAGGCCTGCTGGCTTCCAGGCCTACTGCCCTGCAGAGGTTCTGTGTTAGGAATATGAATGGTGAGGGCCATGGTGAATCTGTGAGCATGAGCCAAGGTGCCCTCATAATCAAACTCCCATGCAATCTCTAGGCACCTGCCCAAGGCACGTGGAGTCAAGGTTACCACTCGACAGGGGCTAGCTTAACACCTCTCTTGGACTTTACTCAAGAATGGCACAAAGGTGTAAATGGAAGGGAAGACAGTAATAAATAGATGCCCCTGTCTTCCTATCCTAGTGCTTGTTCTGGACTCCTTAACTTGGACAAAATACTCAAGAGTCCTAGTTATTTCATTAATATGCATGAAAACTGTTTGCTTTGCTGAGACTGAAGCATCTTGTTCTTTCCTTATCAGAATACCTAGCTCCCTTAATTATAATGGATCTTTTAAAAAACAGTCAGCAGCATATGGTAAACAAGCTCCCTAAGGGCAAGAATCATGCTTACTTGTTCGTCTATATAAACCTCCAGACTCACTACCAGGCCCAGCAGATAATCAAATATATGTTGAATAAATGTATGAATAAGTAAAAGAACAAGCAATCATGTCAAAGGAGCTAGCCATCAGATCTGCGCACTGATTGCCAGTCTTTCTCTCTAAAACTCCTAGTTCCTGAGTTGTTAGGTAGGATTACATGATTTGTTCTGGCTAATGAGTTATAAATGTCTGGTCTGGAGCATCAGATGCTAGTATATGACCCACCGAGCTCTTAGCCAGAACAGATTGGCAATTTTCCAGATGGTGGGTTTTCTCTCAATCTGGATCCTATGTTGGACATGCAGTGTGAGTGCGAAATAAACCTTTGTTGTTCAAAGCCATTAAGACTCAGGAATTATTTGTTACTGCAGCAAAGCCTCGTCTATCTTGATTAATAGATGTCCAGTACAAATAAGCTTGTCAGGGACCTACAGAACTGAAGAAATCCAGGAAGATATGCTCTAGAGTAGCTCAACAGATCTTTCTGGAATGATGGAAATGGTCTATATCTGCTCTGTTTAATACTATTTCCACTAGCCATAAATGGTTATTAAGCACTTGAAATGTGGCTAGTGTGATTGAGAAACTGAATTTTTAATTTTAATTAATATAAATGTGATTAGAGGCTATTGTATTAAAGAACATAGTTCTAGAATATACCAGAATAGCACATGCTGTAATGCACCATACCAACAGCCCCTGATTCCATCTGGCTGCTGTACAGTTGTAATGGACAGTTCCATGCCCGAAACCCAAGTCCTGCATCAAGCTCACTTTACAGTGTCTCTCTGGTCTGCCTTCTTTAAGGCTGTGAAGGTCATGCAGCTACACACAAAAGTACATAGATGAGATGGGGAGTTGATGTTACCAGAGGCAATCTTCAACCGTGGAGGATAGAAGTCAAGGGGTAAATGCTCCAGCCTTCCTGCTCCCCAGTGGGAAAATTCTGAAATGTGCTTGACATGGGTTTAACATGGTTTCTTAGAGAGTGCTCAGAAAGAGACCCACAGAAATTAACCCATTCATTCAGAGACCTTTTATTGGTCTTGCTCATTTCCCTTACTCCTTCAGTCTGCTTTGTGGGGTCACCTCCCAAAAAGGCTCCCAGCAACCAAGTCCTGGTGGCAGAATGCTTTAGAAGAAATCTAAACTAAGATGAAATAGGTCTAATTTCCTCAGAACCCCACAAGCAAAGCTGCTAATACATGACTTTAAAAAAAAAAATCTGGGATCCCTGGGTGGCGCAGCGGTTTAGCGCCTGCCTTTGGCCCAGGGCACGATCCTGGAGACCCGGGATCGAATCCCACGTCAGGCTCCCGGTGCATGGAGCCTGCTTCTCCCTCTGCCTATGTCTCTGCCTCTCTCTCTCTCTGTGTGACTATCATAAATAAATAAAAATTAAAAAATAAAAAAATAAAAAAATAAATAAAAAAATAAAAAAAAATCTTTTAAACTTTAACTATCCAGCAATGGTTTGTCTTTCCATATTTCTTAGACTTTGTCTGTGAGAGATGAGGGTCAAGGAGGCTGGCTATCAAAGGCAGGCCAGCAGAACACTCAAAGGCTGCATGACCTGCTTTTGGCTTTAAAAGGCAAACAAAAGGGGCAACTGGGTGGCTCCACAGTTGAGTGTCTGTCTTTGGCTCAGGTCGTGGTCCTGGGATGGAGTTGGGACTCCATCGGGTTCCCCGGGGGAGCCTGACTCTCCCTCTGCCTATGTCTCTACCCCTCTCTTTGTGTCTCTCATAAATAAATAAATCTTCAAAAAAAAAATAAAATAAGAAAAAAGACAAACAAAAGACAGTATCCTTACTAAATGCAATCTGAGACACAGATCTCAATTTTTCTCAGCTTTGGGGACAAAAGACAATTCAATCCCAATGTAATATTTAGAGACTGAGCTAAACATTTCAAAGCTCCAAACTGCATTCCTCCTGGCCTGCAATTTAAAAAACATATCCTAATGATGATGTATTCATTCAGGCTTCTGTCTCACAGGCTGCCTCTTGAATCCTATGAAATAATTTTTCATAGAAAAGTATAGTCTCCTCCCTGTGCTGTCTGTGACTCTAGTGGAGAATCTGTGGTGAGTAAGAAGGCCTGCACATGAGGAAGAGCACTGACCAGGGAAAACTTCCATGAATACAGGGATTACCAACCCATATGTGCTATTTAAGGGTCCATGGCATCCTGGCTGCTGCCATTGGTATTTACAAACACATATTCTCCTGGAAGGAAATTAAATTACTGAGGGCTGCCCATGGCCATACTCTGAACCACGTGTATATATGGGATTTCACTTAATCCTGAGAGAAAGGGATTACTGGAGCCATTTTGTAGTTCAGGAGAACTGAGACCCAGAAAGCATAAGAAGCTGGGATTCAGACCAACTCAACTTGGCCCCAAATTTCATATGTTCTGCTGTCTTTTATACACTATAGAGAATAAGTGGCCCTCCCATAGATCTTTGGACAGAAGGGGGTAGAACAAAAGAACGTCAGTAGCTGAAGGGGTGCTTTTTTTTTAAAAAAGATTTTATTTATTTATTTGAGAGAGAAAGAGAACAAATGATGGGGAGAGGGAGAGGGAAAGAGTGAAGCAGACTCTGTGCTGAGCAGAGATCAGTACCAGGATCCTGAGATCATGATTTGAGATTATGACATGAGAGGAGGGCAAAGGCTTAACTGACTGAGCCACTGACTTAGCCACCCAGGCACCACCCCCTGGAGGGGCTTTTGTATTGAGCAGAAAGGTGTAGAAGGAAGCATGAAGGAAGAGAATGAGCCCTGAATTAGAAAACAGGCTCCTAACAAGACCCAGAGGCCAGGGAGTAGGGGGTGAAGGAATGCCTTGTTCCCTCTAGGCCTCAGTTCATTCATCTGTAAAATGAAATGACGTGATAGGAACATGTCTATACTCTCTACCAGTTCAGTATTTTCAGTGGTTTCACTTCAGGACTCCAGACAGTTTGCTAGCCTTTGCTAACTCCAGAAGATTGCTAGCCTTTACCTCTCTGGAAAATCATCCCAAGTCAGATTTTGTTTTGTTATTGCTGTTTTAGACTGATAAGCTTTAGGGTCAGTGTTGGGGGTAACTAGAGTCTCAGGCAGTCTAAGTGGAGTTTAGTATTTTACCGCTTCACTGGGGAAAAAGGTCCAGTTCAAATATTTGCCATTTGTTTTTTTCTTATCCAACTTTTATTTTAGAATGGTTTTAAAGATTTCCTAGGATAATACTAAGAGTTGCCATATATCCCACACCTAGATTCTTCTATTATTAGCATCTTATATTACTATGGTACATTTGTCACAACTAATGAGCCAATAATGATTTGTTATTACTAACTAAATTTTTAAAAAATTTCCTTTGTTTTTACCTAGTCCCTTTTTCTGTCCCATGATCCCATCTAGCATAACACATTACATTTAGTTGTCATGTTCCCTTAGGCTCTTTTAGACTGTAATAGTCTCTCAGATTATCTTGTTTTCAACAACTTTTAGACTGTAATAGTCTCTCAGATTATCTTGTTTTCAACAACTTTGACAGTTTAGGAATACTAATAGGATATTTTGTAGAATGTCCCTCAATTTGGGTTTGTCTCATGTTTTTCTCACAGAATGCAGTTAGTTTTGGGGAGGAAGACTACAGAAATAAAGCACCATTCTCACCATATCATCCCAAGGGTGTATGTTATCAACATGGCTTACCAATATTGGTATAAACCTTGATCACATGGCTGAGGTAGTGTTTGTCATGTTTCTCCATGAAAAATGGAGCATGCATTTTTATAAAGCATAACCATGCAGGCAATTTCTGCCAGGGAATAGATTCCAACTCTAAACTTTATTGTCCCATAATAATCCAGCCAAGGTATTAGTGAAATGTTATCACTGTATCCAGTCTTTGAAAGTGGCATTCCCTAACAATGAGGGTAACCTGCTTTATAAAAGTTACATACATAAAGTACTTTGCATAAAAGATACTGCTTTGTAGAGGGCTTATTCCTATTCCTGTTTATACAAAACTTGTTTATTGCTCATGATGTTCAGTCTCACTCTCACCTACAAATCTAATGCAGTTCAGTATCATATATAAAGAGCTCTTAGAAATCAATAAGAAAAAGGTATAACTTATCTTCTCAAATGAGCCAGGGAGATAAACAATAAATTCACATAAAAAACACAAATGGATAATAAATATATATATACATGAATATATGCCAAGAGGTCTATAGTGGGTATGGGGGTGGAGAAATTCTAGAGCATTCTCACTTTCTACTTCATAATTTTTGAATACTGAAAAAAAATTTTTTTGCAATAATTTTTTAAAAGCAATAAAATAATTTTAAAGTAATAAACTTACATCTACTAAAATATATGTGGTGTGTTTTCTAAACTCACACTGGCTATAAAACTTAAATTTTGAGTGCCTTTTTCACTTAACTGTATCTCTGAGTAAAGGAGAACCTGCAGGCTTTGGGAACAGATGGCTGGTATTGTGAAACACAATATGTGTTTTTTTTTTATTTGCATCTCTCAATTGGAAATTTGCATCTCTCAATTGGAAATTTAGCATGTGAGGTCACTCCACCTTAAATCTTTATAATAAGAAATATAGATATTTTTCCTTGCTAGGTTTTTCAGATTAGGCAACTGAAGAAAACCATTGTTCACTAGGTAATTTTAGTAATACTTGCCATTAACTGGAAAAACAGTCATATACAATTTCTGAAGAATATTATTATTATTATGCATATTCTTGCTTTGGTCTTATTAAATATATATATATATATACACTTGTGATATATATATATTTGTAGACTTCCTTCCAGATGAAGGAGTTATTAAACTAAGACTATTTGAAGGGTCAAAGGAATAATAATAAAATCTGCCATGCTTATTAAACTTACATCAGGGATGAGAAAAATTAAAAACTGGACCCAATATTTGAGTATAAACTTATGTTCCTGAAAAGACAACCCTTAAGTGAACAGACTCATACTTTGGGGTGTTCAAATAAGAGAAAAATAATGTGACATTAAAATTCAACCTGTCACAACTGAGCATTAAGCATGTGATCCTGGGATGTGTGATTGAAATGTTGTAGGAGAAAAAATCCTGTTAGTATTGTTGGCCATGCAAGGGCAACAGTAGTTCTGCATTATTCCCAGAGAAAGAGCCCAAGATTAATGCAGATGGGAGCAAGAGAAATCAATGCCCACTTATCTTAAGGTGTGAGTTAATGTGCAAAAAAGATGCTCACAGAGGTGCTATGTATTTGTGTATATGACAAAGGCTGGAGCCATGGTCACAAGGGCTCCCTACGAGGGATTGGATTAGCTTTGACGTTATTGCTCTGGGCCTCTGAATACCTTCTAGTCTGCCATTCACTGATTAGCTGAAGAACATACATTCACACACATAATGAAACCTCTTCTATTATCGAGTTTTTATTTCACTGTAGGGGCTGAGCAGCTAAAATAACTTGAGAAGCTACTGAGAATGTGAGGCAAGTACATTTCCTGAGGCTGAAAGGAAGCGTGTGAGCTCAACCATCTTGGTTATATCTAGACCTTTTGAAGTGTTCCTTCAGGAAATCCTATTGGAAAATGCTTTGGGAGTTTTTGTTTTGTTTTGGTTTTGGACTTGGTGCTGACTCCATTTGGAACTTTAAATCTCTTGGATGCTATTTTTGAACAAAGATTTTCTCCTACAAATTTTGCTCAGAAGGAGCTGAGATGAAAGAAAGTTAGCCCTAAAATTATTTCACTAATTCCAAACCTTCAAACAACATTGTAATATTTTTATTGGAAATCCACAGGACAACATTACCCAATTTGGTTATAATCTTTCCACTAAAGTGGACTGCCTGGCTGAAAAACAACCAGAGTGATTGATGGAAAAACATTTATTTTTAATCTGGCAGAGGCTAAATACAAAATAAAATTCCATAAAGTGTCTAAATCAGACCCCCAACATATCTGAAGTTCTGATTCATCTTCAGAATCCAGCCTCAGACAAAGTCTCTTTAATTGTTGGGTAGTTTGTTTTGGAGAATAATCTTTTCAGATGTTCACTCCTTATAGCCAAAAGTTCCCAATGATTCATTTTCCAATTTCTTGCACCAAGTCCTGTGAGAAAATGGTCTTAATGTCCCACCAAGCTAATGGGGGATATACCTGATAATGTAGAAAATACTGTTGCCATTAGGAATCAGAAAGAATCAAGGACATTCTTCCCAGGAAGATCAAAAAGCCTGCCAGCTGTCTCAGGTGCCTGATTTGCAGTAAATCTGGGAAGACTGTGTTCCCTTGCACCAAGGATGTTTTGATGAACAATATGTTCAATAGGCACTTGATACATTACAGCCCACATCAACCCTTTCCCAAACCACAACAACAAAACAAACTGTCCAAATAAGCATCTTCTATGCTTTGGTCAAATAAAGTCACATGAAGAAATAGTCTCCAAAAGATAAAATGTTTAGAAGATGTTTCCCAAACTTTAGTTATTTGCATATCACTGTGAAAACCTTTGTGGTATCCTGGGATCACTGTACTATTAAGTTGAATGGCATACAATATTTAGGTGTGATCTACAAAATCAGATATTTCATATGGTTCAATTTAATATTATTTAATATTAATATTATTATTTAATGTTTTTTCTTCATATCGACTAACTTTAAAACCTCTAAAAAGCCCATCCAGGGTCACCTGGGTGACTCAGTCAGTTAAGCATCTGACTTTGGTGCAGGTCATGGCCTCATGGTCTGAGGATTGATGTTGGGCTCCTTGCTCAGCAGGGAGTATGCTTCTCCCTCTTCTTCTTTCCCTCCTCCTGCTCATGCTCTATCTCTCTCAAATAAATAAAAAATTGTAAAACAAATAAATAAATAATTGAAAAGCCCATCCAGCAATTGTATCCTTTGGTATTTACCCAAAAAGGATGAAAACTTATGTCAACAAAAACTTGCACACAGATGTTTATAACAGGTTTGTTCATAATTACCAAAACTTGGAAGCAATCAAGATGTCAGTAGGTGAATGAATAACCTGTGGTACATACAGACAATGTGATATTATTCAGCACTAAAAAGAAATGAGCTGTCAAGCCATGAAAAGACATGGAGGAAACTTAAATGCATATCATTAAGTAAAAGAAGCCAATTTGAAAAAGCTACATACTGTATGATTTCAACTATACTATACTGTAGAAAAGGCAAAACTACAAAGATAGTAAAAAGATCAGTGACTGCCAGGTGTTAGGTGGAGGGAGGAGTGAATAGCACAGAGAATTTTTAGGGCAGTGAAAATACTCTGTATGATGCTATAATGATGAACACATCATTATACATTTGTTCAAACTCATAAATGTACAACACCAAGAGTGAACCCTAATGATCTGGGGATTATGATGTGTCAGTGTGGTTTTGATCAATTTTAACAAATGTTCCACTCTGGTACAAGATATTGATAATGGGGGAGACTATCCATGTTTAGGGGCAAGAGTTATATGAAAAATCTCTGTATGTTCCTCTTAATTTTGCTGTGAACCTAAATTGCTCTTAAAAATAATCTATTATAACAACAAAACCTTAAACTAGTGATATTTAGTCCTTAAGCATATTGTAGTAGAAAGTCTCTAAATATGGCTGCCATCAATTCCTTCCCTCCCTGCATGTTTATACTACTTCTCTCATCAAGAGGTAGAGTCCATTTCTCCTTCTCTTGAATCTAGATTGGCTTTGTGACTTTCTTGGACCAATACCGTGTGGTAGTGGTAAAACAGCTTCTACCTCGCTCTCTGAAGAAATGCCAGCTACCATGTCAGAAATCTCACTCCTCTGAGATCACTGTGCTATGAATGACCTCAGACATTAGTTACATGGGGAGGTCATGTGGGAGAGAACCAAGGAACCTAGCAGTGAGAACCCCAACCCTAGGTGAACCATCTCAGTCAGCTCTCAGCAATTTGAGTCATCCCAGCTAGGACCTAGACATCTGTGAAGTACAGATGAGTCATCTTTGCTGTGAACTACTGAATTCAGGGCCCATAAAATCAATAAACATAATAAGACGCTTGTTGTTTTAAGTCACTATATTTGGAGATAGATGATTGAAACATTCTGCTTGAAAAGATTTCCTGGTGGTTATAACCATAGAATCTAGACCCAGACTGCTCCAGGACTCAGCTTAGCTTCTTCCTAGCTGTGAGTTGTTGAGTCAATCATGACTGTAGAAGATTGCTACATTGGTAGCCCCCAATGAACTATACCTCCCAGTATTCACACCTGCCACAGTGACTCTGGACTTTGTATGTGACTTGCTTTGGCTAATGGGAAGCTAGTATGATGCAAGCAAAGACTTGATAAGCACTTCCAAATTAGATTTGTTCTAACTGGAACACTTGCTCCTAGAGCCCTGAGGCACCATGTAAAGAAGTTCAGCTGCCTGGCTAAAAAGATCATGCAGAAGGTGAGATTCCCAGCTAACCCCAACTATTCCAGCCACCCCCACTCAGGGGCCAGATATGTGAGTGAAGAAGAGCAGAACTGACCTGCTGAGCCCAGCCAAAAAATATAAATGCTATCACAAATCAAAAGAAGTAATACATCACTGTTGGTCAAAGCCACTAAGTTTATGGATGGTTTGTTATGCAGCAATAAATAACTAAAATAGAAATAATATCCACTATGTCACAAATGTGATTAAATAATATTTTTCCTAGCACATATTAATATGTTTTAAAAGTCAATAATATAGCACTTAAAGTTATCTTATGTACCACCAAACAATCCACTTATCAGACTTTGGGAAATGCTGGTTTAAGGGAACAATAACAATGATAATAAGCATAATAGCAATCATTGATTGAACTAGCTACTCTTTTCTAGATTTTGGAACAAATGGGTTATATCATGCATATATTTATTCTCCTAGCAACTCTACTAGGTTCTATTTTGTAGGCAAGGAAAATGAAGCTCAAAAAGTTTAAGTAATTTGCCCAAGTTCTCTTGAGAGTCTCCTTTGATGATCCTTACAATTTTAAAGATTTATTTGTTTATTTATTTTTAATTTTTTGTAAGGTTATATTTGTTTATTTGAGAGAATAAGAGCTCAAGCAAAGGGAGGGAGAGAGACAAGCAGACTCCGGCTGAGTGCTGAGCCCATTTCAGGGCTCATCCCAAGACCCTGAGATCATGACTTGAGCTGACATCAAGAGTGGGATGCTTAATTAGTGGAGCCACCGAGGGGCCCCAGACCCTTATAACTTTTTTTTTTAGAGATAGAAACTTTCCTGGATCTGGAGACAAAAGAATGAGATCTATTCTCTATGTAAATATGTTTTCCACCATTTATTTGTTTGTTTATTTATTTATAAAGATTTTATTTATTTGAAGAGAGAGACAGAGATAGCGACATAGAGTATGAGCAGGGAGGAGAGGGAGAAGCAGACTCTCTGCTGAGCAGGGAGCCTGATGCAGGACTTGATCCCAGGACTTGGGGATCATGACCTGAGCTGAAGGCAGGTGCTCAACCCATTGAGCCACCCAGGTGCCTCTGTTTTCTACATTTAAATTACTGATACCTTTGCTTGTATCATATTCAAGGTCTACTTTAGGGACAGTTGTTCTTCTCAACCAGAAGTTTGGGCCATAGGTAGGCTCTTCATCCTGTCACCACCTGCCCATTTTTACTCCTACTGAGGAGTTGTCAGGACTAGTCCTGTCCTGTTCTGTCCTGTCCTGTCAAGGACATTATCTTCATCAGAGTCCTGCTGACTCTAATAATCAACAGTACTTATTGGATATTTAGTATGTGTTCAGTTTTGTACTGAGAGCTGAAGTAGGAATGGAAAGTTAAGAAGAGATTCAGTATATGGGGCAGCATATGAATCCAACCCTCAAAGAAGACTGTACACCCAAAATAGTCACTAGATAAAGTAAGGCCACTTAACATTATATGCTAAATCATGCAGAACAAATATGTTACAGAAATTATGAGGAACAAAGAAAGACCAGGGGAGGCTGAATGGAAAAGGTAACTCTTGCATACCTCAAAAGTTTGTATAAGTTTGCAAAATTGGAGCTGCAAGGAGATGGCACTTTAGCAAACACTCCAGGAAAAGATGTGGTGGTGAGAATGACTGCAGGACAGATATTGGGGACAGGAAATATGTTTGGATCCACAGATCAGAAGTACTGAACAGGCAGAGACCATGTTGGATTCACTTCATATCCCCAAGCCCAGCACAGAGCCTGGTACATAGTAAGCATAGTACTCATTGAATAAATATGAGTCAGGGTCCTCTCCGTAGACACAGGGAAAGAGTGACCACAGAGTATTTGTGGATGGAGGGCTGGACTGGAGACAGGAAGACTGGCAGGGGAGAAGGTATACTCCATTCAAGAAATAGAGTCAGAGGCCATGCTGATGCATGACCTTTCAGGATGGATGCTGGGGGAGACACAAGAAGTCCAGGTGAATTAAAGACCTATGGAAGACATGTGGAATATAAGAAATAGTGCAAATGACTATAAGGGAAGGAGGGGTGGGATCCCTGGGTGGCGCAGCGGTTTAGCGCCTGCCTTTGGCCCAGGGCGCGATCCTGGAGACCCGGGATCGAATCCCACGTCGGGCTCCCGGTGCATGGAGCCTGCTTCTCCCTCTGCCTGTGTCTCTACCTCTCTCTCTCTCACTGTGTGCCTATCATAAATAAAAAAAAATAAAAAATTAAAATTAAAATAAAAAAAAAGGGAAGGAGGGGAAATTGAAAAGATGAGAGAGGAAGACAAACCATGAGAGACTCTTAACTCTGGGAAACAAACTGAGGGTTGCTAGAGGGGAGGGAGTTATGCGATGGGGTAACCAAGTGACAGGCATTAAAGGCACATGAAGTGATGAGCACTGGGTGTCACATGCAACTGATAAATCATTGAAAACTACATCTGAAAATAATGATGTACTAGGTGTTGGCAAATTGAATTTAAATTAAAAAAAAAAAAAGACCTATGAGACAGCACCAGTGGGACCCTACGGGCCTGGGACAAAGGGCTTTCCTGCCCTGTCTCTGCAGGTATCTAAAACAGAGGCTAACTCCTACTGCTGAGAAACAGAGGAGAAACTCTGTGGCAGCTTCCTTCATTGGTCTAGGACAGAGATACCCTCTCTCTTCAGAAACTGATGGTGGCTTCACAATGACCTATTTCTTCCCTCCAGCAATGACCACCTTCCTTGATCCCTCCATTTTCCTCCTGGGCCTGACCAAGTCACTGTTCTCTCATCCAGCATGAATGGAAAGGAATTCCCATGGCTCCCCCAGAGAGGACTGAACACTCACTGTGCTCTGGAAGTTTCTAAGTCTCCAGTAGCCCATAAAGTCTATGGGTCTTCCTCAAAGTCCTTTGACTTGGCAGAGCCACACACCACACCCGAAGCCCGTTATGGTGAGATCCTTCTGGTGCAAGGTCAGCAAAATTCAAACAAGCCTCCCAACTTCCTGACCATCTGAGCACTCCCAAGCACTGGCAAGTTCTCATTCTCTCTTTGTTCTTCAGGGAACACTGAGCTTTGGTTTGAGGTTACCTCAAAGGAAAAACAATCTGATGTGTGATAAGCCTCTTTGGCCGCTGGCAGAACAAGGACCTATCAGACCCAGCTCCAACTAAACAAAGCCAGACTTTCTTAGTGGGTGAGGCTAAACTGTAGCCCTAGTTTTTGTGGAAAAGAGAACTGCTCAAAGTCCAGCCCAAGGCTGACACCTGGGAATCCTTCTAGGAGAATTATAAATAAGCAAAGGAAGTCATTCTTGGGGCTGTGCAGAACTGTGCAATTTCATAAGTGTATACATTTCCAACAGCACCTTTTCAAAAACAGCTCAATTTGAAATATTCATTTGCATCAGAATAGTCATGAATATTCAAAAGTCAGCCAGTGTTTCAGAACTATTGTCTATTCCTGGCGCTTTCCTCTTCCCCTTGAAAGGCAGATCATGGGTTTTCAAGAAAGGTGGGCTTGGCTGGTCTTCACACTGCCGTAGTTGGCAGGAAAGGGGATGATTATTTTCTGTTTCTTAATATTAAAATAATAAAAAGCCTCAGCTGGTGTTAAATCTTTGCCCTTCCTGTCAGGATACGAGTCATGCCACAGACCTCGAATCAGGCCTAGGGGTGTATTTTTCAAACTGCTGGGCAGAACTTTCTGTTCAGAGTCCCAGACATATTTTCCTACTTGCAGATTTCTTAAAGACAAAATCCCACCTGGGCCATGATCCAGATCTGTGGAATGTGTATAGCCCTAAGACGTGGGAGACTCCTGTTATGGCGCTCAGAACTCTTTGGGTTACTTTGGCCATGCCACTTATCTTCTGTTATCTTAATATCCCCACTGGACAAATAAAGATTCCCATGTGTCCATCTTCTCTCTCTTCTGCCTCAAATTTACAAAGCTAAATAAGATGCTACTGCATGAGTGAAAGTGCTTTGAACTCCTTGGAAGAAAATCAAGAGCTGTAGCCAAGTCGGTGGTTGCATATCAAAGTTTTCATTGCCAGAAAGCAATATAAGCTCACAAGGGATTATCTTAAACAATTTTAATGTTAAGAAAACAAATCCCATTTAAAAAACACAAAAGTACACAAAAAGGAACTCACCAGTCTATTATTTGCTGAGATGATTAGTTGCGATTTTTCTCATTTATGCTAAAATTTGATTTTCTCAACATGTTTTCCTTATGCTCCACACTGATAAGCAGTTCAGTAACAGATTTAAGGTTGGGTTATGAGAGAAGGAAGGTTGAGTTGGCATTGAGCTGATTTTCTGAGAATTCATTCCTCTGCCCCCACCATGTCAGTTGAAGTGCATTACATTGTCACCCAAGCTCTGTCTAAATTGTTCAATTTATATGACAAAGTCTTGATGGTGTCTCTTTAAAACTGTCAGAGGAGCCAATGCAATGCCAATTCCAAAGGGAAGTCATGGTTACAAAAGTGCCTTTAGTGAAAATTGACAATGTGGGAAGTCTTACCTGTTCTCTTGCAATTACTTCCGTATTCAATTTGCAAGATAAAGGATGAGTGCCTCTCCACCCACCCCCATACCTCTGCATCTGGCTATGGGCTTTGTACGTATTCATCAGCTTTCTCAGGGTTGGCCTTAAATCACCAGGGAGAGTCCTTGCATGTTGATGCTGGGAGGACTTTGAAGATTTTCTAGCCCAGCTACAGTAGAGGATCTGAACATTCAAAACATAGATTTAAAACACTTATCTTTGTTAAATGGGCATTCCACTTAAAAAGTCATGCACTGCTATCATAAAACCAAAAAGGATGTGAATCAAAGGAAAAATTCTGGGGATGGGATGAGTCATGGAGGATAAACACTCAGCTTCTGTGCTCCTTAATGGGGCAAGTTTTTGGTGTGTTCTGCACAGTCCCAAAGGCCCCCAGTGATGCTGGCCTCTTGCCACCCACAGTAGTAACCTGCCTGTTAACATACCTTTTATTGGCTTTCCTCCCTTCCCTGACTCACTTCACTAATCCCTCACAATGCTTCCTGAGATGACCTCCCAAATAGGCTACCCATACCTAATTCTGTATCTCAAAGACAGTTTCTGATAATGTGGATGTTCACACATCCAAAGGTATTCTCCCTTAGAGGACTAGTTCTCAATGGGGGCTGATTTTGCTCTGGCAAAATTTGGCAAAATCTGGAGATATTTTTGGCTGTCAGAACCCTGGGAGAGGGAGTGACATGGCATGTGACAGGTAGAGGTTAATATCCTACAATGCATAGGTAAGGCCCCCCACAATCAAGAATCATCAAGCCCAAAAAGTCAGTGGTTCAAGGGTGGGAAACCCTGCCTTAGATAACCTGCTCCACATGTCTCATGCCATCAACTCATTATCTTAAAAATTGTATAAAGGTCCACTGTTGGAGGATGAGCTCACAGAGAGGAACCATCTAGGCCATCTTGGCTCCTCCTCTGCCTATAGTAATAGGAGTTCTTTTCTTTTCTTTTCTTTTCTTTTTCTTTTCTTTTCAGATTTTATTTATTTATTCATGATAGAGAGAGAGAGGCAGAGACACAGGCAGAGGGAGAAGCAGGCTCCATGCCAGGAGCCCAACGCGGGACTCCATCCCGGGACCCCAGGATTGCACCCTGGGCCAAAGGCAGGCGTCAAACTGCTGAGCCACCCAGGGATCCCCTAGGGGTTATTTTCTGGGGTATGATGATGATGTGGCTCCTGCAGCTACAGATGCAAAAGGGGACAGGGCTGGTGTTTAGTTAGGGCAGCATGGAGCATGACTGGTACCTCCTGGGATACCACTGAGGTCCTACAGATAAAGACACTCATTGTGATGATTCTTGGTCATTCCTGTTTGGGCAGATAACTTCTCTTTTCATCACTGAAGTGCAATTGAACATACATATATTACATGCTAACATCATTTGGGGGCTACTTGTGCTATTTTGAACCAAGTTTAATGAACTCTTAAAACAGTGTGAAAGGTACCTAAGTAGATCCCAGATGTTCTAGGAAAACATGATTTTCTAAAGCAGCTTATTTTACAGATGAATAAACTGAGGCTTGTATCAAGGAAGCCATTCTTCATACATATAACTAGCTGGTGCCAAATCGAAACTGAGAGATAGCTGAACTCTCAACTCATTATTTCTTCACCCAAGGACAGAGAGCCCAGGGTTGTACTGCTGGGTGGGTAGGTGATATAAGCCCAGCAGATGGTTAACAATGAAGCAAGACATTTCTCAAAATTCCCAAAGTCTAATCAATAGTTTCATTATGATGAACTGAGCCCATCTTCTCTTGTACCTTCAAAAGGGCAACCACACAACCACCACCACCACCGCCGCTGCCACCACCACCACTGCCACCACATACACACACACACACACACAATCTATATTTTTTATCCTGGAAAACAATATAGGAAATTCAGCTTTATAAAACATTTTAAATTATAGGTAAAGATCAAGAAAAAAGTAAAACTAAGCTTATGCTAGGAATCCTGAAGAATTCTGTATCTGACTTCCTAAGATGTCATAGGTAGATAGAGGTAACAGTCAATAACCAACAGGAGTGCTTTAGAGAACCCTACAATTTTACATCTGAGGAAGATTCCAGATATCATCTCATCCAATGGTCTTATTTTACAGATAAGGAAATGGAGGCAAAGAGAAGACAAGGAATATGTGCAAGTCCACTCAGCAGGGGTTAAAATACTCCCTGCCCATTATTATGGAACACTTTGCTGAAGCCAATTTTCTTATATGGTTCTCATTTTAAAAATTATAGTCATCAACTATATATATATACACACACACACACACACACACACATATGTATATATATATATATATTTCTAAGCTAGAGTGTTTATGTGCAATCCAAGAGACAAAAAAGAAGAGGTAGAGGGCAATTTATTACTTTACAGGAATTTCTGAATTATTTTCTTCCAGAGTCATCTTTAAGTTGCATCTTCTTTATGGCTCTATGAAGAGAAAAGTTCTACCAATATCTGGATTATAAATTTGGGAGAGTTGTTAGTAGTCACTGGAAATGAAATCAACGTGTGGTATATAACCGTATAGGTTTTGGTCATACAGGAGATTGGTGAGAACAATTTCATTTTTATAACTCTATCATTTAATTAGAAAACCAACTGAAAGCAACGTTTTTCCTTAGATCACTGACATTTTTTCTTTAATTTTGGAAAAATGACTAAAAAATTCATGTGTTGGGCTTTTGTTTAATTTTCTCTTCTAACTGGACTACACAGTACTTGAATATTAGAAACAGATCACATTTGTCTTCCTGGCACTTAGCACAATGTCTGGTACTTAGTAATTATTCAACATACTTGTGTTGAATGAATGAATGTCAGTGATGTTTTAGAAAGCATTCTGCCTTGATATAAATTATTAGTATATGCAAGTCTGTTTATATTTCACAAGTGTGTTTGAATTTTCCTATTTTTTCTATTTTTTATAACCCAAGTCAGTCTCAGAACATTCATCTTTTATGCCATAATAATTCAAGGAAGGAATTACTGAAACAGAAGCCTGACTAGGAAGGCAGGTCATCATTTCAAGAATCATTCTTCCCTTCTTATGAAAGTTATCTTTAGCTAGGAAATATACATAGAAAACAAGAGTTATAAAACTTGAGTATTATTTCCCTGTCTCTATTTATCCTTTATCATTGTGGATTGGTTTGTCGTAAGTTCCAGTGGCAGTGTAGTGGTGTGGTCATGAGCAAGGACTTTGGAATCAGGCAAACATAAAGTCAAGTCTCCAACCTGCCACTTACCAGCCATGTGACTTCGGGCAAGTTATTTCACCTCCCTGTGCCTTGGTTTCTCCATCTATATAGTACTACCTATTTCATAAGGCTGTTAGGAAGATTAAATGAATTCTACATATAAACTAACTGGTGTATACTAGATGTCCAATAAATGTTAGAAAAATAAACTCTCCATCTACTTGTTATCTTTCTTTTCTACCATCAAAGTGCACTTAAGACCTTGATAATATCTATTTTAGTTGCCCATTGCAGCAAAAGAAACTCTAAAATTTAGTGGCTCAAAACAATAAGAATTTTTTTTTAACAATTCTAGGGATTAGGGGTGTCTGAGGTGCTCAGTGGTTAAGCATCTGCCTTTGGCTCAGGGCATGATCCTGGGGTCCCAGGATCCAGTCCCATGTCAGGCTCCCTGCATGGAGCCTGCTTCTCCCCCTACCTGTGTCTCTACCTCTCTCTCTCTGTGTCTCTCATAAATAAATAAATTAAAAAACAAACAAACAAACTAAAACAAACAACCAAACAAAAAAAACCAATTCTAGGGATTGATTGGGTGGTTCCTCTGCTTGGTCTGCCTTGGCTCACTCATGGAATGTCAGCTGAGGATGGGCCCATAAGGAAGAGCTAGTCTGCTGGCCTTCTCCAAATGGCCCTTCACTCAGACTTTTTCATGACATCATGGCCACAGAGTGATGTCCTACATGTGCAAAGGCAGAAGCCAGAGGGCCTCCTGAGACCTAGGCTCTGGACTCTGTACAATAGCACCTCCACCATATTCTGTTGGCCAAAGCAAGTCACAGGTCCAGCCCTGTTTTAAGAGGGTATAGCCTACACCTCTGGATGAAGGAGCAGCAAAAGACAAGACAGACGACCAAGCATACTGGAATGGGATGACTTTTTGCCCATAATACCAACTATACCATATCCTTTCAACTTGCCTCATGTACCTCTTCTTGGACTGTACTTTCCTAATCTTCCACTTCCACTTCACAAATCTTCCAGTTGCTGCATAAAGTAAAAATAACTTTGTCATGTAGCCAGTGCCTGATAGATAATCATGCAGCAAGTCTGTGAACAAAGAGCTTGTGCCCCAAAGTAAGGTAGATAACTCAGATCTAGGGAAAAATTCAGAAAGAGGCACTTTTTAAGAAAGAAGCTAACAAGAACCCATGTGCCAAGATTGGGGCCATCTATTGCACCTGAAATAATCCAAACATGGGACTTTGGAATAGTTTTACTCAGAGAGCCATACAGTCCTATTGGTATGAAAAGTAACTAGCACAAAACCTGTTAAAAATAATCTATAAACTTAATGTGGCATGCATGGCTTTAGAAATAAAAAGGGACAAATGAGATAGTAACACATGAGACAGAAATTGATTTTCCAGCTTCCCCTTGACCCAGGCTTGCCCAGTCAGAGGCTCCCATCTGAGACTTCCAGCTGTAAGCCAGTGACACAAATGAGGCAGAACCACACAGATGCCTTTTGAAGGAGGCAGAGATAGCAGTGGCCAGAGCCTGCAGGAGTGGAAATTCTAGAAATCAGTGGTGTGGTCCATGGTATCTATGCCCCAGATGTCAAGGGATCACCTGGGGATTGTTCAGGCTATATACCTGATGAATTGTACTGTCTACTCCTTCTAGAGATTCTGTGAGCTGCCCAAACCTCCTTTAACAAATTCTACTTGTGCTCAACTAGTTAAAAGGGGTTCTGAAATTTACAACAAAAACCCTCCATGGTACATTTGTATTAGTAGGTAGTTCAGTCAGTAGAGTGCTATACTCAAGACAGTTAGTTGGAATTTATCAGAGTTCAGATGAAACCAGGTTATCTCAATCCTAGCACATGGCAGTCATGGGAATGTGTCATTCAGACCTCTTCACAAGAAAGCCTAGTGTGATGAACCTGGGACATACTTGGGATTTTCCACAATGTCCCCAATGAGGCCATGTTCTCCTCAGGCTGTCTCCAGGGAATAACTGAATATGGTGGGAGTGCCAGAGCCCGTTCTGGGCTTTCCCACTGGCCTGGATGAGATTTTCTCAGAGCTGCACTTTTCTTTTTTCTTTTTTTTTTTTTTTTAATATTTTTTTAAATTTTTATTTATTTATGATAGTCACAGAGAGAGAGAGAGGCAGAGACACAGGCAGAGGGAGAAGCAGGCTCCATGCACCGGGAGCCCGATGTGGGATTCGATCCCGGGTCTCCAGGATCGCGCCCTGGGCCAAAGGCAGGCGCCAAACCACTGCGCCACCCAGGGATCCCAGAGCTGTACTTTTCATGTCTCATTTAAGAAATCCTTTCTTTCCTTGCAGGTCAGAAAATATTATTCTGTATTTCTTTTTTTATTCTGTATTTCATACTAATAATTTTAAAGTTTGGTTTAATAATTAAAGACTTTAATTCATCTGCAGGTATCTTGGGATATGTTGTGAAGCAGAGGTCCAGTTTCATTTTTATCCATACAGATAAGCATATTTTTAGCTCCGCTTATCATAGAATCCCTCCTTCCCTTGCTGCTAAACCACTCCTATCATATATCAAAGTTCCATGTGTCCATAGGTCTGTTTTGGAGCTCTTTATTCATTCCATTGGTCAGTATATCTACTGCAGTGCCAGTACCACATTGTCTTAATTACAATAGCTTCATAGTAAGTCCAGCTATCTATAAGTGAGTCTCTCCGTCTTATCCTCCTCCTTCAGAACTACCTTGACTATCTCTGATCCCTTACTCTTTCAGATCTGTTTTAGAATTAGCCTGCTAATTCTATGAAAAAAATCCTTATGAAAAAAAAAAAAAAAAGAAAAAAGAAAAAAATCCTTATGAGGTTTGTTAACTTGGAAATGCATTAAATCTGTAGATCAACCTAGGGAGATTTGACTCTTTTTCTGTTCTTTTTGACGGCAGGGCAGGAGGGTGGCAAGCCTGGCTGTCTACTGCTCTGCCTCTAGTTGTGGGAATCAATGACTCCTTATATAATCTCTGTTTTGAGTTTCCTTTTTTGCCCCCAGCTTATCTGATTCTGAGCACAGAGACTCAGTTATAGAGACCATCTCTCTTCTTTGCTGTGCCTTAGAGGTAGTTTGTATTTTCTCATTTATATCTTTAGAACTTTTCTACAATGAATATGCATTATTATTTTTATAAAATCAACAAATAAAATGGCTCTCTCATTCTTTTGGTGCCAACTCCCAAGACCAGAAGTCAGCTTTTTCAATTACCTTAATGCCAACAGGACCAACATACACATGGCCAGCACACTCTCCCACGTCAACAGCAGATGTTGGTAATCAATCACACACATTTGCCTGATGCACCTCATTATCAGAATCCATCTCAATACAGCTCCATGGGCAGCCACTCCTAATTTATCAAAGTTGTTAAAGAACCTGTTTGCCATCCCAACATGTGACAATGATTCACTCTTCCTTCTAGATCGGTAATCTGCAAACAATTTTGAAGAAGATAGTCTAGTGTGGCAAAAAGAGCACTGCACATGGAGCCAGACACCCCAGTGTCCAGGTCTGGCTCTGTCATCCTCTACCAGAAGATATTCCTCGCCTTAGGCAGTTTCTTTCCTCATCCTCAAGCTTCCTTTTCTGTGAAATCTGGAGACTGACCCATATGCTAGTTAAGGTCTCTACCTGCTGTAACACACTGTAATGCTAAATTCCATCTTTTTTCCTGGGCACTTGACACTGGAAAGGAAAATAAGATGAAGGTAACAGTATACACATCAAAGGCCTCCTCTGTATTAAGAATTGTGCCTTATAAGCCCTTAACATGTATTATTTTCTCATTTACTTCTCACAGTATCTCATGATGGTATTATTCTCCATCTTACAGATAAAGACGCTGAGGGTTAGAGAGGGGAGATACTTTTCTGAGGTCATCCAGCAAGTCAGTGGATTCAAATGTGAACCCAGATCTCACCATAGCAGATACTGCTATGCTCCGTGCATATCACACTCCTCCCCCCAGCACAGTACTCATCCCAATGCATTCTAGAATCGGTCATTCATTCTCCACTCTAGGGCTTTCTCTGATGTCAGTGGGGCAGATGTTCCAGAAGCATAAGAGTTAATGCCCCTGGAAGCAGCTCTCAATGCAATGACAGGAGTTGGGAGAAAATATATTCCAAATCTCTCATCTTTTGGCTGAAATATGACAAGGCATGCTTTTTTTTCTTCCATTTCTCACTTCCTTTCTCCTCTATCTTTGCTTCATAAAATCATGTCCCAAGAAAACTCGTTGCACTCAAATTCCTGCCTCAGGGTCTGTTTCCTGGAACTAAAACCAAGACAACATTGTATGCTGATATCCTGCCATGAAACTGGACAGGGGTGATGTGGAAAAATACATAAAAAAAAATTGTTTCTCAAATCTTACTGAGTTCCCTTTGCATTTGAAGTATATAAGCCAATTGTCTAATGGTCTACACCCCACTGAGAGAGGTAGGTTAGGGGCACTTGGCTTTGTAGGCTATGAAGTATGTTGCTTCATAGAGTAGACCTCTGGGTTCTTGTTTTGTTTTCAGCCATGTTAGCCCTCAAATGAGTGTGGAACCTCCAGAGGTCTATTTCTTCATTTGCCAACAGAAAACTCTGTGGTTCTGCCTCTAAGGTTTCAAATCTTGGATTTAAGTAATCCAGCACAGATTGGCCAATCCATAGTTAAGGCTGGGATCATTACTTTATGTAGCTGACAACTTTGTATAAAGAAATAATGGCCTCAGGACACCAGCAGAGCAAGAAAAGGTGAAAACACAATACTAAACAAGGAAATTAGATGGGTTAGAGATATGGGCTGTGCAATCAGTCCCGGGTGAAATGTTCATTATAATACAGCCTCTTGGAGCAAGATGGAATGTAAATCCCACAAACTACAATGTGCCCAGGGCTAAATATGCAGCCAGTGTGATGATTTTTTTCAAAGAACTATCATATTCAATTATAGCGATGTTTCTTTTCATAGAGATAATACTTTTACACATTGAATAACTTCTTTTTAGAATGAATCTCACTTCTTAGTGGCAGTGGCATTACTGTATACCATATCTTCTAGCCTTGTCTGGGTGGTGGTTGTTCGTGGGATCAGCTGAAATAATTCTTGCTATTTTTTCGAGGAATTTGTGAATAGGAGAAGATTCCCAGTAGAATTTGAGAACAAAACAAAAAAACAAAACAAAACAAAACAAAACAAAAAAAAGCAATTCCATGTGACTTTCCTCCCCTAAAGTTCTCTGTGACTCCCTGCCTGCCGTCAAGCTTCAGCTGTGATGTTCGTTTTTCCATCTGCTTTGGCTGCAGGTAATTTGGAGACACCAACGTCATCAGACCATCTGTTCAGTAAAACCACAGCAATGCTTTCCTCCTGCGTTGTTTATGCTTTGACAACTACGTAGGGCTATTTTCAATATATGCTGGGCAGAGACTAAACTGTGTTCCAAACTATTCCTTAGTATTGCATCCAAAGGTAAGAACTGAAGATTAATTTAGTTTGTAATTATGAAAAAAAATGCAGGTGTAAATAGGGTTACTAAAACTCGTCATTAATCCTAAAACAAGGGAAAGCAGATAGTTTGCATATGAGTGGTTACACAACATGATTTCTTTCTTCCTGATGATTTCCTGACAAACTCAGTTTGTACAAAATTATCATTCCACCTATGCCTGGGTCCTTGATTATCGAAATGCCGTTCTCAAAATGACATTGTTCAATGCTATGCTTTTCTTTCTACTTTTCATAGTGACTTTGAATCTTCTGAATAATCCAATTCAAATGACATTTATCAAGTATCTACTATACTCACCTGAAGTCCACGTAAAGCTGCAGGGGACATTTTCCATGCATACTTGCAGCTTCCCTCCTTCAGTCGTGAGCCTTTCTGTAAATATGCCTATGCAGGAGCTTTCTTGTGGCATCAGTGTGGGGATTACTTGTGCTTGGGATAGCTTGGAAGATTTACCACCCCCAGGAGTAACCCTCAAGCAATGAGGGATAAACTTGGCAGATAAACATCCAATTTCCCTAATCTGCAGTGAGCCAATTCCAAGGCACATTCTATGCAGTTACTCAGAGGGCCCCAGTAGGACTGAGCCCCAACCCATAGCAGTGACTCACTGACTGAGGCACACTTCATTGGTTTTCCTCCTTCCCCATCTCACTGTCTTCTCTCTTTTACTTGTGGAGATAAACTGTGCCCAAGTCCACGTTACAAATTTTGCTTTTGAGGATACTCAAACTTTAATAAATGGGAGATGGGGAAGGAAAACTGGGAGAAGGAAACTAGGGAAAACTGGGAGAAGGAAACTAGGGAAAATAAGTGATGCTTGAGATAAGCCTTGAAAGATAGTTAAGAGTCAGATGCTAAGATGGAAAGGCCTTAACCAGGAATACAAAGAGGCAAAGGCATGGACACAGGCATATCCTGAAAGACATCTGGAGTTTGGAATGTGCCAGAGTTCTTGGAGCATAGGGTGGGCGGAGGGCAGAGATAGCCAGCAGCCCTGAGGGGTCATCCAGGGGCAGCTCAAGTAGACCCTTGCATGCAGAGTGGGTCTAAGACAAAAAACTTTCTTTTGTTGCACAATAGATCTATTCCAAAACAGAACTTTATCAAAATCCTTTCCTTTGAGTCCTTATCCTCATTTGAGTAATCAAAGGTGCAGAGTCATTGAACAGAATATGCACTGGGGTCCAGCCAATTTAGTTCTAACAATCCCAGGATTCTAGAAGCATCCTACCTCTCCTCTCTAAGCAGCTTGAGCAAGCCAACTATATGGTGACACAAAGACTTTGGACTTTTTTTTTTTAAGATTTTATTTATTCATTCATGAAAGACATACATAGAGAGGCAGAGACATAGACAGAGGGAGAAGCAGGCTCCCGACAAGAAACCTGATGCAGGACTTGATCCCAGGACCCTGGGATCATGACCTGAGGCAAAGACAGACACTCAACCCCCTTTTTATTATTTATTTATCAATCAATCTATCTATCTATCTATTTATTAAGATTTTATTTATTTATCCATGAGAGACACAGAGAGATGCACAGAGAGAGGCAGAGACACAGGCAGAGGGAGAAGCAGGCTCCAAGCAGGGAGCCTGACGTGGGACTTGATCCCAGGTCTCCAGGATCATGCCCTGGGCTGAAGGCACCACTAAACCGCTGAGCCACCCAGGCTGCCCTCAACCCCCTTTTCAGACAACAACCACTGTCTCCTACAGCATCACCAGAAATAAAGATGTGTTTATTTAGAGCACATTAAACACCAGTGCTCTTTACCTCCACTGGATTCATGATTCTCACTGATTCCATAAGGGGACCTTTGTGACAGGTACTGCCTGGCCTGGTGTCCTGAATGGGGGGAGAACTACACAGCCTTCTTCTCTACTCTGAAGGTCTCCTGAGACTCTGAGGATCTCAAAGATGCAGCCAATGCTCAGTGATTCTGTTTCCATATTATTAAAAGTTCTGCTTTTCCATACCTTTTCAAAGCTGTTCATGGTTTAGTTATCATTTCCAATGAGCAATAGGATTTAAGAATTATAAAACAGTACACCTATAGCAGCTACTCCTAATGCCCTGCCCATATACTCTTGGCCTCACCTAATTCTAGTGCACAACTGCCTGACTTCCCAACTACTTAAGGGTTTACTTGGGTGGTTGAGCCCACTTTGCCCAAACCTAGGAGGCCATAAGTGCCAGGGAATTAATGCCCATGTCCCTGCAGTAGCCCGCAGCTAACAATAAAGGAAAATTGAAGGATAAATACCCCAGCTCCCTCTCCTTTCAGGTGTGACAACTCTGAAGTGCATGTTGTACATAGATTCCTAGGTTGTTTCCCAGTGGGATTAAGCTCTGGTTACTGGGAGTGATAATTAACTTCATATTTCATCAGAACTTGCCCCTCCCTGTCCCACTTTCCCACTCCCGTCCCCATGTTTTCTGGAATCATCTTCCAAATAAATTACTGCACTCAGTTCCTGGTCCTAGGGTATCCTGGGGAAGCCAAACTCAGATAACATTCACCAGTCTTTCCATTTATTTATTATTATCATATTTTTTTACAGATTTTATTTATTTATTTGAGGGGGGGGAGAGAGGACAAGTAGGGAAGAGGAGCAGAAGGAGAGGGAGAAGTTGACTCCCTACAGAGCAGGAAGCACAAGCAGGGGTGGATACTAGGACCCTGGGATCATGACCTGAGAAGAAAGAAGCTTAACCAATGAGCCACCCAGGAGCCCCCAGTCATTCCATTTTAGCACCAACTCTGATATGCTTTGTTTAATGAAGGGGAAATTTAGAATTTTAAAAATTATTTTGATGTTTTATTGGTTATGTTCAAGTTTCTTTTGCCCTCACTACTATAGAAATTCAAGAGTTACCTACTTAAAAAGAATATGCTGAATGGGGGTGTGGGGCACAGTTTGAGTGAGGAAGACAGTTATTGCAGGATTGATTGGGAAGAGTCCCTAAAAATGCATACTGGGAAGACAGATATAAGAGGAATCAGAAGTGGTTCACAGTCTAGCTAAAAAAATGGCAGGAAAAAAGGGTGACAGGTGGAAATAAATAAAGATGGATTTTTTTTATTGAAATATAATTGATGTACAACATCCTCTTAGTTTCAGGTGTGCATCATAGTGATTTGATATTTTTACACATTATGAAATGATTCCAATGGTAAGTCTAGTTACCATCTGTCACCATACAGAGTTATTACAGTATAATTGACTATATCCCTTACACTGTACATTATATCCCTGTGATTTATTTATTTTATAACTGAAGTTTGTTCCTCTTAATCCCATTTCACTGCCCCTTCCCCTCTGGTAACCAACAGTTTATTTCCTGTATCTATTGAGTTAGCTTTTGTTTTGATTTGTTTTGTTTGTTTGAAATAAAGACGGATTTGCACTAAGAAAAGCACAGTCTCTCAGTTTCTCCTCCTTTGTAGGTAGGTATGTGTGGCAGAAATGTTCATTACTTTTACTGACAGAATTTCATCTTTGTTAGAGTGACAATGTATCCAGCCACAAGTGATGAGTCTTGATTGATTTAAGTCAACTGTGGCAACACTATTTCCCTACTATGCAGTTAAAAATTGCCATGTGATTAGTGCTAGGCAATGAAATGTATTAAAACCTTACTGGGGGATCCAAGGAAAACTTTGCTTCCCTGACCAAAGGGACAGAATGGTCTGTCACTGTTTTATTCTCTTTTTTTTGTGAGTTAAATATAGATGTGATACCTAGAACTGTAGCAGGCATCTTGTGACCATGAGGCAAAAAGCCAACATGCTAATAATGATTGAATAGATAGAAAAGAAAGATGAAAAGAGCTTGTCTGCATTAAGCATTATCCTGGGCTGTTGATGTATATTAAAATTTATTAGAGAAAAATAAACCTCTATTTGTTTAAGCAACCCATAAGTTGAGTTTTCTGCTATTTATAGCTTTCCTAAATTTTAAAAATATTATCTTCCAAGTCCTTTAAAAATTTTCCTAAATTTTAAAAATATTATCTTCCAAGTCCTTTAAAAAAATATTCATACATGTATTTTGAGTCAGTGACAGCCAATTATGAGTATCATTACATCAATAAAATCTTGGTTAATTTGAATTTAATTAAGTTTTGAGAAGGCCCACAGATCAAAGTCCAAAGTTCAGTTAACTGAAGAAAGCATGGTAATTTAGTTGATTCATTAAGAATCAAAAGGAAGAACTAAAGGTTGAAGGACTGCTATCAGAACTGGTCAGTAATCCAATAGGAAAATAGTTAATTTTTAGGGAATATTCAAAGATTATACTGCATATATACATATATAACCTTGTATGTAGTTTTCCTAGATGACATATAAAGTATTTTGCACTTGGCTTTTTATTTGTTAAGAATATACCCTGGATATTGCCCTGCCAACAGTTCAGAGGATTTCCTCATACTTTTCTATTTTTACAGCTTCGTGGTACTCCACTGTGTGGATATCTCATGGTCTTTTCAACAACTGCCCTATAGATGGGTGTTATGGACTTAACTGTGTCTCCCCAAAGTTCATATGTTGAAACCTTAACCACCAGTTCCTTAGAATGTGACTGTATTTGGAGATTAGGCCTTTAAAGAAGTAATTAAGGTTCAATGAGGTCATACCGGTGGGGCTCTAATCCAATAGGACTGGTGTCCTTATAAGAAGAGGAAGTGACACCACAGATGGAAGCACACAAAGAAAAAGCAATGTGAGGACACAGCAAGAATGGGAGACCAGGTACTGACCACTACCGAGAACTCCCTCCGAGCACCAGAATCCAGAGGGCTTTGCTTTGAGACTCCAATCCTCCACTTTGGAAGCCCTTACTTTCTCCCCAGGCAGCTCCTGTGACATCTGTAGCTAGCAGTGCTCCCAGGTTTGGCCTGGGGGGTTAACTTGTGGCTGCTAGTTCCCCTGCAGCTCCATAGCTGGGTGAGGGGAGCATTTATGCATGTGAGTGGTGAGGGGGGTGGGATATTGTCACAGCTTTGCCACAGGCAGCCTTCCAATGAACACTTCCTCCACAGTTTACTATACCACCTCCCACGCTAACTCTCTCTACCTGGTGACTCTGGGCTTCCAGCACTTCTGGGGCTCTTTGGGGAGACAGGCTTCAGGCTGAGCTACAGCCTTCATTCTAGCAGTGGTGAGTTCCTCCATATGTTTACCTGTTAATGTGTTCCCATTTGCCGTCTGCCATCCAAACATTCATTAATAACGCCCATGTAACGATAAACCTGCTCCTACTCTCTACACTGTTGGGGGTTTATTTCCTCTGGAATTTGTGTCATAATTTCAATGGGATTTGGAGAGAGAATGGAGAGACAATTGCACGTGGGTCCCTCATCCTGACCTAAAAACTTGATTATAACATAGTGTAGTGTCAAGGGCACTTGATAAGGTGGCTAGAGACTAATGTCCTTTTCTAATTCCATTGCCATCTATGTCACCGTGTTATTATACTCTTTCCTTATTTGTCCCTTACAGTTCCAATGTTCTTAGATTTTTTTAGTTTTTTTAATTTGAATTTTTAAAATTCCAATATAAGTAACATATAGCCTTATATTAGTTTAAGGTGTACATTATAGTGGCCCAACAATTCTATACATTACTCAATGCTCATCATTATAAGTGTACTCTTAATCCCATTCACCTATTTCATCCCCTCACCCATGTCCCCTTGTTAACCACAAGTTTGTTTTCTGTGTTTAAGATCCAACATTCCAAGATTTGGGGGGGGAATATTTTTTCATATGCCGACACCACCTGGTGACTCTGTGAACCTTATCCCTCACATTTTCTCCTGACACACCAATGCATCAGAAATGAACATCTGTGTCACCTTCCTTTTTTCCAGTCCAAGAACTTTCAAAGATTTCAAGAGGGAAGAAAATCAGAAGCAAATTATTCCTCTGAGAAGTCTCAAAATGATGTGGAATCCTTTTGTCCTCTTCTTATTTTCTAATCCCCTGCTAACAATAGACTCTGCTTTCTTAAGACCTACCCTTTCTATGAATAAGGAGTCACTGAACAAGCTTAAGTGAAAAAATTAGGCAAAGGAGTAGCAGAAGCAAAGCTAACTGGTACTGCCAGTGTGGTGAGAATGTGTCCATTCATCCAAAGAGAAGCTGTTGGGACCCAAGGACACTTAAAACACAGCCATTACCCTCCAGGAATGTACAGTTTCATCAATCAGATTTTCCATCAAGGAGCCACATTGGAAAGGAGCAGTCAAGTGTTGTTTGCTGCTCTGGATAAATGTGAAGCTGCATGAGAATTCATTTGGTGGAGACTGTGCCCTACAGGAGTGCAGTCTGTTATTGCCAACAAAATGCCAAAGATTGGAACGAAAGATATAAATTTCATCTAGAAGGAGTCTTTGAAGCATATGTCACAGAGATGAGCTGGCTCATAGGGACAGAAATGTGCCAATATGGCATGCCAAGGTGATGCAGGAAGAGTGGATATAGGTAGCCAAAGCCAGCACTTCAGCTCATCTTGTACCATTTGCCAATCCAGAAGATGTTTGCTGAGGTTGGGCAAGGATGGCATAGATCTTATGAAGATGTTTATTTGAAGATAGGCTACCATTGTTTAGAATGGTGAGTAAAGGGACGCTTGGGTGGCTCAGCAGTTGGGCATCTGCCTTGGCCTCAAGGTGTGATCCTGGAGTCCTGGGATCGAGTCCCACATCAGAGTCCCTGCATGGAGCCTGCTTCTCCCTCTTCCTGTGTCTCTGCCTTTCTCTCTCTCTCTCTCTCTCTCTCTCTCTTTCTCTGTGTCTCTCATTAATAAATAAATAAAATCTTTAAAAAAATGGTAAGTAAAAAAATTAGGTATGGTTTATTTAGGTCCATTTACTTAGGTATGGTTTATTCACCTCAGGTATCTCTAGTTGCATTACAAATTACCCTAAATATGGCACCTAAGGAAACAACCATTTCATTATTATATCTTATGAGTCTGTGGGCCAGGAATTTGAATACAACACAGCAGTGCAATTCTCCTATTCAAAACGGTCTCAAGTGGGGTGCCCGGGTGGCTCAGTTGGTTAGGTATCTGCCTTTGGCTCAGGTCATGATCTCAGGGTCCTGGCATAGAGCCCCACATTGGGCTCCCTGCTTGGCAGGGAGCTTACTTCTTCCTCTCCTCCCTGCTCATGCTCTCTCTCTCTCTCTCTCTGTCAAATAAATAAATAAAATCTTAAATAGCAGCAACCACAACAACAACAACCCCCATCCCAAAACCCAAAATGGTCTCAACTGAGATCACCTGGTGATTTCAGTGGTGATACTCAGTTGGTGCATGGGCTTCACTTATATATCTGGCACCATGGTGATGGAAAGACGACTGTATCCAGCTGATTGTGTTGACAGAAGTGCTTGCATGTGACCCCTCCAGCATGACTGTTTCAGAATAATTGGACTCCTTACATGGTGGCTCAGGGGTCCAAGAGAAAGGATTCTAAGAGATAGGAAGTGGAAGCTGCCAATGTCTTAAGGCCTGAGCTGGAAAACTGGTACAGCATCACTTCCCCTGTATCCTATATAGTCACAGAACTTCCCAGGGTCAGGAAGGAAATATAGGCCCCATTTCTCGATAGAAGGGGTGTCAAAGACTCTGTAGTCATCTTCACTCTGTTACAGCATTAAATAAAAGATTGGAGGACAAAATGTTACGCTAAACTACTCATAGGGTGGCCAAACATCTTGTTTTTTTCAGGACTGAGGGATTTCCTGGGACTTTTAGGGCTAAAAATGGGACTATCCCAGGCAAACACAGTTGGTTGGTCATCCTACCTACTCAGCTCATTCTTGATTCACCATGACCTTGACAGATACAGCAGGTTCTTCCCATTTTTTGCATTTTGTATTCTTCCTGCAGGAGATGTATATTCATGTGGGTTGTGGTTTAAGGAGACAGTTCAAGATACAGCTTTCTGAAGTTGAGATTGGAAATATAGATATTTTTTAGGAAGGAGAAAAGAATGCACAGTGGTACAAAGTGAGAATAAGGGTACCTGGGTGGCTCAGTCAGTTAAGCATCTGCCTTTTGCTCAGGTCATGATTCCAGGGTCCTGGGATCAAGCCCCACATCAGGCTCCCTGCTCATGGAGGAGTCTGCTTCTCCCTCTCCCTGCCCTGCCCCTCTTCTGCTCATCTTTTCTCCCTCTCTCTCTTTCTCTCTCTTTCATAAATTAAAAAAGAAAGTGAGAGTAAGAAAAAAAAAGTCCCTTGCCATCTTTCCCACTTGTTGCTGTTAGAGCTCATCATTTTTATCATTCTAATTATATTCAGTCATAGCTTACATTTTGTTTGCTCTTCCCCAGCCCCTCCTTAGGCATCCAGGGCTGGATGAATATCCCATTGTAGCAGAAAGAACAGAAAATATAGGTTCAAATTCCTCTTTTGTCACATTTATTATTAATGTGACTGTGATCATATCCCTGGACCTCTCTGAGTCTTAGTTCCCTCATCTCAAAAGCAGAGATGGTTTTATTTAATTTTCTGATGTACACATCAAATGAAAAATCCTATGTTCATTCAACATTTTTTATCAATGGATTGGATGTAAGCCCTGATGGCATGATAGAATGTTTAGGCTACATGCAGCTTTGGAAGGAGAGCTAATAAACCAGATAATGCTCAATATCCCAAAAGATTTAATAGGCTGGAATGATGAGACAAATTTAATGAGATGAAGTTTAAGAAAATGAAAACTTTTGAGCTTTGGCCTTAAAAAAAAACCCAACTCACCAACTCAAGTACAGGATAAGGACCAGGATTAGTAGCAACACATGAAATTATCTGGGAGCTTTAGTAGACCAGAGGCTGGGTATAAGTCAGCAGTACCATGTAACTACCAGAAATAAAAGCCAAAGATGCCTTGGGCTGATTATAGGGAGTCTAGATCTAGATCATAAGGGAAGCTCATCCTTTTCTGATCTGAAACAGAGGAACCACATCTGAGGTATGTATTCATTCATCTGAGAAGAGTCCCAGGGAAATTGACTTTTAAAAATTCCAGTGTAGGGGATCCCTGGGTGGCGCAGCGGTTTGGCGCCTGCCTTTGGCCCAGGGCGCGATCCTGGAGACCCGGGATCGAATCCCACGTCGGGCTCCTGGTGCATGGAGCCTGCTTCTCCCTCTGCCTGTGTCTCTGCCTCTCTCTCTCTCTCTCTCTGTGACTATCATAAATAAATAAAAATTTATTAAAAAAAATTCCAGTGTAGTTAACATATGGAGCCATATTAGTTTTTCAGGTGTACAATGTAGTGATTCAATTCTATACATCAGTTTTGTGTTCATTTTAAGTGCACTCCTAATTCTCATCACCTATTTCACCCATTCCCCCATCCATCTCCCCTCTGGTAGCTATCAGTTTTTTTCTCTATAGTTAAGGGATCCCTGGGTGGCGCAGCGGTTTGGTGCCTGCCTTTGGCCCAGGGCGCGATCCTGAACATTCAGGATCGAATCCCACGTCAGGCTCCCGGTGCATGGAGCCTGCTTCTCCCTCTGCCTGTGTCTCTGCCTCTCTCTCTCACTGTGTGCCTATCATAAGTAAATAAAAATTAAAAAACAAAAAAACTATCATTAAAAAAAAAAAAAAGAGTCTGGTTTGTTGTGGGTTTTTTTTTTTTTTTGTCTCTTTTTTTTCTTTGTTCATTTGTTTTGTTTTTTAAATTCCACACATAGGGATGCCTGGGTGGCTCAGCGGTTGGGTTGAGCATTTGCCTTGGGCTCAGGGTGTGATCCTGGAGTTCCTAGATTGAGTCCCACATCAGGCTCCCTGCAGGGAACCTGCTTGTCCCTCTGCCTATGTCCTTGCCTCTCTCTGTGTCTCTCATGAATAAATAAATAAAATCTTAAAAAAAATAAATTAATGAAATCATATGGTATTTGTCTTTCTCTGACTGGTTTATTTATTTTTTTTTTTAATTTTTTTTTATTTATTTATGATAGTCACAGAGAGAGAGAGAGGCAGAGATACAGGCAGAGGGAGAAGCAGGCTCCATGCACCAGGAGCCCGATGTGGGATTCGATCCCGGGTCTCCAGGATCGCGCCCTGGGCCAAAGGCAGGCGCCAAACCGCTGCGCCACCCAGGGATCCCCTGACTGGTTTATTTTGTTTAGCATTATTTTACTCTCTAGTTTTATCCATGCTGTTGCAAATGGTGAGGTCTCATTCTTTTTTATAGATGAATAATATTTCATTGAATATACATACCACATCTTCTTTTATTCATCTATCAATGGACACTTGGGCTGCTTCCATTATTTATTTATTTATTTATTTATTTATTTATTTATTTATTTATTATTTTTAAAGATTTTATTTATTTATTCATGATAGACACAGAGAGAGAGAGAGAGAGGGAGGGAGGCAGAGACACAGGCAGAGGGAGAAGCAGGCTCCATGCAGGGAGCCCGACGTGGGACTCGATCCCACATCTCCAGGATCATGTCCTGGGTGCTTAAACTGCTGAGCCACCCAGGCTGCCCTGCTTCCATAATTTAGCTATTATAAATAATACTGCAATAAACATATGTGTGAATGTATCTTTTAAATTAGCATTTTTGTATTCTTTGAGTAGTTACTATGGCTTTCTTTTCACTTCAATTGCATGAAAAATGCCTTTTCATTTCTTCACTTAAAAGCTGCATGTGGCTTTAGGTCTGAAATGAGTCTCTTGTAGGCAGCATATACATGAGTCTTGCTTTTTATCCATTCCATCACCCCATAACTTTTGATTGTAACATTTAGTCCATTTACATTCAAAGTAATGATTGTAGGTATGTACTGATGGTCATTTTGTTACTTGTTGTATGGTGGTTTTGTAGATCTTCTCTGTTCCTTTCTTCTCTTGCTCTCTTCTCTCATGGTTTGTTGGCTTTCTTTAGTGATATATTTGAATTCCTTCCTCTTTATTTTTTGCATACCTATTACTGGTTTTTGGGTTGTGGTTACCATTAGGTTTAAACAAAACATCTTATGCATATAGCAGTCCATATTAAGTTTATGGTTATTGAAGTTTGAACCCACTCTTTATACCTCTCCCCCTCACATACATTTTAGGTATTTGGTGCCACACTCTACATCCTTTTATTTTTGGAATCCTTTGACTGATTTTTGTAGATATATGTACCTTTACTGCTTTTGTGGTTTCTATTTTTCTTACTCATGCTATGGTTTTTCCTTTCTACTCAGAGTTCTTTTAACATTTCTTGTAGGATTGGTTTAATGATCATGAATTCCTTTAACTTTTGTCTGTTTGGGAAACTCTTTATTTCTTCTTCTATTCTGAATGATAACCTTGCTGGATACAGTATTCTGGGCTGCAGTTTTTTTGTTTTTGTTTTTTGCTTTCAGCATTTTGAATATATAATGCCACTCCCTTGTAGCCTGTAAAGTTTCTGCTGAAAAATTAGCTGATAGCTTTATGGGGGTTTCCCTTGTATATAACTGTTTTTGTTTCTCTTGCTGTTTTTAAAATTCTCTATCACTACTTTTTACCATTTCACTTACTCTGTGTCTTGGTGTGGACCTCATTGGGTGGATTTTTGCGGGGGATCTCTGTGCCTCCTGGATCTGGATTTGTGTCCTTCCTAGATTAGGGAAGTTTTTAGCTATTATTTTTTTAATTAAATTTTCTGCCCTCCCCCTTCTCTCTCTTCTCCTTCTAGGGTCCCTATAATGTGGATATTATTACACTTGATGGTGTCCCTGAGTTCCCTAAGTCTATTCTCATTTATTATTATTATTTCTCTCTCTTGTTGCCATTACTCTGTTCTCCAGGTCACTGGCCCATTCTTCTGCTTCCTCTAGTCTACTATTTATTTACTTACTTATTTTAAAGGTTTTGTTTATTTATTTGAGACAGAGATAGTAAGAGAGCACAAGCGGGGAGAAGAGGGAGAATCAAGCTCCAAGGAGAGCGTGAGCAGGCAGCCCGATGTAGGGCTCAATCCCAGGACCCTGGAATCATGACCTGAACCAAAGGCAGGCACTTAATGGACTAAGCCACCCATGCTCTCCAATCCAGTGTATTTTTTATTTCAATTATTGAGTTCTTCATCTCTGACTGGTTCTTTTTTATATTTTCTCTTTGTTAAGGGTCTCACTGAGGTCCTCCACTTTTTCTCAGGTCCAGTGAATATCTTTACAATTATTTAAATTTTTCTATTAGGCACATTACTATCTCCATTTAGTTTAGCTCTTTTGTTCTCTCTTTTTCCTGTTTTATTCATTTGGGACATATTCCTCTATCTCCTTACTTTTATCTTACTCTCTGTATCTGTTTCTATGTGTTAGGAAAGTCAGCTACGTCTCTTGCTTGTGAAAATAGTGGTCTTATGAATAAGAAGTCCTGTAGTGCCCTACAGTGCAATGTCTCCTGTTCACCAGAACCTGGTGCTTCAGGGGTGGCAGGGGTGTGTGTTGCATGCATCCTATTGCTGTGGCTGAGCCACTTTTGCTTTCAGCCCAGTCTCTTTGCCTGTTGTGGGCAGTGTTTGGTCCCTCTGGTGTTAGTGGACCAGTATGGGGATGCCTTGGGCCCCTGTTGTTTCAGACTGGGTATTTGCCAGTGATGCAGTAGCACCAAACTGCAGGGCACTTTCCCTGTGTTGTCCCCTGAGAAGCTTTCATTGGTGGGTAGGGACTGCAGTCAAACCAGATGTCTGTCCCCACCTACTGCTGGGGGGCTGCAGTTTGACAGATGTGTGTGGTTATCTTCCCCGAGTCACTTTGGCATGATGCTGGTCCCTGTCAAGACTGCTTACAACCTGCTAGGCTTATGGCACCACTTTGGATGGCTTCTAGCCAAGGGCATATTGGAAAGGACACATCTACAAGAGAACATAGGGGCAAGGTGTGTGGTGTTGGCAAGGTTAACAAGGTACATCTACTGTGAGAGAAAACCTGAAGCTGGGCTGGAGGGGACATGTCTGCAGAACATGGGGTTAGGGAACATTGTAACTTGTTAGGTAACAAGTGTTGGCCTATACTGGTTCCCACAGGTATCTATGTGTCTAGACTGGGGGGCTGGGGAAGGAAATGGCACCTGCCAGCTCTTTTATTCTTGGAGAAGTCTCCCAGTGATTCCTGTACCTATCACATGTGCTCTGAGATTAGTAAACAAATCTCCCTCCTATCTATCCCAGGAGTTTTTCAAACTGCTACTTCTATGCTGTATCTGTGAAGGGCCATTTTTTTGTGCTACCTCCTTCAGGGCAAGAGCTCTGTTTCCTCTTGTCCTCCCAGTTCTCCCAGAGCTAAGCCTGCTGATTTTTAAAGCTAAATATCATGTGCAGATTCCTCCTGCCTTGGGTGCCTGGTTATGAAGGTCTGTTTCTCTCCCCTTTCCATGCCCATGGTATCCCTCCCTCCTTTGGATAGTTTTGTGGGTCTGTTTAGCCCTGACTGCATTGCCCTTCCTATCTTCTTCAGTGTGGCCTCTTCTCTATATTTAGTTGTGGAGAGTCTCTTGTGCCATTCTTTGAGTCATTTTCTGGGCATTTACACTGATGTGGATATTATCTAGTTGTATTGGTGGGCCAAGGTGAGCTTAGGGTCCCTACTCTGCCATCTTCCCTGGAAGTCTTTGTAATATATTTTATTTATGACAAAGGAATATTGACTACAGAACTGTGTCCATGATGTTGTCTATGTCATGAGGCTTCTCTTGGGGCAGGGCACAGAAGAATATCACTCAGCACTAGGAGGATATAGCAGATTGCTTTCTTCAAAGATGGCCATACTAATACACTTTTCATCTCATCTCATCTGTTCTTACAATGTGGTGCTGCCATTCCTCCATCCAGGGATGGGGGCCTATATTCTTGCCCCTTGAATGTCAGCAGATCTTTGTGATATCTTGACTAGCAGAGAAAATAATCCTACGTGACTTCTGAGGATAGGTCATAAAAAGTATACATCTTCTGTCCAGCTCACTCTCTCTCTGTTGGTCTCATCCTTGGATTCTAGTCACCATGCTGTAAGGAAACTAAGCATAGAAAGGCCACATGTAGTAGATATCCTAGGTACCATTAAGTCCCCCTTAGCTATTCAAGTCTACCCAGCCAATAGACAGCATCAACTGCTACACATGTACTTGAGATAATTTCATCTCCATCTTTTGAGACCTCAACTGAGGCTCCAGAAATTGTGGAGGAGGGGTCAGTCAATTCTGTTACACAGTGTTTTAATTCCTGACCCAGAAAATCCATGAATATACAATGATGTTTTTATGTTATTATACTTTGGGATCATTTGTTATAGCAACCAAAGTAACTGTAACAGAGGGATCCTATCCAAGGACTACTGTGGTCCCCCTATCCGGGAAGAAGGAAGAGAGTCTGAGTGATGTTTTGGACTGGAAGGATGAGGCAAGGGGTAGTAAGAGGTAGGCAAGGGTGTAAAGCAAGGTATAGAACAGATGGGATCAGAGGATTCAAGAACTAAATCTGAGAACTGGGGGACTCTTGGCATGTGGTAAGTAGGCATTTACTATCCAAAGAGCCTGGTTTGCCTTGCAGCAAAGAGTGGTTCCAGATCAGAGAGGTGGTAGAGAAGGTTATCTTGGAAGCCAATGGGTGGGCTTCAGCATGCTGTAAAAGGGATTTGGACATCAGATGGGTGGCTGGACTAAATGATAATATTTAGGGGTGCCTGGCTGGCTCAGTCAGAAGAACATGCAACTCTTGATCTCGTGGTTATGAGCTCAAGCCCCACATTAGGTACAGAGATTACTTCAATAAATGAAACTTTGAAAAAAATAAATAAGTGATGAAATTTAATGTTCTTTCAGTTCTGATAATCCATGAAGTTCTTAGAAAAGCATAAAATACTATGCAAATGTATATATTAATATTAATGCATACTCTGTGGGCCTGATAAGAAGAGGCTTAATAGAAATTGGTAGGTAGCTAGGGATACCTGGGTTGCTCAGTCAGTTGAGTGGCTGGCTCTTGATTTTGGGTCATGTCATGATCTCAGGGACCTGGGATCAAGCCTCTTACATTGGGGTCCATGCTCAGGAATGAGGATTTTCTCTCTCCCTCTCCTTCTTCCCTTCCCCTGCTCTTTCTCTCTAAAATAAATAAATCTTAAAAAAAGAAGAATAAAATAAATTGGTATGTAGCTTAAAGTCAAGGCAAGAAGCTAAATAATTATCATAGGGTTAGTGGAGGCATCACTGTATCCCCCTTGTGTGATGGCAAGATATATTTCCACTATACCATCCACCATATGCTAACCTTCAGTTACTCATTAGAGTCCAGGCTCCAAGGAATATTCTCCTAAGATGAGGGGAAGTGAGGAAGAAGAAATAAATCCATATGGGAAGTAGGTGACACCACAGACATGGGAAAGAGGTAACTCCAACTCCTGGAGCCAACATTTATATACATTGTTGGAGAATGGGTGTAAAGGCAACCGGAAATGTAGTAGCTCCTGCCCTACATTCTCCAAATTATTCATAATATCTCTATTGATCCATTTATTGCAATAGCTTTTCATTATCAGTTCAATTAGGCTGACTTTTAATGTCTAAAGGGCAGGGATCAGATATCTTCATGTCCTTGGTGGTTAATATAAACCTGAAAGAGAACAGGAACTCAATAATTGTTTGATAAATATGTAGACAGAGGGAATGGCTGGCTGGCTGGCTGGCTGGCTGGCTGGATAGGTAGATAGATGGATGGACAGATAACATTTCCTGTTGGATATTTAAAGGTTGGCAAGCCTATGAACCAAGTGCTGGCTTGGTATTCCAGTACTTAGGAAATCTGGCCCAGAGTCTTTGAATATGGGTAGGTGAGGGGTACAAAGAAATCTGGACATTTATGAGTAGTCTTCTGATACTTCTGTATCAACTTATCCTCCTTAGAATTGTTCTTTAAACTACTGTGGAGCCCTATGATGGGTCCTCCACCAATTAAGTATATTGTTCCTTTATTCAAAAAATATTTATTGAGTGCCCTAGTCCCCATGCTAGGCATTGGAGATAAAGATATAAACAGGTTGTGACTCTGACTACTCATAATCAAACACAATCTGATAGTGCAAGGACAGTAGAAGAAGATGCTGCAGGGACATGATAAGAGCAGATACATTGATCTATGAAAGATCAAGGAAGATTTCCCATAGAGAATGATGTGGAGTGCTGAGTGAGGAATCAGGCAAAATGAATGGGGATGAGTACTCTAGGCAGAAAGAAAAGCATATGCAAAAGTCTAGAAACAAGCTAAAGCCAGAAAAGCTTCAGAAACAGAGGCATTCTATTGGGCCATATATTAAGCCATAAACAAGTATGAAGACTCACAGAAGATCCCTTTCTATTTGAACTGAAAAAAAGGTCTGTTAGCTGAAAAGCCTATTTGCTGTCCTGAAAGGGCCAAATTGTAAGTTCCTGGTCAGCTAGGACTGTGTTTTTCTCATCTTTGTGGCCACAGCGGGCTAGCTTTCTTACACAGAGAAGGAACTCAGCACCTATTCTACACCTAAAACTTCCCTTAACATGTGAGCAGATTCTAATTTTCTTCTAGGAGATCCTGTGCTCCAAGGTGTTCAGACTGAAGGCAACGGTCTTGCACTCTTGCCTATGGAAACAACTCTGTATAAGCCTTTGGCTATCTCCTAATGACTGTGTATCTAGGTAGCTTTGTCTTGAGTTTCCTAAGAAGGAGATCCTAAGGCAAAGAGCTGGGTGCTAGTGGTTCATTGGAGAGGTAATCCCAGGAAACACTGGTAAGGGTAAGGGGAGGTAAGACAGGCAAGGGAAGGGAGCCAATAAAGGATATGCTAAGTGAGTTTACTGCTATATTACTGCTATAGGGGCTTGAACCTCTGTGAGTCTTTGGGGAATTGTATAGAGAACATCTCAGACTTGGTTCAGAAAAGAGGGAGTGGAGGTATTTATCCCACCAAATTCCATGTCTCATTGATTGATTCGGGGCAGCTCCTGAGAAAGAACTTCCAACATTTCTGGCCTGCCCCCCATGCAGGAAAAGGAAGTGAAGGGTTATGGGTAGGGTACTGAAGCATTTGCTACTGGTTGCCTCCTACTTAGGCCCTAAGCCTTGCTCCTGTGGCTGAGACACACAGGAAGTCATGTCCCAGAGGTCCAGGTCTCTGGATCATCATCTGGTCTTGTGCTAAGGGGGATTTCCCGATGGCAGGCAGGTTGAGGTCAATCCTGTGTCATTGCTCTGTTTGATCTACTGGGGTACTAAAGAAGTCACAAAATTCTTTGCTCACTTTTTTAAAGCTTCTTCCAACCCATATTCCAACTGTATTTACACTTCAGTTAATTTTTCATCTTCTGTATTGATATAATTTTTGTTTTTAATCAACATTACATTAAAATTTTCTCACCCTGACATGGTTCCTTGTTTTCTGCCTCACCCTTCCCCATGTCACAGTGCTGAAGAGATGTGGGACAGTCCAATGGTGATGGGGAAATGAAGTTTGGAAACTAGAAATAATGTCACAAGGTCATGTGGCTAGCTAAAAACAGAGCCAGGACTAGAACTCAAGTCTCTGGGCTTCTAGTTTCAGAAGCTGACAAACTGGTCATTGGGCTAAAACCAGGCTACTGCCTAGTTTTGTAAGTAAACATTTATTAGGACATTTGTTTACATGTTATATATAGTTTCTTTCATGCTACAACAGCAGGGCTGAGTAGTTGCAACAGAGACAGTATGTGCCCCACAAAGCCAACATGTTTACTATCTGGCCCTTTACAGAAAATGTGTCTGTTCTCAGCCACTGTGTATTCCTTTGTCCCCTAATCCCCAACTCTTGCATTATCTGCAGTTACAGTATCATCTCATATACAATTTCTCATTTACACTGCACAAGAACCCAGGTATTTCCATTTTATGGATGATAACATTAGGGCATAAAAAGGCTAAGTTACTTGCCCAAGATTACATAGCTGGTTGAAAGATAGAGGCAAGACTCAAATCCACATCTTCTGACTTTAAGTTTATGTGTTTTTTTCCACCAAGCCTCTGCTCTCTCTTGGGCTGTCATGCCTGTCCCCGGTTTAATTCCTAAATACTCATTCATTCAGGCAAGAGCCTCCTTCAATAGATGTATAGCTTTCTGTAGGGCACGAGTAATCTAGATGTATATCTTCATGTTTTTCTTGTTGCCTTCAACTCAAACATACTGCTGGTACAAGATAAGTTATAAGAATCCAGGAACAAAGTCATAAATTTTGATAATGTAGGTGGTTGTTTTTTATAAACTGTAATTTATTGGGGTAGAAATGTAAGCCTTTCAAATGCAGAGGACTGGGAAGATTTATCTGTGGCATACTGCACTAGAACTCAGTCTCACTAGTTAAATATTCCAGAAAGGTTTAATGTACCCAGTTGTGACCATTCCAAGCAAGAGCATTTTGTCTGAAATATTACAGTGGGACCATATGGTTCAGATAGTTGTCTGACAAATATATCAAGAGATAAAAGAATTACAAAAATTGAACACATGCCTCACTAGAAGCATGTATACAGGTGATTTATATTGAGAATCACTATTATACTAAAAAAGAATTTGTGGTCCCATCATAATTCATCTATAGCTAGCTCTAGACATTTAACATTTAAATGGTAAATTTAAATTATCTTATGATAAACAGTAGGATTCTATGTTTTACACACTTTTGGGTTAAAATTGACAAACTACCTTCAAACTATCACACACACATGACTTACCATGTGAATTTGACAACACTCAAACTGGTCTGTACCCCTTTCAAGGAGAAAAGTCCACTTTTTTCCCACCCTCCCTCTGCTCCCTTGGGCTCATGACTTTCCTTAAGTCTCACTTTTAAAAACCCACCCATTCAGCCAAGAGCCTCATGGCTTTTTCCATGACTTACATCATCTCAGGTGTATGTCTCTCATGTTTTTCTGTTGTCTCCAAACCAAACAAAAAAGGGAACTCTGACACAAGATAAATTACAAGAATCTAGGACCACATTTGGATGTTGCAGCAATATAAAATGCCTATAATCTTTTCTAAATGCTTTCTCTAAATCTCTGTGTTCCTTTCTTTGCAGACCAGTAACCAATAGCCCACAGAACAGCACCAATCTGCACTTTGAATGGCACTCAAAGAGAAAGATTTCCCATTCTTTATTTTCCATGTTGCGCTGGTTTTCTATTGTAAGCTCCTTTCTATATTCCCTCCCATCCTCTCAGAATTGGCCCTATTGCTTCCTTATTTCTATCTGTGAAACAGAATTGCACTTTCATCATAGTATTGTTAAGAAGGTTTTGATTCCCTTGGTAAGGTTTGCCAACCAAAAATGCTGGCTCCCTACTTCATGTACTCTCCTGGGAATGGCAGTGCTGTGCAAGACTCTCTTCTATTCTGAGTTGTGTAAGACTCTCTTCTATTCCACCTACACTTGGGTAGCATCTGCCACTTAGCCAGGGCAAAGGGAGGTACTGTTTAACATCTTTGTGACAGGAAGTGTCACTTCCCCATTGGCATCCAAGTCTAAAATAGATATCCCCACTGGGCAGAAACACTGTAGCCATGACACTACCTGTATCCTGTCATTGCCCTGGGAACTACCCCTTCCCACCCCTCTCCTCTGCCCATGGCTGAAGTCCTATTTGATTGGCTGCATTTCTAGTTGATCATATCATACTGAATATTAAGTAGCTAGAACATTCATTTTTGACAGTTACCTTGCCTGAAAGCCTAGTTGTCCCCATCAGTTTAACCCGCCCCTCCATTAAGATCAGGTTGACAGACACGCTCTTAACTAGAAGAGAGAAGAGCATATTTTAAACTATACCAATCCCATCTGAAGTGTTAATTGCTGATATACACTGTGAAGTAGCATTTTTAAATGGATGAAATTTTAGCCTTTACTCCTGGTTGGTGTTTAGACTTTGATGGCTAAATTTCTCTAGAAGATAAATTATTTTGGGAACAGCTTGGGAATAGAACTGGCTTCTGTTCAAATTAAAGTTTGTCACCATCATACATTTTGCTTCCACATCCTCTCATCTCTACTTTTAGCCGTGTGACTTGCTAATTCCCCTGTATTTCAAAGGTGAGACGTGCCAACATTGACGGAGGTAGTGAGTTACTGGGGGAAAGGAAAGAGACTTTGACCTTGGAGAAAACATTACAAGTAAATGTTACTTTAAATGCTTGGAGGAAAAGGTACATTGTTAGTTACAGGGAATTAAAGAGAATGATTAAAAATACTAAACTTTTTAAAGATGAAAGACATGCCTTATTAAATTAAAATCTTACACAAATGCCAAAAAAAAAAAAATACTGTAGTTTGAGGAACCTGTAAGAAATGTGAAGATTCTGTTTTCTCAATCCATTGCAGTCCCATATCTCAGAAAAACTGAGACTCACAGCTTTCAAAACAATTTAAACTCCTAAGCAATGACATTCGGTAAGCTTCTGGCCATCACCAATTTCAGGAGGTTCCAAGGATTATCTTCCTTCTCCCTCACCTCCCTTCTTCATGTTGATTCTAGCAGCTGATATTTAAAGATGTGGATGACAAGAAATAATGCCATTTCCTCCACTGTTTTAAAAAAAGAATTGTTGAACTCAGACATGACTGTCACTCACAGCCCCAACATTTGACTGACACTTTTTAAAAAGCTATGTTTTTCTTTCAAAACAAGGGTGACAGTTCCTGCATTAAAAAAAAAAAAAAGAAAAAAAAAAAAAAACCCCATCAACTGGGAAACACAATCACTAGAAATTTTTGGCACACTACTTTGGGAGAAAGAGGTGATTGAGAAGAAAACAGGCTAATGTTGAGCACATTTGTTTAGAGCAACTGTCCAAGTCGTATCCCAGAGTCAGGGCAGATTCCAGCAATTTCTTTCTCATTCCATATCTGTTAGTTTTGGTCAGTGATGATTAATGGTTATAATGGTGACTCTTATACACATGAAGATCCCGACCATCAAAGGAAGAATAAATAAATATTGATTGGTACACTGTCCTTACTAAGGCAAGAAATTATACCAAAACATTATTTAAAAGAAAATCACAGGCCCAAAACAGAGTCCCTTGTGCTAGGCCCATGTCACTAAACCATGGTTTAATACTTAACCTAACTGCAGTTTTAATCTTCCTTAAGAATGCAATCTTAACTGGTCAGTCTAGAATTTCCTGGTCAGCAACTGAGAGGTAATTCAATCTAATAAGACCCTTTTGTCTCTGCCAAAGGAAGGTCAACTTTTCTGTTGATGACTTTTTTGTGCTATCATTTCTATGCTTTTAAAAATTTTCCCTTTTGTACAGATCTTTTGTGCTCCTGTCTAGTTGGTAGATGAGATACAGCCTGATTCATGAATAGTTCAATAAAACTGACTAGGTCTTCAAATTTAACTTGATTAAATCTTTGTTATTTAATATTTCAGAAAGATTTTCAACTTTAGTTGAAACCTTCATTTTAACCAATTGATTAAAAAAACCTAGAATCCAGATTCCTTGAATACTCTGGTTAAACTATTATCTCATCTGTAAAATAAGAAAGTTCTAGCAGAAAGTTCCTTCATTTATTTAGCAAAGACTTATTAAGTGCCGAATCTGTGCCAAATACTGTATTAGGTGCTGGAAATACAGTCATGAGCAAAACAAAATTCCTGCACTCACATGACTTATAGATTAGTGGGAAATATATATAAAAAGCAAATAATTGTATAAATACTTTATAATTCCAATTGTGGTAGATCCTACAAAGAGGAAATACAAGATGTTATAAGAAAGTGTCATGCGGACAGAGAAACCTATCTGGGATTCCTAAATCCCAGCAATAAAAGCATGTGCAAAGGTGCTGAGGTGGAGGTGGAGTTCTATCCTTTAGAGAAAAGGAGAGTGGAAAAACAGCTTAAATGGTATAAGTAAGTTGATCAGGGATGACTCCAGAGACCATGCAGTGACTAGATCAGTTAGGGCTTTGTTGGTCATAATGATGAGTTCATATTTTATCCAAATAACAAAGAGAAACTGTGGCTAGGACACCTATTTGTTCCCCAATATCTGTTCATACCTTTTTTCCTTTAGCAATAGAACACCTGAATGTAGGCAGACACACAGCTGCCCAAAATAAAGGCTACATTTCCCAGACTCTTATGTGATGGAGCTCTTGCCGATGAAGTGTAAGCAGCAGTGACAGAAGCAACTTCCAGGAAGTATCTTTAAAGAAAAGGGTGTACTATTCCTTCTCTCAAGTGGGACTGCTGAAGGGATGGCAGGAATTTAAGTAGCCATCTTGGACCATGAAGGTAGAAGTTACATACCGAGGACAGCAATACCACAAGGTGAATGAAACCTGATTACCTGTCACCATAAGGGGCCACACTACTTGTGGTTGGATATCTCTGGGCTTCCACTATGTGAGAGGAGATTACACAGAATTACACATCTACTCAAGCCCTCTTAGACTTTCTGTCAGTCTCTGCTGAATCTATTCTTACTTGATTCAGAACTCATTTCTTAAAAAGAGAGGTTAAAGAAAGGTCTTTCATGATGGGATTATCATCTGTTAGCCCACAAATTTCTCTGACCTTTACAACAGACCTGAATATTTAATCTAAGAAATAAAACCAGAGCAAAGCTTTTGTTTGCTTACTCATTCATTTTTTTATTCATTCACTTAATCACTTGGCACCTGCTACATACAAAGTACTTGTCTTAGGTGTAGAGGACAAAACACAAATACTTTGATGTCTAACCTAAAAGGACTTATAATTTGAAAATACGATGTGGATGACCCAAGAAGACAGTTAAAGAAAAGCTGATGTTAAGAACAGGACAATTCACTGAGATAATAAAACTATCATACATTGAGTCTACTTGTACCTATAAAGCTACGACATGGACTAAACTCCATTCCAATTCAGAAACTATCTAAACTAATAATCGAACATACAAAGTTTCAGAACAACAGGAAACTTTAAAGAAAGCCACTACCTGTCTAATTAATAGGATTCTGCTGACCTCAGCAGACCACTCAAGCAAAGTAAACAGGCAAAGATCATTTCCTCCTTTGAAACTAGGGATTAACAAAGAAAACTCAGCCAAACACTGGGCTTCAAACACCTGCTGATGAAATCTGTTTTATCATTGTCATTGCCAAAGCTAGTCCCCAGTCACAGGTTTATCATAGTTGCTGAGATCTTACTTAAGAATTACTGCTGCAGTTTTATTGGAGAGAAACCTGATATGATATTTAGAAGTAAAGTTGAAGAGCCAAATGTCTCAGCAAACAATCCTTTAAGAACATTTACGAGCATACACCAGCTAAGGGAGGAAGCCCATGGAAGATAGTGTGCTACAGTCTTAGGGAGGGCTATTTTTTTAGCACTTCTGTGCCAGGGATTGTGTAAAGCACATATTATAGGAGAGCTTGCTTAATATTGATAATATTTCTGTGAGATTTGAATGTTGTCTCCTTTAACACATAAAGAAACTGAGGCTGAAGAGGATATGATTTACCCAGATCATGCAATCCAGATGCATTCTATTCATTGAGTCAGGCAACATGAAACTCTGTGGGAGATGGTGTCTTCAACTGTAAATCGGAAGTGAGGGGTGTTAGCAGATGGTCTCTAAGGGCATTTTCCTTGTAAAAGCCAACTATAGTTCTCCACCTAATAGCTAACAAGCCTGTTTCTGAGCCTTGGGACCAGTTCTAGCAAGAGTAAAGTCTTCTCCTTGTACTAAGTTAATAAAACCAGCACAATAAACCAACTGTCTCTCTAGTGACTCTTCATCTTAAGATGAAGATCTTCATTTAAGATTTGAAAACATTTTAAGATGTATGAAAACTGGCACTTCGAGACACTTTGGTGCAAACTTTTATGGAAAAAAACGAGAAACATTTTACAATACTGACACTTAAAAACTTAAATTCTGTAATTCTGTTTGATGATGGGTTACTTCTGTCTTATGTAAAAGTTTGGAGAAAGGCATTTAAGCTAGTGTAGCAGCTCTGCTTGATGAGGTTCTCAGGGACATAGGATTCCCCCAGGCCAGTGCTCTATCATCCCTATGATGTGGCCCTTGTCTTCAAGGTCCAAGAAAGGGGTTAGAGCTCCAGACACATCTGCATACTAGGCATTAATATAAAACATAAAGAAGGAGAAAAGAGTGTTTACCAGTTAAGAAGATATCAGATATTCCACATAGTACTTGTGCTTACATCCCAGAATTTAGTCAGTCCTAGGGCCAAGTGTTCTAATAACAGAGATATGAGATATAGTCGTCTTTATTCTGGGCAGTGAAACACTCAGCTAAAAGTCTAAGGCTTTATAATGAAGGAAAAGGAATAAAACAGGCACTGGTAATAGTCAGTGGTCAATGCAGTAAGTAAATAAGAAGGAAAGGAGTTTGTACATTATGATACTATGTGTGAAGAAAAAATATGTGAATACACATATAAAATATCCTCAGAAACACTCTAGAAACTGACAGCTTCTTAGAGCCCTTCAATACTGTTTAAATTGTCACCATGAGTACAAATTGCTTTTATGATTTGAAATCTTAATTTGGCAATTGATAAAATTTATACAAGAATGGATCAAGAAACTTGAGAGAAATATACACAAATATTAAGGAAATTGTCTGTGGGGGGATACAGCAGCAAGTTACTAATTGTTCTTTTATTTTTTCTGCAATAATTTCTGCTTCTAAACACAGGTACTGGGGCACCCAGGTGGCTCAGTAGTTGAGCGTCTGCCTTTGGCTCAGGCCATGATCCTGGGGTCCCAGGATCGAGTCCTGCATTGAGCTCCCTGTGGAGAGACTGCTTCTCCTTCTGCCTATGTCTCTGCCTCTTTCTGTGTGTTTCTCATGAATGAATAAATAAAAATTTAAAAAAATAATACACAAGGTACTGCTTCAAAAGTCAAGATGAATTAAGATGGAGTTAAATTAAGAGTAAAATATGCTAAGTGAAAGAAGTCAAACTCAAAAGAGTATATAGTGTATGATCTAAACTAAAGGGCATTCAGGAACAGGTAAGTCTATTGGAAGAGGGAACATATCAGTAGTAAAACCAGAGGTTAGAGATAAAGGAGGATGTGACCACAAAATCTCAGATTGGAGAGGCTACAGCATGAAGAAATTTTTTACAGTGATAAAAATAGTCTATATCTTTTTTTATCCTAATCATAGAAATTTTAACCCTATGAAAAATATTCCAGAGTACAGAGAAAGAGGGAACACTGCTCAAATAATCTGATGAGGCTAGCCTAATCTTCATAGTAAAAACTGACAAAGATAACGTGAGAAAAAAATTGAAAGTCAATTTCAAGTCATGAACATAGATATAAAAATCAAAAAATATTAGCAAACTATATCAGAAAACAGATTTTTAAAGATAGTAATATATGACTAAAGTTAAGTTTATCACAGAAATGAGTAGTTAACATTAGAAAATCAATTAATATAACCACAATCTTAGTCTAAAGGAGAAGTATTACACATTACCTTAATAGACACAGTAAAAATATCTCCTAGAATTTAGTATACAGGTCTGATAAACATTCTTAACAAACTAGTAATACAAAGAAACTTCCTTAACCAATAAATGATATCTGCCAAAATCCTAAAGTAAACATTATACCTAATTGTCAATATTGAAAGCATTTCTTTTAAGCTGAGGGAATGAAAAAAAAAAAAACAACAGAGCACCTGCCATCATCTCTTATATTCAACCTCATACTGAAGGTTCTAGCCAATAAAAAAAGAAAAAAAAAAAGAAAGTTAAAGAATAAAGATAAGATGTGATTCACAATAAAACAGTCATTATCCGGGATCCCTGGGTGGCGCAGCGGTTTGGCGTCTGCCTTTGGCCCAGGGCGCGATCCTGGAGACCCGGGATCGAATCCCACGTCGGGCTCCCGGTGCATGGAGCCTGCTTCTCCCTCTGCCTGTGTCTCTGCCTCATTCTCTCTCTCTCTCTCTCTCTCTCTCTCTCTCTCTGTGACTATCAGAAATAAATAAAAATTAAAAAAATATATTAAAAAAAAACAGTCATTATCCATAGTTGATATATCTACACATGAACTCCAGAGAACCTACATACCAATAGTAGAGCTCATTAAAGATATAAGCAAGTTCATCAGATACAAAAATCCATACATAAAAGTCTAGTGCATTTCTATCCATAATCAATACTTAGAGTAATTTTTAAGAGATGCCATTTACAATAGCATTTAAAGAGCATTAAGTACCTGGAAATAATTGTCCTAGAGATATGCAAGGCCAATGAAGAAAATTATACAACTTCTGCGAACTGTATTTAAAAAAACAAAAGTAATAGAGAAATAATACTATGCAGATATATTAAAAAATTTGATGTTATAAAAATATCAATTCTCCCCTAATTAATCTACAGTATCAATGTAGTTTTAACAAAAATTGCAACAAGTCTTTATTTTTAACTCAACGACCTATATTCAAAAGTGTATTTGGAAAAGCAAAGGGTCAAGAATAGCCAAAATATTCCCCAAAAGGAGAATAAGATGGGAACTTGCCTGATCATATACCAATATATATCATAAAGATATAATTGTTAAAACACTATAAACACTATACACTAATGGACACAAGAATAGACAAAAAGTCCAATGAAACAGAATGGAGAGCCTAGAAATAGAACTACACACATATAGAAACTAGATATATGGCAGAATCGGCAAAATAGCCTAGGAGGTAAAGGATGGTCTTTTCTATCGTGCTGGGGCTACTGGTTATCTATTATACACTATACATACTTCTTCATACCATACATCGAAATCAGTTCTAGGTCAAGTAAAGATTTAAATATGAAAAACAGACATATACCAAGTATTTAGAAGACAATATAGAAGTATAGATTTACAACCTTGAAGGAAAGAATTTCTTCAATAAGATACCAAAAGGCACAAAAATCATACAACATATGATTATAGCCTTAGTTACATTAAAATCAAGCTTGTTTATCCAAAGATACTGAAAAGAATAAAATGAGAGGCCAAAATTTGGAAATCTTTGTAACATATACAACTAACAAAGTATCAGTAATAAAACATACTATAAAAGCTTCCACAAATCAATAAGAAAAAGACCATATAACAGAAAAACAGACTAAAGAAGAAACACTTCAGAGAAGAGAAAATATGAATGGCCCATAAACACATGAATAGATGCTCAAGTTCATTAGTAATAAGTGGAATGTAAATTAAAACCACACCAAAATAAAATTTCACTCCTACAAGCTAGCAAAAATTAAGAAATCTGAAAATATCTAATGTTGGAGACATTATTGAGCAACAGAAATTCTCACAAATACTGTTGGGAGAGGATGAATTGGTACAACCATATTGAAAGACACTTCGACATTAAGAGTGTTGAAATTTTGTATACCTTAGGATTCAACTTACATTTCTATTTAGGGCATATGTGCCCTAGAGAACTTTTTACATGTGTGTATAAGAATATTTATAGCTTCCTGTACATAATAGCAAAAAAGCTGGAAATAATCCAAACATCCATCAATAGAAGAACAAATAATTCTTATGTGAAAGATACAGGTGATGGAATTGTATATGAAGTGAAGATAAACTACAGCAACATACATCAACATGGATGAACCTCAAAAGTGTGAAATTTAATAAATATATCAAATTTGCATATAGAAACATTAACATAAATTTCAAAATATGTAAAACCAATCAATATATTATTTAAAAATATAAACATATAAACTATTGCAAAAGAAGGACAAATAGGAGCATGAAAATATGCTCAATATCATTAGCTATCAGAGAAATGTAAATCAAAAGCACAAGATGCCACTTCATTACCCACTAAGATGGCTATCATAAAAAAGACAGATAATCCCAAATGTTGGTAAGAATGTGGAGAAATTGAAACACTCACATATACTTCTGATGAGAATGTGAAATGTTCAGTCACATTGGAAAATGTCCTGGCAGTTCCTCACAAAGTTAAATATGGCATTAGCAATATAACCCAGAAATTCTACTTCCAAGTATTGAAACACTCTAAAGAAAATTGAAAACAAGTCCACACAAAATGTATGTATGCAAGTGTTCATAGTAGTGTTATTCATAATAGTAAAAAAAACTGCAAACAGCCTAAATGCCCTTCACCAGATGAATGGATAAATAAATGTGGTCTATGCATATAATATCATTAGCAATAAAAAGGAATGAATTACTAATGCAGACTACAATGTGGATGAACCTTAAAAACATTACCCTAAGTGAAAGAAGCTAGGCACAGGGGCCACATAGCATATGACTCCATTTATATGAAATGCCCCAAATAAGCAAATCTAAATAGACATAAAGTTGATTAGTAATTGCTTAGGGTTGGGACAGGACAAGTTGGAGAATGGAAAGTAAGGATAAAGGGGTACAGGATTTCTTTGGGGGATGATAAAAATGTTCAAAAATTATTGTGGTGATGGTTGCACAACTCTGAATGTACTAAAAATCACTCAATTATACAAATTGAGTTCATTGCATGCTATGTGAATTATATCTCAAAAAAGCTGTTATAAAAGATTAAAAAAGGTCAAGGCTCATTAAGAGAAAGGTAAATATGTGAGGTGATGGGTATATTAATTAACTTGATGGAGGGAATCTTTTCACAATTCATACATATATCAAATCATGCTGTACATTTTAAATAACTAACAGTTTTGTCAATTATACTTCAGTAGAGCTGAAAAAGATAAGGGCAAGAGAATGGAAACACAAAATTCAGAATGGGGAGAGAATGGAATGGAAACAAGGAAGGACCTACAGAACATTTCATGGTAAGATGCTTTTTACTAAACTAAATGGAGCTACATATATGTATTCTGTATCATAATCTACCATATATATTTAAAATATTTTAATGGCCAATAAGTATATGAAAAAGTTGAAACTCTTCAACATTAATAAAACAACAGTCACATGGTTGTCTTTAATCCTATGAAACTGCCAAGGGTTGGCATTTGCATGATGAAATATATGCTCTTATATACTGCTTGGGGGCTGGCGGTTACACATTGCAGGAGCCTTTCTGTGGGACACTTTGATAATGTGCATCATGAGCCTTAATGTATAAATACTCTTTCTCCTAGTATTTCCTTTTCTAGGCATATATTTATATCTCTCTTCCCTTGAATCTTTGGCAGGCCCTATGACTTGCTTTGATTAACAGAATAAGGCAAAAGTGATGGGACATCCAAGCCTGAGTCTTTTTTAAAAGGATTATCTTTCTCCCTCTTGGGATCCAGTTACCATACTGCAAAGAAGTTCAGGTTTCACTATGAAGTGATAAAAACAAAACAAAACGAAACAAAACAAAACAAAAAACCAGAAAAACCACATGGAGAGTCCTGGAGGTGGTCAGACTGTCTCTGATGATGCAGCCCAAGCCAAGTTATCAGCTGAGTACAGCCACAGGAGTGACTTTAGCTCTATCACATGGACCAGAATTTCCCAGCTGAGCCCAATCAACCCACAGAATAGTGATGAAATCATGTTGTTTTAAGCCACTAAGTTTGGGATGGTCTGTAATGCAGCAACAGAACGAAATAATATCCTAAAGAAATAATGAGAGATATCAACAAATACTTATGTATAAGGCTGTTCACATAAGTAATAGCAAAAAACATTAGAATTAATCTAAACGTCTGTGTTGAACTTCTGTTGTTGCTTTGGCTACTCAGCATTCCATTTCTTTTATTATAATAGTATCCAGAATTTCTTCTATGAAAAGCTCCCTCTTCATTTTCAGTCAATGTGGTTCCAATGAGGTTTCCCTGTGCACCAGGAGTGGACATATGACTCAGATCCAGCACCAGATCTCCCCCCTGGAATTGGTTCAGGGATGGGCCATGACTCACACAATATGGTCACAATCAGAGTGAATCTCAGATTTGTATAGGAGCTATAGGAAAGAATTTTCTTTCTTTTGAGACTGTTGATAGTCTGAATGATTGAAGACAAGAATTCCTAAGAAACTGGGAATTAAGTGAACACTGCAGGCAGTAGAACTGAAGGATGAAGAGAAACAGGTCTAGATGACATTTTTGAGCTTCTAGATCAAGCGATTCCCTGGACTTTCTGGGCATGTATCCCAACAAGAGTCTTTTTTGGCTTGTCCCAGTTAAATGGAATTTTCTGTCTCTTGCAACCAAGATTCCTAATCAATACAAGGCCTGTCTTAGGGAAAGTTTGCTTCTGTTAGGGAAAGGAGCAGACATCCATTCAAAAAAGAGAGGAAGCAAAAGAAGGGAAGATCTTATGGGCATCATGAGACCTGGACAGTTACCAAGCCACAAACCTCTGCATTTTTCATGGTCTCTGTTTTAAATATGTCTGTAGCATTTCTTTCTGTTTTATAGACAGCTTCTTCTGTCCCTTCTATACAGGCTTTGTAATAATCTCAATCTTCAGAGTTTATGTTACCTTTAAACTCATCTCCATAAATATAAGAGACATGGTTTTAGCAGCCAATGTCAAATTCCCAAAGGAAAAAATCTGATTCACTCAGCTTTGGCTGAATGTCTACCTTTGGTGAAATCAGCCATGTCCAAAGGCAATGATCATGAAATCTCTAGGTGTTGCTTTATTTGGAGCTGTTAGCTGGATTCCCTAAAGCAAGATATAGGCAAAAAGTAAATGATATGCATATCTAAAATATCACAAAGTGAGGGAAGAATGTGTGATTAAGGAGTGATACACTATAGGATAGTATGCAGCCACCAAAGACATGTTTCTGAAAAGTGCTTAATATTCTTCAACAAATGGTGCTGGGACAACTAGATTTCCACATGCAAAAGAATGAAGTTGGAGCCTTATTTCACACCACATACAAAAATTAACTCAAAATAGATAAAAGAGCTAAGTATAAGCATTAAAACTATAATACTTCTAGAAGAAAACATAGGTATAAATCTCCATGATCTTGGGTTTGACAAGGCTTTCTTAGATATGACACCAAAGCAACAAAAGAAAAAATAAACTGGACTTCATAAAAAGAAAACATTTTTATACTTCAAATAACACTATCAAGTAAATGAAAAGACATCCTATGAAATTGAAGAAAATATTTGCAAATTATATATCTAATAAGGATTTAATATCCAGGACATATAAAGAAGTTCTCTAAACCAACAACAAAAGAAAAACAATCCAATTAAAAAATGGGAGAAGGACTTGAATAGATATTTCTTTAAAGAAGATATACAAATTGCCAACAAATATATGAAAAGATGCTCAATGTCATTAGTCATTAAGGACATGCATATCAAAATCATAATGAGATATCATTTAACCTCCTTAAAATTCTTATAATAAAACACAAGTGTAAAATTCCATAACCTTGCATTAGATTTCTTAGATATGACATCAAAAATTCAAGTGATGAAAGGAAAAATAAAGTATATGATCAAGAAAGTGAAAAGAAAACCCACACAACGGGAGACAATATTGCACCTGCATACAGAATACATAAAGAACTCCTACAATATATAATAAAGAGAAAATAACCCAATTATTAAAATGGGCAAAGGATTTGGATGGATATTTCTCCAGATAAAACATACGAATATATTCTGTAAAATGTAGATGAAGACATTTTACTAGTATGGATAAAAATAAAAGACAATATAATGTGTTGACAAGGATGTGCAGAAATTGCGACCCTTACACATTGCTGATAGGAATGTAAAGTGGTATAGCTACTGTGGAAGACATTTTGGCAGTTCCTCAAAAAGTTAAACATTGAATTACCATATGATACAGCAATCAGACTCCTAAGTAGATATCCAGGAGAATTAAAAAAAATGTCTACACAAAAACCTATATGTGAAGTTCATAGCAGTGTTATTCATAATAGTCAAAAGTAGAATGAATCCAAATGTCCATCAATTGATGAACAGGTTTTTTTAAAACATGGTATATTCATAAAATTGAATATTCATTAGCAATAAAACAGTGAAGTGCTGATACATGAATGAATATCTATCATGATACATGAAGTGCTATCACATGAATGAATATTGAAAACATTATCTTAAATGAAAGAAGCCAGACACAAGAAACCACGTATTGTAAAGATTCTACTTGTAGGAAATGCCCAGAATAGGCAATATATAGAAACAGAAAATAAATTACTGTTTTCCAGATGATGTGGGGGAAGGAGGACTGGATAGTGATTACTAATGGCTCTGGAATTCCTTTTTGGGGTGATGACTATATGCTGAAATTAGATAGTGGTAATGTTTGCCCAATTCTGATATACAAAAAAATACTGAATTGTATATTTAAAAGGATGCATTTATGATATGTGCTTATATCTCAAAAAAGCTGTCACTTTTTAAACGTCCATACTGATCTTTTCACCTTTTTAAACTATAAAACTAATATATGCTTATGTAAAATATCATACTTTCAATTGTTTATAACACACAAAAAAGAATATAATAGTAAGTTCCCACAAGGAAGCCACAGGTAATTGCTGGGGGGGGGGGGTGGGCATATGCCAACAGAGTTCTCTAAATATTAAGTTTTTACAAAAATTCTACATTTTACACTGTTACATACTGAAAAACTTACATTTAAATTTTTTTAAAGATTTTATTTATTCATGAGAGACACAGAGAGAGAGGTAGAGGCATAGGCAGAGGGAGAAGCAGGCTCCCTGCAAGGAGCCCAGTGTGGGACTCAATCCTGGACCCTGGGGTCACATCTTGAGCTGAAGGCAGACGCTCAATCGCTGAGCCACCCAGGCGTCCCTAAAATTTACATTTTTAACTTAATTTTTTTCTCTTAGAATATATCAAAATGTCATTCTTAAGTCAGTAAATATAACTCTACTTCCTTTGTAATTGCTTTGTAATATTATGGTGTATGAATATAACAATTTATTTGACCACTTCTATATAGTTGTACATTGGAATTGTTTCAGTTTTCCAATGCTCCAGTGCGTATCCTTCATAAGTAATTTTTATAAAAATTTCCATGTGGCTAAAAGTCACAGCAAACTGTGGATGTCTTTTTAGGTACACAGTAGATAGTGGATATCTACTGTTTCAACTTGCCTATTTCCATTCCCTCATCTTCTTGTAGCAGATCTCCTTTTTCTTTGGGGAACTGCCTCTTCCTATCTCCCTAACCAGATATGGTTCTGGTGGGATGGTAAATCAGAGTACTCTGCTCCTTGGGTCATGGTAACCGGTCCAACAGGACCTATTAACCCAAGCAGAGCTATCAGATTCCTCCCATGGGATTTTATACATAGATGGTGGGAAACAGAGGATCCTCCTTTGCCTAGGAGTAGTTAGTTCCCTGAGAAATAGGAATGTGGAGCTTACTAAAACCAGACTACCTCTTCCCTATTCTCTGCATGTAGCCCATTTAGAGGCAGAAAAATAAGGGAGAATTACACTGCACAGAGAGAAAAAGATTGAGAATGAGCTACTGATTCAGCCGTGCCTGAAGTAATATCCACCCCTGGACTTTCCAGTTATATAATAAATTCTCTATTTTCATGTAATGGAAAGCCTTATTGGCTTAGTACATTATTCAGCATCTTTTTCAGAGCCAGATTTCTGACTGGAGGGCTGGATGCTCCGGTTGTCTAGATGCTAAAAGAGAAATGCCCCTAGTGCTTTTACGTATATAGAGTCAGCACAATCCACACAGTCCCTAAGTACCTACAACTGTTTGGTTAGATGGGTTCCCTGGTTTCCTAGCAATCAAGTTCCCCTTCCCCTTCCTCAACACAATTACACTTTTGTGAAATCTCCTTTTAAGGCTACTTTTAATGGGTACATTTGGAAGACAGAAAAGAAGGCATGGAAATACACACAATGTAATTTACCCCAGGTCTTGAGACCTGAGACTATGTGAGAGGTGGTCTAACCTATAGATTCAGAACATTCACTGGCAGACTAAAAATAGCAAGAGATTTTACCCTTAAAATTCTGGTTTGCTTATACCTGATTACTTTTGTAAAAAATAATAGTACGTATTATAAACACCTCAGGATGTCAAAACAAAATACCATGGACTGAGTGGCTTAAGCAACAGAAAATTATCTCTCACAGTTCTATAGACTAGAAAACAGATCAGGGAGCCTCCCTGGTCAGGTTCTGGTAAGGACTGTTCCTGGTGTGCAAAAAGCCACTTTCTCATTGTGTCCTCACATGGCCTTTCTTCTGTGCGTGTGTGGAGACAGATGGGGTGGAGAATCTCTTCCTCTTCTTATAAGGCCACCAATTTCATCATGAAGGTTCCATCCTCATGATCTAATTACTTCCCAGAGGCCCCATCTCTAAATATTATCACATTGGAGGTTTGGGCTTCTGCATGTGAATTTGGTGGGGAAGGGACAGAAACATTCTATCCCTAGTGGTATTGGAATATTATTAAAATATTTTTTAAAGACTTTATTTATTTATTTGACAGAGAGTGAGAGAGAAAGCACAAGCAGGGGAGAGGCAAAGGGAGAAGCAGATTCCCTGCTGAGCAAGGAGCCGACATGGGGCTCGATCCCAGGACACAGGGATCATGATCTGAGACAAAGGCAGACACTTAACCAAGCCACCCAGGCATCCCTAAAATATTTTTTTTATTTTTAATTCATGACATTTACAACAGCCGTGTAACAGGGCAGGCTACATTTATATCACATTACTAATTCATGGACACCTTAAGGGACTTGCCCAGAGTCACACATCAGTGTTCCCCTTACTATGGACTAATCTCATTGTCTTCTGGCCTAAGAGGCTTCTGATAATTTTCTCATCTATATGCAATGTCATATTAGGCATGGCAACGCCAGGATTGAATGATGTTTATGCTACTTTTATTTGTAATGTACAAGGCTCTTGCCCTCTGTCTCAGATTCAATATCAGATTATACTGAAGTCAGTTAATAAACAGGTAAGTATTGTAATAAATGTGGCCACATAGGGTAAACAGCAGACTAAAAATGTCAAAACTAATGTTATTCTCATTCTGTGACACTGCCTGTACTGGAATCTCTGTCCATCCAGGGGCTCACCCAGAATCTGTGTTACTCTTGACCCCGGACTCTTGCCCTCATTCACTAAATAAATGCATTTACAAAGGGTCTACTTTCAAAACAGGAGTGGGATCTACCCCATCTCACCATCTCCACCATCACCAAATCTTGCAATAGGATCCAAGCTGGTTTCTCTGCTCCTTCCTCCTTGCTAGGCTTGCCAAAAAACATTGAGCACCCAGTTAAACTTGGGCAACCAATAAACAATGATTTCAGATACACAATGAACACTTTTTAGTATGAGTGCATCCCATACAATATTTGGAACATGCCTATCCGTTGTTAATGTGAATTTCAAATTTAACTAAGTAAATTTAGTTCATCTGAATTTTTATTTGCTGATGCTCTTAAACCTCACCTCTTTTCTGCCTCCAGTTCTCACAGCAGAGTGAGCTTCTGAAAATGCCAAACTGATCATATCACTCCCATGCTTAAATTCAATATTGTGTCATTGCTCTTAGAAAAAAACAAACAAAAACAACCCAATGTCTTGACAATAAGTTCTGCAGTATCTATTCCTGAAGGTAAATAGTTTAGGTCTTGGAACCAAACTGCTTGGTGCTTGCTTTAAACATCTCACTCAAAGGAACCTTCCCAACATCCTGATCCTAACTGAGGAACTCCTATAATTCCTCATTGTGTCCTTTACTAACCTATCACACCTCTGCAGATCACTTACTCCGCACTCTCCCTATCTTCCACATACCTCTGTTTGAGTAACACGCCACACCTCTTGCCCCGCCCCTAGCAGAGGAACAACGACCCCTCTGATTGGTGGGTTTGAGAGAAGGAACGAGGCAAGCGTGGCCTCATCCCGCACACCTGCTCGTCTGGACTCCTCTAGGCTTGCAAGGTAGGCTTGATGGAATAGGCTCAGCCCTGTGGCTTGAGGATTTGAGGGAGAGGGACGATATGTCCAATGCAGGAGGAAACATTAACAAGCCTGGCTTGCCATACCATCGCCGTGTTCTTTTGATCAGCAATGAAGACGATATTTTTATCTTTATCTGCTTTACTTCTGTGCCTCTTAGTTTCTAAACCAAGTTGGGGGGAAAGGGGGATGTGAGGGTGGGGTGGGCGGGGGTGAAGAATCTGGGTCTTAATTACAAGCCTCCTAAACCTTCAGGAGCATTCACTACAAGTTCTATTTACATGTCTATTTATGTTTGTTTAGTTGTTTTTTTCTAATGTGCAGAGATCATGTCAGGTTTTTTTGTTAACTGTTGTTTCTCCAGTGCCTACTATAATGCTAGGTACAGATTTCTACTTTCTCAATATCAGGATGCTTGAATAAATAAATGAGACTTGTTGCCTCCCATAGCGCTGCCATGCTGCCACTCCATCACACTGAGCATAGTTAAGCCCAGTCTTGGGATGGTGCTGACAGGTGTTTGGAGCTCTGTGGTCATGGCTAAGAGTATCATGAAATTGCACACATGTCAGTGTGGGTAACGAAGGACAGCTTGCACAGATTTGCCCACCTGGGCTTCAGAACATCTAGGACTATGTTGTCCCCACCAGGTATACTTGCTTAGCGCGGTATCAGTCTGAGTGGGATTTGAGCTGCTCTTCTCTTATGGACTCAGATTTGGGTATTTGGTCACCTCCTGCTGGTCTCATCTTACAACTGAGTGAATCCTGCAGGGAAACCCCTAGTCCAGTTCCTGGCTTTCTCCACTTTCCCACTGGGTCCAGTGGAGGCCCAATAGACTGTGCCTGCATGAATTATGAGAGATAGTTTCACAGCCTATAAACCTCACTACAATGGGAGGAAACAATGCACACTGGCTTTAGTTGAGGCAAATTGCAAGCAATTACCTTTCATGAGACAGCCAATTTAGCTGTAATTCAAAGACTTTTTTCTAACACTTGGGGTTCTGCATAAGGGAAGTCTCCTTGGTATGACCATGACCCTGAAATTGATGATTTTCTGACTAATAAATATTTATTGAGTGCCTTCTACTTGGGAGGATCATCGTGTGCACATTTAACAGAAGTTAACACAACTATGCAATAACAACAGTAATATTGGCTAAACCTTCTGTACCACTTAGAATGGGCCAGACACACAGTTTTTACCTGTATTAATTAACTCATTTCATTCTCACAACAACCTCCCCAAGGTTGGTGCCATCATTATTGCCATTTCACGGATAGGAAACTGAGCCACACAGAGGTTAAATAATTTGCCCAAGGTCAAGACACTAACTAATCAGTGATGGAACAGGCCTTCAAATCCAGATAGTCTGTCTACACTGGACAGACTCTTAACCACAACCTCTACACCATATGCTTCCTAGCATGTGGATGACTATTTAAATAATGAGTGCATTTCTACCTACCAGTTTATTTAATGAGTTTGGGGTGAGGGGTCCCCTGTGCCTCTCCAAATAAAAGTATCTTGCTGCATTGAGGGTGCTACTGTTATTTAGAAGTGCAGAAATAGTGATCCGTTCCAATGTTAGGGTAAAAATGACAGTGTTGGCTTTTCAAGAGATGGCATGTTGGCCTCCAACACAGCCAAATCCTAAGGAAATGTTTAAGGGCAATTTTAAGTATATGCAATTTGCACCTTGAATCTTGGCTTTAGAACTGAATTTCCACTTAAGATGTGCATGTGCTGAATACTGGACACATAAACCCAGTCATTATCCTTGCTTTCACTTATACTCTTAGTGAGCCCCTTTATCTTTGCTGACAGAACCCGTTTTGGTTCAGGCCAGCAATGTATCCAGCCACTGCTGATGAATCATTATTGGTCTCTGATAATCACGGCAGTTCTTCCCTAAAAATTCCCAGCCTTCTCTTGTAGTACAGGCCCATGACTTCATTCTGGCCAATGAGATATAAAACTATAAAGCTAAATATGCTGGAGGACTTTTGGAAAAAGGATGACTTTCCTAATAAAGGGAGACAGACATAGCTTGAGCCATACCTTCCCTTTCTTTCCATATTCAGTGCAGATATATGGCTAGAGTAATGGCAACCATGAGGGAAAATCACAGAGACAAAAAGAAAATAATAGAGACACCATTCCTGATATCACTGAGTAGTGAATCAATATCAGCAACTGTCCAGCACCAAACTTCTTTATGTGAAAAATACAAACATCAAATTCTTTACATTCCTTTAACTTGTAACCAGAAGCATCCCTTTACTGATACACCTGCTCTGATGGAGTTCACCATTCAGTTGGGTACACAGACATTAATTAAATGTAGCATATGGATATGTAAACAGATAGATATATCTGTATGTCTGCTCTCTCCTTTCCTCCAAGCCTTGGCTTAGGAGAAATAGGGCACAGTCTCAGGGACCCATTGGAATCACCTTTTCTCCTGCCTTCTCATTCTCTCCTCACCTACCAGCTGATAACCTGGGCAATCCTTAGCTCATTCTGAAGGTAGGAGGCCTTGCTGATCCTCATTCTGTATTCTTCCATTCCTATTGTCTTTGCCAGGCCTTTCTAAGCAGGGCCCAAAGTTTTAAATCTCAAAATCCAAGAGAAGATTCCTTTTTCTGAAAGGTCTACTCTCTCTCTGAGATAGGAAGTATCCATTAATGGTTCCAAATATTATCCCACCACCTAATTACACAAAGAACATATAATTACCAACTGAATGGGTGCCAAGTCAATGATTCAGTGAGAGAATTTAACAAGGAGATCTGATCTGGTTCTGATGAGGAGCTCCAAGAAGGCTGTTCACGCTACCTTTGAAATATATCTAGAGTCTGATCACTTTTCCTCACCCTCCACCACTTCAGTCCCACCTAGCACCATCTCTCACCTGTATGTATCCTGCAGGCTCCCAGCTCCTCCTCTTGTCTCTTTACTTCACAGGAGCCAGAGGGAGTCTTCAAAGAAAAGAGTAAAATCATGTTACTTGTCTGCAGTATTTCCTCTTAGCACTTATGGGAGATGGGGTGAGGGATCCAGAGTCCTTACCATGGCCTACAAGGCCCTCCATGGTCTGCGGCCCCTTCCTTACTCTCTTGAACACTTCATCTCCCTCACTCTCTCTTCGCTGCTCACCTGCTGCAGCCACACTGGCCTCCTTGATGTTTATTGAACAATCCAAAAGCACTCCCACTTGCAGGGCCTCTGTACCTGCTGGACAGTCCCTCAATCCTTCCAGTCTGTGCTCAAATATTCCTTTAGTAGAGAAACCTTCCATATCCACCTGTCTAAAGTAACAATCCCATCCCCACCTTGGCTTCTTCCTTCTTACTGTGCTTTTATTTTTCTTCTTAGCACATCTAGCTTCCTGACAGATTGCATATGTTCATATTTATTTTATGCCTCCCTGCCTGGAATATCCACTTATGAGAGAAGGGACTTTTTCTCTTTACCCAAAAGATTGTGGGGCACTTAGGCGGTGACATATATATGAAGTGACCTTTGAGCTGAGAACAAAAGGGTGAGCGGGGGATCCCTGGGTGGCGCAGCGGTTTAGCGCCTGCCTTTGGCCCAGGGCGCGATCCTGGAGACCCGGGATCGAATCCCACGTCGGGCTCCCGGTGCATGGAGCCTGCTTCTCCCTCTGCCTGTGTCTCTGGCTCTCTCTCTCTCTCTGTGACTATCATAAATAAATAAAAATTAAAAAAAATTAAAAAAAAAAAAAGGTGAGCGGGAGGATGAGAGAGGTGGGGGGACTGTTTCAGGAAGAAGGCAACACTGTACAAAGACCCTGAGGTGAAGACAGCATGGATGAATTAAGAGGTCATGTGGCTGGAGTACAGAGTGAGAAAGGAAATAGTATGCAGCAAAGGGGTAGTAGGAGGCAGCAACTAGATTACAAGGGCATTCCAGGTAATTACCAGGAGCAATGAGAGGCCAGTAAAAGATAATAAGCTGAATGGGTAGGTGATATAATCAGATCTACTTTTTGAAAGCTCATTCTGGATATGCTGGGGAGGGGATAGGGAAGGGACTAGAAGAACCAGGAAGAGATTCTGTACAGTACCCCAGAGAGAAAAGATGGTAGTTGAGAACCTTTGATTCTCACTACTAGAGCTGTTTAAGCACAGCTCTCCAGGAAGACATCTACTATTACACAAGCATCCTTGCATTAAAAAAATGGAAGATAACTGTCTGCAGAAGTACCAGATATTATAGTCATTTTGATAGCAGTGAAATGACATTTTATGAGTGAAAAGATGTCTAAGGGATTCAAATAATCTACTAAGTACTGCAAATAAAGTATGTTTCATGTGAATATATGAATATTCATAAAAATTGCTATATGTTGGATGACCTTTGCCTGGGGATGAATTTTCTTGATTTGCACCTTTGATCTTCTTCTTAAAATGTCTATTCATTTTCTGACTTCTTTTTTTTAAGATTTTATTTATTCATGAGAGACAAAGAGAGAGGCAGAGACATAGGCAGAGGGAAAAGTAGGCTCCAGCAGGGAGCCTGATATGGGACTCGATCCCAGGACCCTGGGATCATGCCCTGAGCTGAATGCAGATGCTCAACCACTTGGCCGGCCACCCAGGCATCCCTCATTCTGACTTCTAAAACCTACTTGAAGGTAATACATTCATTTTCCACAAACACAGACCTTATATAATTCTATTTCTATATAATTGGGTATCATAGGACTTCATGATCTCTGATACTTTGGGTTACCTCTGTGAATTAGATGACCACTAAACCACCTCCTTTGCTTTTTTAGATATATGATGATTAACTTGAAAAGGGCTTCTGTTTTTCAAGGGTTAAAGAGAGAAATTCTAAAAGTGATTTTTTTTTCCAAATTATTTCTCAGGGTTATGGTATATTGCTACTTTATGCATAACATGTTTTAATTTAGTAAGTAGAGCAGTAATTACATATAAAGAACACTCATCCCTCCTCCTGTTTTAGGTTGTGCCCCTGTATCCCTTTTACCTGGCAGTAGTTTGCACACTTACTTTTAGTTAATTACCTCTGTCTATCTCTTCCACCACATTGCCCCAGAGCTTAGCCCAATGCCTAACACAGTAGGGCTATGATGCAGATTCACAGCCTGCCCCACTGGCTACCTCACTGGTCCCTCCCTGTGCCTTCTTACTGGCAGCATGGTGGTCAGTTCTGTCAGCTCACACTGACATTATTACACACCTTCAAAGACTGCCTACTTCCTCTCTGTACCTGCAAGCCATTCTGCAAACTTCTGGTACATTATAAAAATTTCCATGTGGAAATTGCTAAATCCATGCTAAAATCCTATTACATTGTGATTCTCTGATCAGAAATCTTTAATAGATCTTATGGCTCACTGAAGGAAATTTAATGCAGTGGTTAAAATGGGAGTTCTGAAATAACTCTGCTTGAAGTCATATTCTGGTTTCCACATTAGTAGTTGTGTGACATTGGACAAGTTACTTGACCTTCCTTGATCATATTTCTCTCATTGGTAGAATAAGGGTAAGTGTTATAACCTATGGGTCAGAGTTGCTGTGAGAATTAAATAAAATAAAACATATAAAATACTTATAAGCAAGTTTTTGTATTTGTTTTAAAGTCTACTTTGTCTAAGAATTACTACCCTGGTCGGTCTCTTTCTTTCTTTCTTTTTTCTTTTCTTTAAAGATTTTATTTATTCATAGAGACACAGACAGAGAGGCAGAAACACAGGCAGAGAGAGAAGCAGGTTCCATGTAGGGAGCCTGATGTGGGACTCGATTCCGGGTCTCCAAGATCACGCCCTGGGCTGAAGGTGGCGCTAAACTGCTGAGCCGCCCGGGCTGCCCTCTGCCTTTTCTTTCTTTCTGCCTTTCTTTCTTTTCTTTTCTCTTCTTTTTCTTTCTTTTTTTTCTTTTCTCTTCTCTTTTCTTTCTTTCTTTCTTTCTTTCTTTCTTTTTCTTCTTCCTTCTTTCTTTCTTTTTTTCTTTTCTTTCTTCTTTCTTTTCTTTCTTTCTTTCTTTCTTTCTCTCACTTCCATTTGCATGGAACATCTTTTCTTTCTTTTCACGTCCAGACTGTAAGTCTCTTTAGGTCTGAAGTGAGCCTCTATAGACAGCATATAGATGGCTCTTGTGTATTTTTTAATAGTAAGTACTCAATAAATGTCAGAATTATTGATATTATTAGGATTTAAATTAAGTCCAAATTCCTTAGCAGTATCCAAGGCATTCTACCATCTGACCTTAGGGAGTGTTTTTAATTTTATCTTTTTCTATTCTACCATATTCCCTACCCCATGAGCCATCTTCTGAGGCTGATAGGTTTATCCCTATATCTTCAGCTTTCCTACCTCTGGGATTTTGCTCATGTCTTTGATACTACTGAGTGTCCTCCTATTGCTCTCTATTTGTATCATGTCCATCCTTCAGGGTATACAGGAGTCCCACTGCTTCCACAAAGCCTTCCCAGACCTAGTCAGGCCCCACTGGTCTCCCCTACACCTCTGAGAAATCCTGTCCCATATTCTCCAGTTAAACAAACACTTCCCCAGGACAACTCATTTTTTTCACATACAATTGAACAAAATCCTTAGTTCATAACATACTATCATCATTGCTCTATGGAATAGCCCTTATTTTATACTGTATTTTATTATTTGTTTTATTAAAAACATTTTCTCCTTTATCTTCCATTCCCAGTCCCAGTATTCACCCAGTATTATACTGTGTCTCACCACCTTTCCTGCCTCAACTTTTTGTTTATAAGATTTCTCCATGTCGATATATGGATATATGAATCTTGTTTATTTCTTATAACAGCTGAATACTGTTTTGTTTTGTTATGCTTAGACTGCATTTTATTTCTCTTCTTTCACTAAAAGGCACTGAGGCTGCTTAAGGTTTTTGTTATGAAAAATTCTGGGATGAAAATTTTTGTTTAGTTCTCAGTTGTATGCCTATCTATTCCTTTATTCAACAAGTATTTACAGATGCCTACTGTATGCGACATACAGCTAGGTGCTAGGCATACCATAAGGACAAAAATAGATAAAGTCCCTTCCTTTATTTTAGTAGGAGAAATTATAAATAAACAAATGTATAATGCTAGATTATGGTAAGTGCAAAAAAGAAAATAAATCAGGATAAGAGGACAGAGAGCAATGAAGGATGCTCTTGAGTGGTCAGGAAAGGGCTCTCTGGGAATGTAGTGACCTTTGATAGAGACTTGAATAAAATGAGAGTAGGCCGTGCTGATATCTGGAAAAAGAGCATTCCAGGCAGAGGGACCAGGGAGTACACAGGCCTTGAAGTGAGACTATGCAATACATATTCCAGGAACAGCAGTGGGTAGGGCTAATACAGAGGGAGTGAGGGGAGATTACAGGGCTAGACCAAGTCAAATCTGATGGAATCCTGTAGGCCATGGTAAAGACTTTAGCTTCCATTTGGGTGAAATGGGAAGGATTTTGAGGGAAAGAATGACAAGATCCAACTTACTTTTTAAAAAGATACTGCTGGTATCTGAGTGGAGAGCACATTATAGCAGAGTAAGGGTGAGAGGGAAGTCCAGTTAGGAGGCTGGTGCCATGTGCTAGGCAAAGATGACGTTAGTTGGACCAGGCAATAGTTGCTTGAAAAATTACAGTTACACAGTGGTAGGGAGAGGGGGTAGGAATACCAAAGCATATTCTGAAGTTAAAGCCAGTAATATCTGCAAGTCGATTGGATGTGGGCTGTGAGAGGAAGAGAAGAATTAAGAGTGCCTCCAAGAGTTGTGACCTGAGCAGGTGGAAGGATCAAGTGGCCATTTCCTGAAACAAAGAGGATCGGGGGTGGTGGGGGGGGTGGGGGGGGGTGGGGGGTGGTGGGGTGGGGGGGGTGGAGGGAAACCACAGGTTTCAGGGGCAAATCAATAGTTTTATTTTAATCTTTTAAGTCTGAAATGCTTATTTGGATATCCAAGTGGTAACTGTCAAGTAGGTGACTTTGGGGTTTGGGATCAAGGTCTGTGCTGGAGATAAACTTGGGAAGTAATCCTGGTATATGTGATCTTTAAAGCAGAGATTACTTAGGGGTGAGTGCAGATCATGAAGAGAACAGGTCAAGGGACAGGGCAACATGGAGTCTGTAAAGGCTGTGGGAGCCAACAAGGAAAGTGAGAAGTAGAGGCGATGTGACAGAAAAATCAAGTTAGAGAGAAATATCCCTAAACCATTGAAGAAAAGGTTTTAAGAAGGAGGAAACCAACAATTGCCTCAAATAATGTTGACTGATTAGCCCAGCCAGGGGAGGACTGAGAATTATAGACAATTCTTTGGAAATATCTTGCTGTGGAGAGGAGCATAAAAATGGAACAAAGTATGGAGGCAAATGTGTAAAAGAGGGAAGTTTTCATTTTTCCTCCTTTCTCTTCTTGCCCCTTCTCCTTCACCTCCTTCTTCTCTTCCATGTCCTTCTTCTGTGTGAGGACTACAATTACCTGCTAATGTGATAGGGAGAGAAAACTGACGGTGCAGGACAAAGAGAGGACAATCCAGGAGCAAATGTCCTGAGGAGGCGAGAGACATGGGAACACTTAGTGCTAGGAAGGGAGGCAGGCAGAAGACACAGGCACACTTATGAGCAGGTTGCTAGATCTGGTGAGGGGAGCATGTGGACATTGTTTGCTTCCACTCTCTCATTTCAGTAAGAAGTGAGGTCACCAGCTGAATGTGGGGAAGGAAAAGGTTTTAGAGAAGTTGAGCAAGAGAGAGATGGACTTGGGAAATGTGGTAGGATTACCAGGAGCATTGGAGACTGGCCTGATTCGTAGACCAGATAGGATGAGTGTCTGAGAGTTTGTGTGCGGCATTTCCATAGGAGGGGATTTGTGAGACTGTATCATGTACACACATGCAAATCCACCAAACACCAACTGCTCTCCAGAATGGCTGGACTAATAGTGCATACGGTTTTTGTTTCTCTATGTTCACACAAGCACTTTATAAAATCCAGATTTTTAATTGTTGCAAACATTTGGAAGAAAAGTGGTAGTTCTCTGAATAGTTTTCATTTCTCTGGTTACTGAAGTTGAGCATCTCTTCCCACACTTCTTGGCCTTTGCTATTTCCCCTTCTGTGAAATGCCTATTTATATCTGTCCTAATCTGGGTTCCCCTGAAAGTAGACTCTCAGACAAGGACTTGAGTGCAGGTCATTTATTCAGAAGCACAAATGAAGGAGTAAGAACAATGAGACAAAGGAGAAGAACAAAGCAAAAGTAGGTTATGAGTAAGTAACTACTGTGGGCAACCAGACTCAGTCTTGATAGCAACTGTCTGAGGAATGGTACTGAACATTCCTCAGAATTCTCCCACCAAGAAATAGGGAAGCTAAGCTATTTATACACCACTCCCTGGTCCTTACTGGTTGGGGCTGTTTCTGGGAGGATTCAACCACTGGCACTTCCAGTTTGTACTGCATCTAAATGAAGGGTGTCCCACAGTACCTCAGAGAACCTTCAGGCCAAGAAAGAGGTTCCACACTGAGGTGGGAGGCTGTGTGATGCAGGGAAACATCTGCCATCACAGCTGGCAGGTGAACTCAGAGGTAGGCTAAGCAATGTGGGCAGGACATCAGCAGGGTCTACTACAATATCCCTTATCCTTTTCCTTACTTTTATTTATCTGATTTGCAGGAGTTCTCTGGGTATTTGGTATACCACATCTACTTTGCCACTTCCAGTCTACCACCTGTCTGTTAACTTGGTTAATGGTATCAAAAATCTTTTAATTTTTTTAAAAAGATTATATTTATTTATTCATAGAGACACACACACAGAGAAAGAGAGAGAGGCAGAGACACAGGCAGAGGGAGAAGCGGGCTCCATGCAGGGAGCCCGACGTGGAACTCGATCCTGGGTCTCTAGGATCATGCCCCAGGCTTCAGGTGGCGCTAAACCGCTGCACCACTGGGGCTGCCCAAAAATCTTTAATTTTGGTGTCATTAACTTCACTAGTTATCTCCTTTATGGTTTTCACATTTTGACATCTTAAGAAATCCTTTTCCATTCCAATGTCACAAAATATATTCTACATTTTCTCTAATAGGTGTGTAGCTTTGTCTTTCATATTTGGCTTTTAACCTACCTAAAATTCATTTTTGTATATAGAACAAGGCAGAGACCTAATCCTACTTTTCCCCAAATGGTGGGCCAGTTTTCTAGAGACTATTAAATAATCCATCCTCCCCCTACCAGGTTATGATGGTGCTACATACACCAAGCTCCCATATACACATGGGTTGGTTTCTAGATTCTATCCATTTGCCATCCATTCAGCTCTTAAACCAATTCTTTATTTTGGCAATTGCATTTTTTTTTAAAGCCAATATCCTCAGTGGACTCTCCTTAAAAACTACCAATTCTTATTTCATATTTTCAACATCTTACTTAGTTAGGATTAAGATTCATGTTCATATCCCATTAATAGGTCTCCTTCTGCTGTAGGTTGTTCTGTTTGTAGTTATTCTCTCACAGTACTTATTTTTCTTAAATTGTTCCATGATTTTTGGCTGTGGGCTTATCTTCAGTCCTTTGAGATCATGAACCACCTCTGCTTCTGAGGTCTAACTAGAAGATGTAGGAAAAGCCATGACCAGATAGGTGTAGGGAATGGGTGTGAGAGGTGTAGGGAATGGGTGAGATACAACTGACAGGTGAGTGATCTTTCTACTGATGGCCAAGCTTAAAAACACCCAATTTTCCACTGGTTGCCTCTCAGAATACTACCCTTTCCCATCATCCCAAGTACTAATATCCTTGTGGGACAGTCTGCCAATTTGGCCCATAGTGGCAGTCACTATCCCAATCCGACTTTTTCTTAATCTGTCATCTCTGACTTCCTCATGCCTCACTCCCACCCAATACTTCTTTTTTTCCAAACAAAACATTCCCAAATCCTTCAATCATATCATTTCTTACATCATGGCTTTCAAATTCCTGATCACTTGCCAATGGGCATATTTTAATTGTCACTATCCATCCTAAGATGTGATGTCCAGATCAGAATATAATGCTCTGGGTGTTCATATAACATTTGGGTAGGTAAACATCAAGGTTGTAAAAATTCTTTGTTTCCTTTATTTAAATCCAGAAGTTTTCAGTGAAATAGTTTAATTGTTAAGCTTTTTAAAAAAATATTTATTTATTTATTTATTTATTTATTTATTTATTTATTTATTTATTTTAGTCACAGGCAGAGAGAGAAGCAGGCTCCATGCACCGGGAGCCCGATGTGGGATTCAATCCCAGGTCTCCAGGATTGCACCCTGGGCCAAAGGCAGGCGCCAAACCGCTGCGCCACCCAGGGATCCCAATTGTTAAGCTTTTGAGAGGAAATCATAAGATGTGAGAAAATCATCCTAGCAATTGTTTTAATTGTTCTAATGAGAATGAAATTGTTCTCATCACAGAATGGACAGCAAGGAAAACAATGACAGAAACAGGATGATTAAAAGAACAATATTAAGCAGTCTTTTTAGGCAAGTATATCACTATCAGCCATACCTGGGACAGAGAAATCACAAGGAGACTGAGGAGAAGAAATAATGAGATTTTTTAAAAAAAGAAAGAAAAGAACAAAGGGTGTGGGAATAATGGGGAAAAGGAAGATTCTGGAGTTTGGAAAATTTAAGGAAGAATTAGCTTGAGAAATATGAAGCCATGAAAAGGAAAAATTCATGAAATTTCCCCATTCATTTCTGAGGGCAGTTTTAAAAATGAAAAAAAGAATGTATTATCTTTTTAAGTGAATGAGATTCATAATATAAATTATTTGCATATTCCTGCCCAGACTTTGCTCTCCAAAAATTACTTCTAAAAACTATATGATAGGGACATTTGCATGAGAAAATATTTAGAGGAATGTCTGCAACTAAATCAGGGAGTGTGTTTTTGGCAGATAAAACCAACTGGTTTTGAAATTTAAGAATATTTTCATTCTCAAGGATCAGAGAAGATAAAATGAAAAATTTCAGTAAGAAATGGAAAGAATTTTACTGTTAGCTAATTCATACTAATCCCTATGTATTTGTGGAATGAATAAAGGAAAGAATGAATAAATAAGTGAAAAATATGATGAAAGAAGGGGAAGAGGAAAGAAGGAAAGAGTGTTGATAATACTGTAAGAGTTCAGGGCATCAATGTCATGTGAATTCCTTCAGGAGTTTCCTTGCTAAATTGGGATGGTAGAGATGACTTACAAATGAAACACTTGAAGATTCTTATTTTATCCTTCTTCTAGTCACTTCTTTCTGGAGCTCATGAAAGAAGTTGGTCAGTATTTGCAAATATATCAAATTGATATTGATGATGACATCAGATACCACCTCTTCCTCTGCTCCTCTTTTTACCAGAATTTCCTGAAAAAGCTATTTGATGTGTTCTTCTCTCCTCCATTCATAACTCTACCCTCTCCAGTTCCTCTCCTCCTCTTCTCTCATAAAGTCACTCCAGCCAAGCACTTCCCTGACCACCTCACCAGAGCAGAGCACCCAGTGGCCAACTTTCAACCCTCATTTCTTTGATCTGTCAGCAGCAGTGACATGCAATTAAGCATCCCCTTCTAGAAATACTCTCTACTTCTGACTCCCAGAAGTCTGCACTTACTGGGGTTCTTCCTCACCTAGCTGCTCCTCCTGGGACATCTTTGCTGGTTTCTCCTTATCTCCCTCATCTCCATAGTGCCCCAGGGCTCAGTCCTTAGACTTGTTTTTGTATCATTATTTGTTTCTATCCTTATGTTGTCTCCCTATTTTTTATCTGACTGTCCTAAGAGAGTATTAAAATTGAAAAAGTTGTGCATGCTGTGGTAGATAGGATAATGTCTCCCACCCCCAAAAAGATGCATGTCCTAATCCTCAGAACCTATAAACTATATCCCCCACAAAAATCATAAGTTGAAGCCCTAATTGTCAATATGGCTGTATTTGGATAGGCCTAAAATAATGTAATTAAGGTTAATAAAGTCACGATGGGGAGCCCTGATCTGATAAGATTAGATACTAACATTTGTAAAATGAGACACCAGATAGTTTGCTCTCTCAGCCATGTGAGGACATAATGAGAAGACAGCTGTCTACAAGACAGGAAGAAAACTCTTACTAGGAACCAAATCAATAGCCCCTTACTTTTGGACTTCCTAACCTCTAGAACTTTCTAAAAATAAATTTCTATTGTTAAAGCCATCCAGTCCCTGGTGTTTTGTTCTAGCAGCCCAAGAAGACTAATACAATTACTTTACATGACAAAAGGGACTTGACAGATATAATTAAGAATCTTGAGATGTGTAGATTGTTTAGATTGTCCTAGATTATACAAATGGGTGCAATGTAATAACAAAGGATCTTCTATGGGGGAAACAAGAGTGTCAGAGAAGATGTGATAGTAGAAGCGGAGATCAGAGAGAGATTTGAAGATGCTACAGTGCTAGCTTTCAAGGTGGAGGAAGAGGCCATGAGCCAAGGAATGCAGGTGGCTTCTTGAAACTGTGAAAGACAAGGGAATGGACTCTTTCCTAAAGCATCCAGAAGTAATACAGCTCTGCCAACACCTTGAAGTTAGCCAATGGAAGACCCATTTCAAACTTCCTAATCTCCAGAATTGTAAGATAATAAATTTGTAGGTTTTTTAAGCCATTGAATTTATGGCAATTTGTTACAGCACCAATAGGAAAAACTAATAATATGCCAGAATGTTTTGAAGTGAAGTATACTGATTCCTGAAACTTACTTTGATATGCATCAGGATATAAGACAGGTTTACTGGACAGAGGGGATAGGTAAGTGCTTAGGTGTGTGATGAAGCACACACAACAACATGTTAATGGTAGAATCTAGATGGTGAGTACATGGGTGCTAACTTAAATTCTTTCAACTCTTCTGTATATCTGAAATTTTAAAAATAAAATATGTTGGGGAAAAGCAAAAAATTAGATAAATATTATAATTTTCCCAAAATTTGTTATTTGGCTTCCAGGAAAAAAAATACATGTCTTCTCCTTGCCTCTTCCCTCACAAAGACCTTGAATTTCTCAGAAAGGTTTGTTTTTACCTGTCACATTGCTTGGTCCCCTGATGACTAAGTGCATATATTTTAGAAAGCGCTGGAACACAGCAAAGGTAATTAGACCCTGTGGAGACTAAAGACATAACCTTGACATCAATAGCAACAGGCTATAATCAATGGCATTAACTAGCCTAAAGGGGAAAAAAAGCATATAACCCCAGGGGGTGCTAATACATGGGCTTGCAACTGAAATGGCTCAGTAACTTCTCTCTCTCTTTTTTTTTTTTTTAAAGATTTTATTTATTTATGAGAGAGAGAGAGAGAGAGAGGCAAAGACACAGGCAGAGAGAGAACCAGGCTCCATGCAGGGAGCCTGTGGTGGGACTCGATCCGGGACTCCAAGATCAGGCCCTGGGCTGAAGGCGGCGCTAAACTGCTGAGCCACCCAGGCTGCCCAGTAACTTCTCAAACCTGAACTACTATGACGTACTCTGAAAATTGCTAACTATCCTTACTGCAATGGGAAAGAACTAGGAAAAAAACTGATGTAACTTTCAACAAATGTGTGCCACTCCCATCTTTATGAGAGAATTGTTATTTTCATAGTATATACTATTGGGCAGTGAAAACAGCAGGCTATATCCATAGGTCTTTCCATCCATTAAAGAGTGAGATTGAGAGAAAATCTTCAGATGTGACTACTTGGGTTGGAAGTTTGACATTTCAGAAGCCATAGCATGGAGGATATGGGAAGAATTGGCTTCTTTGGAATGTTTTCTGATAGATATGTCAGGGGGAGGGGCATTATTTTAATGTACTAGATGCTGTTTTCTATACCCTGTAGTGACTTTCTTCTTACCCCATACCTTCCCCCATCATCACTGCATGGTGAGGGTGGGCTGAACCCTGTGGGTTTCTTCCTGGGAAAGCGACTACAAAGAATTTGGAGTCTGATTCTGGGCCTCTTGAGTTTCTAAGCAAGCCTTTGAAATTCATAACACAGAAACAAGGGTTTTCATTTACAAAAGCTGTGCTTTTTGAGAGAGAATAGTATTGAGTTACAAAATCTTGGTTAGAGGATCAAAAATAAAGCTCTGAAGCAATGAGGCACAGAATGTACACCATCTTGCCAGGAGTTGAGACAAAGGCCAGACCTCTCTTTGTGTAAGATTAATTATTCACTACACACTTAACCTTTCTGTACCTCAGTTTTCTCATTATGAAATGGAATTCAAAATATTGACCTTGCTGCCTTGTTAGGGTTAAGGGAGATAACATAGGTGAAGTTCCTAGCACAGTGCCTGGCATATACTGGCACTCCCATTCTTTTCCTTCTATTCTCCTGCCTGATCAAGTCATTTCTGAGAGAAAGAAAAGCAGAGTCTATCTTGGGCATGTTGACTTTAAAAATAAAAACTGTCAGTCATGGGACGTCTGGATAGCTCAGTGGTTGAGCACTTGCCTTTGGCACAGGGTGTGATCCCAGAGTCCCAGATCGAGTCCTGCATTGGGCGTCCAGCATGGAGCCTGCTTCTCCCACTGCCTGTGTCTCTGCCTCTCTCTCTTGTGTCTCTCAAGAATGAATAAAAAATAAAATTTTAATAAATAAATAAATTAATTAATTAATTTTAAAAACCTGTCAGTCATTTTACCAGAAAAAAAAAATGAATTTGGGAATAGCAGAGAATTGTAATTTGGGATAAACAAGCTTCAGCAAAACCATTGGCAATTCTGGAAAACAAAGGAAAGAAGCCCTGCCTGATTGAGGAAAGAAGGGAGCTGGGAAGAGCTGTTATAAACAAAAGGTCCATTGGAGTAAACTGGGAGTTGCAAGTATAGTAGCTTTTCATTAGCTGGTTGTGACAATTTCCTCATTGGCTGGACTGTTGCTGGGCAAGGAGGAAATCTTTCTTTCTCTGCCTGGCTAGTAAAGTAGTTGCTAACCTAGCATGGACCTGCAAGGTGCTTCTTTTCCCTGGTGGGTCTGTAAGTGCCAAGGAGTGGCAGGGCATCAGAGCTCCTCCTTCTGGCCTCCATTTGGAGACTACCTGGCTTTATCTTGAATCCTAGCTCTTCAACATAGTGAGCCTGTAACTCTGAGCAAGGATCTTTTTTTTTTTTTTTTTTGTATTTTTTTTATTGGAGTTCAATTTGCCAACAGATAGCATAACACCCAGTGTCTGATCAAGAATCGTAAGCTTTCTGAGTCCCTTTTCATTCATCTGTGTAATGGAGATAATTGCATACCTCCCTCTTGACAGAGTTAGAAAATACATAGGAAGTGATTTATATATTGATTCTTCCAACAAATATCTTAATAAATGGATGTTGTTTCAATCTGTTTTGCTCCACCTTACTTTGATCTCATCCCTTTCCCTTGTAGCCTCTCCCCGTGGAACTGTGAGCCAGTGCTCATTACTGCCACACCCCCATCTCTTTCCCTTTTTAAAAAAAATTTTTTTTTCTTTTTTGTATATTTTTTTATTGGAGTTAGATTTGCCAACATATAGCATAACACCCAGTGCTCATCCCGTCAAGTGCCCCCCTCAGTGCCCATCACCCAGTCACCCCATCCCCCCACCCACCTCCTTTTCCATTACCTTTTGTTCGTTTCCCAGAGCTAGGAGTCTCTCATGTTCTGTCACCCTCACTGATATTTCTCACTCATTTTCACTCCTTTCCCCTTTATTCCCTTTCTCTATGTTTTATGTTCCCCGAATGAATGAGACCATATGTTTGTCCTTCTCCTATTGACTTATTTCACTTAACATAATACTCTCTAGTTCTATCCACGTTGAAGCAAATGGTGGGTATTTGTAATTTCTAATGGCTGAGTAATATTCCATTGTATATATAGACCACAGCTTCTTTTCCTTCTGTCCACACCCTCTCTCTTCTCCTTCTGGCTCCCACTGTGCTGCAAGGAGAGGAGAGGACAAGAGTGAAAACGACAAGAGTGAAAGGGCAAGCCTCGGGGCAGTTCAGTTTCAAACTTAGCCATTTCAATTTGCAGCTTCTCTTGTGTGGAGCATGGAAGGCTTTCACTTCAGATCCCATGGAGCATGCTCTTCACCTCCTCTGAGCCCCCGCTTGATCCAGTCATCATGCTTGCCCTGATACAGTTGCCACTGAGCAGCCCCAGGACCTCTCAGCTCCTTGGTTTACTCCTATTCCCAGCCTGCTCACTTTATGCAGGAGCTGACAGGAGAAAAGAGTTGCTCTCTCCTTTGTCCATAATGATCCGGCCAAAGCCTGAAGATTTTGGCCTGGTTTTGTTCCAATGTACCATATGCCAGTCTTTCTGCTAAAATACTATAAGCAACAAGGACCATTTCTGGAAAGTCAGAGCAAAGATTTTAATGGGCAAACTGTAACCCACTCCACTGTGTTACAGGCCTAAATTTGGTAGGCTCCTCAAGCAGCTTTACCTTTGGGTGCTTGGATTAGACCTGCAGGAAATGTTCTCAGGTTTCCCCAGAGCAAACATTCTGGAAGTCTAGAGGTAGGCATGGATTTTATCTAATCTCCAGACTCAAGGTCCCGTGGGTGATTTGGGGCCAAGTCAGGGCTATGACCCAACACCAAAGATACTCATTTCAGAGCCTCTTGAGTCTCTGCAGCCAGGGGCTCTGGAAAGCCCCAGTTACAATAAAGTGATCAAGAGTTTCTAATAGCAAGACTATTAAGAATAATGGATAACACATACCAGCCACTGAGCTAAGGTATATACCCATTAACCCTTTAATCCTCAGAAGAGCACTAGAAAGTACTTTTACAGAAGAGGAAACAGAGGTAATAATTCCACATAGATGCATATACAGCACTGCCTCAGCCCCAGCTCTATAGGGGGTTTGCTTTTTGGGGGCAGGGGTGTTGCTTTTTAAATGCAGCTGGGGGCAGCCCAGGTGGCTCAGCGGTTTAGTGCTGCCTTCGGCCCAGGGCCAGATCCTGGGGACCCGGGATCGAGTCCCACGTCGGGCTCCCTGCATGGAGCCTGCTTCTCCCTCTGCCTGTGTCTCTGCCTCTCTCTCTGTGTCTCTCATGAATAAAAAAAAAAAAAAAAATGCAGCTGGCAGCAACTAGCTACATTTTAAACCATATACAAATGTTGGGAATTACTGATTTATTATATTAGCACTTAGCTGTTTTAATATAGGAAGGGATGATGTATGAGTATATTAGAAGTATATGGTCCCTCTTCTTAATTATCCACACCTAAGAAATGAGTAAGTGGCTCATCCATATGCCTATAAACCAAGTATCTGACATAGACTGATAATATGCCTCATGCCAAAATAAACAAATTTAATAATTTGAAATTCTAATATCTCTGAACTATAGGCATGCTTATTTTACAATTTGTTCCCTAAAATTATACCCAAGTTTTTATTATAATAATTATAATAATAACATTTCTGAGCATTTCCTATGTGCCAGATCCAGATCTTCAACTCAACATTTATGCTACTTCATTCACTCCCACAACAACTGCCAGTACTCTCAACTATAGAGGAGGGAGGGAGGCCCAGAGAGATTAGGTAGCTTGCTGAGGTCACACAGCTAGGAAGTAACAGACCAAGGTTAGACTCCAGGCTTTGTCTGCCTCTAGAAGCCATGCCGCTAACCACAAAGCATGCTGAGGGAAAGTAGCTGACATACTTTAAAAAATGATTTAAAAATAAAGAGTATTAGGGGCAGAGAGAGCAAAAGGAGGAAATCTGTGAACCAACAGGGTCTAGTCTTTCCAGCATAAATTCTCCTTTGGTTCCCCTGCCGAATGAAAGCCTCAAGCCACAGGGAAGCAAAAGCATGAAAGGGCCAGGGAGACTTATTCAGAAACTTGGTGTGGTGGGGGAGTGGGTAGCTTTGTGTTTCATCTCAACACTTTTCCTTTCTTCAGATTCACTTCATCTTTCCTGAACCCGTATCATTCTGTTCCAACAATGCCCTTTCTCCCTGCCTCAAAAACTGTCATCTGGCCTAGCAGATGATTATTATTGACACTTTCTTCTCTTTGAGACTCCTGACTAACAAGAATGCATATTAGGAATTTATAAACTTGCTTTCAAAGACACCACAGGAACAGTATACAATTTTTCACACATTGCTTTGTGCCCTTCTAAGAAAAAAAATAAGCTTATAATGGAATATAGTGAGTTAAAGGTCTTAAGTGATAGCAATTGATTTTCTGTGAAATCTTTTCTTCGAATGCCTCTTAAGAGACCAGCAGGGATCCCCCCCCCACTTCCCAGGGGTTCTCTGAACCATTCTTTCCTCTTATCTTGCAAGTCAGAGCTGGCATGGAGGTGTCAAGCCACACAGGAGGGCTGTGGGGGCTCAGCCCCAACCTTCATTATCTATTCAGTAAGGATACTATGCTGTTCTCTAAGAGTCGCCTAAAACCAGCTCTTATGTCACATACCAGCAGCCTTTAGTCAGAGAATGTGGACATCATTACCCCTTTTAATCTGGTTATGGGGGCAGGGAGAACTACCAATCAAAAGCTTTGTAATATGGCTTCTGTATTGGGACAGGTTTCAGAGCTTCCTGCTACAGTAGTGAAGCCTCCCTGAGGGTACAGCCCATGTCACTAATGATTTGTGGATCCTTCTCTTCATATTTGAAAAAAAAAAAAACACTAGGGAGAAATGTTACAAACTACTTTCTTCCTAAGAAAAGCCAGTTTTCAAAGGTTTTAAGCCTAAGAGATGTACATTAGAGAAGTGTTTCCAATAGAAATATAATGCAGACCACATTTGTAGTTTAAACTTTTCTAGTAGTCATGTTAAAAATAGGTAGAAATAACAGGTGCCTAATTTAAATAATACATTTAATTTAACCAAATATAGCCCAAACATTATCTCAACATGTAATCAATTTTTTAAAGTTCTCTAATGAGCTCTTCTGCATTCTTTTTTTGACAAGTATCTGAACTCAGATGTGTATTTAACAAGTACAGCACATCTCAATTTGGACTAGTCACATTTGAAATGCTCTACTAAGGATCATGTGAGTCATAGTTATTGTTCTGAACAAGGCAGGAATAGATGTTACTTAATGTCAGGACATATATACCTTGCTTTGTGCAGATCTTGACAATAAAATTCAGGATTCCCATAAATCAGACCACGTATCTATTACTGTTTCCACTTGCTCTCAACCAAATTGCAAACATCTTGGAGGAAAAGACCCAACTCATAGCCAGACATGTAGCATTTCTATGTTTATGAATGATGTTGATAATTTATGATGATTAGATTTATCTGTTTGTATGGTTTCTAGTAATACCAATTACTAGTTTGTCTGTCAAACTTTACATTATTCTACCTCCAAACATTTTATTTTTGGAAGGATCTCCATATTCTTATACAAAACCATCTGTCCAACCTCACCACCTAAAGCTATCTCCAACCCAAAATGTCCAAGACTGAATTTTTTATTCATCCGCTCCTCACCTACCAAAAAAGAAAAAAAATTGCTCTACCTGTAGTCTTCTGCATTTCAGTTGATGGCAATTCCATCCTTGAAGCTGTTCAGTCCAAAAATCTTAGTCATCTTGATTCCTGTATTTCTCCCATACCACATAACTAATCTGTCAACACATTTTGCCAGCTCTATCCAGAATCTACCACCTCTCACCAACATTCCTTTTACTACCCTGGTCCAAGTCATTATCCTCTCAACTTAGGATCCAGAAAACTCTTAAGTCAGACCAGTCTGTCTTGCTAAAAAACAAACAAACAAACAAAACAAAAAAAACAAACACCCGATGACTCCGTTTCACACTGAGTAAAAACCAAAGTACTAACAATGCCTTTTTTTTTTTTTAAATTTATGATAGTCACACAGAGAGAGAAAGAGAGAGGCAGAGACACAGGCAGAGGGAGAAGCAGGCTCCATGCACCGGGAGCCCGACGTGGGATTCGATCTCGGGTCTCCAGGATCGCGCCCTGGGCTAAAGGCAGGCGCTAAACCGCTGGGCCACCCAGGGATCCCTAACAATGCCTTTTAAAACTAGATATGATCTGCCCCTCCTTCCCCGTTTCCTCCCAGACATCATCTACCTCTGCTCCATGCACACTGGCCTCTGCTGTTTCTTGATCTTGATCAAGCCAGGCATGCCATTGTTTAAGGACCCATGCCTTTGAGGACACTTCCTGTAGGTAGCCACACTAAGTGAGCTCACTCCTTCACTTCTTTCAAGTCTTGCTCAATCTCCCCGTCTAAGGGGTGCCTCCTCTGATCAATGTATTTCATCCTACCCTCTATATCTAGTCTATTTCCCATTTCCACATTCCTGATTTTTTTTAAAGATTTTATTTATTCATCAGAGACATAGAAAGAGAGGCCAAGACACAGGCAAAGGGAGAAGCAGGCTCCCAGCAGGGAGTCCCATGTGGGACTCGATCCCAGGACCCTGGGATCACGCCCTGAGCCGAAGGCAGATGCTCAACCACTGAGCCACCCAGGCGTCCCTCCCGATTCTTCTTATCTAGATCTACTTTTTTCTCCCATGGCCCTGGAACACTGTACCCTCAGATAGCCACATGGCTCACTCATGCCCTCACCTGACACATGGCACATAGGAGACACAAAATATTTGATGAATGAACAAATTTCTTTGTTTTGTGCAAAATAAAGTTCAATAGTACAACTTCCAAGAACTTAAAAATATTTGCTGAGCTTTCCTTCCTAGACTCTGCATAGACAATTTATGGGCAATTTTGTTCAGCATTTAGTGGTTTTACTACAACAAAATGCCGGACCAGTTCTTCACAAATTTATGAAATTAATACAATTTTTCTTCCTTACCTTCACACTTTGTCTTTGAACACTCTGTCCTCATCTCTTTTACTTTTTATCTTCTGTTTACTGAACACAAGTTTAGGCCAGTTAACATGAACACAATTAAAGAGTGATGGAAATGTCCCATGTCTTCATTTTCCAGTGTGATAGCCATTAGCCACATGTGGTTATATTGAGCACTTGAGATGAGGCTAGCACAACTGAGGAACCGAACTTTTTATAAAGATTTTATTTATTTATTTGAGAGAGAATATAGCAAGAGAGCACAAGGAGGGGGGCAGTACAGGGGAGAGGCAGAGGGAGAGGGAGAAGCAGGCTCCCCACTCAGCGAGGAGCCTGACATGGGGCTCAATCCAGGACCCTGGGATTATGACCTGAGCCAAAGGCAGACCTTAGCTGACTGAGCCACCCAGGCACCCTGAGAACTGAATTTTTAATTTAGTTGGTTTAAATTTAGATAGCCATACACAGTTAGTAAAAGTGCAACTTCATCCTTGAAGATTTATAGGCTCTTTGAGGAAAAATAGGTCTTCTTGCCACAATGCCCTTATAAAACACCTCATACATCATCATATGAATTAAGAAGAAAATCAATTAGTGTTACCCCTCTTATTTAGAATTGGGTAAAGTATTATAGAAAGAAGTGACTTATTGAAAGTCAAATTTTAGATGACATGCAAACGTTTAAACTAAACCGCAGATGGCCAAGGTTGGGGGCAAGGGAGCCTGGAAGGACAACACAGGTTTCTTTTTGTATCTTTTCCATTTTCACTGCCAAGAACAGAGATGATAATAACCTCCATTCCTGAAGCACTGTGCAGGCACTTTGTTTTAATCAAAACTCTTTTTCTAATGATATTTTTTATTAAGGTTTTAATTTTAATTCCAGTATAGTTAACATACAGTGTTATATTAGTTTCAGGTGTACACTTTAGTGATTCAACAATTCTATACATTACTCGGTGTTCATCACAATGTGTACTCCTAATCCCCCTTCACCTATTTCACCCATCCTCCCCATTTTCCAGGAACCATCAGTGTGTTCTCTATAGTTAAGTCTGTTTCTTGGTTTGCCTCTTTTTCCTTTGCTCATTTGTTTTGTTTCTTAAATTCCACATGAGTGAAATCGTATAGTATTTGTCTTTCTCTGACTGACTTATTTCATGTAGCATTATACTCTCTAGTACTCTCTAGATCCATCCATGTTGTTGCAAATGGCAAATTTCATTCCTTTTATGGCTTAATCGTGTGTGTGTGTATGGCATATATATACCACTTCTTTTTTATCCATTCATCTATCGATGGACACTTAAGTTGCTTCCATAATCTGGCTATTGTAAATAATGCTGCTATAAACATAGGGGTGCTATATCCGACAATTAGTGTTCTTACATTTGGGGGGTAAATACCTAGTAGTACAATTAATCATAGGATAGTTCTATTTTTAACTTTTTGAGGAACCTCTATACTGTTTTCCCACAGTGGCTACACCAGTTTGCATTCCTACCAACAGAGTATGAAAGTTCCTTTTTCTCCACATCCTCACCAACATTTGTTGCTTCTTGTGTTTTTTTTTTTTTATTTTAGCCATTCTGACCACTGTGATGATATCTCATTGTAGTTTTAATTTGCATTTCCCTGATAATGAGTGATGTTGAGCGTCTCTTCATGTGTCTGCTGACTATCTGTATGTCCTCTTTAGAGAAATGTCTGTTCATGTCTTCTGCCCATTTTTTTTTTTTGGATTGTTTGCTTTTTGGGTGTTGAGTTGTATAAGTTCTTTCTATATTTTGAACACTAACCCTTTAGTGGGTATGTCATTTGCAAATATCTTCTCTCATTCAGTAAGTTACTTTTTAGTTTTGTTGTCTCCTTTTCTGTGCAGAAGCTTTTCATTTTGATATCCCAATAGTTTATTTATGCTTTTGTTTTCCTTACCTCAGGAGACCTACCTAGAAAAATATTGCTATGGCCAGTATCAGAGAAATTACTGCTAGAGTTTATAGTATAGTGTGTATACTATAAGAAATAGTGTATAGTATAAGAAAATGGTTCAGTTTCATTCTTTTGCATGTAGCTATCCAGTTTTTCTAACACCATTTGTTGGAGAGACTTTTTCCTGTTGCATATTCTTTCCTTTTTGTCAAAGATTAATTGCCCATATACTTGTGGGTTTGCTTAGGGAGTTTCTATTCTGTTCTATTGATCTATATGTCTGTTTTTGTGCCAGTACCATAATGTTTTGATTACTACAGCTTTGTAGTATAACTTGAAGTCTGGAATTGTGATACTTCCAGTTTTGCTTTTCTTTTTCAATATTGCTTTGGCTATCTGGGAGTCTTTTGCAGTTCCATACAAATCTTTGGTTTGTTCTAGTTCTGTGAATAATGCTGTTGGTATTTTGATAGGGACTGCATTAAATGTGTAGATTGCTTTGGGTAGTATAGACATTTATAGTCTTTCCATTCCTTTGTGTCATCTTCAATTTCTTTCATTAATGCTTTACAGTTTTCAGAGTATAGGTCTTTCATCTCCTTTGTTAAATTTATTCCTAGATATTTTATTATTTTGGTGCAGTTGTAAATGGGATTGTTTTATTAATTTCTCTTTCTGCTGCTTCATTATTTGCATGTAGAAAACCAACAGATTTCTGTACATTGATTTGTACCCTGCGACTTTACTAAATTCATTTATTGGTTCTAGTACTTTTTGGTGGAGTCTTTAGGGTTTTCTATATATAGTATCATATTATCTAGTAGTTTTTGGTGGAGTCGTTAGGGTTTTCTATATATAGTATCATATCATCTGCAAACTGTAAAAGTTTTACTTCTTCTTTACCCATTTGGATGACTTTTATTTCTTTTTGTTGTCTGATTGCTGTGATTAGAACTTCCAGTACTATGGTGAATAAAAGTGGTGAGAGTAGACATCCTTGTCTTGTTCCTGACCCTAGGAGAAAAGTTCCAAGTTTTTCCCCATTGGATATGATGTTTGCTGTTTTTCATATAAGGCCTTAATTATGTTGAGGTATGTTCCCTCTAAACCCACTTTATTGAGGGTTTTTATCATTAATGGATGTTGTACTTTGTCAAATGCTTTTTCTACATTTATTGAAATGATCATATAGTTTTTATCCTTTCTTTTATTGGTGTGATGTGTCCTATTGATTGGTTTGCTAATATTGAATCACCCATGCATCTTAAGAATAAATCCCATTTGATCATAGTGAATGATTTTTTAAAATGTATTGCTGGATTTGGTTTGCTAGTATTTTGTTGAGAATTTTTGAATCTATGTTCATCAGAAATACTGGCCTGTAGTTCTGTTTTTTTGTGGTGTCTTTATCTGATTTGGGTATCAGGGTAATGCTGGCCTCCAAATGAACTTGGAAGTTTACCTTCCTCTTCTATTTTTTGGAATAGTTTGAGAACAGGTATTAACTCTTCTTTAAATGTTTGGTAGAATTCGCCTATGAAGCCATCTGGTCCTGAACTTTTGTTTTTTGGGTTTTTTTTATTACTGATTGAATTGCATTCCTGGTAATTGGTCTGTTCAAATTTTCTATTTCTTCCTTCTTCAGTTTTAATAGGTTATATGTTTCTAGGAATTTATCCATTTCTTCTAGTTTTTCCAATTTGTTGGCATTTACATTTTTATAATATCTCTTACAATTGTTTGTATTTCTGTGGCATTGGTTATTCTCCTCTCTCATTTGTGATTTTGAGTCCTACCTCTCTCTCTCTCTCCCTCACTTTTATTTTTTTTGATGAGTCTGCCTAGAGATTTATCAATTTTGTTGATCTTTTCAAAGAACCATGTCCTCGTTTTGTTGGTCTGTTCTATTGGTTTTTGTTTTATTTTTAGTTTCCCTATGATTTATTTTTGCTCTAATCTTTATTATTTTCCTTCTTCAGCTGGTTTTGGGTTTTGTTTGTTCTTTTTTTTTTTCAGATTTTATTTATTTATTTATGAGAAACGGAGAAAGAGAGAGAAGCAGAGACATAGGCAGAGGGAGAAGCAGGCTCCATGCAGGGAGCCCGATGTGGAACTCGATCCTAGGTCTCCAGGATCAGGCCCTGGGCTGGAGGCAGTGCTAAACTGCTGAGCCAGCTGGGCTGCCCTTGTTCTTCTTTTTATAGCTCCTTTAGGTTATTTGAGATTTTTCTTGCTTCTTAAGGTAGGCTTGTATTGCTATAAATGTCCCTCTTAGAACTGCTTTTGCTACATCCAAAGATTTTGGACCATTGTATTTTCATTTGCTTCCATGTGAGTTTTTATTTCTTCTTTGATTTCTTGGTTGACCCAGTCATTATATAGTAGCATGTTATTTAACCTCCATGTAATTGTGCTCTTTCCAGATATTTAATTGTGGTTAATTTCAAGTTTCATAGCACTGTGGTCAGGAAAGATGCATAGTATGATATTAATCTTTTTGCATTTGTTAAGATTCGTTTTATGGCCTAATATGTGATCTATTCTGGAGAATGATTCATGTACACTTGAAAACACATGTACATTCTGTTTTAGGGTGGAACGTTCTGGATATATCTGTTAAATCCATTTGTTCCTGTGTGTCATTCAAAAACACCATTTTCTTGTTGATTTTCAGTCTGGATAATCCATCCATTGATGTAAGTGGGGTGTTAAAGTCCCCTACTATGATTATATTATTATCAATTAGTTCTTTTATATTTGTTATTAGCTGTTTTATGTATTTGGGTGCTCTTATGTTGGGTGCATAAATATTTATAATTGTTGTATCTTCTTGTTGGATTATCCCTTCTATTATTATATAGCGTCCTTCTTTGATTTTTGTTACAATCTTTGTTTTAAAGTCAATTTTGTCTGATATGGGTATTGCTACCCTGGCTTTCTTTATACATCCATTTGCATGATAAATGTTTCTTCTCCCCCCCTCTTTCAATCTACAGGTATCTTTAGGTCTGAAATGAGTCTCTTATAGGCGGCATATAGATGGGTCTTGTTGTTTTTTTGTTTGTTTGTTTTTGTTTTTGTTTTTAAGATTTTATTTATTTATTCATAGACACAGAGAGAGAGAGGCAGAGACACAGGCAGAGGGAGAACCAGGCTCCATGCAGGGAGCCTGATGTGGGAGTCGATCCCGGGTCTCCAGGATCACACCCCAGGCTGCAGGCGGCGCCAAACTGCTGTGCCACCGGGGCTGCCCTGGGTCTTGTTTTTTATCTACTCTGTCACCCTGTCTTTTGATTAAAGCATTTAATCTATTTACATTCAGAGTAGTCATTGATAGATATATATTTATTGCCATTTTGTTACTTGTTTTGTGGTTTTTTGTAGTTCTTCTTTGATCCTTTCTTCTCTTGCTCTCTTTCATGGTTTGCTGACTTTCTTCATTAATAAACTTGAATTGTTCTCTTTGAATTGTTTGCATATTTATTGCTGGGGTTTTTAAATCAACAATCTTATCAAGTTTTCACAATAATCCTGTGAGGCTGTTTAAACTTATTATCTCCATTTGACACACAGAGAGAGATGAGCCTGTGAAAGCATGACTTTCCCACACAGCCAGCCTGGGATGCTGAGTCTGTCTGATCTGGGGTCTCAGCTATCCTATCCTGTGCTACCTCCCACCCTCCTCTCTCAGCCCTGAGACTCCACATATCTTTAAAATAAACTGAAGTAAATTGAGAGCATCTCAATCATCTTTGCTTCTTCTTCATCAAAGACTAAGTACTCTGAGATTGGGAATAAAACTGGGGAGAAGTTACTTACCCATTCCTTAGCTTATTAAAACAAATAAACAGTGAACACAGGGGAATCAATCAGAGTAGCCTCTTAGACTATTCACGGTTCTAGTCTTGCAAGATGAAGAGTTTTGTCCTCTTCCTTTCCTTGCCTCATATGGTTCTATGAGCAGACTGCAGGTCTTATCTAAATCCTCATTTTTATTCCTCTTTGTAAAGATGTGAAAACAATAATTCACCCATAGTTAAAAGCCAGGAAGAATGTCCCACCCTCAAAGATTCCCACCCTTGCTGTGGGCCTCGCTTCTCCACCCAGCAGGGGAGCCCCAGCATTTTATAATTACACTAATGACGAACAGAATCCTTCCTTGTTTTATTTTGCATTTCATTTCCAGAGTAATTTGATGTGTGTGTGGAGAAGGGCGGGTGTGAGGAAATGTAAACAGTGCTCATTTATTACAGCTTTAATTTAGACCAGATCTCCCCCTAATCCAATTCTGAGTAGCACAGTTTATACCAGTGAGCAGTAAACACTAATAAAGATCAGCTGCAGGATGGGGAGGGCCAAAAATTCTACTGGGTATGCTTGCTAGAAAACAAGCAAAAAACTCTAATATATTCACAATTTACTGCTTAATTCTGACTTATGTATAGAATCATGAAACAATTTTGGTTTTTAAACTGTCTAGTTCTATGAGGTATGTTCTTTCAATAATCTCTTGACTACCTTTCCTCAGACCTCCATCTATGGCCTTAGCCTTGACCTTGTCACTACCAACACTATAAACACTCTAAAATTTCAAGTTCACTATCTGAATTTCTAGCTCCTTCCCTCTGGTATCCTTTATTATTGTTCTCTGCTGTAGCAAATTATCACAAACTCAGCATCTTAAACAATGTGAATTTATTATCTTACAGTTCTGTGGTTCGGAAATCTGCCATGAATCTAACCAGGATAAAATCAAGATATTAGCAGGACTGTGTTCCTTTCTGTGGGCTCTGGATAGGATCCATTTCCATTCCTTTTCTAGCTTCAAAAGGCCACCTGCATTCCTTGGCTCATGTTTCACTCTGCCACCTTCAAAACCAACAACAGCTAGTTGGGTCTTTTTAAAATCATATTACTCTGACCACTTTCTATAGTCACATCTGCCCTGATTCTTCTGCTACCATCCTTTTTTTTTTTTTTTTTTTATTTTTTATATATGATAGTCACAGAGAGAGGGAGAGAAAGAGAGACAGGCAGAGGGAGAAGCAGGCTCCATGCACCGGGAGCCCGATGTGGGATTCGATCCCGGGTCTCCAGGATCGCGCCCTGGGCCAAAGGCAGGCGCCAAACTGCTGCGCCACCCAGGGATCCCTGCTACCATCCTATTTTTAAGGACCCTGTGATTATATAGGGTCCACCCAGATAATCTTCCTATTTTAAGGTCCTTTAATTAGCAAACCTAATTCCATCTGCAAGCTTAATTCCCCTTTGCCATGTAACCTAACACAATCACAGGTTCTAGGAATTAGGATGCGAACATCTTAGGGTGGAAAGGAGAGGGGGACATTATTTTGCCTACCACATGTCTCCAGTAATGCTTCTACCTCTAGGATCTAAAATCCATTGTTTCTACAACTTGGAATTCTGTCATCTTGTTTCATACCTTCACCTCCCTCCTTATCCAGCTGGAATTCCAGGAATAATTATTACAATCATGTCTTTCATACATCTTCAACTTCCTGGTTCTCCTCTCTTATTTTGTGTTCTTCCTTGGCAAAACCTCAAAGAGCTGAATTGACTCCAGCTCTCTACCTCTTCTGCACCTGCATCCATGCCATTAAAAAAAATAGAGCAAACACACTTCCAAGTAGGACTATTAATGCTGCCTACCAATTGTACATTTTCCTGGTCTTTTCATCTTCCTACTCTACTGCATGACAATTTCACACCTTTTTGTCCTTCAGTGTTTGGTTCTACCTTTCCCATTCACACTTTCATCCAATGACCTTTTTTATTGAGAAAATAAAGCAACCAGAGAGGTCTTCTGCGAATTCCCTCCATCACATCAACCAAGGGACAAGCACAGGTTCTCATGTGCTCTGTCTTCCCTCCTAATACTATATAATCTCTATCTAAGGTCAGTATTTCCCTGGTGTCTAAATTCCAGTCCCTCTATTGAATCATTCCCATTAATGTTATTTTTCTTATCCTAAGAGCATACAACAAACCTTCTCTTGATCCTCATTGACTTTTCCAGCTACCATCCCATTTCTCTGCTACCTGTTAAAGCAAAACTGCTCAGAAGAGTTACTTGTAGTTGCTGACTGTTAGTCTTTTCTTTCAGTTCTCTCTTAACCTCTTGAACTCAGGCTTTTGACTCCATCCCCCAATCCAGACTTTCCTTGTCAAAGTCACCAAATGACCAAAATTAATGCCTCTAAAATCTCAAGTTCACTATCTGAATTTATAGCTACTTTCCTCTCATATCCTATATTATTGTTTTTTGCTGCTATAGTAAATTATCACAAACTCAATATCTTAAACAATGCAAATTTATTACCTTACAGTTCTGCGGTTCAGAAATCTTACATGAATCTAACCAGACTAAAATCAAGATATTGGCAGGACTGTGTTCCTTTCTGTGGACTCTGGAGAGGATGGTAAAGCCAGTAGTCAGTTTTCAGTCTTAATCTTACTTTATGTACTGATTGCTGCATCATCCTTGAAACACTTTACTCCATCGACTTTCAGGACTCTCTTCTTGTGTCATGGCCACTTTTCAGACCCTTTGCTGGTTCCTCCTGAACTCAAGTACCAGGTCAGTATTTGGTCCTCAGGTTTTCTTGATCTATCTTGTCTTCCCAGTGAGTTCAACCATCTTTATGACTTTACAATCCATATGATGATGACACTCAAACATATATTCTTATATATTCAAACCTAACATTTCCCCGGACCACAGATTCCTATCCAGCCACTTAAATGTCTGCTAAGCTTCTCAAAACTCAACAAATTCAAAATTGGCTAGTGATCTTCTCTTCAAAACTTGATCTACCCACGCCTTCCACATTTCAGTTTATGGCAGGTCCATCATCTTTTGCTTAGGCTTAAAACCTAGTAGTTATTCTCGACTCCACTCTTTTTCTTATCCATATTTAATCTACCCCAAATCCTTGACTTTTGAAGTATCTTTAGATTCTGTCAATTTTTCACCAGCTCCACTACTACTCTCCTACCTAGTTCAAGCCACCATCATTTGGCCTCAATTATTATAATAACCTCCTATCTATTCTTCCTGATTCTACTCTTGCCCACCCCTACAGTCTATTACAAAACAACAGCCAGGGCAATCCTTATAAAATGTAAATCAAATCTTGTCCCTTATATACACATTGGTTCCCCATTTTCCTCAAAATAAAAGCTATCATCCTTAAATGACATATATGGCCCTAGAACTGCCCACTGTCCTCTCAGTGCTTTCTCCAATTTAACGACAGTGGTCTCCTTGGACTTTTTTCCAACCACTAAACACACCACCAACTCAGGACTTCAGATTTGCTATTCTCTTTGCCTTGACTCCTCCTTCTCTCCCACTCTCCTTCTATCTCATATAACCTTCCACCTCGTATTTTATTCTCCTATTAAAGTCATTTCCCCAAAGAAATCTTCCTGGTCACTATATTCAGAATTGCATCCCTCATCATTTCCTATCCTACTTCTTTGCCTGGTTTTTCTTCATAGAACTTAGAGCCTTTGAAAAAAACTGTAAAACATATATATTTTGTATATTATTTATCTTCACTTACTGAAAAGGAGGCACTGTGTTGGCAGGGATTTTGTCTGTTTTGTCCACTGCTGTATACCCACTGCCTGGTACCTAATAGGTGCTCAGAAAATATCAGTTGGATATGAATGAGTATGTGATTCCTTTTGAAAAGATCATTTTCTGTCAAAAGCTGGACTGTTAAAAAAATTTTCAGGGAAGTTTAACTTATTAAACACCCACACACATTACCCTATTTAAAATATATTTTTAAAAGAAATTTTAGTATATATTATTCATTGCCTACAAAAGCTATTCTCTTCTCGTCCCTCCCTCTCTCTTGCTAATACAACTCTGGCTTTGTTTGTGGTGACAGTGTCTCTAGCTCTAGGAGTTTAATTGCAGTGGGTCTAAGCCAGTTATGGCAATTCTAGAAACTCTTTTTTTTTTTTCAGTCACTTGGCTCCTTCAGGTGTCCATGCATCTGGAAAACATGTTCCTCTCTGATAAAAAGAGAGCTCTTTCATCCCTTTCTTTCCTGCTTTGAATCCCCAGATGTTTGGGGATGTAATGTTTCGAGCTGTGAAAGCAATTTGTGACCATTAGTTGCCAAACTCAGGAAGGCAAGTCTTTATCCTTGAAGATGGCTGAGCAGAAATATATAAAGAGTCTGAGTCTTTGATGATAATATTGAGTCTCTAGACCAAATCCTGGAACTGCCTACTTGCAGACTTCTGTGTCCTAGTTTATGCCTTCCTTTTCATTTTTCTCTGATGACAACTTCATCTTTTCCTCAGCAGTACATGTAGCATAAACATTTGTTAAATGGGTCCAACCACAGTACCTGTGAGGAAACTCTGTGGTACAAACTATTTGCTGTTGAATCACTTTGCAAAACCAGAACAAAATGATTATGTATACAAGTTTATCCTGCTCAGGGGTTGTAGCACCTGACAATGCCTTTGCTTTCACTTCTGTAGCCAGAAGGTCCATCATGGGCTCTTAGCTTTTCTGTTGCAGTTTTCCTCTGGATAGTATTCTTCCTTCCATTGCTAGGATAATGGGATGGACAGGGAAGTGGATACTCAGTGAGAACAAGTGTGTGGGAGAGGCCCACCATAAAAAGGAGCCCCAAACATGGCAAAGCTACTTTGCCATATTGCCTGGAACCAGCATTACCTGAAACTCACATTTCAGGTGTCCCAACTTTCAAAACTGAGTTTTACTAAAATCCATCTTTGGATGAGTGCTGAAAAATTACAACTGACAGGTAAGCCTTAAAGTAGATTTTTAAAAAATGCTTATTTGAATATAACTGATCCAAAACAACCAACAAAGAAAAAGAATAAATGGCCCTAGTGTTATTCTTGATATATTGATAATATATCCATATTGTAGAGTGCCATTTTGTAAAGTGATTCAACACTGAGTTTGTATGAATGAGTGCGGATTCTTCTGATTCTCATTGTATAAATATCATGTGAAAGCAGCAATGACATTAACAGCATATCTTCCTTTCTGTCATCATCACCCACTGGATGGCAAAAGCCAGGCATCTTCCTCCATAGCTCCCTCTCATGTATCTCTCACCTTGAAGTCAAAGCAAAGTTGTATTCAACCTACTTCCTAATGACTCACTTTGTACCATCTCCACTGCTGCAATTCTTGTCAAGGCCTTCATTCACTCTCCTCTGGACTCCCCTGGGCTGTCCCACAGCCCCCTGCCTGCCCTCCCATCCTCGATACTTGCTTCTTTCTAATCCATTTTCCACATGGCAGCCAGAGGGCTCTTTTAAAATTATAAATCAGATCGTGCCACTTTTTAACTTTAAGCCTTCAATGAATGACTCTGTCCTAGGAGCAAAAGCTAAGTTTGGCCTCCAAACCCTGAAGCAGTCTGATCCCTTCCCTCCCCTGTAACCTCATTGCCCTCCTCTATCCTCCTTGTTCACCATACTCCAGCCACTGTGGCATTCTTGCACCTTCATGAATAGACCAAGTTCTTTCCTGTCCCTACTTGGAACTCTCTTCCATTTACTTCTCACCAGACTTGTCACCCTCACAGGAAAGCCATCCCTTACCACCACTGCCATCTATATTTGGCTTCTCCTAGGACTCCCAAACTATTCCTTCATACAACTTGGACCATGTGATTATTTGTGTAATGTGCTTCTCCTTCACCATCAGATCTCCAACACCAGAACAGTGCCAGGTTCATAACACTTATTTTAAAAATGAATAGATTTTATCATAATTCAATCTTATTCTCACCAGTTTTTTTCTTTTTTTTTTTTTAAGATTTTATTTATTTATTCATGAGAGACACAGAGAGAGAGAGGCAGAGACACAGGCAGAGGGAGAAGCAGGCCCCATGAAGGGAGCCCAACGTGGGACTCGATCCTCGGTCTCCAAGATCACGCCCTGGGCTGACGGCAGCACTAAACCACTGAGCCACCTGGGCTGCCCTCACCAGTTTTTCAAGGGGAATTTCATATTTAGAAAATAAAGGCTTTGATCTTAGATGTTTGATAATTTCTATTTCTATATAAAACACTGCATTCTACTAGGTTTCCTAGAAGAGAGTAGATGAACAGCAGAGTATTTTCACTGGTTCAAATGTACAACACACTTCTTACAAATCACTTTGAAAAAATATATATGTTAGAAAATTGTAAAAACAGAGCCTGAAACTATTACCTCTAGGCTTAAATTCTCAATAAAGCAATAAAATCCCTAGTGGTTCTGAATCCCACTGAGATTTTCCACAGCTCTGCCTTAGCTCCAACTCCTTGAAGCCCCAGCATTGCAAAGGTCAGAGTTTACACTAGATTCTGCACCAGGCATAATTCATACAGATTTACAGATATACGATTGTCCCTTTTCCCAAGGCATCATTATCTCACTGGAGGGGGAAGTGAGTAGAGGAGTGTGGGAAGTTGTTGGTATAAAGGGATGAGGAAAAGGAGTGAAATGGTCCCAGAGATTCAGGAAGACACCACCAGTTCTAACGGGGATGCCACTCAGGATTTGATCAAAGAAGCAAGAGTTGTAGACTAGGAAATATACCACTAAGAAGGATATATAACAAGGAATTTATTTATGAATTTTACTTTTTGCAATAATGAGGTTTGGTTATATAGCCTCTGTTAGACACTGTGTCTGGTGTTAGAGCTTGAAGTCATCTGCAGGTGACTTCATCAGGATGATGTATATAAAGCAGCAGTTCTCCAGACACCTGGGTGGCACAGTGTTTAAGCGTCTGCCTTCTGCTCAGGGCATGATCCTAGAGTCCCGGGATCAAGTCCCACATCGGGCTCCCTGCATGGAGCCTGCTTCTCCCTTTGCCTATGTCTCTGCCTCTCTCTCTCTGAATAAATAAATAAAATCTTTAAAAAAAATAAAAATAAAGCAGCAGTTCTCAATCACAGCCAACTTTGCCCCACTCCCTTCCCACTTGACTTCACCCCTGCCCTAGGAATATCTGATGTCTGGAGACATTTTGGGTTGTTACCAAGTGTAGGATGGGGTACTGGCATCCAGTGGGTAGAGGGCAAGGATGCTGCTAAACATACTACAATGCACAGGACAATTCCCCACAATAAAAAATTATCTGACCCAAATGTCAATAGTAGTAAGGTTAAGAAACTCTGATGTAAAGTGAAGAATAAACTGAAACTTGTGAGTATAATCCAGAACTCATGAAGATGGACTAGAACCAATGTCCCTTATTGCTTCCAACCTCAGGAATGCAGGTGTCCTACAGTAGTAGCTGATGCCTTTTGTCACAGAGCTGGCCATGTGCTTGGCTCATGTGTCAGGAAAGGCAAAGAAGGATCCAGGGATAGGTGAAAAAGCTGCAGGCCCAGTTGCTTGTGCCATACCAATGAAGTGGGCCAGTAGAGAGCAAAAAGCCTTGAGCCACAACAGCACCTGGTGCCTCTGTACTGATTACCTGTACAATACTCCTGACTCCACCCCCTACACATAAAAGCAATATGGCCACTACTCCCAAATTCTGGGCGAAATGTGTCTTGTGGCCCCCTTTCCACACACGGAAGCATTGTCAAGTTGACACTTTATAAAGCCACCACAGGATATACATGAAACAGCTGTAATATTATTCAGTGTTCTCCAAAGAAACAGAACCAGTAAGATGGATGGATGGATGGATGGATGGATGGACAGACAGACAGATTTCTTATAAAGAACTGGCTCATGCAATTATAGAAGATAACAAGTGCCAGGATTTGCAGTCAGCAAGCTGGAGACCCATTAGAGCTGATGGAGCTCTAGAGCTGATGAGTTCTAGATGGAAAGACAGCAAGCTCAAGACCTAAGAAAAGCTAATGTTTCAATTCCGTCTTAAGACAGGATTAGACCACTGTCCCAGCTCAAAAGCAGTCAGACAGAAACGTTTGTTCTCTCTCTCTCCCTTATTTTTTAAAATATTTTATTTATTTATTCCGTAAAGAGGCACAGAGAGAGGCAGAGGGAGAAGCAGGCTTCCCATGGGGAGCCGAATGCATGACTCGATCCCAGGACCCCAGGATCATGACCTGAGCCAAAGGCAGAACGCTCAACCACTAAGCACCCAGGTGCCCCAGAAACATTCTCTCTTACTCAGCCTTTTTATTCTATTCAAGCTTTCAACTGACGAGATGAGGCCTACCCCATTAGGAAGGGCAACCTGCTATACATACATGTTAGTGTTATTGAGAAGCACCTTCACAGACACACCCAGAATAATATTTGACCAAATACCTGGGTACCCTGTGGCCCAGCCAAATAGAAATATAACATTTACCATCTCAAATTGCTTAAAGCATTTCCTAGATTGTACATCAATACATATAGGGAACTGGAATAGGGAGACTCTCCAGGCCTCCATAATACCTTGGATTTGCTCTATTATTAGAAGTTGCATTGTTCACCAGACTTCTAAAAAAGATTCTGGTTCTTCTATGTCAACATCTTCTTAAACCTTCCCTGAGATAGTCCAGAAATAACCTCCTAGAATGTTGTGTTAAAGTGAAAAACAAATTGGTCTTTTCTCTTTTTAGGAACATATTAAGAAGTAAAAAAAAAAAAAAGTTAATTCTTTAAGAATTATCAACTCTTCAAGATAATTTTTCTACATTCAAAACATAACAGTTAAGCAGCAAAATAATAAATCCTAAAAATCAGGAATCTACAGGAAGAGAAAAGAGCAAAGGACAACCTCTGATTCTACTCTAAATACAAAAGATATCACTATATTCAATTGGAGGTGAGAAGCTTATAGAGGTGAAAGTCCCCAGAAAAATAAAGTCATTGCTTCCCCGCTTCTTATGAAGGAGAAAAACGAGGAATTCTTCTGAACTTCACTGGTCATCAAGAAAAACCATATTACATCAAAGAGGTTTTTTAAAAATGATACTACATTCAATAGGCTAAATAAAGAAGCAAAACTTCAATTTCTGGAAATTTCATTTTTCCATGATACTAATAATTTCTGAAGTTATTGTGTAGCTTAAAACCTGAAGGTCTTTTGGCAACTCCCTAGTTTCCAATTGGGCTCTACCCAGGATATGCTATCTAGTACCTGTGAAGAAATTACTACCAGGGAAGAAATGTTCTCAAATCCAATTTCCACAAGAGTCAGGTAAATGAATAGAACACCACAGTCTCCACTGAAGGGGTTTCTGTCATAAGAAGTACCTAATAAAACAGGTGAAAGCCCTAACTGAATTGGTTTCAAAATAATGTAAAATGCCTCTGGTTTTAGGGAAAGAAAAAAGTTCTAGATATGGAGTGGGAAAATTAGGGATTTAATTTCTGGCTCTGCCACCTTTCAGCTACATGACCTTCCAAGGGGAAAGGAGGAGTGCTATGGATTGGACCATGTCCCTCCTACCGCCACCAAATTTATATACTGAAGCATCCCCAGTATGATGGCATTTGGAGATGTGGCCTTTTGGAGGTGATTAGATTTAGAGGAGGTCATGAAAGTGGGATCCTTATTTGGGATTAGTGCCCTAATAAGAAGAGACACCAAAGAGTTTACTCTAGCTCCCTTCCTCCCTCCCACTCTCTTCCCCGTTCCCTTCTTTCCTTTTAACTGAACTATAGTTGGCATCTTCCTTCCCTCTCTTTTTGCCATATGACAGCATGGCAAGAAGCAGACGCCTGCAAGTTTGTTTTTTGTTTTTTGTTTTTTTTGCCTGCAAGTTTAGAAGAGAGAGTCCCAACCATGCTGGCACCCTGACCTTGAACTTAAAGTCTCCAGAGCTGTGAGAAAATAAATTTCTATTGTTTAAGCCATCTAGCATTTGTAATGACAGCCCAAGCTGATTGATATAGAGAGGCATTCAACTTCTCTCAGCTTCAGAATCACATTTGTGAGACCAAGATAATGATACCTTTAGCCATAGCGTTATTGAGATATTCAGTGAAATATTATGAGAGCTTTTAATAAGTTGCAGAGAACTGTACAAATACATGGTCTTGTTCCATGAGTACTTATATAATAACATCTTGTAGAGTACAATTTATGATATATTTTTAAATATTTTAATTTGATGGTTAAAATAACTGCATTAGGTATATAAAACAGATGGTATGCTTGTATTGTTGATGAAGAATTGGAAGCCACAGCTTCTGGAAGACACAGAAAACCAAGTCTTCTGATATCAAATCCAGCAATATTCCCACTCTGCTATTACAAAGTATCCTGTTCGACTTCAACAAGACCCCTAAGGGTGTGATGAAGGCTCAGTCAATAATATAGCTCCACACAAACATAAGAACTTTTCTCCCTAGCTCTTGCCCACTGGGATAAGTGCTACACCATCTCTTTCTATTCGGTGTTCACTCGGTGGGGTGGGATAGATTTGCTTCTGGCACAAGTTAGAAGTGTGAACATGAGAATAGGAAAGAAGGTGAGAGAAGGTCCTCTAGTGACTGTAAGAATTACCAGCAATCTGGAAATTGGGTTTCAGCCCACATCTATTCTTTCTACCACACCAGGCCACCTCACTAGGATAACCTCAACTACCAGGGAAAATCAATATATGTCCATTGGGCAAATGAGTAGGCCATAGTTTTGCCTTCTCAACCCTCTCTATATAGCTTAGAAGTGGTTGTTGCTTTGTCAAACTTAAAAAAAAAAAAATGAAAGCCATTATTGTGGTTCTTGCAAATGATTACAGTCTCCACAGCAAATACAGTATTAAGCCTACTGAGTTGGGGTCAGAAAGGACTTGCATTTTACCACACTAAGTCATGATGATCTTTTGAAAGTGACTCATCCATTTTTTTCTGTATGCTTATTAAACAAACATCTTCAGCCTTTAGAGACATTTTATACTTTGTTGATTTATCTTCCACCTTTTCAAAAATACCAGATGGTTTTAATTGCAGTGGGAGGAAAAGAGTAAAAGAAGTAAACAGGTGAATCTAAGGACTTTGTTTCCCAAACAGACCATGCAGTGTGGAGAAAACACAACTTTCTTTCCTAAGAGATATAGAAAATATAAAAGTGCCCTACATGCCAGGTCTTCTTATATGAGGATTATCTTTTATCATTATAATTCTTATTAAAAACAGAGTAAAATGTGATAACGATATAAAGGAAAGAGTGGTTTTTGCTCTCTTTAAATAAAAAAGGAATAGATTCTAAAACTGGATTATGGTCATGGTTGCACAGCTTTATACATTTGCTAAAAGTCATTAAATTGTGCATTTACAGAGTGTGAATTTTATGGCATATAAATTTTATTTCATTAAAGCTGTAGAAAAAGAAAAACCTGTAAGAGGGCAGAGTATAGATGAAATAAATTTGACAGCATATCAATAATTGTTGAAGCTGGGTAATGGAGTTTGTTATAGTAGCCTTCTACTTTTGTGTATGTTAGAAATTTTTCATAATAACAAGTTTTTAAAAAGGAATGGAGTAGAGGGGCATCTGGGTGGCTCAGTTGATTAGGGTCTGACTCTTGATCTCAGCTCAGGTCTTGATCTCAGGGCCATGGGTTTGAGCCCTGTGTTGAACTCAATGCTAGGTGTGGAGTCTACTTTAAAAAACAAAAAAAAAGAAAAAAGGAATGTAGTAGAGCAAAAGAGAAACTGTAGCTTTGGTCCTCCCCATTAAACCTTGAGGATCAAGTGGTATTTTGCCACTATTCCACGTTGTTCTATGCCATTAATTATTATGATGATAATTACAATAATAAGGATAGTAGGTGCCATTAATTGAGATAGTAGGTGCCATTAATTGAGTTCTTACTATGTGCCAGGCATTGTGCTAGGGTTTTGTAAGTGTCCTATCTTTACAAGTATCCTCCCTATGATGGAGGCACTGTTTTTACTCACATTTTGCAAATAATGAAACTGAGGTCCTGAAAGCCTAAAAAAATTTACGGCCACATGACACTATGAAACTGTAGGGGGAGAAAACTTTTTCCTTCTACCCTTTCAGGTTCTCAGTTGGGTCTCTGTAACTAAAGACAGATTAACAAAAGAAAAACATACAAATTTATTTAAGTTTTACGTTATATACAAACCTTCGTAAGGAATGAGGACCAAAGAAGTGGTTAAATCTGAGGGCTTTTAAGCTAGGTTGGATGAAGAGTGGAAAGTTGTGGGAAAATGTGATAGGACAAGAGTGTGAGCTAAGTATAGTAAACTGGGGGGAACTTAGTAAGACCTGTTTGTTCAATTTCTTCTGGGTGTCCCCCTGTCTTGGAGATAAGGATGCTCCTTTCTACCAGGTATAAAGAAGAATCTCTCACACGAGGGTCTTAGGATCTGTTTCAGGGGAAGGTCAAAAGTTGTTCTTGTACTTGCCATTTCTCATATTCCTTCAGTTTAAAATATTCAAAACTCAAAATACTGTATTTGGGGGGAGGTGTCCTGAACCCTGTCAGAACCATGTAGTAAGTGCTATGCTAGAAAGAGAGAGAGAGAGAATCAGTGTGCTTTGAAAGCACAAGGGAGGTGGCAGTTACTTTCGAAGGGTGGTAGGGTGGGGGCAGGGATTTCAGAAGGAATTCACAAGGGGAAAGAAATTCAGGTTGGGAACTGAGAACCAAGTAAAAAGAAGAGAAAGTAGAAGATACTTTCAATCACAAAGAACATCAAGAGTGACTGTGTGGGTGTGAGAAAGTGAACAATATGTTCCAGGCAGGCACAGGTGTGAGAGGTAGGGAGTGGCTTGCACCAGGGATGGGACAGACAGGAAAGGCAGGTGTGGCTCAAGAGCCCACGATGGTCTCTAACCAACAGGGGCCAGGCCTGTGGACCCAGGTCTGAAGATGGGCCGGCAAAGGCATGAAGTGATCCTCAATGACTTCAGCCTGTCTTCTGTTTACGGAGGTCCTGACATATCTCCCACATAAGGTTATACAAGAATGCTGGGGCAAGGATGGGATGAGAACTAGTCAACATGCATCAAATACTTAACCCAGCACCAGCCCACTCGATTGTACTTTGTGGCACACAGAGCCAGAAAGAAACACTCAGCTGTAACAGAACAAAAACACAGGTGTTTTTTTTCAAGTAAACAGCCTCACTTCACCTCACCTGAACTTACATTACATATTTCATTTTGTTTTGCTCACCAGAAATTGATCTAGGAATGTAGGAATTTACTGATAAGATGTTTCAGTTGGAAGGAAAGCTGAACTGCACACTCTTTTGTCCTCTTTTATCATATTTTTTAAAAAATGAGGGCTGTTTCTTAAGGGGAAACTCAACCTGGGTAAGAATTCATGCCCAAAGGGGTAAGAAAAATGTTGAAGTTTAGAGTTTCTGCATAAAGCTTCAAAAATCAATGTCCTAACCTGGATATCAGAGTCCCAATATTTTTTAGTTCCCAATTTCATACTTCTCTGAGCTAAAGGGAAGTCATCAGTTCAAATCAGAGATTCTCATAAAAACAATGTATACTTTTTATGTGGGTTTGAAGAAGGGGACTAGAAAATACTCTACACCTTCAATCTCTGTATGATAAAATACCATTACTAATATTGCCAAGTAATCCTTCTTGCCCTGCAATATCATAATAAATTATACTCACCTAGTGATCTGGTTCTAAATTCCTTATTCCCAAATGCACAGTGACAGTAAATGAACTCTGCTAATGAATCCTGGTATCTTGTCTGAGAAGAGATTTAGAATAATTAGAGGAACTGAAATTTGCCTTGTGAGTGAATTCAGAGCAGACCACAGGAAGACAGTTCTGTTGCCATTGCTGTTGCTCTATTAATCGGCAGGAAAAAAGGCAAGCAGCTGACGTGTCCTTGTCTAAAGAACACCTCAGGCCACAGGGCAACTCAGGACGGGGCAGAGCCTGTGCCTGAGGCCCTTTCAAACTGGGTTCTCCCAGTGCTGAAATCCCTCAGAAGTGTAAGCAAGACCACCACAGTGCATAACCCCATAGAGGTACAAGGATGAGGTCCTATCCTCCTCAAGCATTAGCTTCATCCTCAACCAGACTAGTTCACTGCCCATAGAGCGAAAGGAGGAAGTTTTCATTCTCCTCCCCCTTCACTGTTCAAATAATTACTCTGTCCTCAGAAACACCCTGTGGATTGTTATTCTTATGGACACTGGACTTTTTCCCTGCCTTCAAGTGAAATGCCCAGTGGGATTCCAGTGGCAATGCCAAAAGAGAGAATTCATCAGACCTCCTTTACAGACTCCCACTGCCAACTACACCTAAACCTAAGGGAGATCTAAGTTCTCAGAATCTGCCTGTGTAATTCAACTTAAGGGAATGCCGGGCCTCCTTTTGCCAATAGCTGGTCAGTAATGATGGAGTTTGGTGGCTAGCCATTCTTCTCTTTGGAAAAAAGTGGCCTCAGACATGTTACTCTAGAGCCTACTATACAAAAGGTCCATTTTTCTTTAAAAAAAAAAAAAGAAAAATCCAGTTCTCATCATGATAGCCCATGCTATCCTAACAAGACTCTGAATTTGAGATTTTACAAGGCTCTTTCAAGATTATCTCATCAAAGCATGCCATCGTACAGATGAGGAACCTAAGGCTCAGTAAGGCCTTAGGCCACATGACTCATATAAAGCCTTCCAACTAATCAGTATCCCCTGGAACTGGAACAGAAATCTCCAGGTGCTGGTCCAGTCCTTCTGGAGTTCAAGACAATATGTAGCCAAGTAGCAGAGCTATAGGGTTAACACAGCTTACTTTCCTCAAACAACTTTCATGCAGTAATAATCTATAAATATTATTTTTATACTAAAATATACATATTAATTTTTTTTTATTAAAACAAAGCTCTTCAAGGAAGTTTCAAGTTTATGGTAGTGTTTAGGGCTATGTTCCAAAGCCATAAACACTAGAGCTGCACTATCAGCATGGTAGTCACTAGCCACGTGTCTCTACTGAGCACTTGAAATATGGCTAGCACAAGTTGAGATATGCTAGAAGTGCTTAAATGCACACCTGGAGCACCTGGGTGGCCCAGTCAGTTAAGCATCTGCCTTCAGCTCAGGTCATGACCTCAAAGTCCTGGGATCGAGCCCCTCAGTGGGCTCCCTGCTCAGTGGGGAGCCTGCTTCTCCCTCTGCCTCTATTACTCCCCATGCTTATGTTCTCTCTCATGCTCATTCTCTCTCTCAAATAAATAAATAAAACCTCTAAATAAAATAAAACACCAGAGTTGAAAGACTTAGTTAAAAAAAATAAGACTTCTCAATAATTCCTTATATGTTGAAATAATATTTAGATAAATTGGTTAAAATAAGATACACTAAAATTAATTTCACCTGCTTCTTGTTTGCTTTTTTTTTTTTTTATGTTGCTACTAGTAAATTGGAAATTACATTTAGGGCTTGTATTATTCCTCTATTGGACACTAAGTAGACTACAGGGTAGATATTAGGGCTGGTCAGTGGTTGGGTTCTCTTCTTTCCAGGTACAAGGTAGGATTATAGGTCTCTGCCCCCTTGGAAATTAGGTGTGGTCACGTAGTTTGCTTTGGCCAATGAAATGTGAATGGAAGAGACAGGTTCTTCTGTTCTACGCATTAAATTGCCCAAGCAAGACACTGCAGTGCCCTCCCAGGAAATTGGGGATATGAAGACTGAACTGCTGCCATGCAGACTGCCAGCTGAGATTCTTGCTGACTCACCTAAGATACGGAATGTAAGCTCAAAATAGACTTTAAAAAAAAAATAAACAATTGAGATTTGGGGATTGTTCATTCCTGTAGCATAACCTATTTCTAAATAGAGCTTTCTGGTGTGAAGGTGTACAGAAGGTTGCCACAGCAGCATGGCCCAAACTTGCTTAACTATAGCACAGTTTTAAAAATATAATTTACTGACCAGATATTAGAGCTCATGAGATTTAATATTAGTAAAGACAGAAAAATAAGTCATTTTTGTTAAGAATGAATAAATCAAGATCATTTCTTTTACTTTTCAAGGCCAATTTTGTTTTCATCCAAATTTTTTTTTCTTTTTTTAAAGATTTTATTTATTCATTCATGAGAGACACAGAGAGAGGGGCAGAGGCACAGGCAGAGGGAGGAGAATCAGGCTCAAGGCAGGGAGCCTGATGCGGGAATCGATCGTGGGATCTCCAGGATCATGCCCTGGGCGCTAAATGGCTGAGCCACCCAGGGATCCCTCATCCAAATTTTCTTATGAAAAATTAGACTTTTTAAAAGTTGTCAGCCTGCTTAATATCAGAAACAATGTTGCTGATCAAAGGCAGCAAATAGTCTGTTCCTAAATTTTGCCTTTAATACATTATAATCTGAAAAAATTCACATTTTCCAGAAAATGAAGAACAATATGATCACTGTGCTTTGCTATATTTGGGGACTACTGAAGCAGGCCTCTCCAAAATTCAATTATTTTATCCTGAATAGCTCACTTCCTTCTTTTTGTAGAAAACAAAGTCTGTAATTTTTCATTTTCACTTTGAAGCATATTACTTTTTGCTTGTTTTAGACTGACACAGTTTGCAAGCTATCAAGACTGTTTTTTGTTTAAAACTGCCTTTTTTCAATTTCAGATCCACAGAGAACATACTTATATAGTACAAATATTTTTACAATCAAAACTAAATATTACAAATAAATTTTATCAAGATATATCACAGCCTTTTAAGGTGGTTTTTAATATATTCATAAGTCATGCAGTCATCACCACTAATTTCAGGATATTTTCATCACCCCAGAAAGAAACCCTATCCCTATTACCAACCATTCCCCACTTCCCTCAACCACCCAGCTCCTGTCAACCAGTAATCTTTGTCTCTGTGGGTTTGCCTTTTCTGGACATTTCTAATAAATGGAATTTAAACAAGATGTTGTCTTTTATGTCTAACTTATTCACTTAGTGTGTTTTCATGGTTTATCCATGCTGTAACACGAATCAGTACTTCATTCCTTTTTATGGTTCAATCATATTCCATTGTATGGAAAATATATCACATTTTGTTTACCCATTCATAAGGTGATGGACATTTGTGTTGTTTCCACCTTTGGCCATTATGAATAATGCTGCTATGAACATTCTTTGTACCAGCTTTTATGTGAAAATATGTTTTCATTTCCCTTGGGTCAAATTAAGATTTTGAGACAAAAAATAATTTTTAAGACAAAATACATAATACAGACTTGGGTAAATTCTGCCCTTGCAGCACAGTACAGATTAAATATTCTCATTTGTACATCAGCACAAAGTATTTCTGGGGAATAGGAGAATTCTGGGAGATTCTAGCTGGCCTTTTTGGGTCCCATCCTGGCCGAGGCAGGAATTTTAGCTTCAAGCCCCCATCACCACCCTACCCTCTGCTAGGTATCTATACCCCACTCTGCAATCCAGGAGGTTCCTGAGCATCTGGGCTGTTATCTACCTGCGGTGAGTCAGAGTGGGGGCCCTGAAAAAAAAAAATCTCAGAGCACAGATGGCCATCATTCCTGCGGGATGATTGGCAAACACTGTGCTGGCAACTACGTATCAGCAGTCCTCTCTGGACTGCAACAGCCGGCACAGATGAGCCTGTGAGCCTGTGCTTGGCTTCTGGAGGACCTCCTGGGACCAGAAACATGCTGTGCTGATTCTGGTGGGGGTTTGTGGTCTCTCACTTGTGAGCTGCACCCCTTCCAAATGGTTCCTCCCAATCCTTCCCCGTATCTTTCTCCCCACCCATGGGTTCTTGTTATCTAGTTGCCTTTTACTACCTCTACAATTGTCTACTTTTCACCAGCATATTTTGAATTCAAGACTCAAACATGGCACCTTTATTTTCTTTTCAGTGTCTCTGTCTACTCACAGGAGAAGGTAATTCATGTTTGGCTGCCTGGGTTAGGGGAAGAGGTGAAAAAAAAAAAAAACCCAAGTAAAGGACTTTGATCTTAAAATACAACTTTGAAAAAAAATAAAATACAACTTTGGAGTGGAAGGAAGAAGGTAAGAGCACCAATTGGTTATTCTCAATATTATCCCTCAAGAGCAGTGTTCTCAGAAGTGCCATACCATTTCTTAATGATAAATTATCCCATAAGACCATAGGTTCGATATTTTTCTTAGATATTTAAAAAGAAAGAAATTCACTAGTATCAATTTCCTCCACTGAATCCTAATGATGCCTGGTACAACCTGAATCCTCTGCGGACCCAATTTTGGAAATGAGGCAACCCAAAGCATGTAGCCACAGAGTGTCTATTTTGAGCTTAGCATCATTAAATGCCCTCAATTAGTCCCAGTTAAGGAGTCAGAATAGCTAGGCTATGTTCAAGAAACAAAGGACTCCAAATTTAAACTGGCTTATAATAACAAGGGTTTATTTCTTCCATAGTTGTGTGCCCATGTAGGGCTGCTGTGTCTCTCTTCTGTGTCATCTTCTCTCCAAGATCCCCATGGACAGAGCAGCCATTATTGGGAACATTGCCAGCTGGACCAAATAGAGTGTAATTCACACACTGCCTCTTTGCCTTGCCTAAATATTATACACATTACTTCCTTCTACATTTCATTGACCAAAGCAAATCACTCAGCCATGCCAAAGTTCATAAGGTAAGGCTATATAAGGATATATAATCCTTTTATGAAGAGGGGCTCGATAGTGAGGAGTCCTGAATTTGAGTGAACAGTAAATAAGTCAATTACAGTGCCAGAATCAGCAGGCTCCACAAATCTTTGGACCTTTGTGTGGGACCTGTCACCAAGCCATACTTTCTCTTCCCCTCATCATACTTCTCTTCCCCAGTTCTTCTTTTAGATCATTTGGGTCCTTTCATATTGGGACCACATCTCCTGATCAAAGCCATCTCATTATCCCATCTTTCTCTAACTTTGAATCTTGGAAAGTAGGAATTAGGTTCTCAGACTCTTCCCTCTGAGAAGGCCCTTGGTCCTTATGCTTCTCTCCTCTCAGCAATGGGTACAGCATTCTGTTGACTGCCTATTCTGCTCCCTACTCAGAGGCAATGTCAAGGGCAGGAAAGCCATCTCAGCAATGGGTTACATAGCCAGCTCCGATCCCAAGCTGGGTCATGGAGAACTCCATGGTTTACTCCATATAGTGATGTTGACTAACTATAAGATAAATGTCATATCTTAAATATAGAAACATATGATCAATTAACTAGTGTCGACAAAAGTAATAAGTTGACAGCACTCAAGAAGTTCTCTCAAACGTACATGCTTATGTTTATATATTTATTCTAAATCTAAAATCCTTCCTGTCTTTGATCACTGTATCAATTAAGATCGTATTCACCTGCAAATAACAGGAAACCCCCAAAATGACTTAAATAACTAGATATTTAAGGGAGTATGTTCTTTTTTTCATGTAACATGATGTTTGAAGTTAAGCAAAGCTGGTACTGAAGCCCAGTGATGTTATCAGAAGGTCCAGGCTCTTTCTCTTTTTCTACTCCTCCATCTTTAATGTAATGACTTTCATGTCCACGTTTGTCAGTTCGTTGTTTTCCAATGGTTGCTGCCCCTCTAAGCCTCATGACTGTGTTCAAAAGGAAAAGAGCAAAGGACGACCGAGCTTTCTCTTCAGGAGGCTTGGCCTTTTTATTCAGGAAGTGACACACTAGGGCCCTCCTCATTATGGACTTCTACCTGTATCTCATTAACCTGAAGGGTGTCATTTGGTCCCCTCGTTATAATATAGGCTGGGAAAGAAAGTGTTCAGCTCATACAGCCTCTGTAATTGAGACAGATAACAGAAAAGAAGATTGGTGGTTGAGTTTGGGTCAGCTAGCCTACAACATCTGCCACAATGCCTCTTTTGTGAAGTTTTGCCCACTATCTCAGTCTGATCTGTATGATTCCCACAATGCTACCTACATCTGTGCCCAAATTAAGCATTTATATTATCTACATTATTATACTTTTGGGAGTGGTTGGTGTTCTAAGCTTCCTTGTTTGATGCCTCAGCAATCCTTCCTTGGCAAATACCCTAATACTAGTTGGTTTTCATCTAGTGTGTATAAGTCATATGATTCTTGGGTGATCAAAATTATTGACATAACTACATGTTTGCTTTCTGTTATATTTCAGAGATACCAGTTGGTATTAATCTGATGTGTGATTTTTCACCATCTTTGTATTTTTATTTATTTTTTATTTTATTTTACTTAAAGATTTTATTTATTTATTCATGAGAGACACGGAGAGAGAGAGGCAGAGGCAGAGGGAAAAGCAGGCTCCATGCAGGAACTCTGATGTGAGACTCGATCCCCAGGACTCCAGGATCTCGCCCTGAGCCAAAGGCAGATGCTCAACCACTGAGCCACCCAGGTGTCCCCATCTTCGTATTTTTAATTCTGCTCTTGGTTCAAGCTCAGTTCTCTTCATACAGAGATTAATTTCTAAAATACTAATTGAACCTGATCACAGTTAAAAGTTACAATTTTACTTCTCACTATTTAACTTCATAACATGTACCAATATAGCCCATGTGAAGGGCCTGATATTAACAAGGCATAAAGATTTTTATTGTACTCTCTTCTGAGAGAAGTGGGTGTCTCTAGGTAGATAATGAGGAAGACCATTTTAAATGATTCTTCCCTAAATAAAAAATGTGTTTCAAAATAATTTGCTGTGTCTTATTTACTAGAGTCTTCCAGTTACAAGTAGTGTAACAATTAATTGTAAAAAGAATAGCACACTTTCAAAAGGGGGTGGATAAAAACATATAAATTCAAACAGTCTGCTGTAGCCAATAATAAACAAAAATTAAAAAGAAAAGACAAAGACAAATATAATTACTGTCAAGGTACCTGTGACCAATATTATTTGAATTTAGTAAGATGCAGGAATTTGTGGAAGAAGAAAAAAGGAATTCGTATCTCAGTTTCAAACAAAAATATACACACATATTTAAATTTGAATGTTCCATTTATTTGATGTAACAGAGTTATCTGCAATATGTCCCCACCTGATTCTTATAGCACCATCATTTCCCTTCCAAATTCTGGGTGGCTTCCAACAGACACCTTGATAGCTGTGTTGAAGACAGCCAAAGAGAGAGATTTTCAGGATGTCTATCTTTCTGTCATCTGCTGGTCCTCAGGGAGAATATGGCTTAGTGGCTGCTGTCCTTAGATCTTCTATCTATTGCTCAAAGGAGAAAAGAAATCCCAGATATAGAGAAGAGACAAAAGTGGCCATTTAATTTTGAGTTGCGAAGCTCCAGAAGATTCTGAACATTGGTAGCCAAGCATGATTTTCAGAGAAGTTGCAAACACAAAATGAGGTTTTACTCCAGTCATCTTCAATACCACTTCTCCTCCCTCACCAAAAATATACAGTAAAAAGAAGAAAAACAGATTTTTGAGTTTATATTCTCAGAAAAACAACCTAAGGTAGGAAATATTCCCCATAGAGAACTTGAAGAAAAAACAGATATGGAATTAATATGCAACCCCATATACACTTAAGATGAGGGGCGTACTTAGGCAGTGAGAGTAACTCTGCATTGCCAAAGGACACAGTCAATCTTTTAAAATTTCCAAGCTTGGGACACCTGGGTGGCTCAGTGGTTGAGCATTTGCCTTTGGCTCAGGTCGTGATCCTGGGGTCCTGGGATCAAGTCCCACATTGGGCTCCCCACAGGGAGCTTGTTTCTCCCTCTGCTTATGTCTCTGCCTCTATCTGTGTGTCTCTCATGAATAAATTTTTAAAAATCTTTAATATTTCCAAGCTATTCCCAAGCTTTATTTGTAGATCTAATTTACAAGAACATTAAAAGATGACATTCAGGATCCAAAAAAAAGGCTTAACTAGCCAATTATTTTCTTCTTGATGGTATGCAGTTTTTTTCTAGGGTAATCTACTTAGGCTACATAACCTCAATCTCAGAGACTAATAATATATAACTAGTAACTCCATCTTTTCCTTACTATTTATTATAAACTCAACATCCATAATACCTTTATATCATAATATATATTCATATACCACTGAATATACATATAAACATATATAAATATAACTGTTAATGTAATATAATCAATCATATGAATATTATTCATATTTTTGAACCAGTACCAATAGATAATATGTTCTGTAGTTATCAATATATATATCCATCTTATTATGACCCCTTAGATTAATATGTTCTATATCTGCCAAAAGATCAGTAAGATTTAAATTTAAAAATCAGATCAGGGATCCCTGGGTAGCTCAGTGGTTTAGCACCTGCCTTCCTTCAGCCCAGGGCTTGATCCTGGAGTCAGAAGATGTCAGGCTTCTGCCTGGAGTCTGCTTCTCCCTCTGCCTGTGTCTCTGCCTCTCTTTCTCTCTGTGTGTGTGTCTGTGTGTGTCTCTAATGAATAAATAAATAAAAATCTTAAAAAAATAAAAATAATAAAAATCAGATCAAAGATAATTATAGTCAAGTGTGTAGGATAAAAAGTATGGGGGAGGGGGATCCCTAGGTGGCTCAGCGGTTTTGCGCCTGCCTTTGGCCCAGGGCGCGATCCAATCCTGGAGTCCCGGGATCGAGTCCCGCATCGGGCTCCTGGCATGGAGCCTGCTTCTCCCTGTGCCTGTGTCTCTGCCTCTCTCTCTCTTTCTCTGTGTCTATCATAAATAAATAAATCTTAAAAAAAAAAAGTATGGGGGATATTGGGCAACTGCATTATATTAACACAGTTTTGCAATGTGCATACAGTTGAAGAATCTATGTGCCCATCATTGCCTACCCTAATAAGTTCTGATACTTCTATAAAGTAAAAGAATCATAAAACATAGGTCTTTAAAATTAAGGTTGGAATTGTAGACACAAGTACAATCAGGGCTTCAAGGAACCTTCTGAAGCATCTAGTATAGTTTATTTCATAGAAAAGGAAACCAAAATCAGAGAAGCATTGGCTTCCTCAAAGCCACACAATAAGCTAGTAGAAAAGCTAGAACTAGAAAGTAGGAGTTTTTTTGCTTGTTTTCACTTTTAGTCAAATGTTCTTTTTACATCACCAAAAATTTGGAAATTCAAGAATGTATTCCTGCAACTTGTTTCAGGATGGAATAATGAAAACTTTTCAAGTCAGAAACTTCTGGCTGTCCCCCAATAACCATGTTCTCCTCCTTCTATGTGAAGGAATCCTAATTTTGGGTGGGCACATGTTGGCCCACTATGCAACCTCATTTCACAGCATTCCTTGCAGCTAGGTGTCACCATATGACCAAATGAGATAAGTGTCCTGTGGCAGTTTCTGGAAGCTTCCTTGTTTTTTGTTTTTTTTTAAAGATTTATTTATTTTAGCAGAAGGGCAGGGATAGAAGGAGAGAGAATCTCAAGCAGACTCTGCACTGAGTGCATCCTGATGCAGGGCTTGTTCCCAGGGCCCTGAGATCACAACCTGAGCTGAAACTAAGAATTGGATGCTTGACTGTGCCACGCAGGCACCCCTTCTGAAAGCTTCCTTAAAAGCCAGCTGACATTTATTTACCTGTTGCTCGTCTCTTCCTTCCTTTTTTTCTGGTGAGAATGCAGACATGATGGATGGAATTGGAGCCTCTGTTTTGAACTACAAGATGCCCTTGAGACTAAATGTCACACATGGTATACTTACCAGCCCTGAGCAGCCCTAAGTCAGGGTACTCCCTGGGGGCATATCTGCCCTGGACAGCCCACCTCCAGACTTTATAGGAGAAAAAATCATCTTCAATCTTACTTATGCCATTATTGTTCTGAGGCAGTACTCCAGGCAAGCCTAACCCTGATACGCAGTCGAAATATTTAAATAACTCCCCCATATTTTTATGTTACCTTTTTGAGTGATCTGGCTTTTGCCCATTTCCATCACAGCTCCAGGAAAGGGAGGCAGAGCCTCTGAAAGGTGGAGGAGGAAGTTGGCAGGACAAAGAAAAGGCAACCCCTTTGGCTTTGTATACAAGGTCTGAGAGCAGTATATCCTGACATTGCCACTCCAGGTCAAAGCCCCAGAGGGCCACGATGGCTTTGCCAGAGGAAGGGAGGCAAAGCCAAAAACTGAGGAGTTCTAAAAGGAGTGGCCTCACAGCTGGGCTGGTAGACATATGGTGTAGAGGTGACATTGCCAGGCTGGGAAGGGGCAGGAATAGGTTAGCCCTCAATCTTCCCTGAGCCGGCTTGCTCCCTCTCCTTTTGCTGTGCTTTGTAGTTTGGACTGTGGCAGGGCTCATGGAGCTGTGTTGGGGTGGTGCTGCCCAGACCAGCCACTGCAAAAATCTTAGGCCTGGGATCTCAGGTCAGTGAGGACTCACATGGGGCTAGGTAACCAGGGAGTCACCTCTACCTGAGGACCCAGACAAGAGAGCAGCCTCTGGAGACCCTAAGAGTAGAAGTAGCTGGCTGGCCATACTGCAGGTTTCACTCAGGAGGGCCCAGCATGAATCAGAGGCCCTTCCACACCAACAAGAGGTCTTACAAAATCTCCATCTACCAGCTGCCATTTTTTATTGAAACTGGAGAGAAGCTTTAGTCTGATCCTGACACACAAATCCAATAAATTCACCCCAACAGGGTCCATCAACACCAGAAGAAACCTATTGGCAGGCCAGATTAGAGTTTTCCTCCCCCTTATTCCTTCCTCTACCTGTGACAGCCTGTGACCCCATCCATGGAGGCCTGTTGAAGAAAGTTAAACTTAAGGAAGCTACCTTTTCTTTGCACATCTAAATGTTGCATGGGTGAATACTGGACACCACTAATCCTAATATCAACAGCAGTGGAATTTTAAAGGATTTTTAAAGATCTGTGTATAGGCTGCCAATCCTGTGATAGGAAGGTATGATATTTATATAATATCATGGCCTGAAGCACTTTGCTAAAACAATAGTGTTTATTTACTGGGTACAAGAGTACAATTTTTTGTGGCCTTAACATGAATTCTTAAGTGGCAATTGTTTCTGCTTGGAATCAAAAAAAAAAATGTATTTCCCTTATTGTTATTTTGGATGCATCTGCGGTCCAGTTGTGACATCTGGAATGTGTTGAATCTAGCTTTTTTTTACAAACAAAAAGAATTCTAATATTAATTTGGTTTTTTAAAGAGATGGATATTTACTGAAACTGGAGCTGTTTGATATAAAATGTTCAGAGTGTTAGGAAAAAAACAGATTTGTCTAATTTGTAACTTAAAACAAAAGCTTTTGTGATACTGGATTCTGAGGGAATTTTGTTTTTACTTGTCAGACTTTGCACAAATGCCCATTAAACATTTGAATGATCTGCTAACAAACTAGCATTCCTTTTAAACAATGAGCAGAGATGTAGGAAAACCCAAATGATTTTAGACTAAAAACATAGCCAAGCAGTCTTTTGTTCATTTTAAAATCATGTTTTAAATTAAATAGGAAAAGAAGAAAAAATAAATAGGATTTTTTAAAGCTCTTTAACGGGAAATTTATAATTTGGTATCATGTGAGTTTAAAATTGTGTTAAATTTTCTTAGGAGATTAATATTATTCTAAGTTTAAAAGAGGTTAAAATCCAAATTTTACTCTATACAGTGAAGGCCAAAGTTGGTATCTCTAATGATAAAGTTTATTTGTAACATACTGTTAGATAAAAGAAGGAAATTAAGAAACATATACTAAATGGCCAAATATATCTTTTTCTCTGATTGCCTCATTTGAAATAGACTTGGATTCTGAAAGCAATTCATGTCTTACATGAAAAATTTGAGATTACTATGATGAAGATAAACTCACCAAAGATTATACAACTACTTTATTTATTTATTTATTTATTTATTTATTTATTTATTTATTTATTTATGATAGACAGAGAGAGAGAGAGAGGCAGAGACACAGGAGGAGGGAGAAGCAGGCTCCATGCCAGGAGCCCGACGTGGGACTCGATCCCCGGACTCCAGGATCGTGCCCTGGGCCAAAGGCACCACAGGGCTAGATAAGAAATTACTGATTCTTGAGCTCCTAATTCAGATTATAATGAGAATCTGATTAATTCAGTTTAGTTCACTGTTCATTCCAAATCAGTTGTGGCCAGAAATAAAAAGGTCATGTGGCGTCTTGGGTTGTCCCAGGGGCAGACATGTTGACACCTACATTATAGATGTCCTCTCTTCTTTGATAACAGAACCAGCTTCTATTTTCAGACAGGAATATGCCTAAGCCCAGGGGATGAATCATGACTATTCCAGGTAAGTTATTATAAATGCATTTCCTTTTTGCCAAATATGCATTTATCCAGACTCCCTTTGAGCGGGAAGTGGATACATCACATCTCTAATATCTCTAATGAGATATAAAAAGGAGTCTACACGAAAAAAAAATAAAATAAAAAAAAATAAAAAGGAGTCTACTAGGAAAGACTGTCTTCTCAAATAAAAGAGAGATAGAAGAGAATCCTTTCCTTCCTTCCATACTCTTAACTCTGAGGATAAGTCATGCTTTATGGAACAAACCGAAGAAATCCAGAGGTGCTAATTCAAAGCCCTGTTGTCACTGAGCCTCAGAACTAATGCTAGAACTGCTTACATCTAGAGTTTATATATATATATATGTAAATTTATAAATATATATGACTTATACGTACTTATATGTTTTAAATAAGTATTATTTAATCACCTTTAATCAGGCATTACCTATATCCAAAAAGCTAGGTATTTCTTCTGGGGCTGTGACAGAAGTAGGTTCTTTCAGAAATGAGTATGAGGACAGAAAGGAAATTATTGATATATCCAGTATTGTTTTTTATACTTCCACTGATCCTCTAAGGTAAAATAGTATTATTCCCCTTTTATGGACAAGAAAATGGAGCTTTAGAGAGGGTAAGTAGCTTGTTTAGTGTCATTAAGTGCTAGAGACAATGCAAAATGAATGCAAATCCAAGGACTTGCTATATTTCAGTTTCACAGGTATCGCCATCCAAAATTGCATTTGGACACACATTACATATGTTGGACACTGAAATAGCCACAAGAGAAGATAAAGGTAGAATAGACAGAAAATTTCACAGAGAAGAAACGTGACTGGACCTTCACAAATAGAAGAATTCAGAGAGGAAAAGCAAGGCTGGAAGAGCATTCTAAACAGAAGGAATACAGAAGGCAGAACAAGAAGGGAATGTTAGTGAGAGTCTGATTGGGGCTGTGTAAGGTGAGGTCATATATTAAGGCATTCTAAGAGCCAGGCTTAAAAGGTTAGATTTAATATGATAAAGCTGGAACTAGGGAACACTGGGAAGTTTGTGAACAGAGCAAAAAGCAAAATATTGACAGCAGTCAATAGAGATTTAATTGGCATGGATTCTAGTCATGTAATTATTGGAATCATCCACACACAAAACCAGGTTACCTCCTTTGGTCTAAAAGAAAGTGATCATTTAAAGGAAAAGAACTTGATGACTGACCAGATATGGGAAATGACAGAAGAATGTTTCCTTTAAAATATTTGTCCTTTTTAAAAATATATATATTAAATTTTATATATTTATATATTATATATTATAATATAATATAAAATATATATAATTATATATAATTATATATAATTTAATATATATAATTATATATATTATATATATATAAAAATTAAATATATAAATATAATATTTATTTAATTTATATATTTAATTATATATTATATTATTATAATTATATATATTATTATATAATTATATAATATATTATATATTATAATATATTATTATATAATTATATATTATATTATTATATTATTATATTATTATATATTAAATATATGTATTTTTATATATTTATAAGTAATTAATTAAATATATATATATATACATATATACATATTCTCTTCTTTTCATGTGTCATTTCTTTCTTTGTGACTTTTCTTTCAAGTTATATCCTATTCTTTTGTCTTCTCACTTCCTTTTCCTTGTCCAGGCTGGCTGAAATGCTAACTGCAGCTACATAAAACAAAGCATTTGCCAAAAGGGAAGCCATAGTGGTTCTGAAATTAGATTTTTTTTTTTCGGTCAGTTCCACATAGGACACAGGAAAAATTCCTGGTGGGGAAAAGGAAACAGCTTCTCCTTTTTAAGGTGATCAAAGATTAATTTATGTTTGTTAATGAAGTTATTTTCAGAGCCTTACCTTCTAAGTTGTACATGGTAGGTAGCCCTGTGAATGTTGTATTTATTCACCTAATGTCTCATTTCTTTTCTCTACAGATATTCTCATGCTAAACTGAAGGGACCAGGGGCATGAATAGAACTTAAAAAGTTATTGGACCTCAGCACATTGTTGTCCTCAGCAGATTTGAGACTGTCACATTGCCTAACAAAAACGCAATATATAGAAAAGCTCCACAGAAATCACACCCCTAACAATTCTTCCTCTCTTTGGCAATTCCTTGAGATCCTAAAAAATGTTCTTTGAAAATAAGGGCCTGACTGATTAAAATAAGAGCTTTTATCTGGTTTGTTTAAAAGAATGTCCAGGGAAGGCTGGGTGGCTCAGTGGTTAAGCATCTGCCTTCAGCTAAGGCCATGATCCCGAGGTCCTGGGATCAAGTTCCATATCAGGCTCTCCACAGAGAGCCTGCTTCTCCCTCTGCCTATGTCTCTGCCTCTCTCTCTCTCTCTCTCTTTTTTTTTTTTTCCTCTCTCTTTCTATGTCTCTCATGAATAAATAAGAATCTTATTTAAAAAGAAGAAGAAGAAAAAGAATATCCAGGAAAGAGGTGATGTGCAAAGTCCCTGAAAGGGTCAACAGTTGGTATTTACATCAGAGATTTCCTTTTCTCTCCTGTTTGTGGCTAACTTCTCTTCAGTTTGGGGAAAGAAATTCTTGGAAATGAATGTAACTCTAGTTCATTACACTGGACTAGAACTTCAAGAAGGCACTAACACTGCTGCACTCTTTGCCCTAGAGGCCAAGGAAGAAAAGAAAAGCCAGACTCCCACAAAACAGTAAGAAAAATATAAACAACTCAGAAGAAAAATGGCTAAAGGCTATGAACAGTGCATTCACAGAAGAGGAACCCGAACTGTCAACAAACAGTAGAGAGAGGCTCAACTCCACAAGCAATCAGGGAAATGCAAAGTAAAATGAAAACAGATGCCATTTCTTGCCCATCAGGGTGGCAATTAAAATGTGATAATATCAATATTGGCAGGTGAATAGACAAATGGGACTCTTAGTCACAGCTGTAAATTGATATATATTGGCACAGCACTTTAAAGGGCAGTTTCATGTAACCTATTAAAATTCGAAATGTGCATATCCCATAACCCAGCAGTTACACTTCTTGGTGTTCACTACAGAAAAATACTCATGTGGCTCCAATTAGATAGGTTTGTTGCATGTTATCTGTAAGAATGAAAAAAATGAAAATAACCTAAATGTCCAGGTTTGACCAGGGAATGGCTAAATAAATATGATATAGCCACATTATGTAAAATTATGCCAAAAGGAATTAGATCTATAAAGATTCTAGAATTTTGTTGTTAAAGGAAAAAAAAATCAAGTTATAAGATGCATACAGTATGATACTATTTGTGTTAAAAACCTGTGACAAAGGGCACCTGAGAGGCTCAGTGGTTGAGCGTCTGCCTTTGGCTCAGGTCATGATCCTGGGGTCCTGGGATGGAGTCCCGCATCAGGCTGCCCACAGGGAGTCTGTTTCTCCCTCTGCCTATGTTTCTGCCTCTCTCTGTGCGTCTCATGAATCAATAAATTAAGAATGTTCAAAAAAATAGAACAAAATATTATATATTCTAAATATATGTACTCTACAAATATACAGCATAAGTATACATTTTCTACAAGTATTCTAAAAGAACTACACATTTTCTTTTAGTACAAGTACTTTCTGTAAGTACAAACACCAAATATTTTACATAAGTATACAAAAGGAAAGGCCTAGAAAAAGATCTGAAAGGATTTATACCAAACTACCAGCAGTGGTTACCTCTGGGAAGGGATCTGGGATACAGAGTTGGTAGTCAAAAGAGGACTTAACCTTACCTTTAGTGCTTTTATGATTTTTTTAAAGATTTATTTTTATTTATTTATGATAGAGAGAGAGAGAGAGGCAGAGACACAGGCAGAGGGAGAAGCAGGCTCCATGCCAGGAGCCCAACGCGGGACTCGATCCCAGGACTCCAGGATCGCGCCCTGGGCCCAAAGGCAGGTGCAAAACTGTTGAGCCACCCAGGGATCCCCCAAGTGCTTTCATGATTTTTAAGGGATATATATATATATATATATATATATATATATATATATATTCTCAAAAGTGGGTAAGAAAAGGAAAAAATTTAAACAGAGAGAATAAAATGATGGAAATGGAGGTAAGAATGACTGGGGGTGAGTAATGGAAGATGGTGGGGGGAGTTCTACTGGCTTTTTCTCCCTGTGCCTCTGCAAGTTTTAAACAGCTTTTGCTTTTCTAATTTACAAAAGTCTGCACAGTGATGCCTCTTGACTCAGAAAATCAGTTTCAAAGTGATTGGGAGGAATGTATGTGTGAGTATGTCTCCAGTGGTGTAGACCAGCGCTGGAGATGAGGTTGTCAGACACTTTAGATTTGATTCCAACGCCTGAGAAAAGGACGAAGAGATTCTCCAACAAGCAAAATTCAGAAGGAAATTTCTGTTAAGTGGGTAGCTGTGTGGAGCAATTCACTGGTGTAGGTTGGTTTGGGATTTTTTTTTTTTTTTTTTGCTTCACTTTGAAGGAACATCTAAAGTTCTAATCCTGATCCTTATGAGTGTAGATATATCAATGTATATATATCAGAAATGACTAAAAAAACTTTTTTAAATGGGAAAAGATTCACATAGCCTCCCTCTTTATTTGGCCACCCTCATGGAAACCAGGGATTTAATGCATAACTTTGTCCCACTATGTTAGCTTTCTTCCACCATGTAGTTTGCTAATATAGCATAATGGTTCAGAACTCACATTCAAGGGGCACCTTGGTGGCTCAGTCAGTTAAGCATCTGCCTTTGGCTCCGGTCATGATCTCCAGGTCCTAGGATGGGCCCTGCATCAAGCTCCCCACTGGGCAGGGAGTCTGTTTCTCTCTCTCCCTTTTCTTCTGCACCCAACCACCTCGTGCTCTCTCTAATAAATAAATAAAATCTTAAAAGTAAAGAAATCACATTCAGATGCCTAACTGATTTAAGTGTCACTCTGATAGTTACCACCAATGTGATCTGGGCCAAGTATCTGACCTTTTTGTGCTTCTGCTTCCTTCTCTTTAAAATTATAATAATAATAATACCTATTATTGTCATAAAGATTAGATGAACTAATAGAAGTAAAATGGTTTAGAATAGTATCTATAAGGTACATAGGAAACACCCTATTGGCATCAGTAATTACTGTCATTGTTGTTACTTTTAATAAGTCAGTTGCTTTTCAGTTATTTGTTTAGGCAGGTTTTGTGAAGATTAGGTCAGCTTGGTTCAGACCAACCCCCAAATTTAGGCAACCTGCCTAAGAGATTAAGTGTTGAATGAATAAACTATTATGCAGATGATAGGGTTAAAGGTGAACAAGCAGGGCTTAAGCAACCTTGCCTAGTGGACAGACATCTCTGCGAGTATGCACAAGGCACTGGAGATGTATGCTGGGCCTATGCTGGGCCATGTGAATACAGACCTAATAGAAGCAGGGGACCATACCTTGAGATTTAAATGGAATTGGCTCAATCTACATGCAGTGGGAATAGCACAAATTCCCTATCTCTCTGGGAATTCTGATACTATGATTTATGCTTTTCCAGGTCATTTCTGGTGCCAGGCTTCTGTTCCTGAATTACTTCACCTGTGGATTGCCCTGCTGCCCACCATGCATTCTCTGGCTATATCATGTTGCTGTAGAGAGGGAAAGGAGACCACCTTCCATGATATCCCTCACAATACACCAAAGGCACAAAGCTTTTGTGTTATGGAGCAGAACCTTACTAAAGGTTAGAAACAATAGAAGGGCATTATGTTACCAAGTCACAGAACAAAGATTCATAAATCTTTTACCTGTTAACCCTCTTCTTAAAAGTGTTTTAGCTGACTTCATCACTGATTTCAAAGTTCTTTGTTAGAAGCAATAGCCACAGAAATTTTGGCTGATTTAAGCAGGAAAGGACTAAAGAACCAAGTTGGAAGTCTGTGTCTCCAAAAATGACACACAGAATCATGCTATGGAATTGCTTCAGTGAAGAAGCTTCAGCTGTCCCTGCTGGGCAGTGAAATACATCCCAGCTTGCACACCTGACAAGGGTAGACAGTAGCTCTAATTGATGCCATGGCTGCTGCTGCTGCTGCCACGCTTCTTCTGAATAGTATTCTCTGTAGTCACTGCTTTGTGGCATCATTAGTCCCCTATTCAAAATTTAGGGTGGGTGCACTTCATTGGTGTGGTGCAGGTCGCGGGCAGTTCTACTTGCAAGAAATTCTGGGAAAGCAGTCTCTCCCCAAAATGTGAAGGATTCTCAAATCCACCAATGCAAATTGTTTATTGCAAATGTTCTCTTTGTCAGTGCTTCCCGAACTTTCATGTGTTTGTGAGCCATCTGGAGATGTTGGAATGCAGCTTTTAATTCAGTAAATCTAAGGTGAGGCCTGAGATTCCACAGCATGCATGTGATGTAAAGCTGCCAGTCTGAGGACACTTTGAGTAGCAAAACTCTAGAGCAAAATTTTTCAAATTTAGTTGCATATTGGAGTAACTTGAAAAACACTTCTAAAAAAATTAATGTATATATTTTAAAGATTTTATTTATTTATTCATGAGAGACAGAGAGAGAGAGAGAGAGGCAGACATTGGCAGAGGGAGAAGCAGGCTCCATCCCACGACTCCAGGATCATGCCCTGAGCCAAAGGCAGATGCTTAACCACTGAGCCACCCAGGCATGCCTAAAAATCTAATATTGATTGGATCTTGCCCTCAGCTGATTTAAATTGGTCTAGGGTAAGGCCTGGGAATACAAACTTTTAAGTCTTCAGATGATTACAATGTACTCAGATTGCATCTTGCACTTCAGGCTTCAATTTCTTGTCAGTTTTCCAGATTATCTCTTTTCTCCAAATTCCCATGTTTCCACTTTTCCAGCCTTGCATGGTTTCCCCTTCAAATTCAATTACTCTCACTTATTATGCAAAACAATTTGACACTCTACCCCTTAGGTCCTTGAACCTAATTTTGCATATCCAAAGATTTAAAGTTTTCCTAGTCCAGCCCTTTTCAAAGGTATATAATTTTGTTGCTATGGAAGAGTGTGATGTGAAGTGATCTGTGGACAGTGTTTTTAAGTTTTAATACTTATATGCCTATATTTTAATGTGAATTGCTGAAAAAAGTAACACAGTAAATGTTATTTCATAAATACTACTGCTTAGGACAAGGAGTCATTTTTGTAAAATTAGGTAAATAATATAAAGATTCGAAGCAGATACAAAAATCTTGAAAATGGTTTGTAAATGAATGAAGTTTGAAAGTGCTTATCCTAATTATAAGCCTTCTATTAAAAATCCCAGGCTTTAGGGACACCTGGGTGGCTCAGCGGTTGAGTGTCTGCCTTCGGCTCAGGGTGTGATCCTAGAGTTCTGGGATCGAGTCCCACATTGGGATCCCTGCATGGAGCCTGCTTCTTCCTCTGCCTATGTCTCTGCCTTTCTCTGTGTCTTCTATGAACAAATAAATAAAATCTTAAAAAAAAAAAAAATCCCAGGCTTTAGGAATACAAAAGAACTGGCAGGGGAGTTAATAGCAGCCTTTCTTTCTTTCCCTTCTCTTCCAATCTCTGGAGGATAAGGAAGCAATATAGATTTATTTCTGAATTTATGAATTATGCTACCAGTCTTAATACATTGAAATGGCTACTGATTTCAATAATGGCTATTGATTTCAATAATGGCTACAGATCTTAAATAATAACATTTCTTCTCCTATTAAGTGAAGATTTCATAAAGCTTCAAGGAAATACCACTAACATTTGAAAAAGTCATAATTTAAGACAAAAATAACTATAAGAATTGAAAATAGGTTAAATCCTTTAACCATTTAATCTTTGACAATGGGTGAAATTTTTTAGGATTGTGGAAAGCCAATCCACAAATCCACAAAGCCAAAAAACTCCTAAACAGAAGAAATTTTTCAAACTGCCCTAGTGACATCATTGTGAACTTTTTAGAACACCAAAACAAAATAGATCTTAACCAGGACTGTATTAACAGATTTCTCAGTAGCAACAGAAACTAGAAGATAATAGAATATGTTCAATATTCTGAGGAAAAAAAGACAACTGTAAACTTAGAATTATATATGCAGTAGAATTATCTTCAATGATCAAGAGCAAAATAAAAGCATGTGGGGGGGGGGTAGGAAATCTGGGCACTTGCCACATCACACTCCCATTAAAGTAAACTCTGTAAATTTCCTTTAGGCACAACGAAAATAATCCAGAAAGACTATTTGAAATATGTAAAGAAATGGTAAGCAAAATATTTTTACAAATGTTGTTGGTCTAAAAAATATGTCTAATTTATGGAACGGAAAGAGGATAAAATTAAGTAATGAATAATAACAATATTTTATAAATTTGGAGGGTTAGAGTTTAAAACATCCCAAGAGGGGCGCCTGGGTGGCCCAGTCTGTTAAGTGTCTGCCTTTGGTTGAGGTCATGATCTCAGGTTCCTGGGATTAAGCCCCCTCTTGGTCTCTCTGCTCAGCCAGGAGTCTGCTTCTCCCTCTCTCTCTGTCCCTTCCTGCCCCCCACTCCCGCCCTGGCTTGTACTGCTTGTTCTCATTCTGTCTCTCTCAAATAAATAAGTACAATCTAAAAAAAATCAAAAAGAACCAAAAAACAAAAATCCTAAAAGCTTTAAATTATTTGAGGTGAGTAAACACATTTACTAGTTTTAGACTTTAAGTTTACATGTTAAAATAGTAAAATAGCCTTAAAATATAGAGTGTATTGCTCTGAATAAGTAAACAGTTTTTTAATCTTTTTCGTTGTGAGTGTATCTTGCAGAGTCCGTTCTTAGGAGCATCCTGTTGAGCCTTTTATGAAAACATCCCTCCAGGTTGGTTTTATGTTTGTTTCTGCAAGGCAATCCAGATCCTTTATCTGAGATCTTTTGGGGGAGGAGGAAGGGATTGGGGAATCAATTTCTAGGTTTTGAGACTTGAGATTTTAACAACATGTACGTGTTAAAAATTAAACTCTAAACTGTTATGAGATGCAGGCAATAGGGTTTCAAAATTTCACTGGAGTTAAGTTTTTTTCTTTTCATTCAGAAATGAAACAAGCTTCCTCATCTACTGGGTGTTTTGTATTTCCCCTAATCTACCCTTTTCCTGAGGATGTCTTTCAGGGACAATGGTTTTCTGTAATATACTCAGTTCCAACTCCCACCTGGAGACACTTCAAACCCTTATTTCCTGCCTGTATACTTCCTTGTCTCAAGTTACAGACTAACAACCTCTTGCCCACACTTGGGATGACCACCTATCCTGGTTTGCCGGGGACCTGGTTCTCTGGGGATTGGGGTTTTTTTTCCGTGCTAAAACCAGGAAAGTCCAGGGCAAACTAGTTGATTGGTCATCTTACACCCCAGCCCCTCATATCTAGGGCTAGAGAAGAATCACTTTAGGAATACTCTGGTTTTCAGTTTAATTTCTGGCATCTTGCGATTTCCCTTCATTTCTTAGGGGTTTAGCTGAATATTAAAAATAAGGTTAGTATTTTATCCAGTAATACTAGGTGTTGGTAGTGATAAAGCTTTCAGATTAAGGAAGTCCACCACTGTTCCAGCTCAAAAAGTAACATTTAAATGCTTTTCATCAATACAAAAGTGAAGTTTGAGGATTAAAGTCATAGCCGGTTACCCTCCGTGAGGAAAGAACGCTGGAGGGGTTCCCAAAGTTGTGTGATTTGCTCCACCAACTGCCCTACAGCTCACCCTTGCTCTAGGCCTTGTTTCTTAGACCTTGAGAATGTTCTAGAATTCTCTAAGCAGGCCTCGTTTCCTCCGCTAAGGCCTAGAAAATAAACGCTCGCCCTCACAATCTGAACTCCCTGAGGGAAGAAATGTTTGCCTATTTTCTTGAATCCTGTATCTACCGTACCTGGCTGTTGTCTGTCAATTACCACCGACATGTTTCTTGAACCAGTGAATGCCCTGAACACTAATTTGGTCGGCCCCATCCGAGGTTTCTTCCAATCCAACCCCATCTACCTCAAACTTGACAGAAAGTCTCCCAAGTGTGTGGATTTTGGGGGGTCTCCTTCCCCGTTGCCTACAGACTTGGTTCTATTTTCTATTTCCGCAGGCATTTAATTGATCTTGGAGGCGATGGGAGGGGATAATCGTGATCGGGCTAATCCTATGTGTTCGGGGCGCCATTTTGAAGCTAGAGCCTAGACACATTAAGTTCTTCGTTTAACTTTAACATATATTTAAGGATGCATACTCATTTCAAGGGCGCCCCAAAGGCATTTCGGGGTGATGCCTACGTCGGGGTGTGTGTGTGAGTGTGAGTGTGGCCTTGTCAGTCTGTCCACCCCAGGGCCATACCTCCCGGGCTGCGGAGCGCCGGCCCGCGCGCACCCCCTGCATCCCCCCCCCCCGCTCGGGGAGCGGGCGTCCCCCCAACCCCCCCGCAGGGGGCGGGGGGCTGCCACCCATTGGCTGAGGCGTCTACCACGAGCCCCGGTACCCTGCGCAGGAGCCACCTCCCGGAGCCCCGCGGGCCACGCCTCAGTTCGCCGGCACCCCTCAGCCTCGCCGCTCCGCTGCAGGGCTCCTCCGCCTCGCCGCTCGCCTTTGCCTCCCCTCAGTCCTCGGACGTCTCTCGCTGGGCCCAGCCGAAGCCGGGCAGCGGCACGAGCACAGCCAGCAGCAGCCCCACGGGTGGTGCCGGAAGCGCGGCCTCCACTCCCCCTCGAGCCCCATCGGCGGGAACTGCTAGCTGCCGCCATCATGGTGAGTTGAGGAGGAGGCCTGAGGGGCCCAGGCGGGGGCCCGTCTCCCCGGGGGGCGGAGACGCGGCTTTTGTGGCGCGGCGCAGGGGTCGGGGGCTGAAAGTGGGGCCACCCCGCTTCCCTGTTCCGGGGTGCACGGCAGACGAGGCCTGAGAGAAGGGCGAGGCGGCCAGGAGCGGGGGAGGAGGGGCGGGATGCCCGCGGGTGGGGGGCGCGGCCCTCAGGACCTGCTGCCCCTCCGCCGGCGGCCACGTGCAGGGCCGCGGCCTTCACACCGCCCCGCCTGCCTCCCGCCGCCACCGACTGGGTGGCGGGGCAGCCCGCGGGGGGCCGCCGGGACTCGGGGGAGAACCGCGCGCCCGCCCCGCCCCCACCCCCGCCCCCACCCCCAGGCCTCCCTTCCCTTCCCGCGCTCACCCTGTGGAGAGGAGGCAGCGCGTGTCCCGCGTCATGGCGTCGGGCCGGCGCGGGCTCTGCGGAACTCGGCGGCTGCCTTGGAGGGCGAGTTGCCTCCGCTGGTGGTTCCTTCCCGGCCCTCGGACGTGGGGCGGCGGGCGTCGGGCGTCGGGCCGGGACTGGAGCGCTTCGGCGGCGGCCGCTCGCGCCTGACGTGGCGTCGGGGGCTCCCTCGGGCGGCGGCCTCGGGCGGACGGGCCAGGCCGCCCGACGCCGTGGTGGCCGCGCGCTCGCGCTCCGAGCCGCCCGCGCTGCTGCCTCGTCCTGGGTGGGGGAGCACCTTCCCCTCTAGACGAACGAGGGATTTAAACAAGACGCGCAGACCGTAGTATTTCCTCTCCGAGGTGTACGTTTCTGTGAGTTTGGGTAAATGCAGAGTTGGTTGACCGCGGGATTCAGCTCTGACCACTTTCTGACCCAACCTTTCGTCACAGATGTTTTTAAACACTGTGGATTTGTAGTATCATTAGGATTCTTCAATTTCAGAACTAAAGGGAGGAAATTTAGTTTATATTACTACATATAAATACTAAAAATATAATTATGCGTAATATTCTCTAATACTTATTTGCGTTGTCATTATCCTTGTTACTGATTAATCACCGAGTTACTATGAAAAATCCTAATATTTTTTTCTCTCCATTTTTAGAGGAAAAGAGGGGGAAATGCGAATAGCTTTTTTCCCCCCCTGATTATAACAGCGTATTAACTCATTTTTATTTTATTTTAACTCAGTTTCATTTTAAGAAACCTGGTCCGTCCCAGCACCTTTAACCACTGTTCAACAAGTGTTTTTGCATGTAGAGAGGTGAACTTTATTTTATAAAACTTGTGCCATGCCACATAATAGTATTTTATTATATTCCCTGTGTCTTTCACCTAATAAATATGGTGAACCTTATTTCAAATATAAATTAAGTTATATGACTTCAAATACATAGTGTTAAGACTCTGTCATTACTTATTTTATCAAATTCTCTTATAATGAGTACCTTTTCTGCATAAAACAATACTGTATTAAGTATATTTGTCCAAATGTTTTGACATGCTAATTCATTAATCACTGAAATTAATTGCCAGCAATGGAAACAGCTAAACTGGGTGGGTGTGGAGAGTTATGCCCATTTTATAACAATTTTAAATTGTAGTATATCTTTCCAAGTTAGTCTTAATGGAACCAGGTTACCAGTATGTTTTCCCACTGTATGTAGAGTGACCTCTTCTCCACATTCTTTCGATAATTTTTAAAGTTGCCAATCTAATAGCTGGAAAATACGTTTTGATGTGCTTTTTTTTTTTTTTTTTTATCTTTAATGAAGTTGAAGTTGTTAGCTTTCAAAAAAATTTTTAATAGATTTTTAATGCACCTTTCTATTTAGATGTTTATCTTTTTAAAGGATTTATAAAAACTATTAATTCCTCATTTATAGTGGTAAAAAAGAATTGCCTTTATTCCCTAATTTCAGTGGAAATGGCTGTTTCATTTTAAGCCTGATGTTAGCTTAAGATTACTTCAACAAAGAAGATTCTTCCATTTTACTTAGGTTTAAGTGAATGCTGCTTAAGTGAATTGTATTTAAAAAATACATTGCTGTATTTTTAAAATTAAGTGAATGCTGTATTTTTTAAAATGCTTTTTCATTAAGGTGAATTACAGTTATAGATTTACTAAGAATGAACCATCCTTGAGTTTTCAGTATAAACTGTTAATTATATGTTTTTAAAATCCTGCTGGAATTTTACATCTCTGTGTTAGGGACAGAGGTGAACCATTAGCTTTTGATTAGGTTTTATTATTTAGGTGTTGGTTTTGTAAAATGGAATATTTTTCAATTATGGTGTCTGAATTCTTGTATTTTATTTTTTATTTTATTTAATTTTTTTTAATTTAATTTAATTTTTTATTTTATTGTATTTTATTTTAGTGATCTCTACACCTAGCCTAGGTCTCAAACTCACAACCCGGAGATTAAGAATGTCTGCCACTGAGCTAGCCAAGCACCCCTGAATTTTCTTTCTCCTATGCTCTTTCTTCTGTCTGCCCTTGATTCTGTGTTGGTGTCCTCCATACACACCCCCTACACCTGCACCAGTTACTTTACAGTTTGAAAAAACTCCTAGTGAAACTGAGCTAAAAATCAAATATTCTTTCCTTTCCTAAGATTTTTAAAAATTGACTTTTTTTCTAGAAAGCTGGCCATTTCATCGAGATTTCCGTATTTATTTCTAGAGACTTTTTATACATCACATTCTCCTATAATATGTGGTCATACACCTTTTTAAAAAGACAAACGTAGATTTTTGCTTTCTTGTCCTTTTTCTTGCTTAGCATTGTTTATTGTGTGGATTTTTTCCCCCTAAGAGTCCACTCTTGGATTTACTTATGAGGTTTTATTCTGATTTTCATTTCCTAGTTCACTTTAGCATCTTTGTCTTTTTTTTTTTTTTAAGGTTTTATTTATTCATGAGAGATAAACAGAGAGAGGCAGAGACACAGGCAGAGGGAGAAGCAGGATCCCTGCAAGGAGCCCAATACGAGACTTGATCCTGGAGCCCCAGGATCATGCCCTAAGCCAGAGGCAGATGCTCAACCCAGGTGTCCCAGCCTTTTTATTAGCTACTTCTGTGGATAGAACTCTGATGCCTACAAATTATAGACTTTTTTGTAGTCAGTTCTAGATCTTAGATTACTTGCATGTAGATACAATAGTTGAATGAAGTGATGTTAAAGAGCTGACGTCCCAAGAACTTTAGTGATATTTTTTCCAGCTTTTTGTTTATTTTTGTTATTATTAAAGTATAACAGGGAATACATTACTGTAAATAGTAGTGATAAGATTGTGTATATAATGGCCTCCATGTTCTCCCCTACTTAAGATCTTAGCATTACTCATCTCAGAACCCACCAACTCATTTTGAAGGTATATACAAAAAATAATTACTTCTTATATTTAATTTACGTGAAACTTTCTGTATAGATGGTTAAGATTAATACTTGAACATCAACTTTTTTACTTTAGTCTATGCATTTATTTATGGAGTATTTTTAGCAATAGTTTAAAAGTATTAAAGGTTGTTTTTTGGTTACAGATGTTGTATATATAAATTATAACTGCATGTAAGTATACACTAGAAGCTTAATTCCTGATCAGTCTTGTTAAAATGGAGTACTTTGCTTACTTTGTTAGCTTTGAGTGCCACCTGCTGGTTGAGGACTAAGACAGGATAGTGCCTTAAGATATTAAGACACTCGTAAAATGATTTGATGAATATTGTATTTAATATCTCAATTAACCAAGCAGTAAATATCAAAATCCCAAACCAAAACAAACTTCCTATAATATATAATGGCCTTTACCCTCCCTCAATTATTGCTTAGTCTCAAGTATCCATTTTATTTCTGTAAATAGAATATGAGAATTAGAACTTCGCTTTTTGATTCTGGATACTATTACAGGTTTCTCAACTGTGACTCTGTTGATATTTTGGGACACGTAATTTCTTGTTGTGGGAAGCTGCTTTTGCATTAAAGGATTTTTACCATATCCTTGGCCTCTACCCAGATACAAGGAGTACCCCTTAGGTGTGACAACCAGAAATGTTCCTGGACCACAAAATCTCCCTGGGTTGAGAAATAATACATTATAATAACGTCTTATAATCTGGCACAGTTTTCTTTTATTTTTTTTTTCTGGCACAGTTTTCTGGCCTGATGTTACACTTCTGAATTAAAGTATATTCTTCCATTGTTCACAGACAGATAATACTAAATAGCTTGTCAAAAAGAAAGCTTTCCAAAGTTCATCCACAAATGAAGGGGAAATTGAGAAAGAGAAAAAAAGTCTATAAGAATTTCAGAACCACTGTTTTGTTCTATTTGTTTTGAACTTTTGAAAGAGCTAACTAGAAAGGATTGGTAAGTTTTATAGTGAAGAGAAATCTAGTCAAGTTTCAATAGTTCAAGATGCCTGGCTTATGTAATAATAGATTCATGTAGAAACACTAAAATTAGAAAACTAAGAAAAAAAGATAAATCTTCAGAAAGATATTTTTATACTACTTTGTTGTCATGAAATATTACTATGCTATAGTTACAGAAAAGAATCAGGAAGTACGGTTACTCTTAAACAATGCAGGGATTAGGGACAGTGACTCACCCTCCCTCCACAGACATTCAAAAGTTGGCATATAACTTTTGACTTCCCCCAAAAGTTAACTGCTAGTAGCTCACTGTTGACCAGAAACCTTACTGGTAACATAAAACCATTGATAAACACAATTTGTATGTTATATGGATTATATACTGTATTCTTATAATAAAGTAAACTACAGGGAAAAAATGTGATTAAGAAAATCCTAAAGAAGGGAAAAATGCATTTACAGTACTGTATTGTAGTTTTAAAAATATATCTGTTAATAAGAGGACCTGGGCAGTTCAGATCCTTGTTTTCAAGGGTCAGTTGTATGTACACAAATTAATAAGAGAAAAAACAAAACACATTTGGTGATTGACAGTTTTGATTTCATCTCGAATTAGTATAACAGTTTGTAGAATTTTAAATTAACCAGTAACTTCTAGCATCTAACAAAATAAGAATTCTATCTACCTTAGTATTGTTACTAATTTCTATAAAAATTACCGTGCTCGCTTTTTAAAAAGTAGGTATCAATTGGTTTCTTTCGTCTTTGTTTTTCTGTATAAGAGGAAATGTAATGGGTTTCTCTCTCTTGCAACGGTTCATATTTCCCTCTTAGAACCAATAAACCCTTCATAAATGAATTCCAAATAAGTGGATGTGCCATAAACTAGTTCCTTGAAGTTCCAAATGAAATTAGTTGTTAATAATAAAATAGCTACAAAATAAATAAGCAAACAGTAGAACCAGGGAAGAAACTTTTTAATCTATTGAAAATAAATTCAAATAACAGGACACTAACTTATATTTGCATTCCACATTATACTTTACAAAATGAATTCACAGATGTTATCTAACTTTTTTCTCAAAGCAATATTCCCAGATATAAACAGCTGCCAAGTAAGTGGCTTATAATCTAGTGAGGGACATGAACCTAGATCTGACTAAATAAATTTTTGTTTCACTATGCTATACTACTTTTCCAACATATATATGTTACCAGTAAATTTTGCTTCAGAAAAGTTTACATTAATCTTAGAATGGAAGGACTTAAGATAGAGTTCTGAACCAGAATCCAGAAAAATAATGAGTTTCACATGTGAGTCTCTTTATCTGAAAATAAAGATAGTACCATTTATTTCTATCAGCCCACTGTGAAAATTAGAATTATCAGTTGGATTGATCTGGTATTACTGAAGAAGGAAAATGTTATTTCAAAAGATACTTTGAACATCCTAGAGGAAAGGATTATAAGCCTTTTTTAGCAGGACCTATGGTATGTGAGCAAATAATGTTTTCATGACCATTTCCAAAGTAAATGCATACTAACACATGGAGTATTTAATTATAAAATCCATGTTAATTTTGGTGACTAGAAAGAGGAGGCAAAGCAAATTGGTTTAAAGCTTTGATGTGTGTTTTTGATGCAAATTTTTTTAAAGTTCATTTATCTTTTTCAAAGATTTCCTATGATTTTTAATAAGGTATTCAGTGAAGTGAAAATTTGCTTACTGGAATATAACAGGATGACTTTAATAACAATTTTTACAAATCTGAACTTTCCGGTTCACAAACTCAGTATAAAGTCAGTATTCTACTTTAAGATATGATGATGAGCAACACTGGGTTTAAGAAGGTACTGTAACCTTTTGTTAAAATTTCGTGCTGATCTATTCTAATTATTTTATTTGTGGGTGGGGGGGTGAGAAGGGGCAGAGGGAGAGAAAAATCTTAAGCAGACTCCACAACCAGCATAGAGCTGACATGGGGCTCAAGCTCATGACCCCTGTGGTTATGACCTTAACTGACTGAACCACCCAGATATCCCTGGTCTGATTATTTTTAATCCTAAACCTGAACTAATCTGTACTGCTGGCCAATTTACTATTAAAGTAATTTTGTACTTTAAATACAAAGTTTATATTTTACATCATGTGTGGTTTTTACATGAGTATCTAGTGATGATAACTACTTTCCAAATTACAGTCTGCTGCAAATCCCGAGACTCCAAACTCAACCATCTCCAGAGAGGCCAGCACTCAGTCCTCATCAGCTACAACCAGCCAAGGCTATGTTTTACCAGAAGGCAAAATCATGCCAAACACCGTTTTTGTTGGCGGAATTGATGTTAGGGTATTGTATTTCTATTTCATTTATTTAAAAAAATATTTAGTAAATTATGGGATTTGGGCTCTGTTGTAAACATAAGGTTTTTTTGGTGCTTCATGTAGATTTGGAATTGGTTTTCAACCTATAGAGACCACAAGTATCTTTGACAAAGATCTACAGGTGGTTTGGGGATACTTAGGGGAGATATTTCCTCATCTTCAAATCTTTAGAGTGTAATTGAAAATTTTGAATGCTGAATTTTTACGCTTGAAGTCAAATTCTTCCCTGTAGATGGATGAAACCGAAATTAGAAGTTTCTTTGCTAGATATGGTTCAGTAAAAGAAGTGAAGATAATCACGGATCGAACTGGTGTGTCCAAAGGGTGAGTAAAACATGTTTGGTATGAATGAAGTATTAAAAACATCTGAGCTCTAGTATCTTTATAGAGTAACATAAAAAAAGAATTCAAAATTTGTTTTCTTATATTTGTATAAATTTGTTGCTTTGTTCCTTTCTTTCGTATATAGGATAACAGTTGGCTATCAGCTCTTCTATTTAGTCATTTTCATAGTGTTTGTATATAAACATTTCCCATTTTCGTTTATTTTACTTAAGTGGATTAATCAGTTTTATCAAAGTTGTTTTCTTCATGTATTACACAGCATCTTAAATTTTAACCATCTTAGGTAATAAATTCAGGTTCATAGATATGAATTTTCTATTAACAAATGATGTCCCACACTATTTTAATCCTCACACATTCTGACATAGATTGGGGAAGAAAATAAAAAGCAGTAAAATTTATAGAGGATCGATCGTGTACATCTAACAAATCTTTACCTCAGTATATTCTTCATTCTTTATCATTATCACTTCTGTCAATTATTTCATGGAATACTAGAAAAGTTTTATACTGTTACAGTGGTGATTTTTATACATTATCTGTCTTTCTAGCTATGGATTTGTTTCATTTTATAATGATGTGGATGTGCAGAAGATAGTAGAAGTAAGTAATCTTATGGCAAAGTCTCTCAGTTTAAGGATGCAATGTTTAGTGTTGTTTGAGTCCTGAATATATATAGCCTTGTATAAAATATAGAAATAAACTTCTTGTTTGAAATCCAAACCTAGAGTAATCTTGTAACTTGTCAGACGTGTTTATTTCTAATTGGACATCTGGCTTCATGACCTAGAGACAGGAAAGGTTTCAGACAGTGTAAAGGTTTTTGATCAAATTCCAAGACTCCTTTCAGTACGTGAGTGGTGAGGTTAAGGTAGCTTCGTGCTGATAAATTTTGATTTAGTATGTGCTTATTATTGATCCTCTCTGATGGTAGAAGTTTTAGAAGATTGGAATGTTTACCAAAGTCTTGGAAGTGAAGACTTTGAAAGTGAATTTAATTTTATTTTATTGCTTTATTTTCAGTCACAGATAAATTTCCATGGTAAAAAGCTGAAACTGGGACCTGCAATCAGGAAACAAAATTTATGTGAGTAAAGAGAAGAATGGTTTTTGTTGACATGTGTAGCTTTTCAAAAACTAAAAGTGGGCATTGTTTTTGTTTTATTCTTTAAAAAAGGTGCTTATCATGTGCAGCCTCGTCCTTTGGTTTTTAATCCTCCTCCTCCACCACAGTTTCAGAGTGTCTGGAGTAATCCAAACACAGAAACTTACATGCAGCCTCCAACCATGATGAATCCTATAACTCAGTATGTTCAGGTAAGAATTTTTTTTTAATTAGTAATGGAGACTTTATTGATATGGACACCTTAAAAATGAGCCAGTCTCACTTTTTACTCTCTGTGACATAAATTGTAGAATTTCTGTAATAGTGATAATACTGTCTCTTTTTCAATACTTTGAGTGATGGTCAAGGAAATTTATTACTTTTGTTAGAAATTTGTTGTTCTTAGTGTTTTTTCTTACATCAGACTAAAATCTGCTTATATATAGTTTGTAAACCTTTATCTTAGAACTGACCTCTGTGGCCACAAAGAACATAATCCTCCATTTTCCCCTCCATTGATAACTCATAAAATATCTGAAGATGGCTTTTTTTTTCATGTATTTGCCTGGTTTATTCTTCTCTCAGTTTGGCAATTCTAGTTACTACTTACTTGCTGTGATTTTCAGATACCTTCTCACACAGATTCCTGACTTCTGGATGTATTCTTGTTCTAGAATGGATAGGTTTCTTTTTTTAAATTTTTTTAAATTTTTATTTATTTATGATAGTCACAGAGAGAGAGAGAGGCAGAGACACAGGCAGAGGGAGAAACAGGCTCCATGCACCGGGAGCCCGATGTGGGATTTGATCCCGGGTCTCCAGGATCGCGCCCTGGGCCAAAAGGCAGGCGCCAAACTGCTGCGCCACCCAGGGATCCCTAGAATGGATAGGTTTCTGATGATTGAACTGTATTTGTACATTCTGTGAGTTTCTGGCATATAATTTGATTAGTCCTGGTTTCTTTAATGTTTGAAGTGGGATTTGGAATACTTAAAATCTCCTATTGATAAATAACATTGATTTTCTTTTTCATTTTACTTCAATTTAAAAGACATTTGCAGGAAAAGAGAAATAGTGAAGTCGTTCTGTAGTGTCTCTCATTTGTTTACATTTTTTCCATCTACCTGAAATGTAGGATATATCTTTTATTATTTTTCTTGCTCTAAACATGGTTAGAAGAAAATCTCTATTTGTTCCTAACATTTACTGTGAGGTATTACTTACTTGGGTCTATTCGTATGTGGTATTAATAGATGATTTCAGTCAGTAAGTATTTATTGAAAGATGAATATTGATTCTTTTTTTTTTCTTTTTACAATTTCAGGGTTATGTACAACCCTTACCTTGTAGAAATGAAATACAGAAAGAGCCATAAAGTGTGTAGGAGGACTGTACATTGACTACACATTATCCCAAAGGAATACAAAACTGCTTAAAAATATTTTAACAAAAAGCAGATGTGTTAATAAGAGTTTAACATGGAAATCTATCCTAATGGAGCTTTATCACCAGTGTAAGAAATAAGCTTCCTACTGGGGATAAATATACAAGTAAGATAAATACAGATGGGCAAAGTCAGTCACTTCCCTTATTTTCTCTCTTCCTTTTCCTCACCCAAAAGACTGACATTTGAAAGAGAATTTTTCTGTATGAAGCCAATCACTCCAATAGAATTCTGAATTTGTATATAGAAAAATAAGAGTTCTTTATTTTCATACTTTGGTTGTATTGGGAATAATACTTCTGTATAGTTTTCAAGAATTTTCCTTGTTAATGCATTCTTTCTATAAACTTTTTTCTCAGGCATATCCTCCTTATCCAAGTTCACCTGTTCAGGTCATCACTGGATATCAGCTGCCTGTTTATAATTATCAGGTAACTTAATAGGGAACAAAATGATTTACTTTGGAATACTATCTGAGTCCTTTATTTATATAAATTTATTTTATTGTCATTTAAACTAGTTGAGTATGTGCAAAATAAAGTTAGAATTAGTTAGGAATTAGAACCTTTAATTAGAAAAAAAAAACCTTTATTTAGGAAAAAAGGGAATTTTTTTAAGATTATATTTATTTATTTATTCATGAGAGAGACCAAGAGAGGTAGAGACCTAGGCAGAGGGAGAAGCAGGCTCAGTGCAGGAAGCCCGATGTGGGACTCGATCCTGGGACTCGGGGATCAGGCCCTGAGCTGAAGGCTCATCCGTTGAGCCACCCAGGCATCCCATGGGAATGATCTTTTGAAAGGAATATACTTAGCACAAAGTTTTCTCTTGTACTGTCTTCTAGGATTTGGTGTCCTCTTCTATATTTCAACATACATTCTTCCATTTTTGCTGTCAAATAGCTGAAATGTCCAGATTGACTTTTCAAAGTTTTTCTAGTAGGCTAGATCAAAATAAAATGATTTCTCAGTTCTTAGAGCACTGAATTCCAATTATATTTGGTAGTGTTTATTCCAGCTGAATACTAGAAGGTGCAGTTCTCTCAGTTTCTACCATAGATATGACTGTATCTATGACCCATAACCATTATCTTTGGTGATAAATTCAGAGAACTATTTAAGCCAACATGGAAAATTCAGAAGAAAGTTAGAGTTTGTATGTGAAAGTAACAAACCTTCAGGTATTAGAAACCTAAAGTACTTCTTTCTTTCATTGTTTCTTCTACTGTAAGTTCAAGGATTCAACTTGACAAATCTTTCACATTTCTGAAAACATGTAGGAATGGTTAACTAATTGTTACTTCCTCTCTCTCTCTCCTTTTTTTTTGTTTGTTTTAAGATGCCACCACAGTGGCCTGCTGGGGAACAAAGGAGTTATGTTATACCCCCGGTAAGGTGAATTAGCCAAACATATACTTCCTTTTATTTATCTTTTATTTTTTTAGAGAGGGGGAGAGAGCAAATGAAGGGGAGAGGCAGAGGGAGAAAGAAACTTAAGGAGGCTCCATGCCCAGTGCGGAGCCAGATGTGGGGCTTAATCTCACAATCCCAAGATCATGACCCGAGCCAAAATCAAGAGTTGGACACTTAATGGACTGAGACACCCCTTCCTTTTTCTTATTTTAAAATGTTTTCTTATTTTTAACTGTTAAAATGTTTCATGGCCTTTTGCCATCACATGTATGCCTAGAAATATTTTTTAATTTCCCTTTCACATTATGTGTTATGTTTTATTAATTTCTTGTCAACCCAAGTATATTCTTCCATGCAAGATACTGTGCTTTTTGTTTCTCAGGTTGTTCTTATATGCTTAAGCCAATGGCTGCTCTGCATACAACAGGTGCTAAATTATATATAATCCAAGAAAGGTAGTATTAATACCTATGCTAATTCTAATTCAGTGAATTTGGAATTAGTATTCAATCTGTCTCTATTTTTCTACCCATAAAAAAAATCTGTTGAAGACAAGCGAATGTTTTGTTAATACTGGTATATATTACATGAGAAATAAAACAAGAGGCTGTTATCTCTATAAAACACTTAAGCCTTTGCTACTTTTTATCAGCATTGGACCTTTGAATGATATGAGTTAAAATCCTTAGGCACTGGGAAATTCTCATTCTATTACTACATGTTGGAGTTTCTTTTTCTTAGAGCCCTTCTAATCAGATTTTGTTGAAGTTTAGAAGACTTTTCAAAATAAAAGACTGCCTTAGTGAATTTCACCTATTCAGTTTAGTTTCTGAAACAATGTAAATTGAACTTCAACACAACCCACCTTTAAATCCTCAGTATAAGCTCACTTATTTTGAAGAATATGTTGTTTAGAAATGTATCTAATGTACATCTGTTTGATTATACTTCTATCATAATGTAGGCTTATACCGCTGTTAATTACCACTGTAATGAAGTTGATCCAGGATCTGAAGTTCTGCAAAGTGAATGTTCAGTTCATGAAGCTACTCCGTCCTCAGGAAATGGCCCACAAAAGGCAAACATCTAATTTTGTTTATCTTTATATTCTCACAGTTATTTTTTAAGTATTAACAAGTATTAACAATTTGAGACACAAGCTTCTTTTTTCAAATTTAAATATGGAAGCCAAAATTTACAGAGCTTAAGTAACTGACTAATAATTTGGCAGTTTTTGTAAAAATCGATGAAATTTCAGGCACCCCCAAGCTTTCACTGTTTATATATAGTTTCTGATTCAGTCGTCCTTTTCTCTTATATTTGCATTGTTTTTTAAACCATACTTTAATAACTTTAATAACCAAGCATAACTTGGAATGCAGTAGACAGGTGGGTTTCTTCAAGAATTCTCTCTTCAAAAGAGAGATTAGTATGAATTATATTTACCTTTTTTTTTTTTTAACCAATTTAAACATTTACTTAGCTAAGTAATAGTATCCAATTGTTTGTGGCATTCTCTCCATAACATTCATTATATATGATAGCATTTCTCAAGAGTGGTGGAGTCTGGATTGATAATTGAAATACTGAAATAGGTGGAGTTGCTTCTTTTTTAATATTAGAACGAATTCCTGACAGTGCTCTCTTCAGTGCTCCTGTTTTCCTTGAATGAGTGGGAATGTGGAAGTAGGTGATGTGGTGGGAATGTGCATAACAACCTTGAAGGTTTCCCATTGGATTGTGTGAACTTTGTCCATGTGTTTCTCAGTGGAAAAAAATGAGAACTGCTGAACTATAGAGTAAAAAAGATTCCTTGATCTGAGTGATGATTAGAATAGTTACAATGACCAGTTCCTGGATATTTTTTCTTGGAATGTTGAAGTTCATTGTTGCTTATCTAATAGGAAAAATTAAAGAGCCTTAAGCAAATATCTGAGGGTTTTTACTAAATTGAGCTTTATAATCAATACTTAGGATTCTGAAATATTTTAAAAATTTCATGAAAGGTACATATTAAGTGACATGTAATTACATGAAAATGTAATGTATTGTGAATTACACTCATAGTACCTTATGGATTACATTAAGGATTCTTTAGGGAAAAGTACATGTATTCTATTTTCTTTAAAAAGCTTGTTACAGGGCAGCCTGGGTGGCTCAGCGATTTAACGCCAACTTCAGCCCAGGGTGTGATCCTGGAGACGGGGGATCGAGTCCCATGTTGGGCTCCCTGCATGGAGCCTGCTTCTCCCTCTGCCTGTGTCTCTGTCTCTGTCTCTCTGTCTCTCTCTCTCTCTGTCTCTCATGAATAAATAAATAAAATCTTTAAAAAAAAAAAACTTGTTATAAAAAATAAAAAGCTTGTTACAGTGAGTAAAAGCTATAATCTTTAGATTACTGAGAAAACTTCCCTTTTTTTCAGAAATCTGTGGACAGAAGCATACAGACTGTGGTATCTTGTCTATTTAATCCAGAGAACAGACTGAGAAACTCTCTTGTTACTCAAGATGACTACTTTAAGGTATGAAAAAAAAATAGTATACAGAATAAAAGGCATATTTGTCAGCTATGAAGCATATTTTTTTTCTGTGGTATACACATACATTTTGAGATTATATAGAACATTTAATTGAGCATTAATTGAACATTTTGGCATTTGACTGTAAGTCAAAAAACCTTTGTGAGTGAGTTTTACCTGGCCATGTATTTTATGCTGCTCAAACCTTGATACAGCTTGTCCTTAGGGAAGAAACCTTTAGCAGAAGCTTATAATTGAAAAGGTTTGTGTAAAAGAAGAGAGTTGGAAGAGAATATTGGCTTGACAAATGGAAAAAGAGGAAATTTTAGGTTCACAAGGCAGAGAACATACCTTGGATACCACAGGTTCAGTTTCATACAACTGCAATAGGGTGAATATGCAATAAAGTAAGTCAAATGAAATTTTTTCCCAGTACATATAAAAGTTATGTTTACATTGTACTGTAGTCTATGAAGTATGCAATAATAGCATTCTATATAAAAAATACAGTACGCCTACCTTTAATTAAAATATATTTTATTAAAAAAACAAAAAAACAAAAAAATATATTTTATTGCTAAAAATTGTCATCTGAGCTTTCTCAGAATCACTGACCACAGATTACCATAGCAAATAGAATAACTAATAATAAAGTACAAAATATTAAGAGAATTACCAAAATGTAACACGGAGCAATTGCTGGAAAAATGGTGCCAGTAGACTTTCAATGCAAAGCTACAAACCTTTAATTTGTAAAAAATGCCTTATCTATGATATGCAGTAAAATGGGTGACGCCTGTGCATGGATATTAAAGAGAAGAAAAGAAATCAATCATCCAGATGACATACTTGAACAATGTAGGGGGAAAAGATGTAAAGTGAAGCAGTGAAAAGAACTGAGTAGAAAATGAAAGTTGATTCAGAATTGGTGAGATGTGGGTGTTTGAATTTAAGAAAGTTCTGGTTTCTGATCCTGGTTCTGTCACATTGGACAAATTACTTAAGTCTTACAAAGGCTCTAGTTTTTACAAGTCTAAAATGAGACATAGGACTAAAGGTTCTTTAGATCTCTTTAATTCTGAGTCTGTGATTATGGAAAGGAACTAACTGTCACTCTAATGGGGACAAGAATATTGTGGTTATTAGTAAAGGGAAATTTGTTTTATAATAAGTTTATTAAGATGAACCACAAACCATGCAATAAACCTATTTAAAACACGAACATAATCCACGAACCATGCAATAAACCTATTTAAAACAAAACAATTCCATTTTTATAGTTATTCAGAGTTGTGCAGTCATGACCACAATTTTGGAATATTTTCATCAGCCCTTCAGCCATTAAGTGGTCACTTTTTATTTCTTCCCAACTCCTCTACCTCTAGAGAACCACTAACTGCTTCTTTTAGAAAGATTTTCCTATTCTGGACATATCATATAAATAGAATAATACAATATGTGGACTTTTTTGACTGGCCTCTTTCACTTAGCATAATGTTTTTAAGATTCACCTATGTTACAGTGTGTGTAAATACTTTATTTTTATTTATGGACATACCACCCTTTGTTTATTCATCACTTGATAGACAATTTGGGTTGTTTCCACTTTCTGACTCTGATGAGTAATGCTGTGAAAGTTCATGAATAAGTTATTCTGTGGACTTAACGGTTTTATTTCTCTTGGGTATATACCTGGGAATGGAATTAATGAGTAATAATAACTATGTTGAACCTTTTGAGAAATGGCTAGAATTTTTCCAAAATGACTATACCATTTTATATTCAAAGGGGAGTTTTTTAACCATGGCTTTGTGTCTTAAAACAGGGAAAGGAGAATAGCTTTTTTCTATCATTGGATGGACATAGGATGAAACTTACAGTCCTTTTAAAAGGGTATACTAAGGAATTCCTATAATACAGAAGAGTAGAGCCATAGCAGGATTAAGTTCAACAGAAAGTAAAACATATTTCTTTAACGTTGACATTTGTTCTTTTATTGTCTCATTATATACAGACAGTATAATTTAAAAGGAAAGAACTAGGATTGTATGACAGCCTACCTTGCCCAAAGTACTGAAGGTTAAATAGTACTTAAATGATTTGTTTGCAAAGCAGAAAGTAGTCTTTAAACTTGAGTTTTCACCTGATACTAGGCAAAAGCTACACTTTGAACCTTCAGTTTTCCGTCCCTCTGGGCTAGGAGTCACAAGTTGGTAGTTTGAGGTTGTCTGGTATATACACCTATTTTGATTAGCTAAATGTTACTGTTATTTTAATCAAATTTGAATGCATTGAGGAGGGCATACACTGTTTCTCTGTTGTCCTTACAATTTTTTACATCCTACCTGACTTGTGAAGATACTTGAGTTTGTGACCACTTTTCTGAGCTTTAACCGAAATAGGATATTATCCTATTGACAGATTGCATAATTTCCAAAAGCCACTATTCTTTATATGACAACTGAATTTTAAGTCTCTAGGAAAAGGGCCCAGTTAAGCTCTTAGAGAAAAGAAAATACCATCGATGTTATTGGTTCACTCCACTCCATTTGTTTTTTAAGGCCTTACTTCATAATATCTGCACACATTTGCAGGCAACATAAAGTGAAAGGAAAATTTTACATGTATTTTTTATTTATATCCTCATTTCCTAAAGAATGATAGATCTTCATCACAAGTTAAGGATATGCCTTTAAATATGCCCAAGCTTTTATTTTTTAACCTAAAAACATAGCATTTCAGTTTGAAGTGACATGCTGTATTCAAGCTATGATTTCTACCAGATGCACTTGTTAGTAAAAACAGTACTTTTAAAAATTATGTTTTCCACCAGCTGTCTCTGGGGCATCACTGCCAGATCATTAATTAAGAATCTTCATAAAATGATACTGACTCCAAGTCCTCTGTTTCTGAGTTTACTGAGATTTCTTTTTAAATTAAATTGTTGAATAAAACTAGTCATTGATACATTTGTTATCTTAAAAGTTCAGGAAAGACTTCTCAGAAAGGATCACTTTTATTTATAGTTTTAAAAACCCAAAATAAATGCTTTAAGTATTTTGCAACTATCATAGTGATAATCAGAATTTTCAGTGAAGTAAAAAGGACTGTTTCTGTTTTTTCTAGGATAAAAGAGTGCATCACTTTAGAAGAAGTCGGGCAGTGCTTAAATCTGTGTGATCCACTTTGCTAACTTTCTAGTCTCATGGGAAGTTGCTCGTTTTGAATATTAAGAAGAGACTGAAAGTTTTCACTATTACAGAAATTTAATTCTGAATTTTGACCAATCACACTCAGACTTTCTTATAGAAGTTGTATTAGATTGCCTAGTTTTACTTTACATTGAAACTGTTCTTCATTAGATGTTTATTTAGAAACTGGTTCTGTATTCAATATATAGTTGAAAGTAAAAAATAATTGAGACTGAAAAGAATAACATTTATCTGTAAGGATTTTTTTTTATTGAAATTGACATTTTAAGAGTTTAAAAGCAATTGCTGATTTTCAGGAAATTATTTTAGAAAACCTATTTTGAAAGGTCAGAATTTTGATATTTTGAATTCAAGCATTTCACTTCTCTGACAAGTACCTGTGAACAGTACGCTATTTACAGTATTCTTTACATTTATGATTTGTCTCGAAATTTACCACAAAAGCAGAGTTTGTAAAACTGTATTTTTAATCAGTGGAACTCAATATATAGTTAGCCTTATTGAAGTCTTTCTTGTCTAAACCCAGTAAAAGATTCTAAACAAACAGTCCAATCAGTGGGTCTTATGTTTATTAGTTCAAAATACTTGTCTTTTTATCTAGAATCCAAACATAGATATCCTATTTGATTGGGATGATAATTAGGATAACTAAAATTCTGGGCCTAATTTTTTTAAAGAATCCAAAACAAACTAAACTTTACTAAGTACATAAGCTTCTCAGTGAGTTACCATTCTCCTTTTATCTTTTCTTTTCCCTTGAAATGCTAAACTCAATGGCTGTATCTTAAATTGTGCAAAATACTGGTATTAAAGAATGCTGAAACTTTTTTTATGTTGCTTAAAGGTTAATCAGAGTACCTGAAAGGAATTGTTTTTATAAAAACATTAAAATATTAGTTATTTGTTAAAGAGCAAATATATTTTATTTTTGCTTGTTAGCCTATTTCCTGTTTTAAAGTAAAATATGTTTAGAAGAGTCAAAGTAGTTGTGTTTCAAAACCACTAAAGTTGTGTGTATCTGAAGAGCATAACTAGAGCACAGTTAACAATCATTTCTAGATTAGATAGTCTCCTTGTTAAATTGTGACAGATAACTAGAGCCTCTTTGCTGTCCCTCCAGTCTTGATTTTTTCAGTTGGTGGCACCATTCTTCTAGAGATTTGCTCCTAGAACAGGTGATACAGAGAAGAGAAGTAGCAACATGAACAGTTTGAGGGCTAAGCCTTGGAAAGGTGACAATGGGATAAAACCTTCTAAGGGAAACACTTGTATCAGCATCATTTGACCTGCCATTGAAATGAGTTTAAAGTGGCTTCTTAGCCTTTCTTTTCATTGGTCCCTTCACTAAAACATGGAGACTCCATTTAGCCCTAAAATAAGGCAACTACCATGGGCCATATCATCAGTCCCCATAGTTGTTTTATAATCCCCAATAATTTTCACTCTGAATCTGAAGAGAAGAATCTTTTAGCTTAAGGATCCCCAAGAAGACTTTCTCATGCCTCAGAATTTGAAAATGCCCTGAAATTTGTCCTTTAAAAATTCTTCACACTTTTTATTGGGTGTGCTATAACATTCTTACGTGTATCATTCTGTGATTAAATTTCCAAGCTACTCTAAATGGTACCTAAATTTGAAAGAGCCAATTCTAATTATCCTAGTATGACCTTCAGAAAAGTAAGAGAATAAACTTTATTTTTCTGCTTTTTTGTTGGACTTGAAGTATTTAAAACAAATAAGAGACAAAAGTCCTGAACCTTTCAAAATGGAAAATTAATTTTAAACTTATAAGAATGTTATTATTACCTATTGTTGATACTGTCTTTGCATAAATGAATAAATAGAAATAAAGAATTTTTTTTTCCCAAAAACATTTTCAACCTATTTATTCTTGTCATTATCTAAAGAGATGGTGGGGAATTTGGTAGGTAGTCATGTGACAAGGTTTAGATCCTTGAAATTCAAAAGTGTAAATATTTTTGTGTATATTAATCTGGTGGAGTTCGTTTTTGAGAGCAGATATTGGTACATTGCACTTTATTGCTTTCTCATGAAATTAAGACCTAGGTTTTCCTGAGAAAATAATCCCTTTTAGGTTGAGTTGGAAATGTTAACAGTGGGTTCCAGTGCCATGCATTAACAGAGCAGTGCCTACTGGGAATGCTGTTGAGTCATATGTGACTAGTTTCATGGCCAAGGTCCCTCTCATTTTGGACTCTAAATATTTTGTATACTGCATACTTTGGACCTCATCTCTGTGACCCTCATTTGGGAGTATTGCAGTTGTCAGTGATAGAGCTTAAATTTTTCATATTGTATTTATTTCATATGACGGTGTATCCAAAAGATCATTACTCACTACCTCTTCCAGTTCAAGCTCCGGTATACCCAGTTGTATAAGCTGAGGCCAAAGAGAAGAAATTCTGCCCTTTGGACACTCTAATGTGATCTTTCATAACTGTCGCATGATTAGAAAGTGGATATTGATGTTGTTTCTCTAAGATAAAACAGAATGCCTTCTGAATCACCAAAGATTAAGTTTTGATGTTTATAACAATCTGGGACACTTGGGTGGCTCAGTGGTTGGGTGTCTGCCTTCGGCTCAGGGTGTGATCCTGGGGTCCCTGGATCGAGTCCCGCATTGGGCTCCTTGCATGGAGCTTGCTTCTTCCTCTGCCTGTGTCTCTGCCTCTCTCTCTCTTTGTGTCTCTCATGAATAAATAAAATCTTTAAAAAATAAAGTATAATAATCTGCTAAAGATTAGTATTCCTGAAATGTACATGTGTATACACATACACGTATACTGAACATTTTCCAGAATATTTGATCAGCCCTGACCAAGCTAAATAACTGTATAAAATTTTTAGACCCTAAAACTAGACCACATATATCTTTAAACAGTTGTTTTAAACCTGCTTGAGGGATGCCTGGGTGGTTCAGCAGTTGAGTGTCTGCCTTTGGCTCAGAGTGTGATTCCCGGGTCTGGAAATGGAGTCCTGCATTGGGCTCCCTGCGAGGAGCCTGCTTCTCCCTCTGGCTATGTCTCTGCCTCTCTCTGTCTCATGAATAAATTTCTAAAAATATTTTTAAAAACCTGCTTGATATTTTAAGCATATTTGCAAGTTGAGGATTTCCTCAAAATTCTCAATACAGAACCAAGTCTTTGGGATTGAAAAAGATTTCATACAGCACTTTTTATTTATTTATTTTTTGGTAAAAAGTTGCAAGTTATGACAATAAAGATTTGGTAAAGATACCAAAAAGATTGGTCACCTGGTAAGAAGTATATTGTGTGCTTTTTCCTCCTAAGAACATGTAACTTTTGTATTGTTTAAAATAACTATTTAATATTGATTAGCGTACTTGAACTGCAAGGAATTTGTTTGCTTTCAAAAATAAATACAGCAGTTCCTTGTAGTTCTAAAGCCCTCTATCCACTTCTCTAAAATTCTCTTGGTTGTCTTTAAAGGTAAATGCATAAAAATGGGCTGCCACATTGCTTAATCGTCTTGCCTGTTTTCATTACTGTCGTTTGAGGGTAATAAGGAGTAGCAGTGATAAGGCAGTGTGCCACTCTGCTTTCGCAAAGATGACAATAGAGAGGGTGGGGAACCATAAGGGGGAGAAAAGCGGCAATGTTTTCCATTGACCAAATCTTGCAAATAGGCCCAGCTGTTGAGTATGATCATTTGGTATCCCTGAAACACTTCTTCTAGATGAGGATTGCTCCTGTACATATTTGATAACTGTATAATCTAGCTCTTCCCGACATTACGTGTAATACGTCTCTCTGTGTGTAACTGAATCTTTCTGAGCAATTCCTCACCACCCATCATCAAAGACTCTGAGTTTTCCATCTGTAGATAGTACATTTGGTAGTAGAAAACAATAAACATAAGAAGTTCAAACTATAAACATGCGTTTTTGAATGCTCGTGCAAAATATTCAATCTGCGTAGCAAAGAAATGATAGGTAATTCTGCATTGCATTTAGAGTTAAAAACATCTGTCCAATATGGCTGTAGCTGTGGGCCAATCCCACGGAAATGCAAAAAATTGTCTCTTGATACAGAACTTGAAACAAGCACTGTACAATTAAGCTCTATGGTAGCTATATTTTATGTTTTTAACTGGTCTGAAACAGAAACTTTTCCACTTGAGTCTCTAGTATGGAGGCTTTGTATCTCATGTGTACCTCCATTAAGGCTGCGTGCCAGGAATATGCCTTTTCCTGCATAAAATTCCCAGATACCAGTTCATCAGGTCTTTAACAATAGAACAAATGCTTGCATAACTGGGATATTGGGGTCATGAAAGCTCTTTGTAAATTTGAAGCAATAGTAACATTTCATGCGGTTCAGAAAGTTGGAAGTTTTATAATCCTTAATCAGTTCTTTTTATAGAAAACAAGTTTAGCAGAAGTACATAAAGGTTCTAATCACGTCTATTGCCTTTCCCCAAAATAAAATGAATAGAAATATACACTGTTCTGGCTCAATCTTGGGTGAAACTATTTACTGTAGAAGAAAGTCAAGGTTGACAAGTCAACTGATGTGTCTGGTATGGCCAGATTAACTATTTACAGTGAAGTGATCCCCTCAGTCCTTGCAAACACTTGTTAAAAAATTTTAATATTACCAATCTACCATCATCCCCCCAGAATAAATTGCTGGACTAGTGGGAATGGAGAGAAATAATATAAAATGCAGAGGCCATGGTATCCCTGGGTGGCTCAGCAGTTTAGCTCCTGCCTTCAGCCTAGGGCATGATCCTGGAGTCCTGGGATTGAGTCCCACATCGGGCTCCCTACATGGAGCCTGCTTCTCCCTCTGCCTGTGTCTCTGCCTCTCTTTTTCTCGGTGTCTCTCATGAATAAATAAATAAAATCTTTAAAAGAAAAATGCAGAGACCATTTTCTCTTTGTTTTTGCCTAAGCTGATCCCCTACCTAGTGTTTAGTTGCTTCAGAGTATTTAAATAATACACCTGCTAAATGAAAAAATTTTACAATTTTTTTTCTAAACATAGTTTGGTTGCTGTTCATCATTCTGGGTGAAATATGTCTTTGACAAAATAAAAACCTGTACACTCAGCATCCAAGGTTGTATCTATAATTAGATCAACTATATTTGATGGAACAAGTTTCCTCAGTGATATAAGGAGTCAGAACATCAGAACCATCATCTGGAGGTACTTTTCAGAGATTCAGACTCCTAGACCTTAACCTAAGATGCTTTTACTCTGTAGACCTGGGTGGGCTCAGAAATCTGTATTTTTACCACGCTCCTCAGGAGATTCTGATCTCTGTGATACTCACTTTGAGGAATACAGAGGTCTCAGTATATCACCTCAGGCTACCCCTAACCTTTGGGATAGTTGGATTTGGAGATCAACTCTGTGAGGTCCATTTTGACTCCTTGATAAAGGATTTAGTTGGCTTAAATAATCTTTTCCTGACAAACCTGTGCTCAGGAATGCTAGTTGTCCACAGGCAAAGGAGATTGACAAATAGGCTGAAAAGTGAATTGGAGGAGGCCTGAAAGCCAAGACGTGGCTGAAAACGAATGGGAAGAAGGAGTGACGGCAGAAGAAAAGCTGGATTCTAAGGCCAAGGGCAGGCAAGCCAAAGCTATTGAACTAGGCTCAGCTGGGAAGGAGCAGAGTACATATTAGGGAAGCAGAGATGCCATACCTGCCTCCTGGAGGGAGGAACTCTACATTTGACCACTTGGAAAATTTCAGTATACTACCCATGGGTGGTTTTTTGTTTTTGTTTTTTTTGAGATTTTATTTATTCATGAGAGACCCAAAGAGAGCCAGAGACATAGGCAGAGGGAGAAGCAGGCTCCATACAGGGAGCCCGATGTGGCCCTCGATCCTGGGACTCCAGGATCACACCCTGAGCCGAAGGCAGACGCTCCACTGCTGAGCCACCCAGGCATCTCCTACCCATGGGTTTTTGAGAAACATGGCCTGTCATTGCTTCTTTTCCTACATTGGAATTAATATCTGTCATTCTTAAGATATTAATAACAAATACTGATTTCTGTTTTTTTAGTTTTTATAGAAACATGCATACTTTTTTCCTGTTATTTTTTAATTTTTCCCCATTTAAAAAAATTTACTTAAATTCAGTTAATTAACATGTAGTGTAATATTAGTTTCAGAGATAGAGTTCGTGATTCATCAATTTTACATAACACCCGGTGCTCATTACATCATCTGCCCTCTTAAAATGTCTGTCACCAAGTTACCCCATCCCTCCACCCCATTCCCCTCCAGCAACTCCCAGTTTGTTCCTTATTATTAAGAGTTTCTCATGGTTTGTCTCCCTCACTGATTTCATCTGGTTTTATTTTTCCCTCCCTTCTGCTATGCTCTTCTGTTTTGTTTCTTAAATTCCACATGAATGAAATGATAATTGTCTTTCTTTGATTGACTTATTTTGCTTGGCATAATACACTCTGGTTCATCCATGTCATTGCAAAGATTTCATTTTTTTGATGGCCAAATCATATTCCATTGTGTATATCATCTTTATCCATCGATCTGTCAAAGGACATCTAGGCTCTTTCCATAGTTTGGCTATATGATGGCCAAATCATATTCCATTGTGTATATCATCTTTATCCATTCATCTGTCAAAGGACATCTAGGCTCTTTCCATAATTTGGCTATATGGACATTGCTGCTATTAACCGTAGGGTACAGGTGCCCCTTCAGATCACAACATTTGTATCTTTAGGGTAAATATCTAGTAGTGCAATTAATTGCTGGGTCATAGGGTAACTCTATTCTCAACTTTTTGAGGAACCTCCATACTGTTTTCCAGAATGGCTGGTATCAGCTTGCATTTCCACCAACAGTGTAAGAGGGTTCCCCTTTCTCTACATCCTTGCCAACATCTGTCATCTCCTGACTTGTAATTTTAGCCATTCTGACTGGTGTGAGGTGGTATCTCATTTTTTTTAATTTGTATTTCCCTGATGCTGAATGATGTGAACATTTCTTCATGTGTCTTAGCTAGTGTGCCTTCTTTGGAGAAATGTCTGTTCAAGTCTTCTACCCATTTCTTGACTTGATTGTTTCTTGATTGTTGAGTTTGATAAATTCTTTATAGATTTTGAATACTAGCCCTATATCTGATAAGACATTTGCAAATACCTTCTCCCATTCTGTAGGTTGCCTTTCAGTTTTGTTGACTGTTTTGTTGGCTGTGCAAAAGCTTTTTATCTTGTTGAAATCCCAATAGTTTATTTTTGCCTTTGTTTCCCATGCCTTTGGAGACGTGTCTAGAAGAAGTTGCTGTGGCTAAGGTTGCCATTTTGAGTCTGTTTTTATGTATGGTGTAAGACAATAATCCAGTTTCATTGTTTTGCATGTGGCTGTCTAATTCTCCCAACACCATTTGTTGAAGAGACTTTTTTTTTTTTTCCATTGGATATTCTTCCTGCTTTGTCAAAGATTAGTTGACCATAGAGTTGAGGATCCATTTCTGGGTTCTCTGTTCTTTCTGTTCAAATGATCTGTTTTTGTGCCAGTACCATACTGTCTTGATGATTACAGCTTTGTAATAGAGCTTGAGGTCCAGAATTGTGATGCCACCAGTTTTGGTTTTCTTTTTCAACATTCTTTTGGCTATTCGAGGGCTTTTCTGTTCCAAACAAATTTTAGGATTATTTGTTCCAGCTCTGAAAAATGTTGATTTTTAAGAAAACACTATTTGTTCTTCCAATCAATGAGCATCGAATGTTTTTCCATTTCTTTGTGTCTTCCTCAATTTCTTTCATGCGTGTTTTATAGTTTTCTGAGTACAGATCCTTTGCCTTTTTGGTTAGATTTATTCCTAGGTATCTTATGGGTTTTGTTGCAATTATAAATGGGATTGACTCCTTAATTTCTCTTTCTTCTGTCATATTGTTAGTGTATAGAAATGCAACTGATTTCTGTGCATTGATTTTATATCCTGCCACTTTGCTGAATTCCTGTATGAGTTCTAGTAATTGTGGTGTGGAGTCTTTCAGGTTTTCCGCATAGTATCATGTCATCTGTGAAGAATGAGTTTGACTACTTCTTTGCCAATTTGAATGCCTTTTATTTCTGTTTGTTGTCTGATTGCTGAGGTTAAGACTTCTAGTACTATATTGAACAACAGTGGTGAGAGTGGACATACCTGTCCATGTTCCTGACCTTAGGGGAAATGCTCTCAGTTTTCCCTCATTCAGAATGATATTTGCTGTGGGCTTTTCACAGATGGCTTTTATGATATTGAGGTATGTCCCCTCTATCCCTACACTTCAAAGAGTTTTAATAAAGGAAGGATGCTGCACTTTGTCCAGTGCTTTTTCTGTATCTGTTGAGAGGATCATATGATTCTTGTCCTTTCTTTTATTAATGTAGTGTATTACATTGGTTGATTTGCAGATTTTGAACCACCTTGCATCCCAGGAATAAATCGCACTTGGTCATGTGCTGTTGGATCCTATTGGCTAGTATCTTGGTGAGAATTTTTACATCCATGTTTCATCAGGGATATTGGTCTGTAATTCATTTTGATGGGGTCTTTGTCTGGTTTGGGGATCAAGGTAATGCTGACCTCATAGAAAGAGTTTGGAAGTTTTCCTTCCATTTCTATTTTTGAAACAGCTTCAGAAGAATAGGTATTAATTCTTCTTTAACTGTTTGGTAGAATTCCCCTAGGAAGCCATCCAGCCCTGGACTCTTGTTTGTTGGGAGCTTTTTAATTACTGCTTCAACTTCCTTGCTGCTTATAGGTCTGTTCAGGTTTTCTATTTCTTCCTGTTTCAGTTTTGGTAGTTTATAAATTTCTAGGAATGCATCCATTTCTTCCAGATTGCCTAATTTGTTGGCATATAGCTACTCATAATATGTACTTACAATTTTTTTCCTTGGTGTTGGTTGTGATCTCTCCTCTTTATTTATGATTTTATTTATTTGAGTTCTTTCTCTTTTCTTTTTGATAAGTCTGGCCAGGGGTTTATTGATCTTATTAATTCTTTCCAGCTCCTAGTTTCATTGATCTGTTCTCCTGTTTTTTTTTTGGTTTCTATTTCATTGATTTCTGCTTTAATCTTTATTTATTCTCTTCTCCTGCTAGATTTAGGCTTTATTTGCTGTTCTTTCTTCAGCTCCTTTAGGTGTAAGGTTAGGTTGTGTAGTTGAGACCTTTCTTGTTTCTTGAGAAAGGCTTGTATTGCTATATACTTCCCTTTTAGGACCACCTTTGCTGCATCCCAAAGGTTTTGAACAGTTGTTTTCATTTTCATTTGTTTCCATGAATTTAATTATTTAATTTCCTGATTGACTCATTCATTCTTTAGTAGGATGCTCTTTAGCCTCCACATATTTTAGTTCTTTCCAAATTTCCTCTTGTGATTGAATTCAAGTTTCAAAGCATTGTGGCCTGAAAATATGCAGGGAATGATCCCAGGTTTTTGGTATTGGTCGAGCCTGATTTGTGACCCAGTATGTGATTTATTCTGGAGAATGTTCCATGTACACTCGAGAAGAATGTGTATTCTGTTGCTCTAGGATGGAATGCTCTGAATATATTTATTACGTCCATCTGGTCCAGTGTGTCCTTCAAATCCCTTGTTTCCATATTGATCTTCTGCTTAGATTATCTGTCCATTGCTGTGAGTGGGGTGCTAAAGTCCCCTACTATTATTATTATCAATGTGTTTCTTTAACTTGTTATTAATTGGTTTATATAATTGGCTGCTCCATGTCAGGGGAATAAATATTTACAATTGTAGATTTTCTTGATTATAGACCCTATAATTATGATATCCTCATCTCTTATTACAGTTTTTGGTATAAAATCTAAGTTGTCTGATACAAGGATTGCCACCCCAGCTCTCTTTTGATGTCTGTTAGCATGGTAAATCCTTCTCCACCCCCTCACTTCAATCTGGACATGTCTTTGGGTCTAAAATGAGCCTCTAGTAGTCAGTCAATGGGTCTTGCTTTGTTATTCAATCTAATAACCCTGTGTCTTTTGATTGAGGCATTTAGTCCATTTACGTTCAGAGTAACTACTGAAAGATATGAACTGAGTGCCATTGTATTACCTGTACAGTCCCTGTTTCTGCAAATTGTTCCTTTCTGGTCTATGTTACTTTTGGGCTCTCTCTTTGATTAAAGGATATTTAATATTTCTTTCAGGGCTAGTTCAGTGATCACAATTTTTTTTTTCAGTGATCACAAATTCTTTTAATTTCTGTTTGTCCTGGAAACTTTTTATCTTTCTTCTGTTCTGAATGGCAGCCTTGCTGGATAAAGTATTCTTGGCTGCATATTTTCTTCTCATTTAGCAATCTGAATATATCATGCTAGTTGTTTCTGGCCTGCCGGGTCTCTGTAGATAGATCTTCTGCCAGTCTTATATTTCTCCCCATGTAGGTTAAGGACCTCTTGTCCTGAGCTGCTTTCAGGATTTTTCTTTGTCTCTGAAATTTGCAAGTTTCACTATTATATATTGAGTTATCAACCTATTTTTATTGATTTTGAGGGGGATTCTTGGTGCCTCTTGGGCTTAAATGCCTGTTTATTTCCCCAGATTAGGGAAGTTCTCAGCAATAATTTGTTCAAATATACTTTCTACTCTCCCTCCTTTCCTCTCCTTTTGGGATGCCAGTTATTCTAATACTGTTTCACTCAGATGGTATCACTTATCTCTCAAATTCTCCCTTCATGATCCAGTAGTTGTTTATCTCTTTCTCAGCTTCTTTATTCTCCATCATTTTGTCTTCAGTATCACTAAGTCTTGCCTCTGCTTCATTTATTCTACTAGCAGTTAGAGCCTCCCTTTTTGATTGCATCTAATTGATAGCCGTTTTTATTTTGACTGGATTAGATTTTAGTTCTTTTATTTCTCCAGAAAGGGATTCTCTATGCTTTTTTCAAGCCCAGCTAGTACCTTTATAATTGTTATTCTGAACTCTAGTTCTGACATCTTGCTTATATCCATGCTGATTAGGTTCCTGGCAGTCAGTACTGCTTCTTGTTTTCTTTTTTGAGGTGAGTTTTTCCATCTTGTCATTCTGTCCAGAGAAGAATAGATGAACAAGAGAACAAAATACTAAAATAGCAACAACTCCAGACAAATATACACTAAACAAATCAGAGGCAACCAGAAACAAAAAGGAAAAAGGAAAAGAGAATGTAATCAGGTGAACAGAACAGAGCAATACACTAGATATCTTGGGTGTATTTTGGTCTGTTTGTTAGAAGAAATTAGATCCCAAAATTGTAAAGAAAGAAAAACATATATATAATATAATAAAATTAAATATAATGAAAGGATAGAATATAGCTGTAAAAATGAAAATTAAAAAAGACTTGAAAGAGTTGAGGGGCACCTGGGTGGCTTAGTAGTTGAGCATCTGCCTTTGGCTCAGGTGGTGATCCTGGGGTCCTGGGATTGAGTCCCACATTGGGCTCCCTACAGGGAGCCTGCTTCTCCCTCTGCCTGTGTCTCTGCCTCTCTCTCTGTCTCTCATGAATAAATAAGTTAAATTTTTTTTTAAAGATTTGAAAACATAAGAAATGAGTTGAAAAGGAAAAAATTAAAATTTAAAGACTAAAGAAAAAAATTTTTTTAAATTAAAAATAAAGACTAAGAATCATGAGAAAAAAACCCATGAATTCTATATACTATTTTCTCCTAGCGCTGGAGTTTTGCATTTCTCAGTGATTGGTAAACTTGGTCTTAGCCAGTGTTCTTGCTGATCATCTGGGTGGGGGGGCCTATTGTACTGATTCTCAGGTGTCTTTGCTTTGGGCTGATCGGTACTGTACTTTCCCCAGGGGCCAGGCAAAATCAGCTCCAGATTGTTCTATGTGGCTTTTGTTCCCTGAAGGCCTTCTGAGCAGCTTTAGAGGAGGAGAGGAAAAATGGTGGCCTCATGATCTCTGGTCCCGAAGATGAAGGCTCAGGGCCCCACTCCTCAGTGTGGTCTCAGGGAAAAGCAGTCTATCACTCCTGTCTCCCTGGTCTCCGACTACACTCTGTGTTCCCTCAGCTTGTGACTGAGAGATTCTATCTGAGGCACACAACCCTGCTTTGAGTCTCCAAACCCTGCAGAGTCCTGTGGCGACACCCACACCATTGCTGGAGGGAACAGGAGTCTTGCTGGTTCTGCCACTTGCTGGGTCCCTGCTTGGTGACTGGTGGCCCAGCCATGCCTTGGTTCCCAATTTATGGTAATCTCAAACTGAGAGCCCACTCTTCCAATGCCTGGGAACCCTGTGGCACTTAGGCAACCCTGGGGTGCCTGCGACCACTGTCCCACCTAGAATTCTTCACCACCTAGCACCTTTCAGGCAGGGATGTCCCTCAGCACAGAAGACTTCCAAATGTTCCAATTTTGTGCTCCACTGCTCTATCACATTCTGGTAGCCAGCTGCCAGAGGCTCCCTCCCCCACGGTCTGTCTTCCCATGTGTCTCCTCAGATTCACTTCTCTGCACCTCCTACTTTGCAGAACGTGGTTGCTTTTCTATTTGTTGAGTTGCAGCAATTCTTAGATCTGTGGTTGAGTTTTCAGGTGTTCAGGATGGTTTGATAACTGTATTAGCTGAATTCCTGGGACCAGAGGAAACTAGGGTCTCCTATTCCTTCATTATCTTCCTCCCTCCACAAATGAATATTGTTAATGATATGTTTTTTAAAAATCAAGTTCCAGAGACAATCTGGGGCATATTGAAATTGATATTGCATATGTGTGTGTTTAAAACTTACACATAATTTGGGGCAATTGGGTAGCTCAGTTAAGCATCTGTCTTCAGTTCAGGTCATGATCCCAGGGTCCTGGGATAGAGCCCTGCATCAGGCTCCCTGCTCAGCAGAGGGTCTGCTTCTCCCTCTCCATCTGCCTCCCCTCCAGCTCATGCTTTCTTTTGCTCTCTCTCAAATAAATCTTTTTTTTTAATTACACATAATTCATATAAAAGTGCAAAAATAAATAGGCCTTTATTTTTAAATGTTTTTAAATAAGTATATCTTTAAAAAAGAATAATACCCAAATTATGTTAAGAAAGAGAACATTCCATTAATTTAGATTGTCTTCTCTGACCACACCCTGTTTCTTTCCTCAAAAAGAGGTAACCATTAAATTGAATTTTGGTTTAAACCACTAAATAATTTGTTGTTTCTTTTCACATGTTTTTGTGTATGTGTGTGACATTTAAGACTTTACTTTTTAAGAAAGACTATGTATTTAAAGACTTATTTATTTATTTATTTATATGATAGACATAAAGAGAGAGCGAGAGAGGGAGAGAGAGAGAAAGAGAGAGAGGCAGAGACACCGGCGGAGGGAGAAGCAGGCTCCATGCCGGGAGCCTGACACGGGACTCGATCCTGGGACTCCCAAGATCAAGCCCTGGGCCAAAGGCAGGCGCTAAACCACTGAGCCACCCAGGGATCCCCCAAGACTTACTTATTTAGAGCAGTTTTAGGTTCATGCAGAACTGAGGGAAAGATAGAGAGGTTTCTTATCATCCTCTGCCCCCACACATGGAATAGCCTCATCCATTATCAACATCCCCCAGCAGGGCAGTTTGTTACAATTGATGCACTTACATTTTTTTTAAGATTTTACTTATTTATTCATGAGAGACACAGAAGGGCAGAGACATAGGCAGAGGGAGAAGCAGGCTCCCTGAGGTGAGCCTGATGCAGGACTCCATCCCAGGACCCAGGGATCACGACCTGAGCCAAAGGCAGACAGACGCTCAACTCCTGAGCCATCCAGGCACCCTGATGCACCTACATTAACACATCATAATTACCTAAAGTCCGTAGTTTTCTTTAGGGTTCACTTTTGGTGTTGTACACTCAGTGGTTCTGGACAAATGTATAATGACATGAATCCATCTTTATTGTATAGATTGTTTTCACTGCTCTATAAATCCTCTGTGCTCCACCTATTCACGTCTCAGACCCCACCCTCACCTTCAGCCCCTAGCAAACACTGATCTTTTTGGTTTCTCCACAGTTTCACCTTTTCCATAATTTCTTACAATTGGAATGCTGCAGTATGTAGCCTTTTCAGATGGACTTATTTCACTAGTATTACACACTTAAGTTTCCTCTAAATCTTTTTATGGCTGGATAGCTCATTTCTTTTTTGTGCTGAACAGTATTGAATGTACCACAGTTTGTCCATTCATCTACTGAAGGACATATGGTTGCTTCCAAGTTTTGGTAATTATGAATAAAGCTACTAGAAACATCCATGTGCAGGTTTTTGTGTGGAAGTTTTTGATTCATTTGCATAAATATCACACAGTGCAGTGCTGGATCATATAATATGTTTCATTTTTTAAAAAAATACCAAACTATCTTTCAAAGTGGCTTTGCTATTTTGCATTTCACCAGCAGTGAATGAGAGTTCCTGCTGCTCCACATCCTTACTAGCATTTGGTGTTGTCAGTGTTCCAGATTTTGCCCATTCTAATAGGTGTATAGTGATATCTTGTTTTAGTTTGCATTTCCCTGATGACATAGGATATAGTGGAGCATCTTTTTTATGTGCTTATTTGCCATATGTCTATCTTCTTTGGAGAGGTGTCTGTTAGGTTTTTGGCCCATTTAAAAATTTTTTTTCTTGTTGAGTTTTAAGAGTTCTTTGTATATTTTGGATAATAGTTTATCAGATATGTGATGATATCAAGCATCTTTTCATGTGCTTGTTGGCCATTTTCATTTCTTCTCTGTAGAAATGTCTATTGGGTTCTTTGTCCATTTTTTAATTTGGTTGCTTGTCTTTACTTTTTAGTTGTTAAAAATCTCTTTCTCTGTCCCTCTCTTTTAATAGATAGAGATGTATTCACATACAAATACACATACATATTTCTCTGAATACTAGACTCTTATGAGAGATAATTTGCCAATATTTTTTCCCCATTCTGTAGGTTGGATTTTCACTTTCCTGGTAATGTCCTTTGATACACAAGAGTTTTGATTTTGATGAAATCTAATTTATCAATATTTTGTTATTTTTTTGAGCTTCTGTTATATCTAAGAATCCATTGCTAAATTCAAAGTCATGAAGATTTATATCTGTATATTCTTGTTGTGACTCTATAAGCACTGGAATTTCATAAATTCCATAAATATAATCAAGCAGCCTGGGTTTTTTTCACTCAGCATAGTGTTTATGAGACTCTTCATATTATTAAATGTTTTAGTAGTTTATTCTTTTTTTTTAAACTGCTGATTAGTATTCAATTCTATGGAGGTACCACATTTTGTTTCTCCCTTCACCTATTGATGGCCATCTGGACTGTCCAGTTATGGACTGCTATGAGTAATGCTTCTATGAACATTCATGTAAAAGTTTTTCTGTGGATATATGTTTTCACTTCTCTTGGGTAAATACCTAGGAGTGGAATTTCTGGGTTGTATGCTAAGTGTCCATTTCACTTTACAAGAAATTTCCAAACTGGTTCCCAAAGTAGTTGTGTTATTTTGCATTTTCATTAGCAATGTATGAGTGTTCAGTTGTTCAACATTGTTGTCAGTCTTTAATTTTAGCCATTCTAAGGGGCAGCAGTTTTTAAAAGCTCCCTAAGATTATATATACCTTTCTTACATACTACACCAAATAAAAATTGAAAAAAACCCAAATCCCTACATGATTGTCATGTGCATCCGTGGTTGAAAATTACTGAACTATCTAGACAAACAAGTTCTAAATACTTAAGTAATGACAGATATTTGTGCTTACGCATTCAGGGTTTGTTTGTTTTCACTCACCCATTCATTTATTCAAAAAGAGCTGCACTGGCTCTTAGTACTAAGTGTTGGCAATGTGGAGATACGACAGCACTCCTCTCAAGAAGCTCAGTGTCAAGTTGTTTTTTCTTTCTCTGAAGAAAACCAAATTTCACATGTATGACTGCAGTTAGACAGTTTTCTGTTCATTTCTTTATTTGTTTTGTTTTTTACTGATCTTTCTTGAAATTTTGCAGCCTTGACCTAAGTTCAGTCCTGATGAGGGGGATCAAAATGTAATGGGATCGTTCATGATGTCTGAGATGTTGCTTTTTTGGTTTTGTACCTTTCCTTCCCTGCTTCCTATGTCCTATACTTCCTTTAGTACATAACTAGACTTTGGGAACAATGTCTTTAAATGAGGTGGGTAGGGAGTTGTAAAAATAAAGATAAAATAGACATATTTTACCCTTGGTATTTGCACACTGGTGCCTGTGTATCATAGAGGCCATGGCAGGTTTTGATCTTTGTATTTTATCTCTCCCTTGTTTGTTTTTTTGATATAGAAAGTCTTCAATAAACAGAGTATTCTAACAAAAATAAGACAAACTGAGCAAAATATAAATCCTTACCAGAAACCTCATGAAGAAATATACTAGATGAGTGAAAATAATTTGGCCAATAAGCCAAACAAAACTTGCATGTAAAATTGTGTCATTAAATAGTAAAATAGTTTCTCATTTGCTGTTAAATTTACACTTTAAAAACACTTTGGAATGGTACAAAAACGCCCACCTCTTTGGAACCCCTAGGAAGAGGTGTGAAAACCTAAGGTAGAAATCAGTGTGAGGATTGTTAGAATTGGCTGCCGTTTACTTGCAAAACAAATTCTGCACAGATCCTCTGTGCTTTGGGGCCCTGGTGATTCCAGAGACCTAAGAAATCTTGTAGAAAAGCGGCTAATAAAGTCTGACAAGGAGTAGAAAGTTATTAGTCTAGCTCTGGGTCTAAAGAAATCTCATCTCCAAAATGAATGAATTTTCATCAAGAAAATATTTTCCAGAGCAATCTCAAGCCAGCTTAATCCCTTGGCTTATAGTCTCTACAGTGCAGTAAAACTATTTTCAATTTTTGTTGTGTTTATTTCCTTGAACTTTATTTTTACTATAATTTTTCTATTTTAATTTTTAAACACAAATTTAATTAACCAATCAGTTAATTATCCAGCTTTATTGAAGCTATGATTGGCAAATAAAAGTTGTATCTCTAGGCTATACAGTGTGATTTTTAAAGTGTACAATGATGACTTTTAATATACATTGTAAAACAATTACCACAATCCAGTTATTTAATTAATCCATAACCTCACATACTTCCGTGTGTGTGTGTGATCAGAAAACTTAAGATCTAATCTCTTAGCAAATTTCAAAGATACCGCCCAGTATTATTGATAGACATCATACTGGACATTAAAACTCCAGAACTTATTCATCTTATGACTGAAAGTTTTTGACCACCTCGCCATTTCTCTTACCTCCTAACTCCTGGCAACCACTAGTCTTCCTGGTTCAAAGTCTGAGTTTTTTGGATTCCACATATAAATGAGACCATATAGTATTTGTCTTTTTGTGTCTGGCTCATTTCACCTAGCATAACATGTTCCAGGTTTACCCATGTTGTCACAAATGGTAAAATTTCCTTCTTTTTTAAGGTTGAATAACATTTGTTATATATGTATATAATATTATTTCATCTCTTCACTCATTGATGGACACTTTGTTTCCATGTCTAAGCTATTGTGAATAATGCTGCAATGAACACGAGAGTGTGGATATTCTTCTTTAAGATACTGATTTCATTTTCTTTGGTTATATACCCAGAAGTGGGATTGCTGGACCAAATGATAGTTCATTTTTAATTTTTTGAGGAACCTCCATATTACTGTCCATGATGACTGCACCAATTTACAATCCCACCAACAGTATACAAGGGTTCCCTTTCCTCCACACTCTCACCAACAGTTTTTATCTCTTTTTGATGGTAGCCATTCTATTAGGTGTAAGGTGATATATCTTTGTGGTTTTGACTTGCATTTCCCTGATTATTAGTAATAACCTTTTCATATTACTTGTTTTTGTATATCTTCTTTTTCAGAAATGTATATTTAGGGTTTCTGGGTGGTAATTGCTATTGCTATTGATTTGTTTGGATTCTTTATGTATTTATGACCTGTCCTCAAATATATGGAAAAATTAATGTGGCTAAAGAAACTGATCTAGGAATTTGTCCTTAAATTGGACATATGTCCAAGATGTATATATGACCTCTTTCCTCAACAAAAATTGACAAGAAGCTAAATGTGTAACAGTAGGGGAGTAATTCAGTTAGAGCATTTTTATACTATCTTAATACTCAGTCACAAAGTAAAGGTTGGCAAACTCTCCTGTAAAAGAACAGATAGTAAATATTGAAGGCTGTGGGCCATATGGCTTCTGTCACAAATAATCAACTCTCCCATTGTAGCATGAAAGCAGTCATAGACAATATGTGAAGGAATGAGCATGGCTTTCCAGTAAAATTTTATTTATTAGAAAATGGAATTGGTTTATGGGTCTTAATTTATAGACCCATTCTTTAAAGAAATTGTACTGATTTGCATCTATTGACATGGAGAGTTTATCATAATATACTGTTAGAGAAAAGAACACGTTTTGGCATAAGTGATGATACTTATGTAAAATGAAGGTTTATGTGTGTATATATGCATAGATAGAGAAGTATCTAGAAGAATGTTCAGCAAAAATTAATAGAGATATTACCTCTAGGTTGAAGGACTTGGGATGATATTTCTTTATATTTTTGTATATTTTTATTGTAGGAAAGTATTTTCATTTAATAATTTATGCTGACAAAGTAACTTCATAGTTGTTTTTAGAGTCATCACATAGCGTTGTGCAGCCTGCACATTGCACAGCTTCAGAGGATGCCATTGGCATAGTACAATGGAGGCTGCACCCTGGAGCTGTGTGATGAGGTGGCCCTCATCTCTGTTCCCCTCTCTGGTCAGCTTTGTTCAATTGATTCAAGATACATTTATTTGGCATCCACTGTGCCCGACATCATTCTGGATGCTTCAGAAATATCAGCAAAGCAGACAAAAATTTCTGCCCTTCTAGAGCTTATGTTCTAGTAAAGAAATGAAGTATCTAGTATATTAGAGAGTGGTAAGAGAGTAGATTGATAGGAAGATCCAGAATGCTGCAGCAGAGATGGGGTTTCCATTCTGAAGAGGATGGTCAGAACTAAACACAGAAAGTTGCAGTTGAACAAAAACTTGAAAAGGGTCAAAGAGGAAGCCATGCTGATGACTTGGTTAAGCAGCATTCTAAATACAGGGGTCAGCTAATACAAAGACCCTGAGGGAAAAGCATGCCTGGTGGTTTTGAGGAACAGCAAGAAGGTGAGTTTGGCGGAGTAGAATGAGGGAAGGAGAGAATAAGAGAAAATGAGGACAGATTTGTAACAGGTAGTGAGATCACATAAGCGCCTGCAGGTCAGAGGCACTGAAGTATTTTTGAGTACAGTGTGATATGATTTGAGTGACACATATAAAGGGCCACTCTGGACCCTGGGCTGAGAACAGTCTTTGGAGTACCAGGAACCCTTGACACAATATTTTATTAATTTCCTTTTTTTTCCCATTTCTCACTAGCATGTAGAATCCTGAAGGTCAAGGGATGGTTTGTTTTTAACTCTGTTCTAGCACAGTTATGGCAGAAGGAATAGCTAGAAGAAAGGCACTGCGGCCATTTCACTGAATGAAAAAGGCAGGCAGAATGAATACTGCTCTTGTTTTACAGAAGAAAAAAGTTATGATTTACTGAAGTTTCAGGGATGGCTCAGGGTCAAAACAGGGTCACCACCAGAACCAGGGCCTTTCAATTCCAAGGTCGGAGTTCCTTCTGCCCTGGGACAAAAGACAGATATTACCTGCTAGATAAAGTGGAGGTGAATAAAGAGAGGTGGCTTGAGTTTGATTCTGCAGACTTCTGTGACAGTCCAAGGCATTTTGACGTCATGTGGTGATAAGGATGATAGCTAATGTCAAATTAAAAAAAGATGTGTATGAACATGTCAGGAGATCTACCACACATTGTTGCTTAGAAAAGGCAGATTGAAAAATAGTATTTAGAATATGATTCCCTTGTCTTTATTACATGAATGTGTGTCAGTGATGTTTGCTGCTTGATCTGCTTGATGGTAGGATTTCAGAGTTTTAAATTTTCTTCCTCCTTTTCTGGATTGTTTGAATTTCCTACAATACAAAGGTGAGAACAGAAGAAATAAAAGTGCTTGATGTAGAAAAGGTATCATTAAGCTAACATTTATATGCACTTTGCAATTTCACACCACCTGTAGTACCCCTATTTCTTTGTAAATTCTTCTAGGGCAGGAACTGTGTTTCATTCGTTGTTACAGGCCCAGCATGCAGAGCTTGGCACAAATAGGTGTTCAGTAGGGCTTGTGGAAATAATGCAAATTGCCTTTGTGAACTGCAGGTTTTATGATCTTCAATAGACACCTAGGGGGCCCCAGGAATAACTTGAACAAAGGTTGGAGCTGAGGGGCATCTTACCTCTTTCCCAATTGGTGTTGCCATGGCACTCAGAAGACCAGGAATCCTTGTACAAAAGTTTTAAAAAGCTTAAATGGTAAATTTACAGATTTGTGAGGCCTGGTCTCAAGTCTGACCTTAGCACTCTATAAAAAATGGGGCTTTTCAATGGAAGAAATTTAATAAAGAATCGGTGGTAGTGTCAACCTTTACTCTCATGATATTTCAGTCTAGCCTTTTGGTTGTTTTTTTTTTTTAATATTTAATTTACTTATTCATGAGAGACACACACAGAGAGAGGCAGAGACATAGGCAGAGAAAGAAGCAGGCCCTATGCAAGGAGCCCGATGTGGGACTCAAACCCAGGAATCTGGGATCATGCTCTGAGACAAAAGCAGACACTCAACCACTGAGCCACTCAGGTATCCCAAGCCTTTTGGTTTTAATGAGGTCTGTCATTACTATTGGGTTACACCATTCCCAGGAAAGCCTTCCTTTACAGTCAGTACTTCCGGAACTCCTTAAAAAGTACTGGGTTTTAGGGCAGCCCTGGTGGCCCAGCAGTTTAGCGCTGCCTTTGGCCTGGGGTGTGATTCTGGAGATCTGGGATCAAGTCCCATGTTGGGCTCCCTGCATGGAGCCTACTTCTCCCTCTGCCTCTCTCTCTCTCTCTCTCTGTCTGTCATGAATAATAATAATAATAAAAAAAGTACCGGGTTTTGTTCCCTAAATCATCGGTTTGGTTTTTACCCATTGTAGTATTTTTCTACAATTAGGAGTAAATGGCCTTAGGCCATTGGTTTAAAATTAATAACTTTAAAAATATTTCATTCCTGTTTTTTACTAGTTCCGTTATTTATTGTTTACATAAGTTTTTTTTTTAATAATTTTTATTTATTTATGATAGTCACACAGAGAGAGAGAGAGAGAGGCAGAGACACAGGCAGAGGGAGAAGCAGGCTCCATGCACCGGGAGCCCGACGTGGGATTCGATCCCGGGTCTCCAGGATCGCGCCCTGGGCCAAAGGCAGGCGCCAAACCGCTGCGCCACCCAGGGATCCCTGTTTACATAAGTTTTAATAGTAACAAGAAAGTTGTCACCCATGGTCCCATCACCCCAACACATAATGTTTTCCCATGTATTTTTCCAGTTCTTGACTAAAATGCACACATAATCAAAGGGTTAGGTGGAATTTTTCAGTCTTATCTACTTACTTAGCATTAAACAATAAGCGTTTTCCCAATGATTTCTTAAATACCTGCATAGCAGGGGTTCTTGGGTGGCTCAATCAGTTAAACATCACACTCTTTTTTTGTTTTAAGATTTTATTTATTCATTTGAGGGAGAAGCAGACTGTCTGCTGAGCAGGAAGGTCAACAAGGGGCTAGATCCCAGGATCCCAGGACCCCAGGCTCATGACCTGAGCTGAAGGCAGACACTTAGCTGACTAAGCCACCAGGCACCCCAAGTGCCGGAATCTGATTTCAGCTCAGGTCATGCTTTCAGGATAATGAGATCGAGCCTCATGTTGGTCTCCAAACTCAGCACAGAGTCTGCTTGTCCCTCTCGCTCTGCTTCTCTCCTTCTGCTCCCCTCACCACCTCCATTCTCTCTCTCTCTCTCTCTCTCTCTCTCTCTCTCTCACACACACACACACACACGTAAATAAATAAATAAATAAATAAATAAATAAATAAATAAAATATTTTAAAAAATACTTGGGGCACCTGGATAACTCAGTCAGTTAAGTGTCTGCCTTCGGCTTAGGTCGTGATCCTGGGGTCTTGGGATGGAGCCTGGCCTCGGGACCAGCTCCTGTTCAGCAAAGAGTCTGCTTCTCCCTCTCCCTCTGGTCCCTCCCCACCACCCCGGCTTGCACGAGAGCTCTCCCTGTCTCTCAAATAAATAAAATATTTAAAAGGAAATAAATAAAATACTTGTATTGTATTCTGACTTGTAGATTCATGCTGTACAAAACTCTTGCCCAAATGGTAAACATTTGAATTGGTTCCAGTTTTTCACTGACATTTAATTGGGTTGAACAAGCAAATTTTTGCCCATTTGGCTCTATTTATTTTCCAAAATCTTAATTGACCTTTCCTTCTATCAGGTTCTTAATTACTGAATTAATCTGAAAATTTTTACAATATTTTGAGATGTAATTGACATAAAATAAATACAATTTAGTGTACAGTTTGATAAATTTTGATATATGCATTTACTCATGAAACCATCACCATAATCAACATAGTAAACATATTCATCACCCAAAAGTTTTCTTGTGCACCTGTGTAATCTCTCCCTCCTGTCCCTTCCTCTCTGCTCACTCCCCAGGCAACTGTTGATCTGCTCTCTGTCATATAATTTACATTTTCTAGATGTTTACATATTTTTTGAAAGATTTTATTTATTTATTCATGAGAGACACACAGAGAGAGAGGCAGAGACACAGGCAGAGGGAGAAACAGGCTCCATGCAGAGAGCCCGACGTGGGACTAGATCCCAGGTCTCCAGGACACACCCTGGGCTGAAGGCAGCGCCAAACCGCTGAGCCTACCCGGGCTGCCCTAGATGTTTATATTAATGGAATAATAGAGTACATATTCTTTTTCCCTGACTGCTTACATTCAATTCCGCTACATCTTTGCCAACACTTGGTATGCTTATTAATCTTTTTAATTTAGATAGATGTGTAGTGATTTTAATTTGCATTTCTGTAATGACTAATGATTTTTAACATCTTTCATGTGTTTGCCATGTATATACTTTCTTTGTGAATGTTCAGTTTAAATCTTTTGCCCATTGTTTTATGGGATTTTTATTGTCATTGAATTTTGAGAGTTCTTTATTCTAGATGCAAGTCTCGTATCAGATATCTCCTGTGCAAAATTATTTTCTCCCAGGCTCTAGCTTGTTTTCTCATTTTCTTAATAGTGTCATCTGAAGAACAAAATTTTAAATTTCTATGAGATCCGACTTAATTTCTCCTTTCATACTTTTGGTGTTATATCTAAGAAGCTATGCCTAACCCAAGTTCATAAGGATTTTCTCCTATGTTTTCTTCTAGAATTTTTATAGTTTTAGATTTTACATTTAGGTCCATGACCCATTTTCACTTCATGTCTGTAAGTGGCATGAAGTATGGTTTATTATTATTGTTACTGTATGTGAGTATGTATAGTATATTCATGGTGTATATATGAATATATACAGTATATTTATAGTTATCCTAGCACCCTTTGTTGAAAAGACCATCCCTTCTACATTGATTGCATTTGCACCTTGGGGAAAAAAAAAATCAATGTCCCTAATGTGGGTCTCTTTCTAGGCTCTTTGTTCTATTCCATTATCTTCTTTGTCAATATTTAATGTCAATACCACACTATTTTGATTACTTTAGCTTTGTAATAATTCTTGAAATGAGGTAGTGTTAACCATGTTAATTCTTTTCCCAAATCATTTTATCTAGTGTAGGTCCTTTCCATTTCCATATTAATCTTAGCATCAGCTTGTCCATTTCTAGAAAATTTCTGCTGAGATTTTGATTGTGATTGCCTTGAGCCTATAATTAATTTGGAGATAATTAACATCTTAACGATGATGAGTCTTTTAATCTATAAAAAGAGACCCATTTATTTAGGTCTTTAATTTTTCTCAGCAATATATTATAGTTTATAGTGTACAGATTTTCCACATTTTATCAGATTTAGCTTTAAGTCTTTCATATTTTTATGCTATTTTAAATACTGTTTTTTTTAAAGAAATTTTATACACCAGCCCTTTATTTATTGATTGATTGATTGATTTATGATATTCACACAGAGAGAGAGAGGCGCAGAGACATAGGCAGAGGGAGAAGCAGGCTCCATGCACCAGGAGCCTGACGTGGGACTCTATCCCAGGTCTCCAGGATCGCACCCCGGGCCAAAGGCAGGCGCTAAACCGCTGCGCCACCCAGGGATCCCTTAAATACTGTTCTTAAAATTGAAATTTTAGGGCAGCCTGCTTCTCCCTCTGCCTGTGTCTCTGCCTCTCTCTCTCTCTCTCTCTCTCTCTCTGTCTCTCATGAATAAATAAATATAATCTTTTAAAAAACTGAAATTTTAATTGATTACTGATTATTTGCTTACTGAAATACCTCCATATTTATAAAATACCTTTTATCCTGCAACCTTAGCTAAAATCAGTTATTCTCCTAACTTTTGAGGGGAGTCCATTGGGTTTTCTACATAGACAATCATGTCAGTTATGTATAAAGTTTTCCACATTGAATGCCTTTTATTTCTTTTTCTTGTCTGATTGTCTGCTCCAGGACCTCCAATGCAATGCTAAATATAAGGAGTGAGAACAGACATCCTTGTCTTCTTCCTAATCATAGAGGGAAAGCATTCAGTCTTTACCATTAAGTTTGAAGTTAGATATATGGTTTTTTTTTTTTAATTTATTTATTTTAGAGTGAGAGAGAGCAAGCACACAAGCAGGGGGTGGGAGGGACAGAGGGAGAGGGAGAGAGAAACTCAAGCAGACTCCCCACTGAGCAAGGAACCCAGCGTGGTTGTCTTCCTCATGATCCTGAGATGAGACCTGAGCCAAAACCAACAGTCGATTGCTTAACTATGCCACCCTCGTGCCAGTATAGTTTTTTTTTTTATAGATGTCTTTTATCAGTTTGAGGAAATTCCCTCCTATCTTTAGTTTTCTAGGAGTTTTTATCAGTAATAGGTATTTGATTTTTATCAAATGCTTTTTCTGTGTCCGTTGAGATGATCGTATGGTTTTTCTATACCACCACCCACTTTCTGATATAGATACTTTCCCCCACCACACTTGGATTTTGACATTCTGTACCAGGACACCAGGTCACCCTTCTGTGGAGATACCTTCTCACCTTGCTTGAGCTCTGAATCCATATTCTGGGCCACATTTCCCCCAAGATGGAGGCCCATCTCACTCCACTTGGGCTTTAAAACCCCATGTCATGCTGCTTCTCTGGATGTGCCTCTTCAGCCAGCTCAGGGTCTGTCAGCTTGTTGTAGGCCAAACCCATGCATGGACATCCTGTTCACCCTGCTCAAGCTCAGAAGTGCCAGGCAGCACTTCTGGGTGGATATCCTCCTTTCTCTGCTTGGGTCCTGCCAGCTGCTGGGCTACTATGCTAACTAGACTTGCCCTCATGTACTCTCATCTGCTGATGCAGATTCCTGTCTTGCTGTGTTCCAGATAATCATTTTAGCAGAATTGTTCATTAAGGGGAAGAAAGACAAGAGGAAGGAATATTTGCATTTTTAGCAAGTTCCCCAAATGAGTTTTACAGTTATGTTACAGTTGATCAATAGACCTTACTTTGATAAAAACTGGATGAGAGCAAGAACCCAAATACTTTGATATTAAAAATAATTTGGGAATGTGATTTAGAATGTGCATTGACACATAAGTGGGAAATAGCTCATTGTTTTCTTTAAAAATTTTACCAATAAGAGAAATAGTCTATATGAGATTAATAGAGTATCCCAGATGTCAGTAAAGCAGAGCATTATGTGAAAGCACTGTGGTTAATGTTAGTTTCCTGAAAACTCCACGGATGAGCTTTACGTGGATAATGATAAGGAGTGACAGTGGTGAAATACATTCTGTGCTTTTAGTAGGAGGATCTACAACATCACATGGCAAAGGTAGTCAATACAGGAAGGGTTAAAAGATAGAATCTACCATCAGCCCTTAAGAAACTCATCATTAATCTCTTCTTCAAGGCTCTCCTTATTAGGGCATCTGCTCTCCTCCAGATCTTTCTCTTTCCCAAACTATCAGATAGTTCATTCATCCTAGCAAACTGTTCTTTTTTGGCGCCCCCTTCCCACATGCCTGGTTTGTTCTCTCAGATTTCCCGTTTTCACTTTCACCTCTACCCTTTCTCTCGTTACTCCAGCAACTCATAGGAGTGATGAACAAGACAACTCAGAAGGAGGACAGGCAGGCAACTGGTGAATGCTCACATCTTGCTGATTTTCTGCCTGCTACAGGCCATTACTAACTACTGACAGGTTGGGGACTCAGGCATTTGCCTGTCCAGATCAGAGTTGTGGGAGAAATATTTTAAGTGTTTCCATAGCTGTGTAATTGTACCATCCTTCACCTTGATCAAGTTCACATGTCACTTCCAGATTAGGTTAGGTCTCCCTGAGGTTCACTGTGTTTGATGCCATCAATAGCCGGTATAACTAAATACTCACTTGTGAAATTCTTAGCTTACTGCCTGTTTGTTTCTCGAACTAGAATGTGAGCTCCTCACGGACAGGGAGGGTGCCTCTGCCACTCACCAGCCGTATCTCCATCTTTTTTGCACAGCCAATCCATTAACAAATGCTGTGAGCCCTGCTCCCAATCCAGCCACATTTTGCTGCTCTATCACTGTCAGGATCCGGGCCCCACCATCTCTAGCCTGGATTGTACCATGACCTTGAAGGCTGGTCCTGCTGCCGCTGTGTCTGGTTAAGGTCTTATCTCCACATGGTGGAAGACTGATCTTTGACAGTTGGAGAAAATAGATAGCAAATCAGGTTTCTGCTGTGCTCAAAATCTCCCTGTGGCTCCTTACCGTTGGAATCTGACCTCTGGTTCCAATGGTTGATGGGCCACAATCAGCCCTTGGAAAGGACCCTGATTTGTAGTTTGTCAGTGTTAGTGCTGTAAATAATCTCATCCTGGCCTATTTCAAGCTTCTTCCTTTCCTTCCTCCTTCATTTCCTTTTTTTTCCCCTTTCCTTCCTTCCTTCATCCCTTTTCTTACTCTCTGTCTCTATCTCTAGAATGTACATTGTGTGACAGGGAAGATCCATGTTTGTCTTAGTCATTGCTTACAGGTGCCAGGCACATAATAGATGCTCAATAAATATTTGTTGAATGAATGATTGATTAAATGGGTGGATGATCCATTCTTAATGCTGTATTTCCAGCATTTAAGAATTGTTCAAGGGTAGACAGCCTAGTTTTCAAATAACCCGATAATGTTCAGCACTTTCAAATTCACAAAGCACTGCCTCACACATCATCTCATATGACCCAGGCACCATCCTTAGTAGAAGCCAGGGAAGGTGTTTGTCTCCCCACTTTACAAATGGGGAGATGAAGACTCAGAGGGGTAGAAGTGTTTGCCCCAGGTCTCACCACAAATGACAGTATCTGCAGGGTCTGACTCCCAGTTTGGTTCTCTTCCCTGTGGCGGCCGGTGACTGGTTTTTGGGAGAAACTCAGCAGGGAAGCATGACGCTTCAGGGAGAAAGCTCTTGTCCCAGAGAAAGCTCTGTTTCTCTTGTCCCAAGAAACAGGAGAAAAAGGGAAGGAGAGCAGGAAGAGGCAACTGATAATAGGAGAGAGGCCTCCTTAGGCCTCCACCAGTTGTGTCTTTCACCTCAGCCAGTACCATGGTGATTTCAGACCCAGTTCCTGTTCTTCTCACTAGATTCACCCTGTCCCCTCCCCGGACAGGGAGGGCTGAGCGCCCCACCCCTGTCCCAGCCCACACAGAGCAGGATCACTCCTAGTATCCCTGTTGTCGTCGTCGTCTTCTTCTTTCTTCTTTCTTCTTCTTTCTTCTTTCTTCTTCCTTCTTTCTTTCTTTCTTTCTTTCTTTCTTTCTTTCTTTCTTTCTTTCTTTCTTTCTTTCTTTCTTTCTTTCTTTCTTTCTTTCTTTCTTTCTTTCTTTCTTTCTTTTCCTTCTTTTCTTTCTTTCTTTCTTTCTTTCTTTCTTTCTTTCTTTCTTTCTTTCTTTCCTTCTTTCTTTCTTTCTTTTCCTTCTTTTCTTTCTTTCTTTCTTTTCTTTCTTTCTTTCATGAGAGACACAGAGAGGCAGAGACACAGGCAGAGGGAGGATCAGGCTCCCCATGGGGAGCCCGATGCAGGACTCGGTCCTGGGGCTGTGGGATCACGCCCTGAGCGGAAGGCAGACACTCAACCACTGAGCCACCCAGTATCCCAGGTGCCCTAGTATCCCTGTCTTCTTACACGTGTATAGAACCATAGAAGAGATTGCAAACTGGAGACCTAGAAGCTGAATTCCGTTCCCAGGTATGGCTTATTTAGCTCCTGTAACTTGAACCAATTTACAAGGCAGGAGATTCTACATGGGTAAGTGGGGGTTTTTTTTTGTGTTTTTTTTGTTTTTTTTTTTTGTTTTTTTTTGGCAAATAGGAAACTAGCCATTATTGACTAGGCTGACTGTGGCCACCCCCTGAGACCAGACAGGTGTGTCCAGTTCACCACCATCCCCACAATTTCCTGTCACCTCTCCAACCTTGAGGACAGCTGCCAACAGCCATTTATTTTCATGTTTGTGCTGTTTTCCTTATTGTGGAGAAACATACTTCTGAACTTATTTTCCCTACCAAAAGGAGGAAGACAAAATACATAGGGCCTCATGATGTCATTACATGATGACTGCCAGTCACTTGAGTCCCTGAGCCCTTGGATTACATCCTGCTTTCAAATACACACTCTCAGTCCTCTGGGCAATCCCACAAAGAAGGCTTCGAGAACCTCCATTTAGATGAGGATCCTGGAGTTCAGAGAGACTGAGGGGCTTGCACAAGGTTTCATAACTAATTAGAGGCAGTCCTAGAACTTGAACACAACATCTCACTGGGTATGGAAATCCACACAAATGGCAATCGCAGCTCCACACTTTGCCTTTGTGTTCACCAGAAAGCAGGGAGTACCGCTTCAAACAGCCCTTGTGTACGCTGCCACATGCCCATTAGGTGGCGCCCTAAGCCAACAAAGCTTTCCAGAACAATGCCTTTGTGGAAACTAGTTTTCTTCCATTATTACAGAATTTTAGTCAGACCCTTTATCCTTCCTTTTTCTTTCTTTTAAAATAATGGTCTTTCAACACACAATATAGCGTGGACTTCGTGCCAGGCATAAAATGAAATTTGCCTTAATCCATCACCTAGGGAGAAAGTGTTTGTGTCACAATTGACATCTGTTAAATTTTAAATGAAGTAAGCAAGCAGTAAGAAGGTCTGAAATACACTCATTGTTCAAGAAGTCATGCAGACACTGATCAGCTGCTCTGTACAATTAAGAATAAAACAAGCACCTTTTCTTCCCCAACAAGCATTGCTGAAAGCCTCAGTGAGGAAAAAGGCAGAGGATGGATGGACTTAGACTCCATGAAGTTAACACTTCCATTTCAGGTTCAGGCAAATTGGCTAGGCACAGCAGGGATGGCTACTCTGACAGCTCCATTGTCCCGGCTTCTGGCCAGAGGGCTGAATGGAAGGAAGTCTAGGCCTCCCCCTCCTACCTACTACTTTTTTTTTTTTTTTTTCTTTGCAAAGTAAGTATGAGAAGCTTCATCCAGATTAGCTGGATCAGTTTTAACCATCAGCATATTATTATGGCAAATCTATTCGTAAATCAAAATACATTTGCTCTTTTGTATTTCATACTAGCAAGGAATTTGGAATCAATCTCTCCAGGGCTAGCCCTTGCCATCCTTTATTCAAGGTACATTATTAAAAAGAGAATGACAGCAGATACAGTTTTGACATGCAGTTTAAATATCAGTTAATTTGTTCCTTATAAAGATGTACCAAGATTATCAAATGAGAAAGTGAAGATTTGCCTATAAAATAAAATATCATAATTGCAGGTTGAGGGTATTTTGGATGTTGGTATTTTTTGAAAAATATGAAGATCAGCGAAAGCCTTTCAACTCAACCCTTTGTTTTGTCTTTTCTCTGATCCCTATAATTAGGTTAGTGTCTATGGCAGTAAAAATTAGTACTTCCCTAATAGCAGACACATTTCCCAGCCCTCACTATGACTGAGTTGAGCTGTGTGGATGAGCTCTGGCAAATGGGAATGTGATTGGAAGGGATGAGTGCGAGCCACTCACAAACCAGTGTGGCTCTTTCATCTTTTCTTCCCCTGCATTGAAATCCTGGAAATCCCATGCTCCAAATGGTGTTCTTCCAAGATGACAGATAGACTGTGGGAAGCAAAACCCCCTTCACTGGACGTGTAACAAGAGTGAGAAATACTACTGTGTTATGTTAAGCCACTGAGATTTGGCCTAACTTGCATCAGAGCATATTCTATCCTATCCTGTCCAAGAAGGCAGGACTTCTCCCTTAGCTCATTGGAGCCTGATCACTACTCATGTTGACAATCTTTCCTTTGATTATATGAAATACTTCAGTAAAGTTTCAGTAAAGTTAAGATTTGAACGTAGGAAGTTTGGCTCTATGGTTTTCTCTCTAAACGACTCAGTAAATAAGAAAAAGACTTATTTTCTCACATGATAATAATTCTGAGGAGGCAGTACCAGCAATGACTGGTTCAGCAACAAAACAGAGTGCAAGATTCAGGATTTTTCCATCTTCCTAAGATGAAAAAGACTATTCTAAGCATGTTGCCTTTGCCTCGTGTTTGTTCCTTCATGGTTATAAGATGACTACAAGAGCTCCAAGCATCACATTCTTTTCTGGCAACATCCAAATGCCAGAAGCAGAAAATCTCTTTGGTCTCTCCTTTTTTAAGAGTGAGAAAAACTTTCTTAGAAGTCCTTCTGGCAGACTTCTCATTGGCCAGAATTGTGTCATATGCCTCATTTTAGAGCAATCACTGGCAAGGGAAACAATTATAATTTGAGACTGAGACTGATCAAAATTTGCACGTTGAGACTTCAGTGGGGCCTCGTCTCCAGAACTATCTGCTGCATTTCTGAACAGATAGAGTTTTCTGTTATATGCATAGAAGGAGGAGGTGATCACTATTGGGTTGATGACCAACATTTTCAGCTATGATTGTCCTTTACCTTTATGAGGCTTGAGGTCAGGGACATCCCTGTGGGCTGAGGATTCCTCACCCTTGATTTCTTCCTAAGGCCTCTGATTCTTTTAGGTCACTATGGAATCTATGTATGAGAACTTGAACTTCATGGCACAACTCTGCAAAACCCTGTTTGCCAACTTCTCTCCTTACATTTCCCTCTACAGATCACAGGAACATGTGTCTCTTTAGGCTGCTCATACTAATTGCAGATTTAAACTATAAGCCCTAACACTCATAAAATCCTAGTTCCCCCTTGCAAAAATTCCCCAAAGTAGGACTTAATCTCACATGTTTTCCAAATCTTAAATCCAAAAGCAAAATCGATTTACCATTGTGCTGCAACTAAAACTAAAAGTTCTCGGCTTTGGGGACACATATTGGTGTTAGGAATCTCTCTGATACGTTTACATTTTGTTGAACTATTCAGGTTAAAAGAAATGGACAAAGCTTTCTTCCACATTTATAGCAGCCGCAGGAGACCTCTCGGAATAGCCAAAGTGAAGTAGTCCTAGGACAAATCATTTTACTCTGTGTTCATAAAGTGGATACACTGCTTTGAACATCTGTGAATTTTCCTTTCCCTTCCTTTTTCTGAATGCTATCCCTAAGCCAGTTTTAATGTATTTCCAATAATGAAAACAAAACAAACACACTTAACCTTCAAAAATGGAAGATAGGTACAATCATTTCAGATTTTGAAATAAATGTGTATAAACATCTGGTCACCCAAATCTAGATGATCCTTCTGCAATTACTAGATGAGTAAAGCTCACTCTCTGCATTTATTCTGGAGCTTATGTGAGGTGGCTGTGATTTAAAAAGAGCAAACTCTGGTCATAAAGTCTTGTAGTAGTTGTAATTTCTCATTAAAGAGTGAGGTAACAAGTTTCCCACCATAGGAAGGATTTAAGCAGAGGATAATGACTTTGTGTCCAAGATGCCTGAATTAGTAGAGGTTGAAGATAAAGAATTTAGTTAAGCTCTCTTCCAAAAGATTCTAGGCTAAGTCAGGAAAAACTATGTTCATATGGTGCTTTATAAATCATAAAAACCTTAGACATTTTTTTTTCCTTATCATTAAGCTTCAAAACAACCCTGTCAGGTAGGTGTGTTTACTACTTTCATTTTAGAGATGAAGAAATTGAGATTCAGATAGAGGTTAAGGGATTTATCCCAGGGTCATACATTTGGAAAGTGGAAGGTCTTAGAACTTATGAGTCAAAGGTATCTTCACACCCAGAGGAGAAGGGATGGATGAGAGGCTGGGGCCATCACTCTGTGGCTGAGGTGGTGTCAGGGGCACCGAACTGCTAAACACAGAAAAATGGTTACTCTGGACCTTTGCCTTTTCTCCGAAAGCTGGCCCTTGGCAAAGCTCGTGTGTCTTCAGGGCTCCTTTTGTACCCTTTCTTGATTAGTGTAGATCTGAACTGTCCTGTCTCGTCAAAAGTGAAATTTGTGAAGCCCGTGGTTAAAATTTGCATGGCACTGCAGCCCCTTCCTGGAGCATTCCCTCTTCAGAAGGACCACCGGCAGAGGCGCTCTCAATGAGGGTGCTGGGAGGCCCTTGGCTTGGGCACGGGAGAATGGGGCATTTCTGTCATGGGGTCTGTTCAGTCATGCCTCGCTGGCTACTCCACCTAGTGCGAATTGTGTGAGAGCACAAAGGACAATACTGCCACTTGGTTGGGGGAAGAATGCTAGTGGAGGGGACAGGATGTCCCGTTTCAGTTCCCCCACAGCCCCCAGGCTCTGGCGTAGATGGGAGGACAAATCCCCTTGTGTAAGGGCCTGGGAACAGAGCTTTCTTCCACGCACTTCTTCCTATCAGATTCTGCCCTATTCTGGTAATTCAATGGGAAATGAATCCACCCAGGAGTCTGGGCTGGCCCCCGAAAGGAAGGTAAAAATAACAAAGAGAAAGTCATTGCCAATTTTAGAGACCATGTGTTAACAGGAATAAACAGGAATACAGCTGAGTGGGAAAATGGGTGTTTCACCATGGGTCGTATCTAAGCAGGCAATAGTCAAGCCAGAAATGTGCTTTGTATCTTTTTCCATTTGGATCAGCCAGTGGGGGTAAATGAGAGGGAATAAAGTATACATAGATTGCTTTGAATATAATATATCTAGGCTTAAGAAAAAACAAAACAAACATTGTCTTGCTACTCCTGATGCAACTAGAATCTGGAAGACTTTTTTTTTTCTCTCTGTCTATCTTTGACCACACAGTAGGAGTTTGGGGCCTTCTGGCAATATGTTTTCTGACTCTGGGGACCTGGAGAGAGGTGCAGTGACTTAACACGGGTTGCACAGCTTGGAAATGTGAAGTTGGGATTCTCACATGGTCTCCTGACTCCCTATCCGGTGTCTTTCTGAACACCTGGATGAGACACAGGCCTGAGGAAGGGCCAGGTACCCCACTCCACAGCAGGCTAATTTTTGTCATGCTTTGTACCCCAAATACTTTTGCCCAATCAACTCCACTAGAGGCATCTGCTGTCACAGGGGACAGATGTCAAGGCATAAAAGCAGAAGCAGATGTCTTCCATTTCCCACACCAAGGTTTTAGAGATGCAGAAACTTAAAAACCTGAGCTCTAAGAAATTAAAGCCCTAAGTTTATGCCAGAAACCATAGATTTGGAAGAATAAGTGAGATGGCAAGACAAGAGCTGGTTCTTATCACTCTAAAGAGTGGAGAAGAGAGGAGAGGCTTAGGGAACAGGAGAATTTGGATGTTAGTAAGTCTCACTGAGAAAGGACTCTGCCTTGCTCCCATTACCCACATTTCACATGCACCCAAGGGTGAAGTGAGGATCTCTGAGAGGGATGCAGCCTTAGAGAAGCCTTAGAAATGGGGCAGTGACAGAGAAGAGATCTTCATGGACCAGTGCCAGAAAACACAGGACAAGCAAGGATGGTTCAGGAAAAGACAGAGTGGGCAGTGATCTGGGGGGCCAGGTGGCCCAGACTTCATCACCACATAAGCCCCCTAGAATGTGGACACAAACCTGGGAGCAGAGCCCAGTTATGCCCCAAACTATACACATTTGCCATTTTCATTGTTTAGAAACGATCAAACAGCAGTAATTTCACATTACTTAGCATATCTTAGGAAACCTAGAACTGCTGGCAATTTAGTTTCTATCATCCGGCAGAACAGAGGGATGAAATGGAAATCAGATTCAGTCTAGTCAAACAAAGACACAGTACTTCTTACCTCCCTGCCTGAAGGCTGCATGTTGTGATCTCTACACAGAATGGCGGCAACACTAATCAATTCTTGAAATGCCCAGTGGTTCAGATCAGAGCCAGTGGGCTCCAAGATTGTCAGCTCCCATTACAATGGATTGTCCTCCACACTCCACCCTTTGAGACTCACACAGTCCCAGTGTCTGGATGGAGCATGCACAGAAGCAGGGAAATCTCATTCCTTCTTTACAGTTCAGTGCAGTGTAGTATCTCATCTATGTCACAGGAACATGGGAATGTAGGAGCCTACACATCATCACCTTTACTCTTTAAGTGGGTTGATTTTTGCTTTGGGCTTCTCACCAGGGTAAGGCAAGCAGGGGTGGGGAAGCTTGGTTCCCACTGGCTGAGGCATGGTTGCAAGGAAGTTGCTGGTAAACTCATTAGCCCTCATTCCTCCTTCATGACCCCCTGGGCAATAAGTAATGATAGGAGTCTGGGAATAGTTGAGGAAGCGATTACCACAGAGGTCAAAAGGTATTGCTCCTCCCAAAGAAGCCATAACTGGGGTGGGTAGTACAATAATAAGGATAACACTGTAGTATATAGTGGCCCTCAAATTATGTGCCAGAGCACCCTGAGGAATCTCAGTGAACAGAAGAACACTACAGGATAGTTTAGATTTTTGAAGGAAACTCATTAACTTCTCTCAGGTACTAAGTAAATAAAACTAGTAGCTTAGAATAGTCACAGTTTCAATATTAGATCATGACATCATGTCTTTGTAAAGCTGGGTTTCAGATGGTTATTATGATAAAAAGCATGCTGTATGCATAAATGAGTATAGAATGAGAAATGACAATGGTGGTATCCAATGTGAGCCCAAGGTCTGAGAAGTTATGCAGTGCCAAATAGGCACATAGATCTCATTATTAAGAAATTGTGGTTATTTAAAAACAAAATAAAAACACTATCTCTTATTTCATTCTATATATATTATTTTTTAAATAGTTACTAGATTCATCAGGATGTGTTTTTTTTAATTCAAGTATAATTAACATACAGTGTTCTATTCGTTTCATGCATACAATATAGTGATTGAGTTCTATACATGACTCAGTGCTTACCGTGGTAAGTGTAATCTTAATCCCCTTCACCTATTTCATCCTTCCCCACTCCCAACCTCCCCTCGGGTAACCATTAGTTTATTCTCTATAGTTGAGTCTGTCTGTCTGTCTTTCTTTTTCATTTCTTACATTCCACATATGAGTGAAATCATGGTATTTGTCTTTCTCTAACCTATTTCACTTAACATAATACCCTCTAGATCCATCTGTGTTGTTGCAAATGGCAAGATCTTGTTCTTTTTAATGGCTGAGTAATGTTCTGAGATATATATGGTAGATAGATATAGATATATAGAAGATGGGATGGCTAAAATGCACTTGGGTCCCTGGATGTGTTACCCTGAAATGCCAGTGCCATAGCAGGTTATGTGGGAGAGAAACAAACTCCTGGGGTTTTTTGAGCTACTATACTTGGGGTCTCTTTGTTAAAGCAGCGTGGCCTGTTTCCTTGCCAATACAGCAGCCCTCAGTAAACATTGGTTGATGAGTAGTCTTGGCATTGATTTCGTCCATTATTTCAGATTTGAGATTTGCCCTTGCAACAGTAATAAAATAAGAGGTGGGTTCTGAAAAAATAAAAACATAACAACAAGGGGCCATGGAATATAAGGGTAAACACCAGTCACTTACTAGTTATTTAAAGTAAGTAATTTGAGTGTCAGTTTCCTTCTCTATAAAATAATTTATCTACCTAGTATACATTATGGTGGTGGAGATTGAATAAAATAATAATCATGAAAATACTTTGGGAAGTGTGTGTGTATATATATATATATATATGTAGACTTCATTAGGCTTGTTGGTAGGAATGAAAGCCTGAAATTAGTGCAGAGTTTGAATAGTGAAATTTCTCCTTTTTTAAAAAAAACTAACTTTATTTGTTCAAAAGCAGTTCAGAAACACATTTACACACTGCAATTCAGAGGTTAAGTTTTACCAAATAAAGAATCCCCTTGAGAATCAAATTCTGGCCTCAGGAGCTTACCTCCTTAAATGATTTATTACCAATAAATTCATCAGGTTCCAAAGCATTTAATTCTCTCTTAAGTGGTTAAACACTCTTCCTTTCATTTATTAGAGACTCTTTTTGTCAGGGCACCTGGGTGGCTCAGCGTCAGACTCTTGATTTTGGCTCAGATCAGGATCTCAAGGTCGTGGGATCCAGATCCCTGACAGGCTCTGCACTCAGCGAGGAGTCTGCTGGAGATTCTCTCTCTTCGTCTCCCTCTGCCCCTCCCCACCTCAAATAAATAAATCTTAAAAAAAAAAAAAAGATTTTTGTTTTTGTCAAAGCTAAAGCTACTGTTAAACTCTATTTCACCTCCTGTATGAGTTCTTGTCACGTCAGATTTCTGGGATCTGAATTAATAACTGTTTTGGATAAGTTAACTAAATCCAAGGAACCCAGTAAAGAACAATTTGAGGGGTGGCCTTGGAGTAGAGAGGAGTGCCTATAGCGGACATTAGTCATTCAAAGGCTGCCTGGCATCTCCTCCTCTTTGTGCTTATCTCCTCTTGGATTTTTCTATCATGAGGGGCCTTAGGATGTAGGAACATAGTCAGGGAATAAGCCTCTGCCTCTTGGACTCAGCTTCCCTCTAGGCTCTGAAACCTGGAAACCACGGTGCATCTCAGTCTAAGGAGGTGTTTATACCAGGTAGTTCCTGGGACAAGATCCTTTTCAGAATCCCCTAGTTCTGGGACCACAACCTAACCATCATCAGTAAGTCCCAGATATTCTTCCGGTTATTCCCCTCTTTGTCTCAGAGAGCAGGAATAAATTTTTGTTATTTTTAAGCAGATAGTTTAATACAATGCCTTATTCTGAACAGTTTTTCATCCACTTTTTTGAGCTAATCTATATAGTGTTATTGGTAAAAATTGTTTAACAAGAAGGAGATCAGTGTGCTTTTAGAAGCAAGAAAATTCATTCCTGTCTCCATCTAGAATTCCTGAGTTGAACACTTAAGATAAATTTGGGAAAAAATCTGTGTTCTTTTAAAATGTAACCATGTCCATAATTGATATATTATGCCTTTTTCATATTCTTCATCTGTGTGGCTAGAGAAATTATAAAGAAAAGTTTCTGTTCCCAAAGGAGAACTCCTCTATGGAAAATGGGTTTTTAGTTTTTTTGAAAGCCACAATCATTCTTCTAAGAATGTTTATCTCACTTTACCAAAACATCATACAGTCCAACCTCATGGGCATTCTTTATTCTGACACGTATAACTCTGAATAAGAAGACCATCCATCTTGGAAGGATAAAAAAAAACATAAAGAGTTGTTTCTTTTCTAAATATGCTTACTGTTCAATTTAAAGGGTGTCTGTGGTGGAGAAGGGAAAGAATGGGTTTTTCTCAAAATTTTCAAGAGGCTCGTTATTCAACGTGTCTATTTTAAATGAATTTTATCATCTAAAATCATTAAACAGGGGATCCCTGGGTGGCTCAGAGGTTTGGCGCCTGCCTTTGGCCCAGGGCACGATCCTGGAATCCCGGGATCGAGTCCCGTGTTGGGCTCCCAGCATGGGGCCTGCTTCTCCCTCTGCCTGTGTCTCTGCCTCTCTCTCTCTCTCTCTCTCTCTCTCATAAATAAATAAATAAATAAATAAATAAATAAATAAATAAATAAATAAATAAATAAAAAAAATAAAATCATTAAACATTTAGGTTTATAGATATTGACTTTTTTGACTCTGGAAGTAAATTCAAAGGAAATGATGCAACACCAATGGGTATATTTTAGCTATATTATTTGCTCTGAAGAAGGGACTCTAGGAATGCAGTTGTCTTTTTGTGTGTTGAATTATTAAACTTGCCTTAGAGAGAGTGCAAGCAAGGGGAAGGGCAAAGGTGGGGGGGAGAGAGAGAGAGTCTCCAGCTGACTCCTTGCTCAGCAGGGAACCCAACCCAAGGACACTGAAATCATGACCTGAGCTGAAACCAAGAGACAGATGCTTAACCGACTGACCACCCACATGCCCAACTCCTTAATTTTTGATGCAGCTTTTCCTGTGCCAAATATCTAGTTCAGTCAGCTCCCTCAAGTTACCTACTTCCTTCCAATTCTCTTGTCACCATGTTGTTCCAAGTGGCCATGGCCTCCTACCCATATGAACATAACCTGTATCTACTTTTGTTGCCTCCATTCTCACCCCTGAGCCTCATTTTCTAATCCATATTCAATAGAGAAATATGCTAAAAACACAAATCTGGTCATTTTATTCTCTGTCAAATATAATTTGGTGTCTTTTCATTGTTCTTAGGATGAAAACCCAATCTTTAACAGGCTGAGAAGCCAAGCATTATGACTTTATTGTTAAGATTTTTTAAAAAATGCTGGTTCATTTTTTCAAAGAAATTCACCAGAGCTAGAGTTTGAAACTCATAACTTGCAATGGCCTCATCTTTCAGTAACTTATTATCAGTAAATGATCTGTCAAATTTCATACTTTTGACAAAGGAAAAAACACTGAAAGAGTGAAGCAACAGAAATGTCTGGTTTAATGGAAAGAAGATGTTGGAACTAAGCAAAAATGTTCAAACTGGCAAATATTGGAGCCAAGAAAGAATAGGAGAGAAAAACCAAGGCCATCCATCAGGCAGTGCTTGGGACATGCCCACATCCAGATTGGAACAAATGATCCTAAAATTTGAAAAATGTGTAGGCAAAATGTAACTTTGAGCTATCATCATTTTTTTTTAAGGGAAAGAAATACGTATGTGTGTGTATCAGTAGGAAATAAAAACAAAATGATATTATTTTAGAATAAAATTGTTCAGGCTGCAATAGCTCCCTCAGTGGGCAGTTGGCCATGCATCATAAAGAACATTGAGTGCCAGAGGGAGATCTTTAATATCGGAAACAAATAATAGCTCTGTTATAGCCTCTGACTTCAGATGAATTGGCCATTGCATTGACTTCCTCCAGAGCCCCAGCCTGCCTATAAGAAAGGACTCATGCAAAAATCGGTTTATTTTTTATTCCCCTAGCAGGAAATGATGGATCAAACATGCAGAGATTCACTGCTTGCTCTCTGGTGAGGTTCAGGAGACCTGTAAAACAGCATGGCTGGACTTGCAAGTTTTCCAGTCTCTACTGGGGATGCATCCTTTACAGAGCCTGCAATAGCATTTTCATTCTCGGGAGGAAAGTTTGGAGACTTACATATTAGGCAATTCTCATGTGCCACACTATATTCTGTGTTATCTTGGTAAAGTTTCACAATGTAGCTTATAGTTGTTCCCATTTTACAGATAGAGAGAGACAGCCTTAAAAAGAGAATAAATGTCTGCTGTTCCCTCCATGCTCAGCATCTTTCTCCCTTTTTCTGGTGCCAGAACTCTGGTTTTCTTTGAGGGGCCAGTCCTGGTGAGGGATTGAGCGGAGGCTCCCACTCATGGTATCCTACTCTCTTCTAGCTAATTCTATGCTTCTCTCAAAGAATCTCAATCTTGGCAAAGTACTACATGGATGGAAAATGACTGGAGCTCTCCTCAAGTATCTGCTGCCATCATGCCTTCTGTCCTTCCTAAAGCCTGTCTCTCCAGCTTTAATTCGAGTACATATTTTCTCACCTGAGTTGTCCAGAGTCAGTTTCTGTACTTTATCATCAGATAGCCCTGGCTGAAACAAGAGAGTCAGTAGCTCGCTGCAGATGTTCCCACTGCTCGTTCCTTCTCCTTACCCCCCACCCCACACACTGCCACACACTGGTGTTTGATGTACACGGGACCTGATCCTCTTTTCCATATAAGGAGAGTGAAAGGAGTGTGCACAGCAGCTCCAATTCAAGGGTTTAGGTTTGTGTTTCTCAGTACAGCTTCATTACACATGACATGAGCTCTATCTCAGTGTGATTTGAAGGTGACTGAATGGTCTGGAGGCCTCCAAGTATCCATTCTCTGAACTGCTTCTGTGTCTGAAACTCTATGAAAATCACTAGCTGTGGGACTGTTTCTCAGAGTTCTTGATGAGTAGCATTAAGCTGAGGGTTTAATTCTTGCATGATAATAGTTGTGTGTTTAATATCTATTGATTAATGCTTATATAATATTTTAATGAAATATTATTCATCACAATAGTGCATATATACACTTGAAAAGCAGCAGTATAACCCTGTGGGAGACACAGAAGAGATTGAGTCCCTGGAAAATAAAGTATTTGAGGATCTCCATGCAAAAACTCTGTGTGCTCTCCCCACACCCAAAAGCCTCACAGCCTACAGGTGGGGAACTGCTGCATTAATCCATGCTGTATTGTTATCACACCAGAAGGTTTCATTTATTCATCCATTCATTCATTCCATAGGGAATAGCACCCAAGCAGAGAAGTTGTGCTGGAGTCTGGCCTACTGCACAGAACCGTAGAGGACATGGATTGTGCAGGCACCTTTAAAAGGATATTTGACTTGGGGGGCAGCTTTAAAGACAAATTTTGCTGCCTTATGGTTTAGGGTGTTAAGTAACTTTTTCAGAGTCAGATACCCAGAACTGTGGCTCTTGGAAACTTCACACCCACAGTGTTCTGAAACCTCTCCAGGGCCAGTTTTTAAAGAAGCTGTGACATGCTGCTGTTCTCTGTGGACACACTGCATGGCTACAGTGAGCAAAACCTAAAAACCATATTTTCTTTGTCACTTCACCATTATCAGCCTAGGGATTCGGGAAATCAACCAGTTCCAAAGGTGGGGCATAGTTCTCCTCGAGGGACTAGAATATACTCCAGCCAAGCAAACTTGAGGTTCAGTCTCTTCATATATAAAATGCAGATGGCAGTACCTCCTATATCAGGTTTAGATTCAACTAGAAGGACAGAAAACACAGACTAACAGTAGCTTAAACAAGAGAAGCGTGTTTTTCTCTCACATAAACAAAATCTGGAGGTGCAGAGTCTATAACTTGTTTAGTGGCTCCCTGGTTGTTGTTTTTTTCCTGCCATTCATACCACATTTTTTTTCCACCTCATTGTCGTAAAAGCTGCTGTAGCTCCAGCCATTACATCTGCTTCTATTCATCTAGAAGGAGGAAGGGGCAAAGAAGGGCACACTTCCCTTTAAGGTCACCCTCTTTCTGGAAGTTGCATATGCCCCTTTTGGTTACATCCCAGTGGTCAGAAGTCAGTCACATGCCAAACCTAGCTGCAAAGGAAGCTGAGAAATGCCTTTATTCTGTGAGGCCAAATAACCAACTAAAATCAGGGATTCATTTACTAAGGAAGATGGGGAGAATAGATATTGAGATTGCTGGAAGATGAAATGAGTTAAATGCATGTAAGTGATCCAGCATGTCTTCCTGGCCCCTAGTGTAGGCTAGATAAACAGTAGTAGTAGTAAATCTATCCTTCCTTTCCAAGTTTCCTGCAAATGTTCCAATTTGGTCACATCTGCTTTTATAAACAGATAAAAAGCTGATCAAGCCTGTATATTTGGAGGTCTTTCCTTTTTCTAGTATTTTGTAATAGGAAACGGTTTAATTTTTAATATATCAGTAATCTTTTTAAAGTTCCTTGCCGTTCCTCAAGATTTCTTAGTAAAGGAATGGTCTTTCTTTCTGATCTTGTCATCCTTGGCTCTTCACTTTCCTTTGCTGTAGTTAAAGCTTACTCCAGAAGGCACATAAAAATGATGTCAGTATTATAATAAAATGTGATAAATGAAAAATACAAAACAACCATCTTTACGTGGCTTTGAAATTACTACTGACATTTGTGCCACTTTCTGAAAGGCCCCCATAGGGTCTGCCACTGTAGTCTGTGAGAGCTTGGACAAGTCAGTTCCCTGCGCTAAGCCTTGGAAAACAGGGCTGTGAGGCTGACGTGGAATGACTGATGGAAGGAAAAGTCTCAGCAGATGGCCTGGCACAATGTAAGTCTACCACAAAGGGTAGCTCTTATTTATTTTTTTTCTATCCAGAAAACTATCGGGCTTAGCTGGAGATTTTGATTGAGGTTTCCAGTTCATGATATTTTAGCTTTTGTTATAATAAAAAAATAAGTACTTAATAAGATTGTTCATAGCAGATCTATTCATAATAGCCACAAACTGAAAACAGCCCAGTCCATCAACAAAAGAGTGAATAAACAAACTCTGGCCTATTCATACAAAGGCATACTGCTCAGCAATCAAAAGGAATGAGCAACTAATATACACTACAACAAAGATGAATCTCAAAACCATTCTGCTGAATGAAAAGAAGCCAGACACAAAAGAGTACATAATGTATGATTCCACTTTTTTTTAAAGATTTTATTTATTTATTCATGATAGACACGCACAGAGAGAGAGAGAGAGAGAGAGAGAGAGAGGCAGAGACACAGGCAGAGGGAAAAGCAGGTTCCATGTAGGGAGCCTGATGTGGGACTTGATCCCCTGTCTCCAGGATCAGGCCCTGGGGCTGAAGGAGTGCTAAACCACTGAGCCACCTGGGCTGCCCTGATTCAACTTATTTATGGCAAAATTCATCTGAGGTTAAAAAAACAAAAAACAAAAAACAGAATAGTAGTTGCCTCTGGAGGGTAAGTGCTGAGCATGAATGAGAAAAGATCTGAGGAAACTTTCTGGAGTGATGATAATGTTGAGTATCTTGTTAGAGGTTTGGGATACATTTGTCAGAACTCATCTAATGCATCTTTAAATTTTGTGCATTTCCTTGAGTGTAAATTTTACCTCAGAAGTGAAAAAGAGATGCAAACAGATAGTGGGCTCTAGTGAATGATATGCATGCTGAAAGGTGTGGGGTGAGGTGTACTTGTGTCTGCAACCTGGCGATGCATCGAAAAACGAGATGGATTGATGATGTACTAATGGCTAGATATGTGATATAGCAGGTAAAGTAAACTGTTTTACATAGAACTTATATAGGAGGGTATGTAGGTGATCACTGTATAATTCTTTCAACTTTTTAGTGGGTTTGAAATTTTTCATAATGAAATGTTGGCAAACAAATCAGTACTTAAATAGGACAAGTAATTCCTGAACCTGTTATGTTTTCACTCACACATTCAAAAAAACTTTTACTGTATTCCTACTATACGCTCAACAGCTCGCCCTTTGTCCCCATACCTGAGACTGTCTGATCAGTGACCCCCAAACACACAGCGCCTTTTTCTTCCTCTCTGTCTCCACTAACCAAGCCCATCTTTCAAGCCTCTGTTCTGTTTCTGCTGCCTCTAAATGGTCCTCTGAGTATGCTCCTGCCCAGGGAATTGTCATTCTCCTTGAGCCCTGCTCATGGTTCTTGATCAAGTTGAGAAGGGCAGGCCGAGGCAGGAGGTGGGAAGTCCCAAGACCCCAGACAGATCTGGGCCTAAGCAGCTGGTTCTGGAATTGGAGGCCCCCTGCAGACTGCAGAGGCCTCAGAAAGCCAGAAACCCAAAGTGACTGCAAGTTGGTATGAATTTGCTTTATGTATATCAAGTCTCACTTTATATACAAGATACAAAATAATTCAAAACCTTTACACATAAAAGCTGGTCAAGAATCAGGTAATACTTCTGAGCTGTAAGCTGTGTGGGTTAAATGGTAGGTTTATGCTGGAGGCACTCTGGCCAGGAAGCAGAATTACCCTCTTGCTTTGGAAAGACTGTGCTTGAATTATGTGAATCTTGAATTATTTGAGGTCTCAGGGCAGCCTGACTCGTATAATGTCCAGCCTCCCTTGTAGGCCGAATCAAGAGAACTGGACTCTGCAGCATAGGGCATGAACACCAAGAGAGAAGAGCAGAGATCCCCCCGCTGGCAGAAAGCAAGAGGGAGTGTTGTAAAGGGTACACAGGCAAGAGAGTGTGTGGAGCCTTCACCGCTGGGGACAGGGCCAGGCCGGTGGCTGTGTTCTGCACTTGCTGCTGACACTGGTGCTTAAAGGAGGCTTTGGGCTAGTGTGAGCTGGAGGTGAGGGAGTCATTTCTGCCACCTCTAGCACCCTGCATCTGTTCCATCTCCAGGCTCTATGGATGATGCCTCCTAAGTCTTCCCCACTTTACCATCTTCTCCCCCATGGCCATCATCACTCCTCCTGGTTCAAGCCCTCCTCTGTTTCCCTGGGGCATTGCACTGTCAGTGACCTGGGCGTCTAGTACCCCTACCTCCATGCTGTCTCCCAACCCCTCCTCCACACTTGGGACAGAACAGTCTTCTCAAAATGCAAATCTGATCATGTCAACCTGATCAAAACCTCCAAGGGGTGAGAGGAAACCTCCCTGGGCTCCCTCTGCCCCACCCATTGCTCCACCCTCTCAGCTATGTCTGAATGCAGGTGTTATCCCTACCCCTCAATTCATTTGTGGAAATCCCACAAGTGGTTTTAGGAGCTGGGGCCTTTGGGAGGGGCTTAAGTCATGGGGGTGGCGCCTTCATGAATAGGATCAGGGGTCCCACTGCAGAGGCCCGACAGAGCTCCCTCACCCCTAACAACCTGCGAGTACAAAGCAAAGAGGCGCGAGGGTCCCAACCTGCCACCACGAGGAAACAGCTGGAGCCGTGATCATGGACTTCCAGCCACCAGCACCGTGAGAGATAAGGGTCTGTTGTCTATAAGCCACCCAGTCTGAGGTCTTGTGTTCCTGCAGCCAGAACTGAGACAGCACCCCGCTCCTTGCACTCCACCTGCCTGGCTTCCTTTGACCTCCCCTTGCTGTGTTTCAGCCTCGTTCCTGCCATCTCCCAGGGGCTGCAAGGCCATGGCACGAGCTGTTCCTTCTTCGCCCACTTCGGTCTCTTCCTCTCGCAGCTCGCAGATCAGCATCACTGGCTCAGGGACACCTTCTCTGCGCTCCCCGATGAGATCCCAACCCCCCTATTTTCAGCTACCACTATTCCAGGAGGCTCTGCCTGGAAGCATCTCTTACAGGAGTTATTTTCCATCATCTGGTGGAGTTCTGTCCTCGGGTGTGGGTTCCAGGAGGCACGGCTGGATTTGGCTCACTCTGTGCTCTGGGCCCCTTAGCTGGCTAAGGATAGATACCACTCATTGTTAATTGAAGGAAGGAGAAAAGAAATTGAAGGAGGAGGGCGTGATGTCCATGAGAGTGCCCGCAGCCCAGATCAAGGGCAGGAGCACAGGTGATCCAGTGGCCCTGTCTCTGTGCTCTGAAGTGCAGCTCCACCTTGGCATGGAAGCCACCCCTGGTGCTGGCCACTCTGGAGTGATGACTGAGTGCAACAGATCCCTAAGCCAGTCCTGTTCCTGTGTGGTTTGTGCCTATCTTTTCCAGGACAAGAAAGCAGCACCCATGACACCTTGCATGCAGAGGAAGCAAAGTCCCAGGGAATCAGCAGCAAATAGCCGTGAGAGGTATGAGAAGCAGTGTTTTACAGACTGTGGGTTGTGATTCATTACCGGGTCAACTGAGTGGGTCTCAACCACCTTTTTTCTGTTTGCTTGTTTAAAAAAAAAAAAACTGAACCAAAAAGTATAGAACAGAACGAGGTGCAGATATCAGGATATGTTGCAGAAAGAAGGTGTCAGTTTGGGGTCCTGAATGTTTTATTTCAGTTTTTTTCATGTAAGTGAGTTTCTACCAGGCTGTAGGGTGAAATATATTTCCCCATATTCCATGGATCATGGTCAAAAATGTTTGGAAAATTATGGTTTGCAGGATCATCTGGTTAAGTATTTCTCCAGGACACATTTATCAACCAAAATGTTCCGTTCGAAAGGGATTTTCTCGTCAAATATGGTAGAGGTAACTCAGAGCAAACCACTGATTTCTCGTGGAGAGAAAATCATCTCTGTAGAGCTCAGCTGGCTTGAAAAGCACAGGAGTTCAGGATGTTTTTTATTTTTTAAAAGATTTTATTTATCTATTCATAGAGACACAGAGAGGGGGCAGAGACACAGGCAGAGGGAGAAGCAGGCTCTCCATGGGAAGCCTGATGCGGGACTCAATCTCAGGACCCTGGGATCATGCCCTGAGCCAAAGGCAGACACTCAACTCCTTGGCCACCCAGATGCCCCCTCCCTTTTTTATTTTTAATCACCTTGAAATACCTATGGATTCTCTCCCTAGATACTACTATGGAGAGACATGACCCCCTCCCCAAAGTGGATTCTTCACTGCACTGTCCTTGTTGGTGTGATGGTGGGTCTAGGGAAGTGGCTGACCCCTCACTCGGGCAATGATTTTGTATGTACCTTCTTTGTACACTCAGAGACCCACTCCTATGACATGGATGCCAGTGGCTTTTTCCTATTATTCCTCAGTAGTTCTCCTGGCTGTATGTACACTCTCTCTCCTGGTCCTTCTGTGCCAAGTGCATTCATTTACAAGACAATGGCTTGTCACTGGGGTAACTCCTGGGCCATGAAAGAGGGAAGTTAAGTATCCCACATAGGGACTGAGCTTATGACCTGGCCTCATTCTTTACACTTGGTGATATGGAATGAAATAATCAGGTACTCTGCAATGAATGAAAGTAAGTCCTATCTGCCCAACAGAACACAGCTATTCTCCTATAATGGAAGGAGGTTAGTCTGATTTAGAGGACAGTCTGAGAGTCAGGATGTCTCAGTTCTAGACTGTGTCCTCGCCGTAGGACTTGGGCACACTCCTGGGCCTTATAAGTAAAGTCAAGGGTCAATCTAAGTGATCACATTGACACAGAACAATAGAAGTGAAAAGGACCTCAGAGGCTTTAGTTTGTGTCTCTGAGTGAACAGACGAAGAAACTGAAGCCAGAGAGGCCACGTAGCTTATACTGGTCCACACAGCACTTAAGTCACACAGCACAGAAAGGAATTCAGATGTCTGACTCCTAGTTCAGCCCATTGCCATCTGGCCAGCCTGTCATCCTCAGAACCCTTCTTAGCAGTATTTTCCAGTATGTAAAGTAACCACAGTAGAGGGACAGACGGCAAACACTGCTTATCTTAGAGGTCTTTAAATGGGCTCTAAAAAAAAGGACAGGAAACAATTACAGAAATTTTAATTGTTTAACAGCAGCACTCACATATTATGACATTTCTAAGTGCTTTAAAAAATCGTATTAGCTCCATATAAGTACATGAAGCATTTCCCCATTTCCCCTTGGTAAACCTTTTCCTTAATCCCAAGTAAATGGCATTTGCATTATTGGGTGTTTGTGCAATCTCTTAATTAATCAAGACTCAGTGCAGTGGCTAGAAATGCAGTTCAACCAATTTGAATAAAAAGGGGAATTTTGGCTCATGTGAGTGGAAGTTCAACCACAATTAGATTCAGAGACCTAAATAAAATTGTAGTTACTTCTTTTTCCTTTGCTGTCACATGCTGTTTAAACTCTGCATATCTCTGGTGATTGTGGCCTCATTTCTTCCTAAAGATACACTTTCTCCACATGGGGAAGTTGTTTGCCAGCAGCCCATTTCTAGTGCTCTTAACAAAATTTGAGGATTTTTTTTTCCTCTAACTCTAAATAAAAAATCCTAGGGAATAACTCTGATTGGGCATGCTAGGGTCACATGACCACCTATGGGCCAATCACTGGAAAGAGATGATTGGATTAATATGACTGCCTGGGCCTAGATCATGTGCCTACACACCTATGGTCAGGACATCCTCCTGGATCAACAGTCTCACTAGGATCTGATGACTAAGTCTGGGGAGAAGCACTCCCCACAACAAAATACAGAACCAAATATGAATGCTTAGCTGACTTGGAAAGCTAAGATTGTCTATGAGAGATAAGTAGTCTGCCTAAATTGCAGGAATGAGGTCATTGCTTGGGACAAATATTTACTGGTTTATATCATGTTCATAGCTTATATTTGTAAAAATAATGCAACATCAAGGATCTAATTCCATGGCGATCTAACTCCCATTCTCAATATTTTACCCTACATTCTACCTGGATATGACCACATTATATAATTCTGACCCGTAAGACATAAGTTCATGTTTTCTCTTGGTTCTTGGGAGAGCATATACATCCCAGATATGTATCTAGGAAGGTGTCATCTCTTCCCTCTTCTTTCTGATCGAAGATGGATGTGATACCTGGAGTTGCAGCAGTCATCTTGCAACCATAGGGAAGCCAAAAGAATTCTAAGCTACAAACCAGGGCCAGCAAGGTGTTGCCTTAAGACTTTTTGTTTCATAAGAAAAACAATCCCTCACTATTTAAATAATTAAAGTCAGGCTTTTTTTTTGGCTGATAACTTGCAGCCAAAATATTCCTGATACAATGCATAAGTCAGATTCATATGTAGCCATAAATAAAATCTTAAAAGTTATAGAGTCTGGTCCAGGTCTCTGTCTCTCAGAGTTTTTGGTTATCCATCCTTTCAAACTTTGGGGAAGATAAAGAAGATACTTTTTTTTTTTTTTTTTTTTTTTTTTTACCCAGAGGAAGCTTACATTTAAATAGAGCTTAAAATTTAGGCCAGTGTTGAACAAAGAATTCCTTCTCATGTTTAATTCCCCAATGCTGTAATTAAGCCCATTTGCTTTTTATTTCATCCTCAGTAGAGCTCAAGAATGGCTAGTTACCATATTTTTAAATAAAGAAGATGACTTAATTAAAAATACTCTTCCATCTCCATGCAGCGTGTGTGTGTGTATGTGTGTGTGCATACACCAACATGCATTTTTCAGTTTATTTTCTCTGGTTAATTAATACCAATTTCTTTGGCTTTCTTTATGGGTCTTACTTTGCAAACATCTAATCTTTATGTGATATTTGATCAAACAAAATTTACAGTTTGAGTTGTTAAAAACTTGTGTGGTCACCAACGATCTCTGATCTAACTGGAGAATAAAATTGTAAAGATTTTTTGGCCTCTTGCTTTTGAGTTCCTCCAGTCCCGAAGCTGGAACCACACAGCCTCTTTGCTGGGTGATTAAATCTTAATGTGGGTGACTCTGGCCTCAAATTCTGGGATCCAGATTGCCTTCAGGCAGAGGAGTCAGACACAGCCTAGGCTCAAAGACACCTGACTCTGAATGGAAGTCAACGGGCCTGCTGTGATAATTTTAACCTTGCTATCCTATCCTAGTTCACCATGACTGATTCCTCACATGGTCTTCAATTTCCTTTGCTAGGGGTATTTTCTCTGTCTGATCTTGAGCCTCTTCTGGTAACTCTTCCTTGATTTTCCCTGTGGCATTGCCCATTCTTGACTTCCAATCTGTGCAGTCCTAGTGCAAACAATTCCATCTTCAGCCTCAAGGGTAAGCATGTGACTCAGACCTGGAATATCAGAGGATCATGTCACCTTGACCATGGTGATTGGTTCAGAGATGGCCACGTGACCAAGTCAGGCTGCTCAAAGCTGAAGAAACTCAATGATGGGACTTTTGTAAGAATGATCTGGAAAGGAAAAAGCCCTTTCTTCACAGGGGTTGCTGAGCTTAGCCTACTGGCAGCCATCCTTCCACCAAAAGGGAACAAGCCTCCTAATAGAGCCCACAAATAGGGAGGGATAGGGAGAGAGAGAGAGAGAGGAGGAAGGGAGTCACTATGTGACTATGAGGTTAGCTCATAAAAACCAGTGGAGCTCTGGCATTTTGGAGTGATTTGTTGTTCAGCAATAGAATCTGGACCATGACTTAAGACATCAATACTTAGTCTCTATCCACATGAGTTATATGGCCTGATCCTTCCTGGTCCTATTTGGCAGCCCAAACAAGCCAAATTGTGGCAACATCTGTTGGTAGTCTTGCTGGCAAACACATTTGGAAAAGCTGTGGCTTTCCAGGTTTCCATCATCTGGAAATGGGAGATACTGGCATTTGTGGGTGGTCACTGTCCTTTCTCCAATGCCCTGGGGGTTTATGTATCAGGAATAGATGACGCTTTACTTGTGTGGTTAGGCAGATGAGTCAGGCTCTGTATTTTCCCTCCTGAACACATTTTACTTGTAAAATTAATAACACCTTCTGGGAAATTCCCAAATGTCAGGATTTGAAAATCCTAAAGCAGTTGTTAATTGTGTCTTGGTTTTGTTTGAGTAGAAATGCTAATGAAAGTTTCTTTTGAGTATCATAATGAGAACCAAAAATAGGAACTTGAAGGTGAGGTAAGCTAGTGGTTTTCAAAAAGTAGCAAGAGTGCTTTTTTTTTTGTCACTGTCCCCCTCATGGGTCAAAGGGCTCTCCCTCCGAATGATCTGAGGATTGATGTGTCTTACTGTGCAAATCCCACAAAGAGTGCATGTGTGTGTGTTTAAGGGCTTAGAGGTATTTTTCTTGCATATTTCAGCCCACATTTCTAAAACATTAAAATGAGCATCTGAAAAATATAAAAAAAGATACAGTCACAAAATGCACGTCTACCTAGACAAAACACCACCAGATATCTTTGGCTTAGTTTTGTTTTCTAGTAAAGACAGGTAGGAAAGGCAAGAGGAAGATGAGAAGGCTGTTTTGGAGGAGGTAACTGTACACTTAAAAGAATTGGTATGCCACTGACATTTCAAGGTTTATGTTCATTGCTTATTTTCTTATTTATCTCTGTAGAACTGGGCACTTAGCATGGGAACTTGAAGGGAGATAGAGGAAATCTAGGTGGTGAGAAGATCCTGTTTGAGCAAACTGTTTATGATCCTTTTCTTATATTCATTTGTTTCTGACTGTTCTGGTCAGTTGTGGCTGCATAACAAGTAACCCCAAAACCTAATGGCTTAAAACAATAACCATTTTGTTCTTTCTCATAAGTTTCGTGGATCAGGATTTGGGAAAGGATAGGCTGGCTGCTTCTGGCCCCGGCCTCTCATCAAGTTAAGTCAGTGTGGGACTGGAGTAACTTGGGGCTGGCTGGGCATCTCTTTTTCTCTTCACATTGTCTGCATGTTGTCTCCACATGGGGTGGTTTGGGCTTCCTCAAAACATGGTGGCCTCAAAGCAGTTGGACTGCTTGCTTGGTAGCTGAATGTTTTATGAGTGAACACCAGCTGTCTAAGTGGCAAGTGCATTATCTTCTATCCACAGAAGTCATACAGCTTTATCTATGCCTCCTTCTGTTGTTTACAGGTATGCAGCCAACTGCTCAGATTAAGGAGAGGGTAATTAAACTCCACCTTTTGGTGGGGGATTGTCAAGGCTCTGGAAAAACATGTGGGATGGGAGATATTGTCTCAGGCCATCTTTGAAAACTGTAACTAGCCACACTGCCCAAGCCTGGTTCCTCAGTGTTCCCATCGCTTCTATTAACTACCCCCAAAACCTTTTCCTAATTTCCTTTATGCCTTCCGGTGTCTGGAGCCCATCTCTCTAGCATGCGACAAGAACCCTGACAGGCAAACTTTTAATTATTTAAAATGAAATTTACTTATAGACTCTTGGTTAGAACCTCTAACTGGGATTAGAGACCAGACAAGAGTGGAGGTGGCTTTTGGAATCAGATTTTTCCTCTTAAAGGTAATCAGATCAGCATAATGACCTTGAGAGGAAAAGAGAAATAAGAAAAAGACCTGTCTTGTTATATCTTTACTACTGAGGTCCTGTCCTGCATGGCCTAACTAGCTGGGACTTTTTTTTTTCTTTGAAAAATGATAACACTTGTAAAATGTTGATGATTCCTTAATAACATTAGCAAAGATGCTTGATACTAACGCCTGGAGAAGAAGGCAGATGCTTGAGTCTGGCCTAGTGCCATCCAGCTGTTGCTTAGTGGAGGCTACATGCCAAAAGCAAGATTTAGGCCCGTTAAAAAGTCTCTCAGGCTCTTTCCCCAGACCGCCAGGGGCCAGGGTTGTCAGCCTGACTCTTGATACTTGGGCCTAGAAACAGTAGGGCTGAGAGAAAAGGCCTCAGCGGTGATTGACGGAGAGCCCTATTCCAGAACTCCCATTTCAGCTGAGTGGAGAGATGACAGACAACGCGGGGGGGGGGGGGGGGGGAGGCGGGCCTGTAGCCACTGACATTTAAACCCCTGAAATGTGTTTCAGAAGGAATGAGGAGAACAGAATGAGTTAGGAGGAGGGAAGAGCAGGGTTTGCAAGGAACATTAATCCAACATAGATGCATTAGGTCCTGATATGAATGGTGCAATGGTCTGAATGTCTGTGTCCCCTCAAAATTCATCTGTTGGAATCCTAACCCCCAAGGTGATGGTATTACGAGGTGAGCCCTTTCCGGGCTGATTAAGTCATTTGGCTAGAGCCCTCAGGAATTGGGTTCCTGCCCTTATCAAAGAGGCCCCAGAGAGCACTCTGTTCTTTCCACCACATGAGGTTGTAATGAAAAAATGGTCATCTAGAAAGTGGGCCTCATCAGACACTGAATGTGAGTTTAAGGCTCATGATCTTGGACTACTCAGCCCTCAGAACTGTAAGAAATGAATATTTGTTGTTTATAAGTCACCCAGTCTATGGTATTTCAGTTACAGCAGCCTGAACAGACTAAGACAAATGGTATTCACCTGTTTATTCATTCCTTTGTCTGTTTATTCATTCATTCACATTATTTTATAAGCCAGGGCATTCTAGGAAATGGAGAAATGACTAGATCAGAACCCTTATGCAGTTGGGGGTATAAGAGAGAAGTCAATGGCTACATATCAGGCCATACAGTTAAATCTCAGTTAACAAACCCTCTTGCAGGGAAGCCCCTTTTTCCAAATTAATATTTGGAAGGGGAAAAAAAACAGGTATTTTGAGAAGCTGTCACACTGAACCACATGCTAGCAGTTAGGGAGGAAATGACTCTTACCTGTTCAGAGTTCCTTCTATGCAGCACGGGAAGAGTGGGAGGAGGCCCCTATATTTGTTTGCTAATAAACAATGTCAACCTTCAACTGTCTAATCTCTACCCTCATATCACACACATTATCTCATATTAGCATAATAGGTACCCAGATATGCTAAAAACAAAACTTACCTTATGTTTCTTTTTTTTTTATTTTTTATTTTAGAGAGAGAGAGAGTTGGGGAAAGGGTAGAGGCCAAGAATCTCAAGCAGACTCTGCTCTTAGCATGGATCCTGATGCTGGACTAAATCTTACAACACTGAGACCATGACCTGAGCCGAAGCCAAGAGTCCGATGCTTAACCAACTAAGCCACCCAGGTGCCCTGACTACTGAAATCTTGGAGGGATTTTTTACAGCCCTTTACCATTTCGGGTGCTCAGGAGTTGTTCTGTTTTTTCCATGGAATGGTAGGGTCCAGGGAACCTGGAGGCTTCCTCAGACCCATCTGCCCAGATGTACCATCTTGGCTACCAGCCTGAGCTCTACTTGGCACAGGAGCCGTGAGGCCCTCCTGTATTGGTGCTCTCCCAAACACATCTCAGGTTCTTATTATACCACCTACCATTATTATTCACTTCTTTGTCAGATATTCAGTTTTAGAATTTCCATTTGGTTCTTTTCTTTTCATGGTTTGTATTTCTCTGCTGAGATTGCATATTTGTTCCTTCATCACAAATACCTTTCCTTTATATTCTTGAGAATAGTTATAATAGCTGCTTTAACATCTTACTCTTATTTCAACACCTAGCTTATCTTGAGGTTGGTCTCCATTGACTAATTTTTCTCGTGGATATGGGTTACATTCTACTTCTTCTTAACACCTAGTAGTTTGGGATGGTATTGTGGACCTTTGTGAATGATACATTGTCAAGACTCTGGATTCTGCTATGTGACTTGCAAGAATATTGATTTTTAATTAATTATTTATTTATGTAAGATTTTATCTATTTATGCATGAGAGACACAGAGAGAGGCAGAGACATAGGCAGAGAGAGAAGCAGGCTCCCTGCAGGGAGCCTGATACGGGACTCGATCCCAGGACCCCAGGATCACGACCTGAACCGAAGGCAGATGCTCAACCACTGAGCCACCCAGGTGCCCCAAGAATATTGATTTTTAAAACGTCTTAGCAAGCAGTTAACTTAGCTGAACTAAAATTCTAACCTTGGTCTCCCTTGCAGTGGGTGCAAGGGGTCAGCCGGAAGTTAGAGGAGAGTTAGCACAGTTTCATGCTCCCCATCTGTGGCTCTCTCATTTATAGAAGTCTCTCCTTTCACTTTCCGGCTGCTGTGTTCACTCTGAAATTTGTCTTCTGATTCCTTAGCTGGTGCCACTGTAGGTTTCCGTTTGAATTTGGGCTGCCCTGTGGGGTGCTAACTGGCGCCTGGCCTGGTGAAAAACCATTAAAAAAAAGGGAAACCCACCCATGGACGTTTCCATTTTTCAAGTATAGCCTCCCTTCTAGTTTCTACCTATTTTTAGTTGCCTTTCATTGGTTTCAGAGAGTTGTTTTTAGATTTTATGTAGAGTTTATATGTAGAGAATTGGCTCAATACAAGCTACTTGACCTTGCCCACTTTTTTCTTTTTGCATATGCTATAGGGGCCAGATATGGGATCTATCTTACTGAGGGACTCACAATGTCCACTCACTCCTGCACCTCCTCACATTTTTCTCTCTCCCTGTAGTATGGGGCGATATTATGTACCTGGGGTGGTTGGAAAGATCTTTTTCTGCCTCTGTAAGATTTTTTTTTTTTTAATTTTGAGTCTCTTTGAACAATTGAAACTCAAAAGCTTTTGAGACCTCCAAGACTTTTCTTTGTCTTTCTGCTGAAATAACCATTTCCTGAGCTATGGGTGCCACATAGTTTAGCTGGCTCCCCAGTCAAAGAGAAGGGGCAGGCCAACAGGATATGCTGGGACTGGAAAGAGCATCAGTATTTCAAAAAACCTATTTCTCCCTATCAGGCATCACATCCATGTTGAGTGATTACTTAGTTGTGGTTTAGTACCAGCTAGATTATTTGATATTGAAATAGTTTTAAATAGTTAAGCCTTCTTATGTCCTTTATTGATTCATTCAAGCATGTTTTCCTTATTAAAAAAAATTTAGAGAATGCCTATTATTTGTCTGGCTCTGCACTAAGTAATGATTCTGGAATGAAAAGTTGTGCTTATTAAAGAAATTTCAGGTGTCAGCAAACATTGAGAGCAAGGCAGAAGGTGGTCTAGGATTAAATTTTGCCTACTCTTTAGAGCAGGCTCAAAGTGATACTGATTTTGTGGTTTTCAAGTAGCCGGGGACGGTGAGGAAAGCCCAAGAATTTGGAGCCAAAAAGCTCAAGTGTAAGCCTCAGTTTACCATTTATTAACTGCATCCCCTTTAGCAAGTTTCTTAACTTTTCCAGGCCCTTATTTCCTTTCCTTTTTCTCTTTTTAAGATTTTATTTATTCATGAGAGACACTGAAAGAGAGGCAGAGACAGGCAGAGGGAGAAGCAGGCTCCATGCAAGGAGCCGGATGTGGGACTTGATCCCAGGATTCCAAGATCATGCCCCAGGCCAAAGGCAGTCGCTAAACCACTGAGCCACCCAGGGTGAGCCACCCAGGGATCCCCCCCTTATTTCCTTTCAATCCTTAGCTCAATGTGGCTAAAGCAGAAGCTTTCGAGGAATAGGAACAGTGCCTATTCATTCCCTGCTGTATCCCTGTTCCTAGCATAGTGTTGGCACATAGTATGTTCTCAATAAATAGATTAACATGAAATGAGTGGATAAATAATAGCTCTTATTGCTTTTTTGATCATGGACCTTAATTGGATATCTTGAGAATTACTAAGATTCCAAGTCAATGTGGGAAATGGTCCTCTCACTGGACCCCTCCTTTAGTCTTCCAGCTCCCAGATATGCTCATGATGCCTTCCAGAACAGCTTATGGCTTCTAACAGGTGACATCAATCAGCAGAGGCTAGCTTATGCTGCAGAAAGAAACAAACTTGTAGTCTCAGTGGCTTAACCAAGTCATTTCCTCTTCATGTTACATAATCATTACAGGTTAGATGGAGGACTCAGCTTCCTGCCATTATTCATGGACTGAATGTTGCCAGTGGCCTTGCTAGAGGGAAGAGAGAACTCTGGAGGGTCTCATCTTGACAAGGAATTGTTCACAGAAGTGACACACATCACTTTTGCTCACAGTGCATCAGCCAGAACCAGTCCTCTAACCCCTCCCAAATAATCACAAGGGGCTAGGAAGATCAATCCTACCATGGGACCAGGAGAGGACCAGAAATATTTGGGGAACAGCAACGATGATCACTGCAGTCCTGCCTTATAAGGAGGATCTTGAGCTGGTCCACCCATCTAAGTACAGGCCTGACAGGAATAGGTAGAAGCATCTTCAGTACTCAGATCTTTGCACTGTCCCTGAAGGTTTGAAGAGCCCTACTCTCCATCTAAACGGCATCTTAGGCTACTAAGAAAGGGTTGAACTCGAGGAACAGGAGTTAGTCTTTCTGGAGGACCCATAGGTCGTGCTCCAGCTGCTATTTATGGGAGATCATTGCCAAATGTAGGAACAGCATTTTTCCTTCCTCTGCTGAAAACCTGTAGAGCTCTTGGACAAGTTCCAAGAGTTGTTGTTCTGGATGACTCTCACTTGAGTGGAGGGAAGTAGGTTTCTGAATTCTGACTATACTCAGTCCCTAAATCCTACCAATTTCCCCCTGTTGACATGGCCCCCCTGTTTCTCTCAGCTCACCGTGCTCCTGCTTGACAACATTGATCTATTCTTGGAATGGGGTGTGTGTGTGTGCATGCATGTGTATGCATGTATGGGATAGCGGGTGGGTAAGGAACAAAAGGAGATGTGATAGGGGACAATGGTTCTACTTGATTTCCTATTTTTCCGTATTTTTTAAATTTTATATTTGGACCTCAACTTTCAAAACCCCAAAGCCAAGAATTTTACCATTTTACTTTTTTCCCCCTTGTATCCCTATAATAACTCTCTTGTGGCATGTTTTATCTTCTCTAGTCTAAACAGATGTAGAGAGGGTTGGTACAGCATCACAAAAAATGCAGTGGGAGAGGGGAAGGAATGGTGGTGGGAGGGAAACCATATCAATTAATGTAACAAAATCTTATTCCATTTACTTATTTATTTCCATGATCTTTTTTTTTTTTTTTTTTTTAAATTTTTTATTTATTTATGATAGTCACAGAGAGAGAGAGAGAGGCAGAGACACAGGCAGAGGGAGAAGCAGGCTCCATGCACCGGGAGCCCGATGTGGGACTCGATCCCGGGTCTCCAGGATCGCGCCCTGGGCCAAAGGCAGGCGCCAAACCGCTGCGCCACCCAGGGATCCCCTCCATGATCTTTTTTTACATCTATAGAATATATAGGCTTCTATATATTCATATATATGTATGTGATATAAATGTACATATATATATAATCTCTGGATATAAAGTAATAAAGTTTGTTCACAAATGCAAGTCAGTAGAAATGTCCCATGAACGGAATAACCAATGAAGAGCTATGTGTGGATAGATTTTGGTAAAGCCAGAGGGTTCCTCTGGCTGCATGAGAACAAGGCTGCAGGTTGCAGCACGCTTCACACAATAATGCTGAAATTCAGTTTCATGCCTCTTTGCTCCAGAGAGCAAATTCTATTTCAGCCACAGGAGGGCCCCTGCTCCCCTGAACTGCCTGTTTGACAGACTGAGAATTCAGAGGAAAAATGAGTGGATTCAGGAGCCAAATAACAATATATATGTATTTTTTGTAATGGTGCGAATGGAACATTTGGCAATCGTATGTTTCCTCAAACTGGTGACGCCTGTGGTGGCATTTGCAAAGTACTAGTCTGACCACACTTTGGACAGAAGTCCCTGGTCCTGGCCAATCAATGCATGTATAAGCGACATCCTAACGAGCTCCCTGTCCCCATCCCCACTCCCACACAGCTAAAGGAGTTACAGGGTATGTTTGGAGCCTGGGACGAGCGTGCCCTGCTCCACAGTGACCAGGGGCACCACAGACTTGCAAGGGGTACATCTGTGAAGGCTGTGCCTTTCATAATGAACCGAGGGCCAGAGTTTCCTCCAAAACCATTGGCTCTGGGGCACAGAATCTGGCCTCTGCCACCAGGCCTCCTTATAGAAACCAGTGTCACCCTATGTGGGGCCGGGTTCTGGCAGCCATTTACTGTGGAGCAGCTGGCCAAACTGTGACCTCACTGTGGCTGCAAACCCACTTAAAATATTAACTGTGATGATAAAGATGAATAATTCCTGTACCCCCAGGGCACATATGAGTTTACTTATCTTTCCTGTCAGCCCTGAACTGCTGCTGTTCAGCTGCCCTATACAAGATCTAGCTTCTGCAGCCCTGTGAGAACACAGGACAATAGCTCTTCAGGTTTTGAAGCTTTTGATGGGTCTGCTTTCTGCATAAATTGTTATTGCTCTTTACAGACTAATGGGGGGCTGAGTTATTTTGAGCTGACTTGGGGGGTGCTGAATGTGGTGAAATTACGGGGTGAGGGTTGGAGGTGGGGAGAAGGAAGGCACAAGGAGAGGTTTAGCTGGGATTCTCCTTCCCTCCAAGCTTCAGCGTAGCTGGGATGCAGCAAAATTGCTCTGGCTGCCAGTACCCATAGCCTTAATCATCTCCAGAGTGGGGCGATGCTGCTGAGGCCAAGAGAGAGAAATGCTCCAGTGGGGGGTTCCTTTAACTGAGCTTTTGCAAGAATTGTACAGTCTGGCCACGGCTGCTGCTTACGCTTGCCTAGGCTGGTTTAACTCCTCTCCTTTCCACAGGGGGTGTGGGGAGAACCAGCTTCCCCATTAACTTGGGGCCTGCATTTTATTGACTGCGAACACTCAGGATCCCAGTTCTGGGGCCATCTGTGACCTGTCGTGCTATAATAGCTTGGTTTTCCCCGTGTTCAGCTCCCTCCCTGAGTACTTAGTGTTAAATCATAGGGGGAGGAAGTGTGAGCAGAGGAAAAACAGCACTATTACATGACCCCCGATGAGACCGCTGTGATAGAATTAAAAGCTGCCGCCCTAGGACATTCTAACAGATGACATTGTGAGGTTGCCAAGGTAACCCACCAGGATATACTTCCAGCATCTTTGGGGTTGATGCCGGGTAGGCGAGGTCAGTCAGAGGTGAGTCCCAGTTGCCTAAGGTCTATCCCCTGGCTGGCCAGTCCATGGCAGCCAAGTGGAAAATCGAGGTTGACCTCTACACAGCGCAGATGAACCCAGCGTTGACTCCTCATTGGGTATTCCAGGTGAAAGAGAGTTAGAATATTTCAGATAATGTTCAATGTAGGTTACACAGAACCTTGAAAGTCTGGATACTAATGACTCATCCATTCATTCCATAAATGTTTATTGAACACCTACTAGGTCCCAGGTTAGGAAGTGGCAGAATATCGAGGGGGAAAGGTCCAGAATTCTAGAAAACCCTTAAAAAAAAAAAAAAAAGGCAGATCCAAGCAGGGGAAAAAGACATTTCAGACATTTACACATCATTAGTGCTCAGGAAAATGTCAAGTGGAAGAAAACGGAATCAGAATAATTTACTAACCCCAATGATCAGGTGTTTAAAAAAAACTTATGTGCAAAAATTTATAGAGTGAAAATGATTTGCTTGGGGCATCTGAGCGGCTCAGCGTCTGCCCTGGGCTCAGGGTGTGATCCCCGGTTCCTGAGATCGAGTCTCACATCGGGTTCCACACGGGGAGGCTGCTTCTCCCTCTGCCTATGTCTGCCTCTCTCTGTGTGTCTCTCATGAACAAATAAATAAAATCTTAAAAAAAATAAAAAAAGAAAATGATTTGCTTAAAAGACATAAAACTTCTTCCGCCAACTACAATCCATTTCTGCTACATTCCCCCACTTTTCTTTTTATCTTCATTTAAATACTCCATGTGTACTTTTGAACTTTTGGTTAATACCTATAAATGTTACTTTTTTTCTCTGAGGTAAGGATTAGAAAGGATCAGAAAGATTTCAGATGGGCCCTGACTTGTAAAACTCAAGGCCTTGACAGATAAATGACATAGAGATCCGTCCCTCCTTTTGGCTTCATAGGTGGGTGTTCAAAACCGAGGTGGTGCCACTGGACCCTTGTGTCCCCAACACACTCTTGTTTGGACCTGGACTTGGGCTGTCCCTTGGTCTTGTTGTTTTCTCTCAGAGAGCAAGCTGAGGAGAGCCGGGGGAAGTTGGAAATGGTGGTGGTGAGTGATGCCAGCGAGTGGAGAGCTGGAAAGGCAAAGGAGCAAAATGCAAACAAATATAGTGTTGGGGGCAGGAGGGAGGAACACAGAACTGGGATGGCTATGGAAAAAGAAAACAAGGAAGAAAATCTCAGGCTGTGTGAGAAACAGGAATTCCTGAAAACAAAATAGCTCTTCCTTACCCCCTGGGGGGGATTGTTATTAGTACCAGAAGGACCTCATTAAAACACTGTTGGGGCCCGAAACCAGCCCACCACTCTGTGGGCTCCAATGCCTAAAGGCCCCCTCTTTGCCCAACCAGTGTAGATAATTAATTAAGATCATGTCAGCTGTCTTGTTGCGGCCCTCTTATGATAAAATTAATAATAACAATGATAATAGCTAAATTATAGAGTGCTTCCTAAACACTACACATTAAAACCCACGAGGAAGTGCTATTTAACAAATGAGGAAACAGGCCCAGAGCAGTTAAGGCACTTACCCAAATCACACAGGGAGTAAGTAGGAAGGCTAGGCCAACCCTAACGGGCTCTAGGAGTCCTGCTTTTAACCTCCTACGTTGTACTTTTGCTTTGTTTACAAAGTTCCAAGAAAAAAACAAAACAAAACTTTTTAATGGGCTCTCTGCCTCAGATTCTCACTTTATTAAGTCAGCCCTGCCCCGGTGCTTTCTTTATGTAGTTGTCTCCTTTGGGCGACCTCGAGTTGCAGGCCAAGATGGCTCGCCAGATCTTCTCCTACCTTCTGGACACCTGAAGTGGGTGGAATAGGGTGTGGCAAGGAGCCGGTGGCATCATCCCCCTCGTTAATCACGAACTCGGGTAACTTAGCCTGGCGGGGGGAGGGGCGGGTAGTAAAGGCCGCCTGTGGAGTGGGGGGAGGACAGGTGCGCGCAGTGATCCTCGCAGACCCTCAGCCAGCGGCACCTTGGTGGCTGGCAGTCACCCCCGGGCACGCAGCTCAGGTCTGGGGGCAGCCGGTGCCCTGCGTGCAGCCCCGCGGCGCACAGCCTTGGTTAGGAGGGGTCGCGAGGGCGGGTCGCTGGGCCCCGGCACGGCGCGGAGGGGCAGCGCAGGGGCAGCGCAGGGGCAGCGGGGTCGCCCGCGGGGCGCGGCGTGTGCGGCGCGCAGGTGGCCCGCCGCGCGCAGGGGGCGGCGCGGGGCGTCGAGGGGGCGCGGGGCCCGCGGCTCCCCCGAAGATGCCGCGCGGCATATTTTGCACATGAGTTCAGAGGAAGAGGAAGTGTAGCGGGCGGACGCGCGGCGGCGGCGGGGGCGCGTCGGGGCTGGAGCCGGAGCCGGAGCCGGAGCCGGAGCCGGAGCCGGAGCGCGCCGGGCTCAGGGCGCAGCGAGCGGGAGCGCGGCGGCCGCGGGCTCCGCGGAGGGACGGACGCACGGATCGCGGGAGGGACGGACACCGAGCGCGCCCGCCCCGCCGGCGCCCCCGCCCCGCCCACGCCTTCCCCGCGCCGCGGGCTCTGGATGGCACAAACTTTCCTCCCGGGACGGAACGCGCTGTGTCGGGGAGCCCGCGCCGGCGCCTCTCCCTCCGCCGGCTCCCTACGGTAGGTGGGCGCGCGGCGGGACCGGGGGAGGCGAGCACAGGCCCCGCACGGCCCCGCACGGCCCCGCACGGCCCCGCGGACCGCGCCGCGCCGGACCCCGCGCGCCCCGGGGCGCCCCCCGCACGGCCCCGCCGCCACCGCCCCGGCCGGCGTGGATGCGGTCGGCGCCCGTTCACCGCACGCGGCGAGCTTGGCCAACTTTTTTTGGAGAAAAAAAAAAAAAGAAAGAAAAATCCTCACACTGGCACGCTGTGGGGGACGCACCTAGAGCAGTTTGTTAGGGGTCGTGGGCTCTGCGGGCTCGGGGGCGCCGGGGGGGGGGAGCTTCGAGGCCACAGGTGGGTCTGGGGCGCTGCCGCAGGGGGCCTTGGCCAGGATCGGGCAGGAGCTGACGCGGGGTGCGGGTCCCGGGGGGCGCGAGGCTGGGGGCGGGGGCGGGGGCGAGGCGGGGCGAGGCGGCTCCGGCTGCCCTTCTGCGTGCCCCCCCCCAGGTGGGTGCGGCGCGGGGGTGCCGGGTACGTGCGAGCAGACGCGCCGCAGCCCCCGGAGGCGCCGAGACTCGCGGCGCGGGAGTCCCCGGCCCTAAGCGGCTTCCTCTCCTCGTCCTAACCCACTTTCGCGGGCTCCGGGGACGCCGGGGTGGGTCTGGGCCGCGGCGGGGCGGCGGCGGCGTCTCTTCCAGAAAACCCGATTGTCGGCGTGCGGCGCTCCTGCCCTCCCCGGACCAGGGCCGTGCCCTTGACCTAGGATATCGCCGTCTTGGCAGCGAGAACCTCTTGGAAGCCAAAAGTGCCACCAGGCGCGCGCCCTGCTGCCTCCCCGTGCTCATGCTTAGCTGCCCTGTGTGGTTGTGGGTGATCCCCAGGGACCCTGGGTGCTGGCAGCGAGTTGTTGGGGGGGGGGGACTTACACAAACAAAAAGCATATTTATGTTTTTTAAGTCTGGGACAAATGCCCTGGGTTTCCAGCAAGAGTTCCTTCTTGTAATTGGTACAGCTGTTTTCAGATGCTGGGTGCACAGTCAGGCCAGGCGTCTTCAGCCCCTGCCATCGTGTGTCATCTCAGGATAAGTGAGGCCCTGCCAGGAAGGAAGGCGGGGTAATGCGAGCGACCTCTGGGCCTGTGGGTAGGGCACGCTATGCACCCCCACGTGTCCCTGGCTGCCGGGATTCCTAATTTGTACCTCTGAACAGCTGAATTCCCTACGAAGTTCAAGTGACCCCAGATGTCACCAGACCCCACAGAGGGGTTAAGCAACAAGCTGTTTGGGGCTCTTTGGTGCATGCGTGTGTGCTAACCTCAGTGAAATCACTTTAACCTCAGAAGTGACTCTGCATCCTCTTTTGCCTTCAGCTGGGATTCTGGTCCTGAGAGCTTGGACCTCATCCTCTGTTTTATCAAGTCGCTGGGGTGGTTTTTCTTTGTTAGTCTTTTGGCTTGATGCACGTGGGGGCAAATGGAAGTGGAGTGTTGTGCAGTTAGCTAATAGTTTGGTACAGGAATTGAAAGGGAACAAATTGGGAATGAGTTCTTTTTCTCCCTCTTGAGCAGGAATTTTTGGCTTCCATTCAAATAATTGCTTTGTCTGTAGGGAAACAGGCAGAAAATCTTTGGCATGAGTGATGGGAGTTCCTGTAAAGCTACTTGTGTTCTTCCAATCTTCACTTTTCAGCAGAATTGAAACTATATGGGCCTACGGCTTGGTGGGCATGGGTGTCTCGCCAAATTTCTAAATTGCGGGCTAAGGAGAGGGCATTATGACTCTTTCACCACCTATCTCATTTTAAAAAATATATAAAAGTTGCAAGAATGGTAACCACCCCAATACCTGTATCTAGAGTGTAGTTTAGCGGTACTGGCTTTATTACACATCTGTCAACTTACTCATGCCTCTATCCATCTTAAGTCTCATTTAAGTCCCATCCATCAATAAGTCCCAACTTACTGTTTTATGCACTTTAAAGGAAATTACAGACATTGGCACAGGTCACTCCTAGATGTTTCAGCACACATTTTATTATTCAGAGTTCAATATATGTTCATGATTTGCTTAAGGTAGAATATATGTACTTAGAGTGAAATGCACAAATCTTGAGAGTGATATTTGCATAATGTTTTGATAGCTGTGTACACCTGTGTAACTTAGCTGCTAGCAAGATAGAGAGTATTACCATCACCTCAGAAAGTTCCTCATCCCCATTCCCGGTCAGTCCCTGCCCCCATTTCAGTGGTAACCACTGCTGATTGTTTCTGTTAGTTTAGTCTATTCTTGAATTCCTGTAAGTGGAATTTTACAGTATTGTGTAAAGCTTCTTCCACTCAGCCTATTTTTGAGTTTCATCCATGTTGTGTATATCAGTATTTTGGTGGTGGTTTTTTTTTTTTTTTATTGCTGAGTTATATATTCCAGGATATGTCCATACCACAGTTTGTTAATACATTCCCCCTTACGGATGGACACACAAGTTATTCCTAGTTTTCGGGGGTAGAGGGAACGAAGCTGCTATGAATATTTGTGTATAAATCTTTCGGGGACATATGTTCTCATTTCTCTTGGGTAAATGCCTAGAAGTAGAATCAGTAGGTTGAAGAAGAGGTGTCTGTGACCTTAGAAGAGCTGCTGGATCCTTTTCCAACATGGCTGTACCATTTTTACAGTCCTACCAGCAAAGAACACAAGTATGAGATTCCAGATATGACAACCCTATTTTCCTATCTCAAAGTCAAGAGCATGGTTTGACCAGTGTTCCAGTGGAGGGGTGCAGAAATTGGACCCCCGAGACAGTCCGAAGCATGTTGTTTTATAGCTGGAGGAGTTGTGAGAAATCTCTGACTCTGCCAGTGAGTGAGTTTACACTTAAATTATTGCAGATTATCAGACAAATATTTTATTTGTAGAGATCTTCAGAGAAGGGAATTCCACAGGGAAATGTACCCTTGGTTGTGAAAGGAGATTGATTTAGTGCTTTCTATATATATATAAAATAAAATAACCCCCCAAACCCACAGAATTCCACTACACTTCTGCTTAGCCACTCCTGGGGGGATTTCTGACGTATTGGTCTGGTTGATGTGAACTTGGTGGAGGAGATTCCCATTGGATTTCACTGGCTTGCGCAGCTGGCTGCTGAAAGCGGTTATGTTTGCTTTGTGAGGCAGATCAGATTTGGCTTTTTGAAGGCTCAGAAAACAGCTTTCCTGTTAAAGTGATTTGGCCTGTCAGTGAGAAACATGACCTGTCGACACCCTCTCATTGTCCTGGCTGAGAAAATGGGCTGGTTCCCCTCAGGTTCTCTTACCCTTCAGTCCCGTTCTGTGGACCAGCAGCCAAACCTGGCCTTGGCTGATGCAGGAAACAGAAACAGAGCCCCCCTCCGACTGCGTGGGACCCCAGAATGAAATATTCTCATCTGGCCAAGGTTGAGGGGTCAGATGAGAGGTGGCATAGAATCTCGAGATGTTGCCTGTGTTTGGGAACTGTTCTGATCTGACGGCCTAGAACAGTGCCTGCCACAGAGTAAGGGGCATGGTAAATACCGGCTGAGCCATTCTGGGGACTCGTGGTACGTGACTGGGTGGGTGATTGCCCATCTGTGTGTTGACAGTGAATGCTGAGATGTCCCCAAGATGTATTTCACTAGAGGATACTTTACCATAGCCTGGTAAACAGGTTCAAAGTGTTTCAGCCTAGGAAAACTTGCCGACTGTAAACTTCTACTTTAGTGGCACTGGTTTTTTTTTAATTTCAGATTTTACTATTGTTCTTAACAAACTGATCATTATAGCTACCACTTGCTGAGCACTTTACTCTTTGCCAGGCACTGTTACGCACTTTACATGCATTCTTTGAATTTAATCTTCATGAGAAGCGAGGACTATTCTTATCTGCACTTTAGCCTTGAGGAAACCGAAGCTTAGGGAGGTTAAGTAACTTGCCCCAAGTTCACTTTTTCACGTTTCCTAGGCATAGAGAAGAGACTGTGATGTTCTGGTTTTGCAAATGAGGTTACGTCTGCAAGCACAGATTGCCAAAGTTGTGAAGCTGTGGGATAATAGACACATCAACCGGGGGGGCGGGTGGTACAGCACCGTGGCCAGAAATGACACACTGGGATCACTTCCTTTCATCTTCTGTTCTTTTGCTCTGAAGTTTTCGGAGTTTGTGGCAGCCGGAGCCTGTAGAGAGGTACTAAGTGTTTTGGTGGCAGTTGTGGATATTGTTGGTTGACTGTGATTTTAGTTTTATTGGAGGGAGAAAAAACGCTATCAGCTGTTGAGTTGGAGTGTCTATAGCTGGGCTACCCCATACCTTGGCCACCAGCTGTGTGTGGCTATGTGCATTTTAGTGTAAAATGAATTAAAATGAAATAAAATAAAAAATTCAGCTCCTTGGTCCCACTAGCCACATTGTCAAGTGCCCTAGAGCCACATGTGGTTCCCGGCATGGGTCTTGGACAGTGCAGAGGCAGAGTATTTTCACCAGGGCTGAGGGTCCTGCTTGACAGTGCCGCTCTACAGTCAGCATCTCTGTCTTTTCCTTCAACTGAAGAGTTGGCAACACACTTGGCAAAGGCTTAGGCTATTTTTCACTGACAAAGAGATAAATTTAGCCAGACATTTCTTTTATGTTTACCTTTTAAAGGTTTTGCATGTGTGTGTAATCTTTTCTCCAATTCACATTCAGTTTTTGACATAAATTTGAGTTTCCCTTTGCTCCTGGGCCCCCAAAGGGGCTTTCGTTATAATCATTGCATATTTAACCAGGATGCTTTCTGTGAAAAGATCGGTACAGCAGGCAAGTGATGGCCACTGCTTGAGCCCTGTTAATTCCTTGCTCTCCAAATAAGAATTCCGTTCAGCTTTTAAATATGCATTTGTGTGACTTACTCCCCACCTGGGCTGAATTCAGGAAGAAGAATCGGCTCTCAGCGGGGCCAGAACCAAAGAGCTGGGAAATCAGGTCACATTCTACGCCTGATGGCTACCTGCCAAGACTGAGATGGAGGAGACACTCTTTGGGGGTATGAAGGGCTTCGCTCTGGAGTTCTCCTGGGTCCAACTGCCCTTATGGTTGGTGTTGGGCGTGCTGGAGGGGGCCTGGGAGCTTCTGTGTCCTGGTTGCACAGGACAAGGGGCGGGGACTATGGTGCCCTGGCTTACCCCTCTTCTGTGGTTCAAAGGACAGAGGGTTCTAGTCCTCACGTGTCATGAGGCATCAACACCAGCCAGTAGAAGGCCCACATCAGCTGTGTTTTGCCCAGCTCATCTGATACTGACCAACTCTTTTTTTTTTTCTTTTAAAGATTTTATTTATTTATTTGAGAGAGAGAGAGAGAGAGAGAGAGAACATAAGCAGGGGAGGGGGCAGAGGCAGAGGGAGAAGAAGGCTCCCTGCTCAGCACTGAGCAGGGAGCCCAAAGCGGGGCTTGATCCCAGGACCCTAATAAGATCATGACCTGAGCTGAAGGCAGACACTTAACTGACTCAACCACCCAGGCACCCAGACCAATTCTTAAGTTACTTTATAAACTGTCATTGGATATTTCTACACTTTTTCAACCAGGAAGCCAGCTGCACTTCAGTGACAACTTTCTTTGGCTTTAATAACTCCAGTGTCCCATTTTGTTGTTCTCAAGGCAGACCCCCTTGATTGTCAGCATTTATTTCTTTTTTTTTCTTTTTCTTTTCTTTTTTTTTTTTTTTTAGCATTTATTTCTTACAGAGGTTTATCAGCTTCCATCGTGTGTATGGGCACACATGTGTGTGTTTTGAAATTTCCTACTTTGTTATTTTACCCCAAGGAAATACTTCCTGAGGAATCCTTCAGGTTTTATGGAATAGCTCCCAGATTCCTAAGTTTGAAGAAATTATTGTAATAGGCCTCATACATAAAGTTGGATAAGAGAGTTGGTTAATCACAGACTCTGGTTAATGGAATGTGTCTGAATCATGTATTACCAAATTTTGGAAATATAAAGTACAAGGAATCAGATTGTTCATTTAAATACTTCTGTAAGTTAGGGCTTTTGTAACTTTTTCAGTCTCAGAACACCGTATAAGCACCCTGTGCAGTATGGTGTAATTATGGCCATAGGAAGGTCAAAAGGAATCTTTACAATGGATAACAAGTGATACCAGTAGTATTTCTAATAATGGTTAATGTTTATACTACTTTTTCTATGTGCCTGAGCTCTTCTAAGCCCTGTCCTGTATTAACTTATTTAATCCTCACTCTGCCAGTGGATTCTGAGGATATCCCCATATTATAATTGGGAACCTGAGATTGAGATGCTTCCTCGAGATCACACAGTTAGGAATTAGACACACTGGGATTTGAACCTTGACAGTGTGGCTGCAGAACCTGTGCACCCAACCCCTGTGCTATGCTGTTCAAGAAGATGAACTTGAGAGAGACAGGCAAATATTCCAAATATTCTCAAATCTCCATCTTTTACCAGGTAGTAAGTGTCTGCCCTGTCCTCAAAGATGTTGGTTTAGTATTTATTGTGCATCTGTGGCAGGACATTGGGATAGCTGCTGCTGGGGAGGAAGAAGACATAACTGACCTTTGGGAAGTTGGCTTGTCACATGGGCGTATGAGGCATTAGTGAAAGCTCCAGAGCTCTCCCTTGAGCTCAGGACTGTCCCTGCAGCTGCCTACCCCACACCGCCACTTGATGGAGTTACCACATCTAAAATAAGCTCCTGTTTTCCTCCTGTTGCCATCCCTGGCTCCGAAGGGGGCCACTCCAGCCTTCCAGTTGCTCAGGTCACAAACCCTAGAGGTGTCTTGGATGCCCTCTTTTTCTCATGCTCTATTTCCAAACCACCAATAAATCTCATTTTCTACTTCAAAATAGATCCAGAACTTGATCATTGCTCCTACCCCATCATCAACTAGTCTCCACATTTCCATGGTAGTCATGGCCAGAGCGATCATGTCTACTCTTGGCTTGAAACCCTCAAGGGGCTCCCATCTCAGGGTAAAGCTGAGTCCTTACCACTGTCTACACAGCCTGCACAACCTGTCTCCCCATGCCTCTCTGATTTCATGTGCCCCCCATAGCCACCCCCATTCCCCAAGTAGGTCCTAGAACCTTGCACTTGCTACCACGTTGCCCAGTCCACCATCCCCCACTCATCCCATGGCCTGTGTAGGACTGTGCTTAACATCACCTTCTGGGTGAGGACTGATCATCCTGTTTTTAACTATTGTATATTCTGCCACTGTGCTGGCTCTCCCTCCTCCCTGCCTTATTATTCTTTATTTGACATACTTTAAAATTGAATTTCCTGTATTAGTTTTATTTGTATATTCTGTTTCTTTGCTCCAGAAGGTAAGGTCCTTCATGAAGGCAAGGTTGTTCATTTTTATTTACTTATTTATTTTTTTGTATTTTGTATCACTTTGGTATCCTCAGCATTTAGAACAGTGATTTGCATACAGTAAGTGCTTAATAAAGGAGGGTATGATGGGTAATTTTATGTGTCAATTTGACTAGGCTATGGTACCCAGTTTTTGGTCAGACACGTCTAGGTGTTGCTGTGGGTTATTTTTCTTTTTTAACGTGATTAACATTTAAATCAGTAGACTTTGAGTAAAGCAGATTATTCATGGGTGGGCCTCACCCAATCAGTTGAAGGACCTACGAGAAAAGCCTGAGGTCTCCCAAGGAAGAAGGAATCTTGCTTCCAGACTGCTTTAGGACTCAAGACTGTAATACCAACTCTTCTGTAGGTCTCTGACCTGCTGGCCTACTGTCCTGCCCTGCAGATTTCTGACTTGCCAGCTCCCACAGTCACATGAGTCAATTTTTAAAATTAAATCTGCCTTGCCTTCTCTCTGTATATCCTATTGGTTTTGTCTCTCTGGACAGCCCTAATACAGAGGGTCAAGATGGAAGAGAAAGGAGTGTCAGGTGGGGATTGTGTGGAGATAAAGGAATGATGTCTGGAGAGCGCTCAATGTGCAAAAGGTAGCCCTGACTTCATACAGCCTGACTCCAGGGTATAAGAAGAGGAATAGCCAGAGACCTGGGAGGAAGGCAGTTGGGGGTGAGGTTGAGGCTGGACAGTATATGTTTCTTAGGCTCTTTGAGCCACTTGCATGGCACAGAATGGTTAATCTGGCATTAGCCTGTGATAGGAATTAATGGGTGAGAGACCAAAGGAAACCAGATGTAAGGAAGGCCTTTGATGGTTCTCAGAGAGCTGGTTGGCAAGGAGAATGAAGCAGTGGCATTAAGGCCTCCACCAGAACTCAGTACCATGCCAGTGGTAGCTGTGACGACAGTGGTCGGAACAGGCTGATGCCTGGTGTTTTGAGCCTGGATGTTACGAAGACAGTGGTACTACCCACAGAAGCAAGAACACAGGAGGAAGAACAGGCCTTGATGGGCAAGGCGTTGAGTTCATTTTGGAGTATGTTCATCAGGAATGTCGGGAAGGTCTAGATTAAGATGTTGAAATGGGTCCTTGGGCATGTTCACCTGGAGTTCACCAGGCTGCGAGGGAGACTGGAAGTTTTAGCAAGAATAGCCAAAGCAGGGCCCATGAGAGGGCATATGAAGGCTACATGGAAGATGATAGCATTTATGTGAGTTTTTTGAGTATACTCAACAATACCACATATCGGAGGTTCCCAAATTCCATACTGAGGCACCCCAAGGCACCATAGCAAAATCACAAGGACAGGACAAAAGGGCTTTTTGTTGTTGTTGTTGTTGTTTTACATTTCTGAGGGGAACGCAGTGGTATTTAACATGTTAGGTAACACACTACCTACCATCTTGGGGTAGTTTGCAGTACAAACATTAGACAGCACAACATTCCTTTTGATGATATCTTATCTCTGTGAAGCTGGCTTTTGGGTAGTTGCTAAGAAACCACCTAGTGGAACAGGCAATGAAGGTGATGGTGTCCAGTGTGATTCCAAGGTTTGAGGGGTTGTGCAGTGCCCAAGAGATGTACACATCCCATTAGTAAGTACTTCTGGTGGCTTAGAAATGAAAGAAAGGTATATTCTTTCCATTTTTACATACTTTTTTTTTTTTCAAAAGGCCAATAAGTTGTTTGGACATAAATAATTATGTTGTTTGGACCTAAGTACTTAATAAGTGGAACTGTAAATACTGCTTTTAGCTTGGGGGTGCCGTGAAAACGTACTGAGACGCTGAAGGTGCCAGGAAGTGGAAAGTCTCAAAACCTCTGCTGTGTATTTTTTTTTAAGTTTTTTTTTTTTTTTTTTTTTTTTTTTTTTTTTCAGTTCATGAGAGACACACAGAGAGAGGCAGAGACATAGGCAGAGGGAGAAGCAGGCTCCACGCAGGAAGCCCAACGTGGAACTTGATCCCAGGACCCTGGGATCACGCCCTGAGCCAAGATGTCTCATTTTCTCTCCTCATCTATATGTCCGAAGTGGCTTGTACTGAAAATGATTTTTTTTAAAAAGATTTTATTTATTTATTTTAGAGAGAGAGCGCAAGCATGAGTTGGTGGTTGGGGAGCAGAGGGGCAGGGAGAGATTCTCCATAGAGCCCGACTCAAAGCTCAATCTCCTGACCCTGAGATCATGACCTGACCCAAAATCAAGAGTAGGACACTCAACCGATTGGTCCAACCAGCGCCCCATACTGAAAATGATTTTAAGAGAATGAGACAGGAGGAGGCTGGGGATAGAAATTTAGGGGTGTACCTGTGTTTGGGAGGATAACAGAGAGGTAGAAAGAGAGTATTTGAGTACCAAAAGGTTCAAGAGGTGGGAGTGTGGGATCAAGAGGTCCACAAGGCCATGTTCTAGACTGGGGCTCTTAGCCCTAAGAGTCTTTTTGTTTTTTTAAATATTTTTATTTATTCATGAGAGACACAGAGAGAGCGAGAGAGGCAGAGACACAGGCAGAGGGAGAAGCAGGCCCCATGCAGGGAGCCTGATGTGGGACTCAATCCCGGGACTCCAGGATCATGCCCTGAGCCAAAGGCAAACGCTTAACCGCTGAGCCACCCAGGTGTCCCCCTGACTAAGAATCTTAAGAAAGATCCGAGACTGGAGAGGGGAAAATCAAACTTGCTCCTAAATTGTTGATTTTCACTTCTGGCTGCCAGTTAGAATAACCTGGATTTTCAAAATACTGACGATCGGGCCCCACCCCCAAATGCCTGGCATCAGGACTTTTAAATAGCTCTCCAGATGATTCCAGTATGCAACCAAGATTGAGGACCCCTGCCATGGCCCAGGGTTTCTCAGACTTGACCGCTGCTCAAACTTTATGAATCACTTGTCAAACATATAGATTCTGGTTCAGTAGGCCTGGGAGGGCCTGGGATTCTGGATTTCTCATAGGCTCCCAGGAAGTCTGGGACCACTGCTGGTCTGAGGACCACACTTTGAGCAGCAGGTTCTTCTGAAAGGGAACTGGGCTTAGTTAAGGGTGTTTGTGATAGGGATTGTGGGAAGGCAGAAAGGTGGTCTGGATCAACTGAGGTATGGGAGTGAGGGGATAGTAAACAAGTGTTTTCCTTTGGTAATGTAAATACCCCTTGTGTTCCTTATCTTTTGCTATGTAACAAATTACTCCCAATCTTGGCAGCCAGAAACAACAATAAACATTTACCATCAGGATCCCTGGGTGGCTCAGTGGTTTAGCCCCTGCCTTCGGCCCAGGGCATGATCCTGGAGACCTGGGATCGAGTCCCACATCAGGCTCCCTGCATGGAGCCTGTTTCTCCCTCTGCCTGTGTCTCTGCCTCTCTCTCTCTCTGTGTATCTCATGAATAAATAAAATATTTAAAAAAACAAAACAAAACCATTTACCATCTCACAGGGTTTCTGTGGGTTAGAAATCCAGAAGCAGCTTAGCTGGGTGGTTCTGACCTAGGTGCCTCATAAGGTTGTCATCAAGATGACTAGGCTGGAGGCCGTTCTGGGTCTGATAGATCTGCTTGCACATGGGTGTTGAATTAATCAACAGTGTTGGCTGTTGGATGGAGGCCTCAGTTCCCTGTCCTGGGACTTCTCCACAGGGTTTATAGAGTGTCCTCATACTGTGGCAGCTGGCTGTCCCCAGAGTGAGAGATCCAAGATGGAGCAAGGTAGGACGCACGATGCAGCTGTAACCCAGCCTTGGAAATGACACTCATCATTTCTGTAGCACCCTCCTGGCCACACGGGTCAGCCCTGTTCACTGTGGGTGGAGACCCCTCATGAATGCTGCCAGGATTATTGAAGGTCATCTTGGAGGCTGGCAGTCATACTTATGTTTTTAATGAAGAAAATAATGTAGGTGATAGCACAGAAAACTTGAAAAATGTAAAAAACCATAGGGTGTCACCCATAATCTCATGGCCTAGAGGAAGTTTCTGGGAACATTGTGGCCTGTGTCTTGCCAGATACAAGATATATATGTAACATGTTACCGTATGTTATCATTTATATAAGTTTATGGAATATATAAATTATATATATATTCACTGATTTAGAAAAAGTAGCACCATACAAATAATACTGTTTCATGTAGATTGTTCCTTATACTTGGCATCTAATCAGGAACACTTTGAATGGGTAAAATTTTCTTATTGAAGTGTAGTTGATGTATAGCATTGTATTAGTTTCTGGTGTACAACACAGTAATTTGACAATTCTGGACATTACTCAGTGCTCCCCACAATAAGTGTAGTCACCATGCAATGTTACTACAGTGTTATTGACTATATTGTATACTGTACTTTTCATCTCTTTGCCTTTTTTATTTTATAACTGCAGTTTGTACCTCTTAATCCCCTTCACCTCTTTGGCCCAGTCCCTCAATTTTACTTATCCTTGGTTTTGTGTCTTAGGGCATGTGTGTAGGATATCAAGATTTGATAGTATTTGAATTTTCACATTTTCGTTTACATTTCTAGGTTGAGAGAGATGTTCCTATCATGTAAAAATGTCTTAATTTGGATCATCAGTTCTTACTCTGGGTGACTGAGTGATGTAATAAACACGCTTGAGGCTTCAAATACGGGATTTGAGTGTAGAAATAAAAAATGAGTTTGCCAGCTGATCCAGCATCATTGCATATAATTGCCCCATCTCTGGTTGCTTGTCATGAGCTGTTGGCAATTGTTAAAATTAGCTTTACAGTCTGCCACAGATTAGCAGCAAGTGTGGTAAATGAAGACTCCCTCTTAATGAAACTAATTTGTATTTGAAAATATAACTACATTTATTGCCCCCATTATTTAAATGCCTGTACGCTAGTTGATAGTAAAAATGAACCTTTAAACTGAAGTTTTAGAAATGCTAGCTGAAAAATAATCTTTTAAGGAGTGATTTTTTTGAAGTGGCTTTCCAGTGTCTTATGAGCATCTTGGGAAGCATTTCAGAAATAAATTAGAAATACTTTAAAATAAAAATACAAAGGTTTCAACATTGAAAATGACACAGGACATCATGGCCCATTGCTGATCAGCTTCTTCTGGAACCAGGTTCTGTAGCGATATGCTGTCTGTTTTCTATCACAGGAATTTTCTTTGAGTGTCCTGCACTCTGCTCAGACTTCCAGAACAGCCCACCCCACTGCACCGTATGCATCTGTTCACTGTCTTTCTCCTACTTTCACCTCTGATCTCCCTGAGAGCAGGGCCTGGTCTTCCCATTTTTATCTTTCCTAATGGAGGGCCTGATTTAAAGTAGATCTTAATAAATGTGTGATGAATGAGTGCATGCACATATGCATGAATTTGGGAAAGTTCCCTTCCTCGTGGAGCCGACAGTTTCTGCATGAAGCTGGTCCATCGTGTCTCAAAAACACACCTCACCCTAGATTTGATTTGGAAAGAACTGATTTTCCAGAACATCAGTCCATCAGAAGGCTCTCTGCTTTCTGGTCTTTTGCAATCTCTAACGACGTCTCCTTGCATCTAGGGTCTCAACCTCCCGGTGATTACCTTATTTTCCTCCCTAATCAGCATCCAGTTCCTAATTATTTTAGCCAATTTCTGCCGGAGAACTGTATGTTTATTTTGGCTCTTTTCCCACTGTCTCACCACAGGAATGGGGAAAGACCTCCTCTCTTTGCTTTACCTTTGAAGAACTCTTGGAAGATTTTTCTTGGTCCCTTGATGCTAGAGAGATGCATACACATGGGTGCAGGGATGTATTCTGGGAAGACAGAGGTATAAACAAAAGAAAAAAAAAACCTCTGGGATCCCTGGGTGGCGCAGCGGTTTGGCGCCTGCCCTTGGCCCAGGGCGCGATCCTGGAGACCCGGATCGAATCCCACGTCAGGCTCCTGGTGCATGGAGCCTGCTTCTCCCTCTGCCTGTGTCTCTGCCTCTGTGTGTGTGTGTGTGTGTGACTATCATAAATAAATAAAATTAAAAAAAAAAAAAAGAAAGAAAAAAAACCTCCTGTGTGACTGTCAGATAATCAAAGCTGACCCAGTCATCTGATCACACATAAAATGAGCAACTTGATTTACATTAGGTGTCAATGCGAGGTGACTGTAGGAATATGGAAGGGCAGAGCTGTGGGGGTTAGATAGACCATAGATAAAGCATGGGAAGACTTCATCACACATGAGTGATTTATATCATGCATCCCTTACAAAAATAGACAACAAAAGGAGGAATAACCATGAATAGCACGGCTCTCATGAGCTGATGCTCCAGAGTGAGACTCTCCAAGGGTCTCACCTTCTGCCATGCCTCTCCTGGGGTCAGCACCTGGTCACCTTGAATGTGGAAAGAGAAGCATCATTTGTTAACAGGACCCCTGTACTTACCACACAACCCAGCAATCCCACTCCTAGGTGTTACCCTAGAGAAATGAAAACTTATGTCCTCATAAAAACCTCTGTGTGACTGTTTATAGCCACTTTATTCATAATCAACTGGAAAAGCCAAATGCCCTTCAAAGGGTGAATGACTAAAACAGGGCTGCTAGATGCAGGCAGTTTCAACTACTGAGGAGGCAGCAGGCCATGGTCATTTTGAACAAACTTGGTGAATGAGTTATATATTGCATGATGAATCACCCCAAAACTTAGAGGCTTAAAACAGAAACAATGGTGTAGTGTGCTCAGGGATCTGCAGTTTTGGCAGAGTTTGGTGGAAACAGCTTGTGTCTGCCTCTCATGGTATCAATGTCTTGACTGAGGCGGGAGGCTCAATTTCCAAGATAGCTTAACAGCAAGATGGCTGGCAAGTTGGTGCTGGCTGTCGGTTGCTCTCCACATGGGCCTCCCTTTGGGGCTTCTTGGGTTTCCTCATGGCATGGTGGCTGGGATCCAAGAATCAGGCATCCCAAGAATCAAGAAGTAGGTGCTCCCAGTTTCTTAAAGCCCAGGTCCAGAGGCTGGCACTGTGTCATTCCACCATATTATATTGGTCAGAGAACCATGGATCCCAGATTCGGGGGAGGTGATGTAGACCCCACCTTTCAATGGCAGGGGTGTCAAAGATTTGGGGGCCATATTTCAAAACCACTGTCCTTACCATTTACCTTCTGCCCTACTAGAGACCTTGACTCCTGAGGGAGACATGGTTCCACTGATACAGAAGACTCCCTGAATGTCTGAGGGAGTGTGCGGCACCAAATGCCTGCATCTGGCAAAGCCAAACCCTCCACTCTTCCCTCTGCCTCCCACCTCTCACCGCCCTCAAAAGCCCATACCTGAGCTCCTTGTGGGCTTTCTAGTATGAGCATGGGAACCTCCCATAGTAAACAGTAATGTGAAGCACTGTTATATCTTATTTTTCCCCCTTTTGTAAGCTAGATCTTTCTTGTTTGAGCATAGTAGGGCCTGTAATAGATGTTTTTACAACGATATGAAAACCTTTACTATCTTGACGGGGCAGGATGAATGGTAGAACAACATAGGAAGGAACTAAAAGGAACACTTGTGCCGGGAGTGAATAAGGTAGGGCCCTCACTCAGCACAAAAGAGTAAGAGGAACAAATTCACACTAAGGGTTTATTGGCTCACAACTGCTTCATATGCCGCCTTCCCAGAGAGAGCCATGCTGTAGAAGCAGTTGCTTAACTGGGGTTGCACGTATTCCAAAGAAATGAATCCTAAGTTTGAGACCTTGAGGATTTAACCAATACTACACTTTTGCTGCTGATTGGTACTGTTTTGCTTCTGGCTGGTACTGTTTATCTTTTCTGTGTCAGATCACTTGAATGATTTGCACAGAGCCTTGTCATGTCCTGTGAGACCAGCACAGTGCTCTTTGGGGTGAACTTGAGCAGAGACTTCATGTTTGGGACAAGCTAACTGAAATCTTAAACTCAAAGTTGTAAATTGGGAGAATTTCTCTGAAGCTTCTTGGCACACTGTCCCCTATCTCCTTCCACCTCCTTAACTTTTTCTGAGTCTTTTTACTTATCCTGGTAATCCTCTCCTCTTTTTTCTCTATTGTCGTTTATAGAAGGGGAACGTGTCGTTTATAGAAGAAATTAAGTCATACTAAAGCGTTAGTGGCTGCCATAAGCTTAGTTTGTTGCCCTTCCCATAGAGATATTTGAGGTTTCAAAGGAGATCCTTGAGGGAGAGTGAATCTCTAATGCTAGAATTTACCTAATAGGATAATAAGAATGGGAGGATTTTTAAGGAAGAAGTTTCTTTTTTTGAAGGCCCCAAGTGCTCAGTCTTTCTTAGAGACGTAGGTATGTAAGTGACTTACTTGGTGAGCCTCTGGGTTATTTCCAGTTCTGCTCTGGTGGCCACAGTGCTCATCTTGCCAGGTCACCTGTTCCCCAGTACCCAGGAGCCTTCCTGTCCGCTTGTCTTCTGCTTAGCCTCAGCAGATGCCAGGTGGCTTGCTTTTTAGTAGTTAAATATGCAGTCTCTCCGTAATATCAGCTATTATATCTGCAGAACTACAGAGTATTTTACAAGTAATCAGTTCATGCAGATTGCACATAAATCATGTCTGCCCTGGCCCTTTGGACACTAATGTTCCCTTATTAAGGCATAAGTAAGCCTTCCTGTTCTCATCCATCCATCCAGACTTTTTTTAATTACTGAAAAGTATAGCCTGGTGTCACGACACCACCCTTTTCCACCCCCCCCCACACACACACACACATACACACACTTACTGCTTTTTCAAGGTTCATTTTGTTTTTCTGGAGTTTGCCAATTTGCCTTAGGAAGCTGGGTACCTTGTGAATGGACTAAGCAAAAGGAAATTCTTATCTCTAACAGGAAGTGGTCTCCACGTTTCTGTTTGTGATATTCTTGGCCAGTTAATGTTTTTGTGAAATATGTTCTGATGGCAGCTCTAGTACCCCAGAGAAGGGGGAACATTGGTCATGTTCAGTGCACAAAAGGAAAATATCTTCTGCTGAAGTCTGGGGAGTAGATAAAAAGTCATTTCATGAATGTCATTCTGCCTAAACAGAGAACCTTGATTGTTTTTAATTCCTCGAAAGGCTGGGAGCTGAGCCCACCCTAATATGCACATTATTTTAACATTTCTCCCATTTTTCTTTCAAACTGTAGCCACAGATCTTCACTCTAATACACGTGGATTTCTGCTTCCAATTTCTCTGGCCCTGCTATTAGTATTCAACCAGTCTTCATTTTGGTCTAAAATGACTTTAAGAGCATGGAAGCATACTATTATTTCCTGTGGTTTGGTCTAAAAAAGAATTAAAGGGGGGACGTTTAGATGAGGCCTGTAAAAATACCACCATCTACTTTTAGAGATGTTTTATGAACATAAATTCCTGTCTAAATAATTACTGCTGAGGGCAGAAAGGACTTTGGAGTTTGGAAATTGTACCGACAACTTATTATCCTCTCTTAGCAACCACAGTGAAAGTGACACATCTCTTGTTTTGTTTTTTCCTCTCAGCCGGGCTGACACCATAATGTACCATATTGCTTTTAAGATCTCATTTTTAAATCATGTGTACAGATGATAGTGGAACTGAGGCGCTCCGAGGTATTATTTTTCTCAGGGGAAAAAAAGATAGAAGACAGGTATGCTTTTGGTGTCATTACAGGAGTGTGGGATGGCTGGTAATGGTGTCCTCACAGAAGGAGAAGCCAGCCTGGGTACTGAGCATAGTTCCTCCAGTGTTCAGGTCATACACTGAATTATACTCTGGGTTTCATAAAGGCTGAGATCCTTTATGTAGTCGTCAGGGGTCTTTTATACTATGGTGTTTAAAAACAAAATCTCAGAAAAAAAAAATCACTCTCCTTTTCCTTTTCTTGGTTTCTGCTGGCAGCTGCTGAAATGGGTTGCGGCTTGAACAAGTTAGAGAAACGCGATGACAAACGGCCTGGAAATATCTATTCAACTTTAAAGAGGCCTCAGGTGGAAACCAAGATAGATGTGTCCTACGAATACCGCTTCCTGGAGTTCACTACCCTGAGTGCTGGTGAGTGCAGGTGGCCCACACTCCTGGTGGCATGTGAGCTGGGACCCAGCCTGTACCTGAGGTCCCCTCCCACCCCAGAGCAGGGCTGGTGGGGCCTGACAAGGATATACTGGGGAGGTGGGCAGGGTGGGCGGCTGTGGGGACCTGGAAAAGTTGGGCCTTCGAAAAGGTACTCTCTACAGAAATCTAGATTTTTATTTGGAACTTTTCATTTTTTAAAAGATAGCAACTAATTGAAATTGTAACCAGTTAAAACCAGGTGTGAGTCAACTGGTACACACAGGCGGGTGGGCTGCCTTTGGCCCGCGGGGCAGCTAGTGTGCAGACTCTGTCGTAGTGAGCTACGTGCAAAAGGAGAATTTGCCTTATCTCCTATTAACGTGCCTGCCCACCCAAATTTACCTGTCTGTTGTCTGGTGTCTTTTAAGAGTGCTTGTCCATCTGGGCTTGGCTTTGCCTCAGCTGAGCCTGAGGGTGTCCAGGTCACACCACTAACACTGTCCGAGTGGCCCTGGAGTGACTGACAAGCAATAAGGTTTTCACCTGGAGTATTTGCTGAGCACCGACTGTGTGCACAGCATTGGGCTGATGCTGTAGTTCAGTCATGCAGTGTGTCCTGGTTTCCTGGAGCTTCTTACCTAGTGGGAGAGAAGACTCATATACATGAAAAAAAAATACCTCAACAAACTATAATTATAAGTAAGAAAACATGTAAAGCATAAAATATGTTTTCAGAAGAGGAAAGATCATTCTTTCGGTGTAGGGCGCAGTCCCTAGAAGTTGCATGCAAACATAAGTGCTAATCAGGCACCTTGCCACTTTCTCCCTGAGCTGCTGGGTATGTTTTAAGCTTCTATTAACAGAGAAGAGGATTCGTGGGAAAAGCCCTCTATTTGGGGGTTTGAGTCTGGAGTGGCTGGGCCAATCACTAGGCCTGCTGTGTGCTCTTCTGTCAAAGGAGCACATAAAACCCATCTCATGGGGCAACTGCAGAGACCAGAAGAGGAGGGGTCTGAGAAGCTCTTTGCATGATGCGGGCAGGTAGTAGGGCAGCTGGTGTCCATCCACTCCTCTTCCCATCTGCGCCAAGGCTCCCCCTGCTTCTTGAGCCCTGAGAGACATGGCCAGCTGGGCGTCTCTGCAGGGACGTTCTGTGAACCCCTGCACGTCCCCCAAACGGAGCCCTGCATCCTCCTCATCAGATTGCCTTCCTGCTGTTGTCCTTGGTGAATGATGTCACCACTGTCTTCTCAGACAGACTTGTCACCTTAGTCATCTGTGACCATGCCTTCTCCTTGCCCAGGATTTCCATTGTGTCACCCAAGCCCTATTAAAACTACTTCTGAAAATGCTTGTAATGTAGCTAATGTAACATGAGCAAAGCTGAACACAAAATTATTTGGAGCATTTGGTCATCCATTATTTGTTCCGTGAACGTGTGAGTACCTACAACGGTCCAGGCATCATAGACCATGGTTAAGGAGAAAACCAAAGCATGTGTAGGAAAAAAGAATACAAGGAAATATGCCAACATGTTAAATATTGATTGTTAGTAAGCTGAGAAGATGGGGGCTTCATTGTGTCTCTTTCATATATATATATGAGTATATATCACACACATATATATGAAAGTATATACATATATATATACTTTGCATCATGGTTATGTATTTTTTATTATTAAGAAGGGTAAGTTTGGGGGCAGCCCCGGTGGCGCAGCGGTTTAGCACCGCCTGCAGCCCAGGGCGTGATCCTGGAGACCCTGGATCGAGTCCCACGTCAGGCTCTCTGTATGATGCCTGCTTCTCCCTCTGCCTCTGCCTCTCTCTCTCTCTGTCTCTATGAATAAATAAATAAAATCTTAAAAAAAAAAAAGAGTAAGTTTTGCTCACAGAGATCTTCAGGAACTCTGAGTACTGCTCCATCACTTACACCTGAGTTCTTTCCCTCACCGTCTGATTTGTTGCCTGCCTTGTGCTCTGATCAGAGCACCCACACTGCTTTGCTGCACTATGCTTCCTTATATTAAATTACCTTTTGTTTCCTGATTATGAAATGAACATATCTCCATCATAAAAAAAATTAGGAAACCACTGGACAAATCCCAACTGGTCTCCCTGCTTCTACCCTTGTCCCCCTAGAGATCATGTCACTCTTCTGCTCAAAGCCCTGCATAGCTCCCCTCATCCTGAGTAACTACTGTCCATCCTTATCCTCTAGATGTTTGTCCTGCGTGTTTTGCCATTTCAGTCTTGCTGTTTCTTGAACCCTCCAGGCTTTCTCAGAGCCTTTGCACTATCTGTTTCCTCTGCTTGGAAGTCCTCCCAGATATACCCTTGGCTCAGACCCTCAGCTCTCTGGTTTTCTGTGAAACCTTCCCTGACCATTTATTTTATATGTCTACTTACCCTGCAACTCCCCATCCCTTGTCCTCTTGATTGCTCTCCATGATGCCTTCTATTGTCTAACATGCTGTATATCTTGCTTATTGTTATTTGTTGCTTATTTGCGGTCTGCCTTCTTTCATTAGAAGGTAGGATCCCTCTAACGAGTGCAGGATTGTGTCTGTTTTACCCTCTGCTGTACCCTTGATACTTAGAATAGTGCTTGACCTATTGTAGATAATCAATAAATATTTGTTGAATGAATACTTAATGTATATTTTTGTGTCCTGCTTTTTTGCTGCTTAACGTTGTAGAGTGAGGCAGTACCCTGTCACCCCACATGTTCTCAAAATATGATTTAAAGGCTATATATGATTTAATCACTTAGCATACCATAATTTATTTAACGATTTTCTTTTATTGGACATTTAAGTTATTTCGGGCTTTGGGCTATCATAAATAATGCTGTGATAAGCAGCACTGTACATAAATCTTTGCGTGCATTTTTGATTATTTCCTCAGGAATTACTGAGTTGAAAGATATGAATGTCAAGACTCTTGACAAATTGCCAAATTGCCCTCTAGACAGGACCTATTTGTGTAAAACACAAAGCTGATCATGCCGAAACCTTTGGCTGGTTCCCTTGGAAAAATGCAGTGGACGTTCCACCCAGTGCTGAGGACCTTCCTGCTCAGCTTTGCACTTTGTGGACCGTCCCCTACTCCTGCCTTGGAGCACAGTGGGCTGTGCCTCCCACCCCCATCCCAACTTCTGCTCTGCTCCTGTGGCACAGCGTCTGCCCCACCCCTCACTGCTTGCCAGAGTCCCACCACCTGAAACTGTTCTCCCTGACATCCATCCTGCCACGCTTACTCTCTTCGGCATGCCTGCCGTTTGTCAGTACCATCCTTATGACACTTTTATTACATCATGCATTAAATGTATTTGTGTTTCCTTGAGGGCAGAGATCAAGCCTTGCTTATCTTTCTGTGCATCTTTCTTGTTCACACTTTTTAGCTGAGAATAGCATGTCCTGAATAACTGGGTTCTAGTCAACCAAAGTAAGTGTGACATATGCTCACCTGTTTCCCTGGCAGCCCATCAAGTTCTTTTCCAAAAGTTCTAACGAGATCATTCCTTATTGCTTCAGAATGAGCCAGCATTTGTTGAGAGCCTACTATGTGCTAAGTCCTGTGATGGTGCATTAGGTCTTCCCAACGTTTCCAACTTTATCAAAATTAAAATAAAATAATTTAAGCACATTACACTGCAGGTATTTAAAATGTTCAAACCCATGAAACCATGACCTCATCAAGATGCAAAACATTTCCATCTCCCACAAAGTTTCTTCATGCTCCTTTGTAATCACTCCTTTTTTTCCAGCCCCCTGTCCCCAGACAACCAGTGATATGCTTTCCATCACTGATTTTATTTTCTAGGATCTTCTATGAATGGAATCATGTGGGACATACTCTTTTTGGTCTGGCTTTTTTCACTTGGCTTACTTGTTTTGAGATTCATTTGTGTTGTTTTGTGTGTGGTAGTTCATTCTTACTTTACGGCTGAGTAGTATATTCTCTTGTGTGGATATACCATAGTGTGTTTATCCATTCATGTGTTGATGGACATTTCAGTTGTTTCTGTTAGGGCTGTTGCAAATTAACATTCATCTTTGTGTGGCTTCTTATGTCATTTTATTCTCATGGAAACCCAGTGAGCTACATGGGTACATGCATTCCTTTTCTGCGGTTGGGTAACCAACACTCAGAGAGGTTAAGTCACTTTTCTAAAAGACACAGTACCAGGAAGTGACTGGGGTGGAATTTGAATTAGATCTCAAGGGCCCCAGAACTCCTGTGCCTCATAAACTGCAAGGTGCTAGACAAATGGGTGTCAACACCAAATAGAACATTCTTGTTAGAAAATTTGTTATCACCTAGAGGGACATAAGGATAGTCCTCTTCCATAGGGTTTTAGACACAGAAGATTTTTAAGTAACACTTGATAGGCTTATTTCTCATGGGGAAGTTGCTCATCTGACTTTAACAAATTATAAGTTGGGGAGAGGGTGTGGGCCTCTTCCACCTGGTGGCTTAGACAGGAAGGGGACATGTGCACTTTTACAAAAGTCAGAATCAGACTTGACACTGTTTTGTCTGTCCCTTACTTAGAGCTCTGAGCTACTGTGGATTATGTTGCAATAGGCAGCCTCACTTGTTGGGCTGACTGAGGTGAAAAGCAGCAGGATTCTCAAAGTGAAGCACATAAGCTGCTCAAAATATCAATTCTGAGTGATTTGATTGGGTTTCAAATTTTCAGTTAACTCTGGTCACCAAGGGATGAACCTGCCCTTTGATGGATTTCATCACAAATATAGGCCCATAAAGCACCACAATCTCTGCAAAATGGTGCCTCGTTATCCCTTTTATACATATGTTTTGCCAGCTTCTCTGTGCCAGGCCACTCTGATACCACTTGAAAGCTACCTGTATCATGAGAATTGGTTGTGTTTTAGACATGTCTGGTGTCAGGGACAGTTGGCATAGGGAGTGACCTGCATAGTGAGGTTAGTGCCCTGGGCTTGATTTTGCTTTTAAAACATCTAGTCCTGTGCTGTCCTGTACAGGAGCCACCAGCCATGTGGCCATTTAAATGTAATAATTAAAATTAAATAAAATTAAAAATTCAACTCCTCTGTCACACTAGCCACATTTCAAGTACTTAACAGCCACATGTCGGGGATCCCTGGGTGGCTCAGCAGTTTGGCGCCTGCCTTTGGCCCAGGGTGTGATCCTGGAGACTTGGGATCGAGTCCCACGTCAGGCTCCCTGCATGGAGCCTGCTTCTCCCTCTGCCCGTGTCTCTGCCTCTCTCTCTCTGTCTCTCATGAATGAATAAATAAAATCTTTTAAAAAACAACAACAACAACAAAAAAAAAAACAGCCACGAGTGGCTGGTGGCTGCCATATTGGACAGTGTAGATAGAAACATGTCCAACATCATGGTAAGTTCTATGGGGCCATACTGTTCTAGTCTGTTTTCAGGGGAGGATAACTTAGTTCCAGTCTGAATCTGCATCTCTATTTCAGACTAGTGAGCCATTTTTTTAAAAATTTTTATTTATTTATGATAGTCACAGAGAGAGAGAGAGGCAGAGACACAGGCAGAGGGAGAAGCAGGCTCCATGCACCGGGAGCCTGATGTGGGATTTGATCCCGGGTCTCCAGGATCGCGCCCTGGGCCAAAGGCAGGCGCCAAACCGCTGCGCCACCCAGGGATCCCTAGTGAGCCATTTTTATTATGAACATTTGCCCCTGGGTCCACTAGGGCCCATAAGATGACAGTTCATTGATTCCACAGATACTTAACGGTGACTGGAGGCCAGACGTTATGTCCTGAGGAAATATGGGTGAACCAGACAGGAGGTGTTCCCAGTTGCCTTAGTTAGCTCAGCTGCCCTAACAAAATACTCTGGCCTGGGTGGCTTAGACCACAGACATTTATATTCTCAGATCTGGAGGCTGAAAGACTGATATCCGAGGGCTGGCATGGCTGGGTCCTGGTGAGAGCCCTCTTCTTGGCTTGCAGCCTTCTAGCTGTGTCTTTACGTGGCTGAGAGAGGGACAGACAGCAAGCTCTGTCATATCTCTTCTTATAAGGACATGAATCCTATAAGATTAGAGCCCTACTCTTTTGACCTCATTTAACCTTAATTCCTTACTCCAAATAGTGGCACTGGGGTTGGGCTTTCGAAGGGACACATTCAGTCCATAGTGTCAGTCTAATCTACTAGTTCAGATTGATTCATATCTCTTATGGATGAAGAACCAGGCAATTTTAGGATTTGCTGCTAGCCCGTGTGATGGTGATACAGGAGACATGGTAACCCCAGTCTTGTTGGAAGGGTGTGTGTGTTGAGGAAGACTTGAGATCTGCAGGTGGATTTGGAGTTAGCTAAATTAGCAGAAGATTAAGGGTATAAGGAGATTATTTTTTCAGGCAAGGGGGACAACCTATGGGAGGGTCAGAACCTGGAGACAACATTGCATATATGGGAAGCTGTAGGCAGTTCACTTTGGTTAGAGTGTGACCTTTGGGAAAAGTAAGTGGAGGCCAGATGACTAAAGATCTTAGATCTTGGACTGAGGAGTCTAGCTTTCTCCAGAATGCTGGAGATTTTTAAGGTGGGGAGAGGGTGGATGACATGATCAGATTCACATTCTGGAAAGCCTGCTCTGGATTTATAATGAAGGAGAATGGAATGGGTAAAAGTGGGGAAGGAGAAACCATTTGGAGGCCACTGGAGTCATTTGGCAAGAGGTGAAAGTGGCCTCTGCTGAGGGAGTGGCAGTGGGGATAAGAGGAGTGGGTCGGAGAGTCAGGACAGATTAGGAAGTGGTCCCAAGGACTGACTGGCAGGTAAGGGAGAGTAGGTACTAGAGGAATGGATGGTGTGTAGGGCACCGGCCCAACTGGATGCTCAGATTCTGCTTTAAAGCATTTTCAAATAATATATTCACTCCAATATCCAAGTAGCCCTTGGAGTCAGAGAGAGAGAAGGCCGGCCTGCCAGCCTCCCTCCCTCCCTCCCTCCCTCCCTCCCTCCCTTCCTTCCTTCCTTCCGAAAATCACCTTGACAGGTAGTAAGTAGTAAGTGGTACCAGCACCCAGTGTTTTAACTCTCTTAACACAAGATTTTTTTTTTTTTTTAGAATTTTATTTATTTATTCATGAGAGGCACACAGAGAGAGGCAGAGACATAGGCAAAGGGAGAAACAGGCTCTCTGTGTGGAGCTAGATGTGGGATTTGATTCCAGAACCCCAGGTTCACACCCTGAGCTGAAGGCAGATGCTCAACCACTGAGCCACCCAGGCATTCCTACTTTTGCTTCTTTCAGAATAACAGGAATGAGATCATATGGTGTATGGTCTTTTGTGTCATCTTTGACTTCTTTAACTTGTGACTTCTTTGACTCAGTGTAATGCTTTTATGATTCATCTGTGCTGTTGTATGTATCAGAGCTCATTCCCTTTTGTTTTTGTATAATATTCCATTGTTTGGATGTGCCATGATTGGTTTAAATCATTCTTTTGCACATTTGGGCTATTTCCACTTTGGGGCTATTATAAAAAACTGCTATGAGCGGTTCCTGGGTGGCTCAGTTGGTTAAGCCTCTGCCTTCAGCTCAGCTCGTGATCCTGGGGTCCTGGAATGGAGCCCTGTGTCAGGCTCCCTGCTCAGTGAGGAATCTGCTTCTCCCTTTCCTCCCTCTGCTTACTGCTCCACCTTCTTGTGCTCTCTCTCTTTCTGTTAAATAAATAAAATGTGTTTTTTTTAAATCTGCTATGAACATTTGTGAACAAGTCTTATGTGGACTTACGTTTTCATCTCAGTTGGGTAAAGAAGTAGGAGTGGAATTGCTGGATTGTTTGGTACATGCATATTTACCTTTATGTGGAACTGCCAGCTGTTTTCCAAGATAGTTGTACCATTGAACATTTTCAACAATGCATGAGAGTTAGTAGCTTCATTTTTTTCACATGTAATGATGAGAGCTACTGCTTATTCAGCACGTAGTGTTGTATTAATCAATTTTAAAAACTAACAAATCTTAGAAGGGTAGCTAGCTAGTTACCTTAATGGTATAGAGGAATAAATTGAGATCTTGAGTTTCAAGGGGTTGTAAAATCCACTTATTCTAGGCCAGCAAGATGTTAGCTGTTTGTAGCACCATGAGGCCATCACTTTGGGCTCTCGTGGTTTCTGAATTTCCTGCACACTGGGGGGATTGAAGCGAAATTGGACTTCAACATGAAAAAGTTGAAAAGTCCCTCCCTGCTCCACTGCATATCTTCTTCAGGCTCATCTTCTGCTTCTTCTCTTAAATTCTTGCTAATAAAGAATTCCCATGACATGCATTACAATTTCTAAGATTAGTCCACATTGCCACAGTTTAAAAATTCCCATCTCTGTGGTTTTCCTGTCCAAAAGGTCTTGAAGAAGTGACCTTTGGGATTTTTTCTTTGACATTGTGCTGACCAGACTCATACTTGGATTTTGACTTCCAGCATTTTAGCCTTTCGGCTTGGTATGTAAATTTTGGGTAGTCATGATAATAACACAGGATGACATACATTATTCAAAACATGCAAATTGTTCATTGAGTCATTTTCAGGGTCCAGTTTTTATTTAACTTCCAGTCTGGGCAACCTTAGCCCTCACTGCAGCTGCAGAAGCAGCTAGTAATCTTTGTGTAAGTAGTCCTTTTAATCTTGCTCCACAACCAGGAAAAAGACTCATCTAAAAGGATGGATCATAATTTACATTAAGACCAAGAAACAAAGAGATTCAAGTGTTTTGGGGTTATTGGGTGCCTAATGGCTAGTTGTAAATCCTGGCATTGTTAGCCTGTCAGATTTCATGGGTCATGAAGGGAGGTGATAGCAAGGTCTAAGATGCCATCCAAAATAATGCTAACCTACACGGAAAGACTGTGAGCCTTTAGAACATATCATTTCCTTCAAGTCATAGTTCTCCAGTTTGAGGGTGAATCGGAATCACCTGGAGGGCCTTTAACCCAGAAACTCAGACCCTGGCCCCAGAGTTGCTGATTCATTAGGTCTGGGGCAAGGCTGGAGCACCTGCAGTCATAACATGTTCCCAGGTGATACTGATACGGCTGGTCTGGAATTCGTTTTTGGAGAACCTCCAAAGACCAGGTAGAGTACAAATTTCTTTTATCTGAGTGAAGAGGGCAGGAAAAAAAAAGGTTTGATTTTTTAAGCATAAAATAAACTCAATAAATCCTTATATACCTAACAATATATAATGACCTGCTCATAATTTATTGCCTTGAAATAGTTTATAATATATTTGGAAGGACAGGCCATACTCCTAAGATAAAAATAGTACCAGCTGACACAATAATTCTCAAACTTGCTTAAAAAGTTCCCATGCCCACCTGACATCCCAGACGAGTCCAGTCTTGGGGAAGGGACTCAGATATCAGCATTTTTTGAAACTACAGTTGATACCAGCATGTGGCTATGGTTGAGAATGAGTAAGTGGGCATTTGTAAAGTGCTAGGTGGTAGGTATAAGTGTGGGTACCCCAACTGGTTACCTTCAGTGGGTCACATGTGTTGAGATTTTATTTGAATCTCCTGCAGGTTGCTTCCAGGTCCTCAATGTCTAGTTTCTTTCCCAAGAGTGCTGAGTGATTGAGTGACATGCTGTCGGTTGGGAAGCCCTGGAATAAACAGTTCTCAAACTTTATAACAACACCAGAATCACGTGGTGAGCTTGTGGGGACACAGATTGCTGAGCCTCTACCTCTAGAATTTGTCCTTCTGGAGTTCTGGAGTGGGGCCCAAGAGTTTGCATTTCTAGCAAGTTCCCAGGTAATGCTTCTGCTTGCTTTTGCTCCCACTGGAATGACATTGAAAACTACGGGGTTAGGTCACAGGCCCCCCAGCAGCCAAAAACCTCCTTCTTACCCAAGTTCTCCGTATCTCAGTTGTAAATGAAACCCAGCCAACCCCAGTGGATTTCCCACCTCCTCAGGGCACTCTAAAGCCTTAAATGGTTATTCATCCCATCTGAAAAGCCAGTCCTTCTCAGACTGGCTCCCTTTTATCCATTCCTACCCTCATCTCCTGACAGTCGTTTATGAACCTACCTGCTGTTCCCACGGTGGTACCACACATTCCACCCCTCTGCCTCTCTGCGTCTACTGCTCCTCATATGGAGTGATGCCCCTTCACCACACTCCAAGTCTGGGTGCTCTTTCTTTTTCAAGGTCCATGGAAAGCTTCATCTCCTTCAGGCTCTCTTCCCTGAAAACCCAGCCCTAGGGGTGACCAGCCTCTGTGGAGGGGACAGTGGAGGACACAGGAGGGAAGGATTCGAGAATGAGAGGCTGCATCAGTGGGAATTAGTGTCTGCCAGGCAGTTGCTGGGCACTCTCCTGGAAGAGGAGTGAGAGGTGTGTTTAGGGAACAGTTTCTTCCTGGCCAACAGGTTTGTAGCCTGTGGTCTGGGGTCTGCAGAAAACTCTTTCTTGGCTCAGAGGCCTTAGTGAACCCTTCTCACTCACTCATCAAGACCCAGGGGCATACTCTGGCTTTCCAGTCAGAACTGTGGCTCTGGCCAACACACACCAGGCATATTGGGGACCCGAATATATCCCCAATATCTAGATAGACCTTTATTTTCAGTTATGCAGCTCATCACACTTAGCAGTAACCATGCCACCTTAGAAAGGTCTATAAGCTGTGGTTGGGCCCCACCAGTCACGTGGTTCAGCGTCTTCCTGGGCTCTTTTCTGGAAGGTTTTGCCTTAATTAGGCCTCCACTACCTCTGTTCTCAGCACTCCTTTTCTGTGCCTTTGCCTTGTCCTTGCCAGCCTAACCAGGCTCTGTACAAATGAGCTAGAATTGAAAATCTAGACCAAGTGTGAATGGAGAATGGATCAGGACATGGGCTAGAAGTGACACTTGGCTGCAGGGGACCAACAGATGTGAGTCCCCCTTTACAAGGATGTCTGACTCTGACTCAGGAAGGTAGGGAAGGAATGGAAAAGAATAGGGGGATGGGGGTGGTTATTTGCATTACAGGAGGATTCTTGGTTTAAAGTGGGTTTCATCATGGGGTTCCTTTAGATGGAGCCTCAAGTGCCCTCAAGTGTTTGTTTTGCCATCCTTAATGAGGTATTTATTACCTCTCTCTAAATATGATACCTGCAGCTTTTGAACATAACAAACTCATCTATAATATTTGCAGCTCTTCAGCAGAATTGAACATAAAGTCACTGATGTTGATGACATTTTTTTCTTTTTTGGGTGAAACAAACCAACCAATCAACCTTGAAACAAAATGTCAGAAGCCAAGAAGGAGGGGAGGAGGATGGATAGAAGGAAGGCCCAAAGCAGCCCTTGATGTTATAGAATAAGGCAGGAAATTCTCTGGTCTGAGTTGGGGATGTTGGCTTTTTACATCCCCTAAATCTTAAGCTCATCCCTGAGGGAGGTCCTCCTGCTGCAGACTGTAATCATAATGGCAGAAAGGCTGTTCTATGCCCGTATCTTATCATGGCTTGCTGAGGATCCCTGCAAATGAGATTGTGACAGGAGCAATGGGCTTGGATGATGACAGTAATAATAATAACATTATTATTATTGGTAACAATAGCAACAGTAATAACAGCTAATGAGCCATGCACTGTGCTCTGTGCAAATTAATCCCCTAGGATCCTGATTTTACAGATAATAAGTAAACAGGGCTCAGAGAGGTTACCCAAGTTGCCCGTGGTTGCACAGCAAATAGGTGATAGGGCTAAAATCAGAACTCAGACTTGCATTCTTCAACTCCTTTGCTTATAAGCAGTGTTGGCTCTACCATAGGTCTCTCTGGTATAGCTTTGAGGCTCGGTGGACTTCGACCTGTCATTTGAAGGCCCCACTATGCTGGCCCTCCCTTCAACTGAGCTCTGCTCTTGGGAGAACTTACCTATATGTTTTGGTAAATGAGGCAGTGAGGATGAAAACAGCAACTGGGCATTACACTGTACAGTTGCTGTGCAGCTTTGCATACTTGAGCTCAAGGGGTCCTTACAACTTGATAGATGATTTTTTATCGTTGAGATAGAGAGGCTCAGTCACAGAGTGGATGTGCGGGCCACAGCTTCACCTTCAGTTTTCTGACTCCACTTAGCCTGTTTCTTGCTGCTGCCCAGGACCCTCAGAGTCTGGGGCTTAGAAGCCATGAGAAGACCATACTGTCCATCATGGACTGGGAACTGTTTTCTTATTTGCCAAGATCATGAAAGTGGCTAATAACCCACTAGAGTATAATGTTGGCTTCCATGTGTTGCTGGTTTTAAAATAGGGTGCTTTGTTTGACCTTTAGCTCAGATTTGGAAGGCCAAGTCTGAACTCGGGTGTGTGGGATGGCTGCTGCTTAGTCCCATTTTTGTCAATATGCCAAGCCCAGAGGTTATCCTGTGCTGAATATAGACTCCTCCTTTGCTGAAAATAGTATGTGCAATAGGGTAGGGAAACATTTTTCTTTCCTAGAAAATCACTCCTTGCTGCTCTAGGTAGCATCGACTTCTGTGAAACCATCTGTTCCTCCCAGTATAATTTCCAGACTATTAGATTAAACAGTTTCTCCTGACCCACTTTCGGCTTCTGTTTTCTTTCACCATTCATTAATAAATTGTGTAGCAGAGTTTTCATGGAGAGCGTGTGTGTATATTTATTTAATTTCAGGTTGGGCAACAGCGATTGTTGAGTGCTATCAACTTATTTCCTACCCGTGTTTCATTTTTGTTTCAGTTTCTGTAATTGCTAAGAATTGGTTGCTTTTTTTTATTTTGTTTTGTTTTTAAGACTTATGAAAGGAAGTCAGTGGCATGAGTTATGGGTTGAGGTTCTGGTTGGGAGGTGTGCTAAAAACAGACCCTGTTTTTATACAGAAGATGCAGAGTGGTAAGGAAATCGGTTCCCATAAAACATGTCTTGCTGCAGATAAATATGCTTTTACAGAGTTTGTGGGGATTTTTAAAGATAAATGAGATAATATGGGTGACATGGCGTTAAGCTTTTCCGAGCAAAGCGACTCTATACATCTTCTATATTGTTGTTGCTTTTGATAATGCAAACAAGTCTATTAGTATTAATTTTATTGTTAAATATTCACTAATGGAGGTAATAAGATTAGATTTAAGAGGAAGGAAGGCATTCTTTGCATTCCTTTCCTAATGTAAAAATTCTTCTGCTCTTCTTCCAGCTACTCCGAAGCCAGACCAAGAAACAGCACTCAGTGTTGTGTGAGAATAGGCTCAGGTTTGGGTGTGAGTCCATATGTGCCTGTGCCTGTGTGCAAGCAGTAAATTTCAGCGATTTAAGGCTGCATTCAGTAAAATGATATTTCTTGGTGAGGACTGTTATCTGTCAAAGCAAAACCAAATTATTTTTCTGCAGAATTCATAAAAGCGGTGCTGTAGTGGGAATAATTTTTATCTAATTTGGTTAAAATGGAACAGAAAACAAGTTAATGTTCTATGTATGCTAGTAATTATTGTTACTAGCGATAGTGCTTCAAAGAATTTTTATAAAGAGGCTTTCTCCAACACCTTGACCAGATTTCACTGATGCTTCAAAGAGAGGAGGCTTGTTAAATTTTGCCTCAGAAATTTTTTTTTCAAAAGCAGTTCTGGTGTGGAAAGGCAGAGGATTCTGGCTTCAAGTTGCATGTCACTGTCATTATGTTTAGAAAGTAATTTCCTCAGTTCTGTGTTTTAGACATACCTGAAGCTGTTCTTTGTTTACAGGTCATCTGATAAATAAAAACTACGTAGGTGATGGGTACCTGCTACTTTAACCAGCAGCTGAGATATTTTCCTATTCTGTTGTATAAACATACTTTTCAGGTGCGTACATAGGATTTATTAGGAGGAGGATGCATTAGTTTGACAGCCTTCTTCTTCCCGAAAGAGGATGGAAATTATTTCAGTTTGGCATCCCAGGTGTATATTCAGAGTTGCTTAGTAAGCATGAACACAATATGGCACAGTGTGGAGGGAATGCTTTTGATCTAAGGTTGGTAATATATTCATTCCTAAGGGAGCTGGCATGCTTGGTTGGTGGACTTTCCTTAACAGAGAAATCAGTCTTGTCTGACAGGCTTATTCAATAAAATTAATTCATTGGATATTTATTGATTACCTGCTCTTGGTCAGGCAGGGTCCCTCAGTGTAGGAACCAGTGTCTAAAACGTCCCATCCAAGTCTACATTATTAATGTCCTAGCCTAGTGTCTATTTTCCTGTATCTGGAAACCAGTCCAGTGTGGGCACACTTAATAGAGTCTGTGTGTTATCTTAGAAGAGCATCTGCCTTGACTTACCATGATTTATCTTTGACTTGGTGGGCGCTGCATGGCTAGAGATTTGTCTACTGTTTGGTGGGCACAGGAAGGCCCTGGAAATAAGATCTGAAGTCTGATCCCTGGACCCACTGACTGCAGCTCAGAAAACCCCTGAGTTAGTGTCTCAATCAAGCCAGCTTTTGGGGGGGTGAGGGACTTGTTTGGGCTGCTCGTGCACACAGCTGAGCTTATGGGGACTCAGTAGGTGCATCCAGGATGCCCTGGACTTCAGTCTGTTATGGCTTTCTTGGTGACCAATGGTCTGCTTGGCCAGGGTGAGATAAGCCTGTGAAAGAAAAGTTCTTGCTGCTTCTTGCAGCAGCCTGGGCCGATTTAATGCCAGGACCAAGACTAGGAACAGGGAGAAGGGCATTCATGGTTTTCAGGATTGCCTTGCTTTATCCCTTACCATTGTTTCTTGTGAATTTGGAAACTATAAATTCAAACAGAAATTTATTTCTACTTGGCAGTATTTACTATGGACTTCACATAAGTGGATTAGACCAAAATAACTAAAATCCAAGAAAAAACTATCTTTTCTCCTAATACCTTTTACTTGCTTTACTATGAAGTGAGGAGTCAGATGTGGCTTAAGACAAGTGATGGGGCCAAGGCCCCAGAGAGGTGAAGGAACCAAGCTTTTGTTGTTCAAACTGGGAGGAATATGAGTTGAAAGCCAAGTTGACTGAGGTAAAAACTTTATTTTTTAAATTTTTTTATTTTTAAAGATTTTATTTATTCATGAGAAACAGAGAGAGAGAGAGGTAGAGACACAGGCAGAGGGAGAAGCAGGCTTCATGCAGGGAGCCCAATGTGGGACTCGATCCCGGGACCCCAGGATCATGCCCTGGGCTGAAGGCAGTTGCTAAACCACTGAGCCACCAGGGCTGCCCTAAAAACAACTTTAAATTCAGCTTTTATGCTGATTATTATTATCAATGTTATGCTTATTGTTATTATTAATATGCCGTGATAGTAAGCTGCACGGTAGGCATCCTCCAAGATGGCCTTTGGTGACCCTCCTGGCATTCTCACTCTTGTGTAATCTTCCCTTGAGTGTGGAAGGACCTAGTGACTTGTTTCTAGTGAATGCAATATCATAAAAGTAATGGAATGTCACTTCTAAGATTAGGTTACAAAAAGAAGGTGGCTTCTATCTAGGATTCTCTCTTGCTCTCTCTTTCTGAGTAAAGCCAGATGCCATGCTGTTAGCCCAGTGGAGAGACCCACATGGCAAAGAACTTAGGGAGGCCACCTGCTAATAGCCAGTGAAAAACTGGGCACTTGTCCAGCAGCCCTGGAGGACCTGAGTCCTGCCAACACCCCTGTGCATGAGCTTGGATGTAGGTCCTACCCCCAGTGGATCCTTGAAATCCCTTTAGCCCCGGATGATGCCACCTCATAATAAGCCTTGAGCCAGAAACACCCAGCAAAACCTCACCTGGATTCCTGACACACAGAAACTGTGAGGTAATGTTTGTGTTTTAAGCCACTAAATCCGTGGGTAACACATTGTTGTATAACTAATACAGGCAGTTTATGTTAAAAGCTTTGTTCTTCTAGGATAGGCAGCATTGTGGAGTGGTTGAGAGCACAGACCCTTGAGCTAGACTTCAAATTCTGGTTCTGCCACTTAGCTGTGTGGCTTTGGGAAAGTCATTTAACCTCTCTGTGTCTCTGTTTCCTCATCTGTAAACAGGAACTGTAGTTTTGGCTTTCAGACTCTATAGTCCAGGAAGACTAACTTAAGGGAGGTGGAAATGGGTTTTAATTGACAGAATCCACAATTTCTGCCACAGTAAGTAGAAAGAAGGGGCAGGGATCCCTGGGTGGCGCAGCAGTTTGGCGCCTGCCTTTGGCCCAGGGCGCAATCCTGGAGACCCGGGATCGAATCCCACATCGGGCTCCCGGTGCGTGGAGCCTGCTTCTCCCTCTGCCTGTGTCTCTGCCTCTCTCTCTCTCTCTCTCTCTCTCTGTGTGTGTGTGTGTGACTATCATAAATAAATAAAAATTTATAAAAAAAAAAAAAAGAAAGAAAGAAAGAAGGGGCAACATTGGTGGCTTTTGTGCTCTCATGGCCCAGACCAGGTGGCTCCCATTTATCTGAGGGCAGTTTTCCAGAAGGAAGGGCAGCCAATACACAGCACCTGGCAGATGGGGGTATAGGTCCCTTAGTCCGGAAGCAAATTATTACTGTTCATTTTTCTATCTTTGCCCTTTCTTTGATGTCATGAGCTATGTCTGTAGCATTTCTCAAATTTCATGCCATAGGCCCTGTTGAGCAGAGCATATCTCTTCTCAAGACTAAATTATATGTTTCAGAAAAGCCTTTTGCTTTGACCACAGTTATATATCAGCTGGGATGTAAATTGCTAAGTCGGCCTTCCAATTGTGAAAGTCAAGATTTGTGACATTTAAACATATTGATGAAATGTAAATGCCCTGTGGATACCCTTCTACAAAGCCCTAGCACCTATATAAATAAATGATCAAGAAGGGCATGAAAGAGATGGGTATCCAAATCCCTCTCTTAAATTAGAGAATTGATCTTTACCGGATGCCAGCACCTAGTCATCCCCCATCAGTAATAATGATGTTTGGCTCTAACCAAATGTCCCCAGTTCACTATGGGCTGGTTATTTGATGATGCAAATGGATTACTTCTTTTCTCCTTTCTTTTTTTTTCTTTCTCTTCCTTTCTCTCCTCCCTCCTTCCTTCCCTCCCTCTCTCTTTCTTTCCTTCCTTCCTTTCACTATATCCCTCTAATCTGAACACATACTCTAAAAATTAGCATCAAATTTTTGTCTGGAGAAAGAAAAAAATGCATATAAATGATGCTACTAGCTCTCCTTGATTTTTGAGAATTTCTTGTGTCTTCTTGCTGTTTTCACTTTATCTGCTCTCTAGCAGGAAAATAAAATTGCATTCGATTGACATACTCTCCTGCTGGGAACCCAAGATATATTACACACTTTCTGTGTGTTTCTAGTTGTGATGAAATGGTAGAGAATCCCTGGCAACCTTAAATAAGATAAGCACCAGCGATTTATCCACAATCAGGAAGGAATATAATAATTTGCTCATTTTTTTCCCCATTAAAGAAACACTGTAAGAGTTGAGGCAGCTGATGCCATGTGAACAAGAGTGTGCTTTAATGGAGACCCATTAATAATTTATCTTAATAGTGTAATATTTGCTGTTTTTGTGACCAAAAATTTGTTCCAACCCCTTTATGGATGAAAAGTAGGATCAATTAATATTGAGTGATGATAGCCTCCCTGCAGAGAGAAAATGGGAAATCTTGGTGTCGTCATCCGCCTTGACTAAGAAATAGGTTTTCTTAATTGTACGGAACAGAGAAACCCAGGGGGATGTAATTCATTTCTCTCCAGCTTGCAATGTAAATTGAAAGTAAAGAAAAATAACCACATGCCAGAGTGGGGACATGAACTCAGCCACTGAGTTATGTCTTACATGTAGAATTCACTGGAAACGAATGGACAGCTTTCTGCCCAAGATGGAGGGTCTCCTTCCACAATGGCTTTGCTCAAGTACCTCTGATATCATGTGACCAGAGGATTTCTCTCTGATGGTACTCTGGAACCTCTCTGCCTGGAAGGCTCTGCTCCCACATCTTCTCCTGGTTCATCCCTTCTCTTCATCTCGTCTCTGCTTAAAAGCCACCTTCTCAGAGAGGCCTTGTCTTAAGACTCTGATTAAAATAGGGTCCCCTTGCCCCATTCACTTTTAACTTTCACTCTCTGTCTTACTATCTTCATGGAATTTGTCTGCATCTGAATCTGTTTTATTGTTTTGATGTTATTTATGGTGTCCCCCAACCATAATATAAGCTCCAGGAGGGCATGACTCTGCCTTTGTCATTGCTGTCATCAGAGCCTTAATGCCAAGGCATTGAATGTCTGAATGAATGAATGATGGGTGTAAAAACTGCATAATGCAAAGCAATTTAAAAAAAATCTTAGATGTGCACATCAACCTTCTTTAAAGATATATTGATTTCAGGTGGATGACACAGTCTGAGTGGATCTTCTGAATGTGATTTGGTGCCATTATCCTTATATATTTGTGCCAATAGCCAGAAATCCCAAAATGTAACCATCCCATGGACATATCATTCTTCTGTGATAAGCTCTCAGAAGAAAATCTTCACAACATTGATCACAATTCCTTATTTGTTCAATGTCTTCTCCCTTGATGAATTTTAAACACTTTGAAGATAGAGGCTGCTTCTATCTCATTAACTGCTCCAGCCTCGGCATCTGCCACTGAGCTACATGACGCTGCTTCTGGGAATAATAAAATGTGCTAGCGGTTGGAATCGGCTGCTGCCACCTGGAGGAAGTGCCACAAGAGAAGGGGGCCCCTTCTCCCCTCTCTCTCCATCTAATGTCTATCTGGAGCCCCCACTGGTAGAACCTGATAGGAACCTAAAAGACGAGGAGGAATGCCATTTTCAGATTCCTGGCTTACAACACAGATCAGAGTCTAGAAGGGTAGATGGACGTGAGGGACAGCAACTGAATGACCAGCACAGCCCACCCCTTCAGAGTCCCAGCATCTAAATATCTTCCTGCACATTTTAAACTTGACAGGACAACACAACAACGTTTCTGCCTAACAAGATGTGACTGCTCTTTGTACAGTGCTCTTGCTTTCTCCCCAGGAAGAGGAGACACACAATTCCAATTGGTACAGTGTCCTTCTCTGGGTGACATGAGTGATTTTTCTAGTTCAGCCTGTAGGATACAGAATGTTTATATGGGACTGCTGGAGCTGGAAGAGACTGCAGTGTTGCTCAGCTGTGGATGCCTTGAGTATTGGGACTTAGCTTTTGCCCTCAGCCAGCACCTCACCTGGCTGGAGTTCATCACCTGGTGGGGTAATCCAGAAATCCAAATCCTTATTGGTCCTCAAGCCCTGTTGCCTTAGTTTTCCATTACTATTTACTATTGGACATGGAAGTATCAAGAGGCACTCCACAGACTGCCGTGGGTTCCATTTTATGGCAGCAGTCCGATTTGGCTATCTCACCTGCCAATCTGCCAGTTCAGTGAACCCATTGCTGTGTTGTCTGGTAGAAGTATTCCTTCCTTGAGAACCAAGGAGGACCTCCAAACCAGCAGGTCTAAGAGTTGGGTCTAGTAGGAAGAAGAGCCATTTCTTCTTCTACCCCTCCCTCGATTGCTAGAACTGTGTATTCTGGCTGTGGTAGAACTTTGTCCTGAAAGAGTGAACTCCCAACTTGTCAGGATGTTTTCTCTCATCTGGCTGCATGGGAAAGGTTGGGCTAATAACTGATGCTTTTTTTTTTTTTTTCAAAGAGTATATAAATTTTTCCAAACATAGTGATGGCAAAGGCTCCTTCGACTTCAACTCTGCATTTCATGGTGAATCAGTGGTTTAAAAATTGCATTGGATGGAAGCCCATTTCTTCAGCCACCTCTTCTTGAGTGCTTTAAGGTGGCCATCAGATGCCCAGACATGTCCAGGCCATTGTCCCTGGTATACTTCTCACCATAGTTGGCTTCCTGGGGGTGTGCTGGCATCTTTCTCGTGGCCCCAGGATCAGCCTAGCCTGTATTTATCTTGTAGAGAAGAAGGAGAATAGCAGCAGCATTAACTAATTAGTCCGTAACTGTGTATGCGTTCATCCCCCACGCACATCATGCAATAGCACGGGTTGAGTGACTAAGGGCACAGATCAAGAGTGAGGCCTGCAGATATGGTGGGAATCCTGTCTCATTCACTTTGTGACCTCAAGTAAGTTATTTAGCACCTCTAGGTCTCAGTTTCTTACCTGTAAAATGGCACTGTATTCCTGGGTTGTTGGAATTGAATGAAATCATCAGATGACATTGGGTAGGCCTGTAGATAAGATGCAGTAAATGGTAGCTATTTTTATTATACCAGATGCAAGGAAGAGTCAGGTTAGACTCATGTCCATGAAGACCTGACAAGATTTACTGCCTAAGACAGGAATGATTTAAATGATTCTTTGGACCTTCATGGCCCCATCTTCAAAATAAGGTTATTTGTCCAAATTGATCTTTCGAGAAGGTCCCCCCCATTGCCAGGATGTTGACAGACAGTAGTTTACTGCATTGAGTGGGTAACTGTGAGATAGAACCGTGTGGAATGTGGCACAAGCTAGACTATGAGGACCATAAGCATTGTCTGAGGAAAGGTCAGTGGTGAGGGCCGCACTTAGGCCCAGGTGACACCAGACAAGGACAGGGCAGGATAGAGAAAAGTGGGGAAACCTAAGGAAAAGTTCCCCATCAGAGGTAGAAGCTGGCTGCCTTGGGAAAAATAGTAGTGCTTCGTATTGATAGAGGGCTTGCAAGAGAATGCAGAGTGCTTTCGTGGCTCTTATTTGATCATTCAATAATAAGGAACTCTGAGTCTTAGTTTATGTATAGGTAAGATAAGAAAGTGATCAATTTGTGAAAATGTGGTGTCTTGCACTACTCTAGTGACCTGGTGTCATGGCATCCTGCCCAGTGTTGGAGCTGAGGTAGGTTCCTCTGGTTAACAGTGTTGAATGGGCAGAGCTAAAGGAATAGACAAGGTAATTGCATTCTGAAAATATTGTGTGTGTGGTGTGTGCACGCACGCACGCTCACATGCACTCACACATCATGGGAACTGGCTCTTAGCAATGAGGAGGTTTATGGCCAACAGTGATTTCCCAGCATTTAGAAGAGGGAGGAGCCTCTGAGGTCACCCCACCCAGGTATGACCCTGTGCAGATGAGGAAACTGAGGCCACTGATGGAGAAAGAGCTTGCCCACAGCCAGCCAACCTGGTGGCGCCAGCCCCTGGAAAAATCCAGATTTTCTGGCGACTCCTAGTCTCACCGTGGCCCTAAATTGGCCACGTTCCTCAGCTTTTAACATTGTGTTAATCAGTTCAACTTCAGATGTCCTCCCCTGTGTAATTAGGGGACTGACCAAAGGCCTGCAAAGGTCATTATGTGTTGAGACAAAGTCCCTCTTTCAAACAGGAAATTGTGTTCTCCTAAAATTGGAAACAGAACGGTCTCTGCCTTGCTGGGGTTCCACACCTTAGTCAGGGTGTTCTTGTAATTCCAGAACACTCCAGATGAACCCTCAGGGATGTTTCCTGGCCAGTCATCTCATGTACCTCTGTCAGAAGCTATAACCCCTGGGCATTTTGATGTTCTTCTTTCTCCTTCTGAACTTAGTAGTTTGACTGGGCTCTTGTTCTGAGACATGTTTTAAGGTTCTAATTTCTTCTCCTCACTAAATGAGGTCTGAGACCTGGGCTTTTGGCTCAGGTTTTGTCTACCTGTGTAGATGATCTTTGTTGCTTTTATATAGCCAGTGTTTAATGGATTCCTGTGTTTTATTTCTCAAATCCTGTCCTTGGTCATAGGAAGGAGGAGGGTTGTGTGAGGAAAAATACGTCATCTCTCTGAGTGGCTCTGCATCCCAATGCCTGTTTTTCTTTTTTTTTTTTTTAAGGCAAAATCCCAAATTTCATAAAGTTATAACACTTCTTGGGATGCCTGGGTGGTTCAGTGGTTGAGCATCTGCCTTTTGCTCAGGGCATGATCGCAGGATGCTGGGATTGAGTCCCACATCAGTCCTGCCTGCTTCTCCCTCTGCCTATGTCTCTGCCTCTCTGTGTCTCATGAATAAATAAATAAATCTTTTTAAAAAAAGTTATAGCACTTCTTATGTCATTTGGGCAAAGAAATGTGACTTTCCCTCCTAAAATCCTAGACAATTTTTTTTTCGGCTTAAATTCCTTGACGTTGTGTTAGCTGTTGGAGAGATGAAAAGGGGCAAAAAAGAAAGACAGCAAATACAAGAAGCATAAGCAGGAGGTGCTTGGTCCTCCCACGCCCACACCATCTTCACAGCTGCAGATACCCTTGTATAAAGATGCTGTTTGTGGGTATGTGTCCAGTGAATTCTGAGGCTCTGTGTGGGCACCAATGAAAATGATTGGGGAAAAAAAAAGACACCTGTGTAAATTTCTCAAGGTCACCTTTAAAAAGGAGCAGTGCTTTTCTAAACCACATCTGAAGACATTTCAAATTCAAAGGAATTGTTAAAAAGTTTGAAACTAATATACTCTGATTTTTAGACAATATTTTGATCAAATTTGTGAGTTGGCAGAGTTGTGCTTTTTATGTGGTTTGCTCATTCTCTAAGTCTTTGGGAATGTGGAATAATCAATCTACACTGCATTTGTGCCTAACGAAAGAGCATTGATGAGGAAGTGACTTAAAATGAAGGGACGAGTCTGGGCTCTACTCCCAGTTCTGTAATTGGCCTGCTGGACGATGCTTGTCCAACCACCTCCCCTCTCTCACCTGTTTATTCAGCATTTGACTCTGTACCAAGTCACTGCATAGGCCTTAAATATGAATTCTTACACCAATCCTGTGAGGTAGGTACTATGATTATCTACATTTTCCAATAGGAAATTGAGGTGCAAAACATCTTGTAACTCGTTAAAGGAGACACAGATTTTGTGTCATGAGGCCAAGATCTGAGTCCAGTCTGTCTGTTACCTAAGACCACAATGGTGCCTTATATATATATATATACTGTCCCCTCCCTCTGCATAAAATAAGCTAAGATGTATGGCTTAGTTTTTAAAAAATGATTTATGTTTTATGCTTATCATAAGCATAAAATAACATATTAGGGGATCCCTGGGTGGCTCAGCAGTTTAGTGCCTGCCTTTGGCTCAGGGTGTGATCCTGGAGTCCTGGGATTGAGTCCCACATCAGGCTCCCTGTATGGAGCCTGCTTCTCCCACTGCCTGTGTCTCTGCCCCCCCCCCCCATGAATAAATAAATAAAATCTTAAAAAATAAAGTAACACATTATTAGACTGATTATTTAAAAACAGAGTTTTGATCAGAAATTTAGTTCTTGAATATAACTTGTTCCTAGAGGAAAGGTGTTGCATATTAAAACAGTTTGTGGGATCCCTGGGTGGCGCAGCTATTTGGCACCTGCTTTTGGCCCAGGGCGCAATCCTGGAGACCCAGGATCGAATCCCACATCGGGCTCCCAGTGCATGGAGCCTGCTTCTCCCTCTGCCTGTGTCTCTGCCTCTCTCTCTCTCTCTCTCTGACTAACATAAATAAATAAAAATTTAAAAAAAAATAAAAAAAAACAGTTTGCTTAATTGTATGTTTTGTGGTAATAGACAAGGAAAGTTGGAAGCACCTGTATTTTTATTTTGTAGGTGTAGCAGTGTAAAATTTTTCAAAGCACCTTTTGCTCACCTCACCATATTTTAGCTTTAAATAATTGTTAGGTAGGTTAGACAAATATTGAGTGCAGTTATAAAAGTTTCTTGGAAATCCTTGCCTGTTAATTCTTACCTCCAAGTCAACATGGGATTGGTCTTCATTGATTGTCATTGTTTTTGAGAATGAGTCACATTTTAGATCATATTTTGGAATAATTTTTAGATGATATCCTGGACATTGTGACTGTCATGTTGTAGAGACTCTGGATTCTGTTATATTCCTTTGGTTAGTGTTGATTTTTGTTTAATTGTTTGTATTAGCAGGTACTTTACTTGATTTGACTCTAATTGCAAACTATGTGTCTTGAGTGGCTCAGTCTCAGCCAGGCTTCTGGGAGAGTACTTTATACATACATGGTTCAGGAGTCAGCCAGAGATATGGACAGAGATTAGACACAGGATTTGAGGCACCTCATCTCTGGCTGTCTCTTTCCTGAGACTCCCCTCTCGTTTTCCAGCGCCTGAAGTCACCCTGGATTCTATTTCTCTAAGCCAGTAAGACTGCAGGTTTCTGTCTGAGTTTTAGCTTCCTCTGAGGTACAGACTAGGACTTGCTCTTAGATAGAGACCATACATAAACCTACTCAGTCTAGTACCTTTCTTCTAAGTGATGACTCCCTTCCAGTGTCTGTTTGCCTTGGTTCTCACTCTCCAGTGCCCTCAGCTAGCTTTGGTTTTTGTTCAGAGCCTATAGTTATCGTCTGCAGGAGAATTAATCTGATAGGAGCTTCCTCAGCCATATAGAAGTTGGGCTAGAAAGGCAAATATTAACATCCTTATTTTATAGATGGACAAATGAAAGTACCAAGGGATCACATCTCTTGAGTTTGTTAAGAATGACTGAATATAAGTCTCTGGGTCTGTAGCCTAGTCCTCTTTTTTCCTTTCTGTCCCTTCCCAGCTATCTCTCTGCTCATCCAGATTGACTTAGTTGAACAAAGGAAGTTTCTTTTCCATTTCAATGCTATTGACAATATACCTGAGGTTCTCCTGCTGACACTGATAAACTGATCATTACTGAAGGGCAGGTACTTGGTGTGTGGTGGAGAGAGCATGTTTTAGAGTCTCTGATAGATCAAGGTTCAGATTTCACTCTGCTTCTTGCTAACCCCATGATCTTGAGCAAGTTACTTAGCCTTTCTGTGCCTGTAGCAACACAGGGTCATTGTCAGGGTAAAATGAGATAACTTATCTGGAGTGCCCTGGGACAGAGCAGACCTTCAGGAAATGTCTTTGTGTCAACAGAAAGAGTCCTTGGGGGTATATTTTCTGTGACTCATTGTCCTATCTTTCTATAGAGCCAACCTTGGCTCTGTGTCCAGTCAGTGTTAAATGTGGGAGGAGGGAAAAGAATAAGCTTCATGTTCAAAGTGAGCAAGCATCTGCCAGGGCCAAGACCATTCTCTCTGAAAGTCTTAGAGGGGCCTCAGAATCAGATGTCTGTCCTGAGCAACTGGGCTTCTCCCTGTTTCCCTGCAGGGACCCTGTCGTGCCACTTCCCTGGAGTTCCGCATCTCCAGTTCTCTTGCCTCCTGCGCCGGGCTTTTGTTGAAGCCTGTGGATATTCTTTGCACTGCCTGTTAGCATTGGCTTGTGTTGTTCATTCCTATGCCCTGGGTTTGGCCTGCCTGGATGCATGTCATAGCCTTGCAACTGGCTGCTAATGGCAATTCTTGCTCTTGTGAACTGCTTAATAATAATAGTGACACCACTGTGGAATACTTAATAGTAAAAACAACCACAGCCAGCTCATGTAGCATTTACTATGTGCTAGGTAGGTACTGTTCAAAACCCTCCACTTACAGTAACTCATTTAATCCTTATAATACTCAATGAAGTTTGTATTATGATTTTACCCATTTTACAGATAAGAATTCTATTGGGAGAGGGGTACCTGGGTGGCTCAGTTAGTTAAGCGTTGCCTTCAGCTCAGGTCATAATCCTAAGGTCCTGGGTTCCAGCCCCACATCTAGCTCCCTGCTCAGTGGGAAGTCTGCTTCTCCTTCTGCCCCTCCATCTGCTTGTGCACTCTCTCTCAAATAAATAAAGTCTTTTAAACACACACACACACACACACACACACAAACAAATGTTGCTGGGGAGTAGGACAGCCAAAATCTTAACTTAGGTACCTTGCTCTAGAAGCTTGACCACTTCAATAAACAGCTAGATTTTTTTTTTTTAATGCACATATCCAGGTGGGTACCTGTTGGGTGGGGACATAGTAGTTCTTCTGTTTATTTGGACTTGGAGTAGGCAAGAGACCCAAAGATTGTTAGTGGCTCGCTGCCAAAGGAAACTCCACCTTAGTGGCCTGCTGTCGGATGTGGTTCAGGCAGGCTGAGTGATAGGAGAATGGACCGGGCTTTTGCCAGTATAGAGATGGCTGCATGCCTGCCTTCGTGGGTCAGCCACCGGAAGGAGAAGCCAACATACTCCTTTCTGGCTATGTCTAATTATGTGGCATTTTCTGTCTCGGTTATAAAGTTTTAATTGCTCCATTGTCCTGGGGCATCGGGGCCTCTTATAAGTCATCTTTTATGATTGGTGATAATTGGCCCAGCTTGAATTGGCTTAAGCTAGTTGCAATTTCCATACCAGTTTTAAGCTGAGATCTGGTTTTAGCCTTATCTATTTTTTTTTCCTGAGTAAAGTTTGTTTTGTTTTTGTTTTTTTAAACTCCCAAATCTGGGATCCCTGGATGGCGCAGTGGTTTTAGCACCTGCCTTTGGCCCAGGGCGCGATCCTGGAGACCCGGGATCGAATCCCACGTCGGGCTCCCGGTGCATGGAGCCTGCTTCTCCCTCTGCCTGTGTCTCTGCCTCTCTCTCTCTCTCTCTCTCTCTCTCTCTCTCTGTGACTATCATAAATAAATAAAAATTAAAAAAAATAAAAATAAACTCCCAAATCCTAGGTTGCACGTTCAGCCTTTTTCTATACACTATCGCTCTACTTGGGCTGACTTATGCATTAAGTATCTAATCTAAAGCTAGTAAGGACGCAAACACCTGGGAGAGTTTTAGTGGTTTGGAAGAGAAAACAACAGGAAAAAGGGAACCCTGCCCCTCATTCTGTCAGTGCTCTTAGGATCTGAGGGTGGATCACGGGGTGGAGCACATTCAACAGCCATGGGGTGTAGACAAATGGCATCTAAAAGAGCCCTGCTTATCTACAAGGAACTCTAGACAGAACACACTACATCAAAAATTAAAGACAGTAAGGATTTGGAAAATACTAAAGATAAGTTTCCAAATGAAAAAGATAAAAAGCTTGTCGCCTGAAAGGGAATGAGGTATGAGCCACATAAATTAAGCTGACGGAATTTCTAGAAAGCGAAAAGTGTGCTGAGGCATGGCCAACTGTGGGATATAAATATATCTCACCCTGTTATCGTTCTGGGGTCTGTAGTCTCCATATTGATGTTTCTGTGCTTTGAGTAAGCACTTCCTGAATGCTCCAGTCTTTGAGTCTAGCAGGCTTGATTTATGAAGAAAAGATGACGATAATGAATGGGAAAGGTTTGCTAGGAATTAATTTAGGGTTAGTGAGAGTGAGCCAGCTTCTCCCAGCTTCCTTCTACACCGGTGTTGCTGACACACGGGCGCCGTGGGGTGAGGGACAGCATGCTTTACAACTGCCTTCCTATGTGGGTTCACTCCCTGCTCAGACTGCCAAGGCTGAACCATTCTCATCCATTTCTTCCTTCCTTCCTTCAATGGAACTTTGTTTCCCTCGACTTTCATCTCCCAAAGCTTTTGATGTTCATGAACTGCAGCTAGGTTTTTGAATCCCTAGCTTCCTTTCCATCTCTTTGGGCAGCTCATCTTTGTGCTGTTCTCTGCCTCACCCTTAGGCCTGGGCATTCCCAGGGGTCACACCTTGCCCCTCTTCTTTTCCGGGAGTCTCATCCTGGGGTAGGCATGTGCCTGGCATGTTGAGGAACAGGACGCAGCCGGTGTGTCTGGCCCAGGTAGAGAAAGAGAGTGGTAGGCAGTTGGTGAGAGGTTGCAGGGCCAGTCCTGTGGGCAGGGCCTGGAGCAGTATGGCTTTCCCTCATGGGGCCCAGGAATGGAGGCTGACTGTGTTCCAGGTGGCTGAGCTTGGGAGCTGCATGGCCACTGTGTAAGTGAGGTACTGCCCTTTTGCTCTTTATCTCCCCAGAAAGATCAAGATGCTCTACTTTCTTTTTGTCTCCTCTCCTGCTGTGTCCAGTACCATCCTATCTACTTGATTCTTTTTTCCATCATCTTTCTATTCCTCCCTCCGTCACATGCCTCCCATTGTCCCTGGCCCAGGCCTTTAGTGCAGGAGTAGATTGCAGTAGTGACTCCCTTCTACTGAAATTCTCACCCCCTGCTTCTTGTTTTGTGCATCAACACAACACTCATTTTTCTCCATACCAACATGGTAAGAATTGGTCTTGAGGCCTGTCATTTTGTTTCCACCTCCCTTTTGCTCCCTGCTTTAATGAGAGTGGCCCCCCAGTATCTTGCCTGCCTTTTTCTGTAGCATAATTACTATTTCTTGACCTGTGTTAGGTAACTCACTGTCTAGAAAGAACTAGATACATGTTTTTCCGTTATCCTTTGCTGTGTCAAACATTACCCCAAAGTTGGTGGCTAATGCCTTATTTCTTAGGAGTCTGTGAGTCTGCTGGGCTTAGCAGGGCAGTTCTTCAGCTCCTGTGCTATCACCTAAGGTCACTCAATATGGCTGAATCAGCTAGGAGCTTGGCTGGAAGTCCCAAGATAGCTCTATTCACTTCTCAGGTAGATAACAGTGGTTGTTGGCTGGGGCATTTTGATGCATCCCCTCCTGGTCTTGTTTTCCTCAAGTGTCTCCTCATTCAGGAGTTGGGCCTGAGCTGTATCCCAAAAGGGTGAAAGTGGAAGCTGCCACACTTCCAGACCCAGGCCCGGAAATGGCAGTGTCACTTCAGCCACATGCTGTTGATACGGCAAGTTGCAAGGCCAGCCTAGATTCAGTGGGAGGGGAAGCAGACCCTCCCTCTTGATGGGAATAGTGGCATGCACATTACAGACATGGGAGGAGCTGGGAACAGCCAATTTTGTAAACAAATATGCCAGTAAATGGGCCTACAGTATCAGTGGTTATAGCAAGAATAGAGCCTGCGTTCATTCAGTCTGCGTTTGCTGAATACCTACTGTGTCCTTGGAGTACTTATTATGCAAACAAGGATCAGACCTTTTTCTGAGCTGTCCTCCAGAAAAATTAAATGTGCTAGAAATGAATCTACCTGTGGGAGGCCACAAAAATCCTTGCTGCCCTGAACCCCTTCCCTCTCCTGGGTGACATTTCTCTGCTGACTAGCCAGGTTGAACTTTTAAAAAAATCTAGTTACAAATCATTTGTATTTTAAAAAATTGGTAGCTGTTTTTTTGGTCTTCAGCTTGCTTTCTAGCTTTTTTAGCTTTGAATGCATATGTTTTTCTTACCAATTTTAAAAGTTTTTTATAAATAATTTTTTAACATATTGAGGATTTTTAACTTACTTTTCTCACAATCCTTGTTTAATATTTATGATACCCATTTCAGGGCACCTGGGTGGTTCAGTGATTGAGCATCTGCCTTGGGCTCAGGGCATGATCCTGGGGTCCTGGGATCGAGTCCCACATTGGGCTCTCTATAGAGAGCCAGCTTCTCCCTCGGCCTATGTCTCTGCCTCTCTCTGTGTGTCTCATGAATAAATAAATAAAATCTTTAAACAAACAAAAAGATTCCCATTTCAAACAATATATGTTACAGTGGTTAGAGTTCATGTATGTCTGTGTGTTAATCCTTCAACTACATCATATATTCCTTGGGCTCAGAGACTCAGTTTTATGTTTGAGAGTCTTGTGTCTTGTAGCTGCTCATGGTAAGCCATGAACTGCCTTCCTTGTTTGCAGCTGTGAGAAGTGAGTGTGGGTGTAGATACTTATTTACCTCAGTGTAGCCCTTGCTTTGTGGAGCTGCGAGCCTTGTTTGGCAAACAAGGGATATGTTTCTGAAATTCTTGGCTAACAAGGTGTAAGAAGCTCCTGCTGTAAAAAGTATTGGTTTCTGAGGGTACTTGGTGTTTTACTTGAAAGTCAAGTACGAGCCTAAAGTCAGGCTCAGAAGGAGATGAGAGAATGACCAGTTTCCGGGAAGCTGCTTTCTTTGTGGTTTTTATCAATGAACAAAAAGAATCTTCTGCCCTTTTTTATGGACTCCGTGAGCTACCAAATGGGAAACTTGGAGTAGACAATGTAGGAGATCTCTTCGAGCTTCATAATGCTTGAAGTAACTTTTGCAATATTCACACATGATATCATCAGTAAATAACTATAGAGATTTTATAGGTAGTACAACTTTAAAATCAAGTAAAATATTCTAACTTCTTTCATGTTGAATTCTGAAGTAGAAATGTGGTTGGTTGTCCAGCAAAACTGGATTCCTTTGTAGCGGGGTGGTGGGATGATGCATTTTGAAGACGCTCTTTATTACAAGAGCAGAACAGACGAGACAGAATGTGGCTGGAAAATGAGTTTGAGGGGAGACATGGGATTGCAGGGCACCGTATATGCTGTGTCCAGGGCCTCGGACGCCAGTACTGGGTGTTGGGGACCATTGAGGAATTCAGAGCACGAATGACACAGAATGATGGGCATTTAAGTGGCTCACTCATGGAAGTGTGAGCTAACTTCTGCTTTTGACTTTCTGTCTTCAAAAAAAATCTGAGCACTGGGAGAATCAACGTTGGGATCCTGTCAGGGAGGCCTTGAGAGACTTTCCTTCCTCCCGAGTTTGTTTTCCTTTCCTCTGAGGGGAGTTTGTATTTACTTTTTTTTTTTTTTTTTTTTTTTTTACTTTTATAAAGTAGTCTTTCTCCTCTCTTATACCTTGCTTTTCCCTCTTCAGCTGTAAATCCATTTTCTCTGGAAAAATGGGGCTTGGTAGTTGGCAAGATGTAGACATGCCCTGCACAGCCTTCTGCATAAGAGGCGATGAAAAGACTAGCTGCCTCAGCAGGTCGTGCGTGTGTGTATGTGTGTGTGTATTAATTTCAGCGATATCCTGATTCTGAAACTCTTAGCATCCATAATTGACATGGGGTGCTAAATTGCACCCCTCATCAGATTGTACAATTTTCAGAAAAGGAAGCAAATTGCCATGCGTTGTGTTAAGCAGAAGAGGAAAAAGAGAAAGATGGTCTTTCAAGTCCTTGTAAAGTGTGGAACTGTATCAGAATTTCTTGTTTTATTGTTTTGGTTAATATATATAGTGTGTGTGTGTGTGTGTGTGTGTGTGTGTGTGTGTGTGTGTGTTTTGGGTGCTTCTGTACGTCTGTCTGTCTGAGCTGCCATCCTCTTTTGGAGAACTTTTTTTCCCTCCAGCTCAGGGACTGCCAGGATGATAGCTTTTAGCAATCAAGTGGATGAAAATTGAATATACTCTCCAGGATTCTTTTCATTGTTCTGCCTTACATGTTCATTTTCTGAACAACCACCACCAAAACCCCCCATGAGATGGTAAGACTTTCTTTGCTCAGAGTGGCATCTTTGAATGCTTGCCTTCTTGTATTTATTTGTTTCAGCAGATTTCCAAGGTGACTGCTGAAACTCCCTAAATATTCCAAAGATAGAGGGGCTTTTAATTGTGTTTTCTGGGACTCTTCCTCTTTCTGTACTGGGCCTGTCTGATTCAGACTCCTCTCCCTCTGCTTGTGTTAATCCTTTTTTTAAAAATCTAAATTCAGTTAGTCATTATTTTCAGATGTAGAGTTGTGTTAATCTTTAAAAAATTATTATAATCTTGTGATGGGAAGAGAATTAGAACAGTGGCAAGGTGGCTAGAATAAACATCAGGGGACTTTAGATGCAATGTTCTGTCTCGAGTTAACTTAAAGGTCTCTGAAAGTATCTGAGCCTCAGCTTCCTCTATATAAAGGGACTGACTGACTTTTTCTGTGAAGAGACAGATAGTAAATATTTGGTGCTTTGGAGGCACTGTGGTCTCTCTCACAACTACTCAACTCTGCCATTGTCATTTGCAAAAGTAACCCCAGACAATATGTAAATGAATGTGTGTGGCTGCAATCCAGTAAAAATTCACCCCGACAGGCAACAGGCTGGGCTTGCCTTGTAGGCCATAGTTGCCAACCCCTCATCTAAAAGACCCGAATGATAAATACTGCCCTGTTTTTCCCCCCATAGGTTTATAAGAGGAAATTAAGTATTGTAGCGAAATCACTTGGAAAAATATAAAGGAGGGATTTCTGCTTCTCGGTAATATTGAGGAGTTTGAGGCATACTGATGATCCCAAGAACAGCAAGAAAAGCCATATACAGTACACTGTACAGACACACACACACACCATTCTGTTCAAAAGCACTGGAGAGGTGTTGGGGCACCTGGATGGTACAGTTGGTTAAGCATCCAACTCTTGGTTTTGGCTCAGGCTGTGATCTCAGGGTCTTGAAATGTAGCCCCACCCAGGGCTCCATGCTCAATGTGGAGTCTGCTTGAGATTCTCTTTTTCTCTTCCTCTGCCTCTCCTGCTTGTGTGCTCTCTCTTTCTCTCTCTCAAATAAATAAATAAATTTTAAAAAAGAAAAATAAGGAAAAAAAGTACCTGAGAGGTGTTAAAACAATGAGGACTGGGTAGGAGATGCTGAGGTGTCAGAAGGGAGGTGAGTAGGAGATAAGCTGACAGATCTACTCTACCCCTAGGGACATTGTTGGTTCAGAGTTCTGGCAAAGGACCGGAAATCTTTGCCTGGCTGGAGCCTTGCCGCTCTGGGAAGGAGAAACCAGCAGAAGTTTTGGTGACTTCATAGGACTGGACTGGAGAGACAAAATTGGAGAGTCAATTATGTTTTCCTCTCAAAACAGTTGCTAAATCCTGAAGTTGTGTGGGCTGGGAAGATAAAGGCTTATCAGAAGGCCTGTGGACAACAGAAGAGAAGTTCAGCAGTCGTGGTGCTGGGAAGATAAAGATGAGCAGACAGGACCTGCTTTGGGAGGTGAGAAGAGGTAGGGAATGGAGTGAATATACCAGGCTCTCAGGTGAAAGCCTTGATGGACCATGTCCTGGGAACAGGAGTGACCCAGGGGAAGTTTAGTCCTGTACCAGCCCCTTGCTGGTTCAGGTATTCAACTGTTCCTCCCCCCAGCTCCATCTGCCAGCAAAAGGCAGAGGCATCTCCTGAGGAAGGTAACTTCATCGAAAGTCTCTTTATTTGTTTCATACATGGGGTCTAGTATGAATAAAAATTTATTAGGCATGCCAGTGTCACCTAGAAAAACAAGAGAGAAACAGATAATATAAACAGACTTACAGGTGATCTAGAATTTACTAATTAGATTTAGTAAAAAAATCTAATTTACTAATTAGATTTAGATGTGATTAATATATTCAAGAAATTTTTTTAAAGATTTTTATTTATTCATGAGAGACACACAGAGAGAGAGAGAGAGGGGGGCAGAGACACAGGCAGAGAGAGAAGCAGGCTCCATGCAGGGAGCCTGATGCGCGACTCGACCCCAGGACTCCAGGACCATGCCCTGGGCCAAAGGCAGGCGCCAAACCGCCGAGCCACCCAGGGATTCCTATTCAAGAAATTTTTTGAATGGGGAAAATAGATGAAAAGATGGAAAATTTCAACAGAGAATCGGAATCTATGAAGACTCAATGGGCATTCTATTAGTGTGAAAATATCTGAAGTAAGAACTCAGTAGAGCGGGGTTTAACAGAAGACCCTACAGAACAGAAGAAAAAAGGGAATTGGAAGGAAGGTTAATAGAAATTATTCAAACTGAAGTGCAGAGAGGAGAAAGTGGAACATTCCAAACAGAGCATAAGAGAAGTGGGATACAACGAGTAGTCTGTGATAGGTCGAATTGGATTCTCAGAAGAAGACAAGGAGGGGATGGGACAGAAGCAATATTTGAAGTGAAAATGGCTAAAAATTTTACCCAAATTTATTAGAGAGATCCACCCACAGATTCAAGATGTGAAAATACAATGAAAAAACACAGGGTGTTGAGTGGATATGGATGTCATTTAAAAACAAACGATTCACTGACATTTGAGGTTACTGTTACTGGTGGATTAGACCCATTTACAGGGTGGGCCTCCAGCCTCAGGCTTAATGCATTTACTTCCCAGACCCCTGTTCTCAAACAAAACCTGTTTACCTCTTGTCTCTTGCATTTTCCTGCTTCTCTGCTTTTGTCAAGCTCAGTCCCGTAACACCAGCCCCTGGCATTTCCAGTGCCAGGCATCCTTACCTTGTCATTGTCATTGTTAGCATTATGGGCTAACAGGCTTAGGCGGAGGGAGAGGCATTATCTCGACACAGTTTAAAGGCCAGACAAGAGACGCATCTGTTTAGGTGACGTAGTTACTAGGGCTGCTATAAGAAACTACCCTGCATATGGTAACCTTAAAGCAGCAGAAATTTCCGGAGGCCAGAAATCTGAAAACATGGTGACAGTGCCATACTCTCTCTCTGGAGTCCTTAGTGGGAGAATCTGTTTCTTACCTCTTCAGCTTCTGGCAGCTCTCAGCACCCCTTGGTTTGTAGCTGCATCTCTCTGCTCTGTCTTCACATTGCCTTCTGCTTTGTATGTCTGTGTTATTTTCTTTGTGTCTGTCTTAAAACTTTTTCTGCTTCTCTCTTATAAGGATATATGTGATTGCATTTTTAGGGCCTACCTGGATAATCCAGAATAAACTCCTTCTCTCAGGATCCTTAATCACTTTTGCATCTTTCTCCATATAAGGTACTATACACAGGTCATGGGGATTATGATGTGGACTTATCATTTTGGGGCCATCACTGAGCTCATTGCAGGTGGTGATGTTATAGCAATGATAATATTGAGTGCTTTAGCTTCTTAAAAATGGTAGTATGTTCCAAGAACTTGCCAAGTGCATTAAATGCATTATTTCGTTTGGCACTAGTACCAAGTATAAGGTAGGTGCCATCATTACCACCTTTGTACAGATGAGAACTCTTAGGGTCAGAGAGGTAAGTACTTGCTAAGGTCACCTTGCAGCTATTAAGTGGGAGAGCCAAAATTTGAACCTAAGTGTTTGGGCTTTAGCGCTCCTTTACTTCGTTTCTCTGAGTCAGTAGCTGGATTTCCCGTTGGATACTGCCACTAGTAAGTGGCTTTTAAACCTGGGGTACTTTCCAGCTGTAAAATCCTATAGTCCTATGAGTTTTTGTCAGAAAAAAAAAACCTCAAACCTGTGTTATTTAAAGTATAGCAAATTTTAATCTGGCAGACAGTGGAAAGAATTTGTTTTTTAATCCTTATGGAAGAAGCTGATGTGAATTTGCTGTTGTGCATTTTGATATTTGCTGATGGTGGAGGCATTCTGGAAGGAAAAATTATTCTGGACTCACAGGCCAAATCTATACCATCTGAGTGAATCAAGGTAATTGCTTAGATTACTTAGACCCTGCCTGCCAGATAATTGAGGTAAATGGGGTTATTAATTTGAAGTAGCTAGGTAATTGGGTCTGCCTCCCTTCGATAATGTAAACATGGTCACATTGTATAATTCTATAATTGGTTGAAAAGGCTCTATTCTTTCTCTTGATGCACCTGCTATTGTCTGTAGCTTGGCCATTGGGTTTTAGTGTATTAGATTATTTCAGACAAACCCCAGTACTTGGCTTGGGTTGCCTAGTGAAAATACATACAGATAAATGTATGTATTTATGTGTGTGTGTGTGTGCACACATGTATGTGTATATATAGAACTGAAAATGGTAATATAGGGAGTATTTTTTTAAAAAGATTTTACTTATTTATTCATGAGAAACACACAGATAGAGAGAGAGAGAGAGAGGCAGAGACAAAGGCAGAGGGAAAAGCAGGCTCCATGCAGGGAGTCCGATGTGGGACTTAATCCTGGCCCCGGGATCAAACCCTGGGCTGAAGGCAGATGCTCAACTGCTGAGTCACCCAGGTATCCCTAGGGAGTATTTTCTTATATTTTATTTAAATTCAGTATGCCAACATAAAGTGTTCATCTCATCTTGTGCTCTCCTTAATGTATAGGGAGTATTTTAAAGGTTATTTCTGATAATTCATGTAAGAGTTTTACAGAAAAATGTGCCTCCAAGGTAAATCACCTTAGAGTCTATTTGAGGAGATGGTTTCCCCTTTATAAGAGTTTTTTTTTTTTTATTGAACTCTACTGTCATGTCTATATTTAAATCTTCCAAGAAAGTTATTATAGCAGAGCTTGTTTCTCATCAAAAATGGTCAAAGGAAAATTTGGTTCAGTTCATTAGCTTCTTCCTAAGTATTGCCTAGTGGGATCTATGTTGTGATTTTGCTCTAGATCACAGACATTTGACTTGTGCTTGCACAGCACTCATGTGCTTGCACAGGCTCGTGTTGTCCCTCAGCCTGGGCTGTCTGAAGTGCCTCCATGGGCCTTTCCAGCTCACTTTTCAAACGACTGAGTAATGTGTTTTGAGATTTCTCGGATTTATATGGGGGCCGAGTCTGCTTTGTCTGTCATTTTGTTTGAGAAGTCTGGCTCTTTTAGGGTGGGGGCTGCCTTGCAAAGGGTAAGAAATTCTGGGGTGAGTGGGTGGGAGGGAGTGGACCATGTCATAGCTGCAGAGGCCACATGTCTCAGATGTTCTGAAACTTTCTGGTTCTAAAATATTCTTTCTGGTTTTAGATCTTACATCCTGAATTTTGGCTTGGAAAATGAGGCTAAAGTGATGTCTGCTCATTTGTCTCTCACATCCGTTATTTGTGTAACAGCCCTTTGATATGATACTTCTACCCTAGCCAAAAAAGGAGAAAACTGGGAAGAACATTTCAGTTAAAAAAATATCCTCCCTATCCAGCCTCTGATTGAAATGTGAGGTTTCGATCTTGGCCAGTGATGTTGGTGGTTGACATCACTGATCCACTTCTTATATTTACTGCTTCACTTTGCTTGCCCAGATGTGGTCCGAAGAGGATGAGAGCTGTTCAGACAGAAGTGGGCTCAGCGAATTCAGATGAAAGGTCCACCTGTGTGTGCCTCCTGAAGTTTTCCCTCTGGGCTTTGAGTTTATTTATAAACCTAATGGACCTCGGGGGAAGAAAAAATGAGGAGAGGAGGAATTTGTTCCTAAAATGAAAACCAAATATGGTTTAAAAGAAAAAAGCTCCCTATGTACAGCTTATCCCACCAGCCTCCAATAAAAGTACACATATCAAAACAACATACAGTAGATAAAAATCACACTGGAAAAAGAGAAATTGAGACAATTCTGATGTTTTGCAGGGCCAGAAGAATCCACATAATTTACTCCTTCTACAAGTATATTTTACAAACTACATTATCTGATTTTATATAATACTCATGTAATATATCTGGATCATCTTGAAAACTCACAAACATTCAGACCAAGGCTATGTCCACATACAGTGTTGAAATGAGCCAATCATTTGGAAAGTTCATGCTCTTAAAAATATCTTGGCTGTGGTTATCTGAGAAGAAAAAGATCACATTGAATTTTCTGAGTTTTCTATTTTAGTCTGCAAATGTCAAACAACTAAAAGTTACAGAATAATAAACCTCTCTCAAAACCTATTATCCATAAATCTCAGAGCTTACTTTTCTCTAGCATTTAAACAAACAATGGCCAACATTTCTAGAGTAATATACTCACTCTTCATCCTTTTTTTATGCCATCATGATATTGACTAAGTCACTATAGAGATATGGGACAGCTACTCAGGAAAGGGAATTTTGAGCATGGACTAGTATTTTCAAGAAACATTTTAGGAGAATTTTGAGTGTAGATTTAAGTTTGATTTTAATTTTCAGTCTTTTGACATAATGGGAAAATAGAAATCAGTCTTTCATAAGAATAAATCTTTCCTCCTGTGAGAGTTTAGATGTCTGAAATACATTGTGGACGTTACTTAGTCTTTTCTGGTCCCATGAAGACTAATTTCATTTGGTTAAAGTCCTGGTTGGTAACTTTAAAGAACTTCTGGAGCTGAGCATCGTATTTTCAATTGATCTTCAGATTTCTGTATTTCCAATGTGTTAGAAAAAAAAAGTGTACAAACTCACTATACCTTTGTGTAAAAGAAGAGTAAGTATAGCCTGAGACACTCTCCAAAGAGAACTGAAGTTTATGGAAAGTAGCCATGGTTTTGAGAATTATTTCGGCATCTTTTGTGCTTTTTCTTTGTATGCATCTGAGTTTTTTAGTTACTGGAATTTGACATCTAAATAAGAGGCTGTTACTATGATATGTAAATAGAACGTATGGGTCGAAATGCTTGTCATTATGGATGTTGAAAGGACAATTTACGATTTACAAAGACGGAAAAGCTCAATAAAGATCTGTATTAAAGAGCTGGTGCGATAAGAGTGCTGTAGATAGATGGGCTTCTTGTGGATGAACAGAATCAATGACAAGTGAAAGGAAAAGTTCACTTCACTGGTAGGGAAAATGTTTTCCAGATGTCAGCAAGGCCAATATTTTCTTCCTTCCCTCTGTCCTCACTTGGGCTAACTACCTGAGGCCCCAACACCCTGAGCAGAACTAGACTTTAGTAATACAGCAGGATGCATGCATGCTATATTGAATTGTTTCCATGCCTGCCCCCACTAGACTGTGTAAGCCCCAGTTGGGCTGCTTTTTTTCTTTTCTTTTTTTTTTTTTTTTTTATCCTGGCGCCTCATACAAGCCTGGCACATGGCAGGTGCTCAATAAGTGTCTAATGAATTAAGTCTTAATGATAAAAAAATCTTGTTTTTATAAGAATTATTTATATTTATATTATAGTAATAACTATATATGTTATAAACATGTAAATTTATATGTTATAAATAAATACTTATATATAATAGTTATCTATTTATTTATACATTCATCTTATTCCCCATCCCACTATGAGATTAGCAGTTTAGTTTTTGTTTTAGGTAGCATTTACCATTTTAAGTCAGAAGACTGAAAGAAAAAAGTAAGATTTTATTTTTATTTTTTAATTTTTAAAAAAGATTTTATTTATTTATTCATGAGAGACAGAGAGAGAGAGAGGCAGAGACATAGGCAGAGGGAGAAGCAGGCTCCATGCAGGGAACCCGATATGGGAACCGATCCTGGAACTCCAGGATCACTTCCTGAGCCAAAGGCAGACGTTCAACTGATGAGCCACCCAGGAGTCCCAAGATTTTATTTTTAAGTAACAGAATTAAATAATGGTATTTTCTGGTAAGTTTATAGAGCTCACACTTCTGAAATTTGAGCTTAAAACTGCCTTGAGACTTTTTAGGCAACTGTGTGTATATTGTAAAAGAAGGTATAATAACAACTGGTTTTTGTTGGGCATTTATGATGTCTTAGGCATTTAATCCTTTTGCTTTCTATCAAGCTCCCGTGAGGCAATTTGATTATTGTCCCTTTTTAGGCTTGGGGAAATAGAGGCACAAATAGATTGAAAGAACTCACCCAACATCATTCAGCAAGTGGCCAAGCCAGGGTTTGAGCCCAAGGAGTCTCCCTCCATAGAGTGCGTTCCTAGCCTCTAGGGTACACAGCCTTTAGGGAGTGGCTGACTTACATGCAGGTTTTATTGGAGGAACTGAATTTACCGGGACAAGCCCATCCCTTGGTGTGGTAGAGGCATCTCATGACCCTGTGTAGAAGCAATAAGTCATCTGTACTGGCAGAGGCCATCAAACAAATGTGGTGAACTATAAAAGATGAAAGAGCCAGTGTTCCTGTCATTCTCCCAAAAAGTTTCACACATACATGTTAGAGTTCTTATAGAGCTGGCATCTGCCATTTTGTAAACTTTTTATTGACTCATAAGATGCATGGAGTATTTTGTTTTTACAAATACAAAGGGAAATGGTGCTTGAGACAGACAACATCTCTGTGTCAGCCAGACATGACTCTAGCAGCTCTCAGAGTGTGGTCTGAAGCCCTCCAGGAGTTCCTAAGGGCAAAACTTTTTTCAAAATAATAGTAAGGTCAGGGACACTTGGGTGGCTCAGTTGGGTGAGTGTCTGCTCAAGTCGTGATTCCCCACGGTTCTGGGGTCAAGTCCTGCGTTGGGCTCCCCAGAGGGAGCCTGCTTCTCCCTCTGCCTATGTCTCAGCTTGTTTCTGTGTGTTTCTCATGAATAGATAAATAAAATCTTTAAAAAAAAAAAACCAACAAAATAATAGTAAGACTTTTATTTGCATTTTTCATTCATTCACTCACAAGCACACAGTGGAGTCTTTTTCCAGGGGCTGCATGGCGGATGATGGCATCGTCACTAATTAATGTGTGCTTGGATACTCTTGTTTAGAAAATGCCTTCGTTATTTTCCAATATAATAAATATTGACCGATGTAACACATGTACACAAAAGTTCTTAAGGAACCCTCAAGAATTTTTAAGAAGGAAAAGCCATTCTGAGACCCTTTTTCTTGGAGTTTGTTCAATAGACAGTGTTTACTATTTTTTACAATTAATTTGTTCCAAATATGCCCGAGTTTGTAATTCCTTTACAACGTGTAAGAGGTTGGGTAAGATGAAATTTGCCTTAAAAAGGTAAACCGTTCTTCTCTTTGAGCTACCTTGCATCTTTTAGGGTCCTCTCAAAGCCCTGAGCAGCTCATCTCCTAAAAGAAAAGGTATTTTTCCTACCTTGGTTCTCCAGAGATTGGCTCTTCATTCTAACCTCCAGAGCCTTATTTGAGAAAGAACAGCCCCCGTTACTGTACTTGGTAATAAGGCAGCCTGCTGAGTGCCAGAATCCATTTTTCCTATGTGATCAAAACTAAGCTGCATTTCTCTTTTCTGACATTTCATCCACTCTGCTAGGAGGTTTTAAGAATTAGCTGCTCACAGATTAAGTGCTCTTAATCAGTTCATCTTACATTACAATGTAAAGTTTCTCTTGTGTTCAGCAGAGAACTTGATTTTCATTTGATATCTGCGATCACAGAATAGTAAGTGGATTCCCAGGAAATTTCATGAAGAGCAATGATAATGCAGAGATGGGGTGGAGGTAGTGGGGGATGTTGAGCTAATTGATTAGTTTAGAATCTTCTAATTTCCATGAGGAATGGAGGAGCCCAATTTGTATTTCTCCTCCTTGGCATGTTATTCTCACAGATTGTCTGATGTTTCATTATCATCTTGACAGAACAGCTGATGTATAATTCTGTTGAATAGTATATCCGTTGTGTTTTTGCCATGTGCATTTATTACTTCATGATTAGATTATTTTGTCTCTATTAGCTGATTATCTGAGAGCTAGCTGGAGGAGTGAGCTCAGAGGAATGAACATCTCTGGGTCTTGAATTTTCAGGGCCCCTGGTCCTTTGAACACAGTGGACATCTCCTCCCCCGATGATAATATATTGGGCTTCGGGGACCATAAATGACTAGTGTTAATGTCTTCTCCTAATAAAACTTTTGTGCAAAATGTTCTCTTATTCAAAATGTCCCTAATCCTTACATATGGCCAACTTCATTGCCTTCTGTCTGTCAACACCAGTTCTTTGCCTGGTTCCAGGGTTAATTTCCACGCTTGTCATCCTGGGGTTTTTGTTTTCCTGCCCCCATCCTGTTTATGGAGTCTCTTAGTGGATTTGAGAACTGCCGGCCGGGAGCGTGAGGATTTTCACATACACACGCAAAGCTCAGGCGAACAAATTGTGTTTCTTTGCCAGATAAGCCTCTTTAGTGTCCCCTGGCCTCTAAAAATAACAGCAGTCCTCCAAGTCATAGTTAAAGAGAATCACCACAGAGCAAGCTCTTTTTACAAACAAGCACCACCTAAACAAATGGGGATGCTGGTGTGCGGCTGTTTCTGCAGCTGGTGGTTGATCCCCAGTGCCCAGGTACGTGAGCAAAGAGGCCTTGATGGTCTGGAGGTCCCCGTCATGAGTGCCCAGACAAGAATCTGGGGCTGGAGTGGGAGGCTTTGCTGGGCACTAGTCTTCATCATCTTCAGAGGAGCCAGGGATCATGCTGCGAAGCTACATGGTGTAGAGAAAGACACAGGTTTCCTGTCTTATCCTTCCCAGTAACTGGCTATGTATTTGCTCCTTCCTTCCTTCCCTCCCCTCCCTCCCTCCCTCCCTCCCTCCCTTCCTTCCTTCCTTCCTTCCTTCCTTCCTCCCTCCCTCCCTCCCTCCCTCCCTCCCTCCCTCCCTCCCTCCCTCCCTTCCTTTTTATCATTTATTCATTTGCAAAGTAGCTCTTGAATTCTCATTATTAGCTAGGCAAAGAGACTAGTTGTGAGGACATGAAAGTGAGCAAGACAAAGTCCCTGCCTGCCTGAGAGAGACACACTAGTAAACTATTATTTGAACAAAAGAGTGCTAGATAGTGCCTGGAGATATGGAGAGAGGCCTTCAGGCAGGCTGAAGAAGAAAGACTCTTCTAGAAAGAGTCATGGAGGATGAGGAATGAACAGGTAGGGAGTGAGCAGGAGAGGAGGAAGGAGAGCTTGGGATCTTGTATTCACCCATTCTTGCCACCATACAGGCATTACTAATCAACTGCGAACTGTTTCCTGGTGAGCTTGTCCTGGGCCTGACGGTCTTTTTCAGAATGCAGCTCCCGACAGCCTCTCACACAATCTGCCTCAAACTTGAGTGAGCAAAAGAAGTAAATGACCCTATTCGTTGCCCTGCAGATCAACTTATAGATCTGGGACTTAGCCCAGGGATACGCATTCTAAGCAGACATGCTCTCCCATCCACCCACCCCCCATCCCCGCCCCAGGTGACCCTGGTGCAGATGTGCTGGACAGTAGTATTGGGAAATAGTTTTCTGGCTGTTGATCTCTTGATTTACATGAGTACATTCCTACAACATTATTTTTGTTTATATTTAAAGCAAATTGAAATTCTAGGCTCTGATAATGATAGGCTTTTCGCCTACAAAGCCTGTCCATTGGGATTTTTTTTAATTGTGTAGGGATTGGGACAATTCTTTGTAGGGCTACCCTGTACCTTATAGGTGTCTTGCATGCCTGGCCTTCACCTGCTGTAGTGACCTTCCAGTCATTGCAGTAATTGAGGGTGCCTCCCTCGAATTTCTAAAATGTTTCCTAAGAGGCAGTACCGTTCCCTGTGGGAACCACTGGACCAAATGAGGGGTCCTGGGTTTTTGGCAGGGGAAAGGTATGCCAGCCTTGTGTAGTAGGCAGATCACCGGGCTCGTGGTGTAGATAGCATGTAGCCTGGAGATGGGAATGGTGATCTGGAAGCCACAGGAGACCACCTGAGGCTGAAAGCCGGGCTGTGGAAAGGAAGAAGGCTTAGAAAGGAGAGTCCAAGGGAGAGACTTGACAAGCTGCAGCAGCGAGTTGGGTGTAGAGAAGAATGAGAGGAAGAGGGAGCTGCCTGTTTTTCCCAGGGTCCAGGTTTGCACTGTTCTCAGATGTGATGCTATGGACTATGATGAGATGCAGAAGACATCCAAGCTTCGGAAAGATGGCCAGGTTTGGTTCCAAAAATGTTAGGTTCCAATTGCCTGTGTGATTTGCAGATGGAGTTTTTTCTGAACCAGCTGTAGAGATGGGTTTGGAGCTCTGGAGATGGAAACTTAGGTGAGTTGGGCACGTGGAATTGTCTGGAAGGAAGTGATGCTGGGGTCATGGAGTGGATGAGATGTAGTTCAGGCTTGGAATTCCTCCAGGGCTGGTAGAGAGAGAGAGAGCCACAGAGGTGTGGGCAATGCTGGCCCTGCTGATGTCAGAGACCATGCCTCTCCCAACACTATGATTCTCTCCAGCAGTGCCCAAATGGTGTGGGCCCAGAAGGGGAGAAGCCTCAATTCCCCATCTTGTTGTTATTGGGTTTTAAAAAAATTTTTATTTATTAATTTGAGGGAGAGCAAGAGTAAGAGAGATCACAGAGGGAGAGGCAAAGGGAGAATCAGACTCACTGCTGAGAAGGGAGCCTGACGAGGGGCTCGATCCCAGGACCCTGAGAACATGACTGGAGCTGAAGGCAGACACTTAACTAACTGAGCCGCCCAGGTGCCCCTCTCCATCTTGTAAAATGAGGGTCCCTTCCAGCTCTAAAGTCCCAACAGTATGTTTTCTGAATTGCCAGGAAATAATATATTGGGCATGAACACAAGGAATCTATGATCTAAATTTGAAGAGATGGGGGAGGGGAGTAATTAGATACCTCAGTAATTTTAGAGGAAGGTGGATCCTGGGTATTTGGTTCATTCTCTTATGAGGCTGTTGGCCCTGCTCAGACACTCTCTTCCTGGACTTCAGCACATGTGCACAGCCAGCTCACTAAGACTATTCTAGAGGCCAAGTCATGACCTGCCATCATCATTGGGAATCTAGTTCAAAGCACTTATATATCTTAGGGGATAGTGACATCATTTTTAGTTATAGAGAGAGTTTTCTTTTTTTTCCTTTCTTTCTTTTTATTTTTTCCTCATTTTTTTTTCTATTTTTAATTTTTTCTAAGGGAGTTTTCAATATAAAGATCAATGTAAATGTAAAGCGCACTCCTTTCTAAATATGCCATGTAGCCCAGATGCCTTAAAAGTTTTGGAAGTGGGGCGCCTGGGTGGCTCAGTTGGTGGTTTGTCTTTGGCTCAGGTCATGATTATGGGGATCCAGCCTCTCATCAGACCACCTGCTCAGTGGGGAGCCTGCTTCTCTCTCTTCTTCTGCCCCTCCCTACCCCTCATGCTCTCTCTCTGAAATAAAGAAATAAAATCTTAAAAAAAAAAGACTTAAAAAAAAGTTAGTGTTGACCACATAAAACTTTTATGTATAATAGTCCTCCCTTATCCATGGTTACACTTTCTGGGGTTTCCGTTGCCCAAAGTCAGCTGCAGCCTAGAGGCAGATGATCCTCCTGAGTTATCATCAGAAGGCCAGTAGTAGCCTAGCATTATATCTCAGTGCCTGCGTCCTACACCTCATTTCATCTCATCATGCATTTATCATCTTTCATCATCACAGGAAGGAGAAGGGTGGGTAGTATGATAAGATATTTTGAGAGAGAGACCACATTCATACAACTTTTCCTATAGCAATAAAATATTTTCTATTTTATTGTTGTTCATCTCTTACTGTGCCTACTTTACACATTAAACTTCATCATAGGTCTGTATGTACAGGGAAAAACATAGTGTGTATAGTACTATCTGTGGTTTCCCATATCCATTGAAAGTCTTGAAACATATCCCCTGCAGATAAGGGGGCTGCTACTGTAGTGAAAGAAAAACAAAATTGCAATATACATAACAGATTAAGGACTAATACCCTTCTTGTAGAAGATTGTACTACAAATCAATAAGAAAACGATAATCTGTGTTATGGGAAAATGGGTAGCAGGGATCCCAGCTGAAGAGTAAGAAATACCTAATTACATTTGTATGGATTATATATAAAAATATTCTCAACCTCATGACTAATTATAGAAACTCAGAATAAAGCAACGATATCATTTTTCACCTATCGACTTGGTACCGTGGGGAAATAGGCATGGTCTCACTCCACAGATCAGTAAGACAGTGGTAGGGCAATTTGGTAATTGCTATTAAATCCCCTGCCTATGAAGACGTATGAACATGGGGTTCTAGAAAAGCATTAAAAATTATTACCATCAGGAGGTGAAGGAGGAAGCTTTGTTAGGGTGGCACCCCCATCTCCCACCAGGGGAGGCACACACCAGGTATTGTTCATACTCATTACAGAGGTCTGCCACGACATACCGTTAATCTGGCTTAGACGTTTATCATCTGCCTCCCACTTCTGCACTGTGGGCAGGAAGTCCAGAGACACGGGGAAGGTTGATAACGTGTTGTTTGGATTTGCCCAACTGAAATGCCTCGGCCCCCACATTATTGATGTCTTTGAAGATCACTATTAAAATTTCAATTTGAAAAGTGGATTCTCTTTTAAACATTTGCTTTATTTATTTTCTTGTGTCATACCCTGAAATTAAACAAGTCTGGTTTCGGGTGGTTATTTATAATCATTATGTAGTTATCCCTATTTTTCTGGTTTTCCCATTATAAACTTATGTGGCGCTAAACGCATGGCTTGCATTCATGTTGTATTTTTTCCCCAATCAAGAATACACTATCAAATTTATTGAAGAAATAAACATTATATTTTTAAGAAAGGCTTTGTTTACCTGCCTGTGATCAGCCTTTCAGGGAAAACAGTGATCTAGGTAGTAAAGTATGGATGGTACTTAAACAAAATACAGAGCCTAAGAAGGAATACCAAGGAGGCACACCATTGTGGAGAAACAAGGAGACAGTGTGTTGGTCTTGAGGATTCTTTTGTTGTGATCCTGCTGCACTCACTATAGTTTTATGGTATGGTACAAAGAGCACTGGATGGAGAGTCCAGAAGTCTATTATAGTTCTGATTCTGCTGCAAGCTATATGTCCACAGCTAATTGTTTAATCCCTGCGGATGTCACTTTATAATCCATGAAAATGAATGGACTGGTTTAAGTAATTAGGAAGACTTCATAGTTAAGGATATAGGTTCTGAATGATTGGGTTTGAGTCTTGGGTTCACCATTTACTGGCTGTGCAACCTTAGGAAAATACTCAACCTCTCTGATCCAGAGTTTCCTTATCTTTAAAATGGAGGTCTTAGAGAGGCGGTTTGAGAATTAAAGGAAGATGCAAGTAAAGCACATAAAACAATATCTTCGGTACAGCATAAATCTAGTAGAAGCTAGCTATCAGTGTTGTCATCATTGCTGTTATTTCTGGAATAATTCTCCTATCCTTGTCTCTGTAAGGGCTCTTTCAGCTGTAAAATCCTTTGAAACGATGATTCTTAGAAAAGCAATTCAAAAGCGGTATTTAGAGTCTAGAACAGGGGCCCTTGGGTGGCTCAGTTGGTTAAGTGTCTACCTTCAACTCAGGTCGTGAACCTGGGGTCCTGGGATTGAACCCCGTGTTGGGCACCCTGCTCAGCAAGGAGTCTGCTTCTCTGTCTCTGCCTCACCCCCTGCTCGAGCTCTCTCTCTCTGTCTCTCTCAAATGAATAAATAAAACCTAAAAAAAAAAAAAAAAACCGTAAATAAATAAATAAAGTCTGGAACACTAAGAGGAAAGAGGATGGTAGTTGGGGAAGAGCAGGCAGTGAAGCGGTCAGGTGGCAACTGACCCGTCTGCAGCCTGCTTCTAGCTGCGTCCCTCCACACCTAGTGGTTGCCCGTCCCCTCCCTGAGGCTGCCACCCCTTTGTGTCTGGGGGTGGCCAGACACTATCGGTTCAGCCTCCCCTTTCTCTGTGCTAGCTGAGGACAAACTCATAGGGCTTCTGTTCTCATTTTAAATGTTAACGCCTGAAACGCTTCCAAGTAGAGCTGCAGGCAGAGCAGGCCTGAGGTGGGAGGAGAACTTAGCATAGGAGTCCTTGTCGGTGGCAGTTAGGAGAGGAATTTAGGACACATAGATGAGGAAACAAAGGGAAGAGACTGGAATTACCCCTGGGTTTATGCCTCCTTCAAGAAGTATTTTTTCTTTGCACATTTAACTTCTCAAATCTGGGATGGATTGAAGACAGGCGTGGAGAGTAGTCAGGGCGGGGGCGACATTTGCCTGCCCGATGCCTTCCTCTTCACCATCCCTTCGTCATCTCCCTTTTCCTGGTGTGCTCTGTGGTAAAGGCTTTAAGTGGTTCCACCTCTTCTCTCAGTCATCTCCTTTATTCTCTTGTTCCTTTTGGAATGTGGTTTATGTTCCTCACTGGGGCCTTCTGCTATCCTTCTCCCACTGGTTCCTGGCTACTCTTAACAGATGGTGCCATTTTCTGGAACTGGCTCTCCAGGCTTTTCCAGTCCCATTGCAGCCATGCCCTCACCCCCTCCTCCCCATGCCCATTCTCTGATACCACCAAAGTCTGTGGTAGGATCTGGCATAAATCATTGAACCCCTCAATATGCTTTTTGCCTCTCTTATTTTTCTGAGTCTTGATGTTCTAGACCTATTGGGCATTCACATTTAGAAACCAATAGAAATTAAAACCAGCATTTAAAAGAGGCTCAATGGTTGAGCATCTGCCTTTGGCTCAGGTCCTGATTCCTGGGTCCTGGGATTAAATCCTGCATTGGGCTCCCCTCAGGGAGCCTGCTTCTCCCTCTGCCTATGTCTCTGCCTCTCTCTCTATCTCTCATGAATAAATAAATAAAATCTTTTTTAAAAAAATAAAAGAAAGTTGCAGGAAAAAAAATCAGGCCTGTGGCTTAGGCTGAGAAATTAGTCATATGTGAAAACTAAAGAATATCAGTGTACAACTGGAGTGATTTCAGACATAAGGATCCATTTATGGACACGGAGACCTGTCATTGCTTGCTAACAAGTGGGGAGATGATTAGAGCTATTAATAATAATAATATTGAGAATAATTATTTTAGCAGCTCCTATATACAGAAGTGTTACAGGTTCCAGGTCCAGTTCTAGTGCTTCATATGCATTATTTCACCTAATCCTCATCCCAGCCCAATATGATTGACATTACCTTTATCTGACATAGACAAAACTGAGGCCCATAGGGGTTTGTAACTCACCTAAAGTCATACAGCTAGGAAGGGGTGGTGTTGAGATTTAAACCTAGATGATTTGGTGGGGAGATGGGCAAAATGGGTGAAGGGAAAGGGAGACATGGGCTTCCAGTTATGGAATGAGTAAGTCACGGGGATAAAGGGCACAGCACAGGGAATGTAGTTAGTGGTATTGTAATAGTGCTGTATGGTGACAGATGGGAGCTACACTGCTACAGCCGGACGTATAGAGTTGTCGAATTACTATATTGTACACTTGAAACTAATGAAACATTGTGTGTCAACTATACTTTAATTAAAAAAACAAAAATAAAACAGAAAATAAACCCAAGTACTTTGGCTCCAGAGAGGGAACCTTGACCAGCACACCATCCATCTCTCTGCCTGAGCCAGATTTGATACATCACCGGCTTTCTACCCTATAATTCAATTCCAGATTTCTGTTTTATATTTGCCTAATAGGATCTGCATCATTTAGAAATAAGACAAACTACACTGCAGTTATAACAAAGTAATAACAATACTCACTTCTTACAATATGTGAGAATTCCGAGCAGCATGAAGCTGCCATCCTACCCTCAGAGAAACCAGGCAAGGAAGGACCAAGAAGGAGACAGCTCTGTCAAGTCCAAGCATTAAGACCACATAGATGAGTTTATTAGGGGCATGAGAGGGAATTTGCATCTCTGAAATGTAATATAAATCATCCAGAAAATCCAATATGAAGCACTTTCCAGGGATTCGGCGAAACAGACTAGAGGGTCCACTGTCCATTGAACTTTCTGATAGGAATAATCTCAGCTGGGGTGCTGGCTGGCTGGAGGCCTCTGGTTCTTATCTCCAGTTTTGCCAGAGCAATGACTCTCAGCTTGAGAGTTCCCTTAGCGGGTGAGATGTGTGACTCAGGAGGGTGTATGATCTGTTGTGCAGTAGGGACACAAAAATGTTGAGAACCCACTGGCTCCAGAGAGGTAAACACTTCAGAAGCCGGTGTGACTGGTTTCCCAGAGATTCTTAAAGAGCAGGTATTCAAGGGTCTCAGGGACTAAAAACATCAGACGTGAAGGCAGCCCAAAGTTTTGCTTTCTTCTGCCAATTTGGAATGGTGACAATTGGTAAAAAGAAAAGATTTAGTATCCCTGAAGGAAGATTACCCATTCAGTCCTACATTGTAAAGATTTTTGCAGGCATTCCCCATTCCTTGGTGTTACAGGTTTATTTTGGGAAAAGAAGTGGCCTTACTCATAGTTGTAGCTATAGGATGTTAAGTAAGGAATTAAACAGACACCTTAATAAAGGTGGCTGGTGAAGGGATCACACGTTTTGGGCTAAACTGAGTCTAATTTAAAATGAGAGATTCTAGAACGGACCTGCCCAATAGAAATATAATGTGAGCCATGGATGTCATTTAAAGTTTTCTCATAAAAATTTTATTTATTTTTATTTTTTTAAAGATTTTATTTATTTATTCATGAGAGACACATAGAGAGAAGCAGAAACATAGAGGGAGAAGCAAGATCTCTGCAGGGAGCCTGATGTGAGACTCGATCCCAGGACCCTGAGATCATGCCCTGACCCAAAGGCAGATGTTTAACCACTGAGCCACCCAGGTGCCCCTCTCATAAAAAATTTAAATTAAAAAATTATAACAGATTAATTCATTAATAATTAATAGGTAAATTAATTTTAATACATTTCATTTAACTCCGTGTGTTCCAAATGTCATTTCAACGTGTAATCAATAAATTTTTATCGAGATATTTTATTCTTTTTTTTTCATATGAAGTTTTTGAAGTCATGTCTGTTTTACACTTAAAGCTCACCTCCTTTGAGGCTAACCACATTTTGAGTGCTCAGTAGTGACACATGAAAGGAGGAAAGAAACAGGGGTGGAGGGTAGAAATTGTTAGCGAAAACCCCAAGATGCTTTATGAGCACATAGATGCCTCTCACACCCTCTTTGGCAATCTCAAAGGCCACACTTTCTGGTGGTCCATTTCTATAAATTCTCACTGACAAGTCAGGAAAATCCTTTCTCCTCCCTGGTTAAATCTATCTTCCTCTTTTTGTGCCAACTGTTGTTGATAGATGACATTTTTCTGGATGTAAATAAAAAATTCCACCCTCCTACATTTCTTCTCTTATTCTGAAGAACCTCCCATGGCCATTTGCTTTCACCTAACTCTTCTACTTAATCCCACTCTCCAGCTTTTCTCCTCCTCCTTGGGGATCTGTTGGAAGGCAGCTGAGAGGGGCACACAGGCGTGCATAGACCCCCAGACACTCTTCGGGACTCCATTTTTATAGTGGGAACCAAAATACCTCTTAAAATTGGCCTCAGGCATCACAGACCCTCATCTCTTCCACGGGCAAAAAATAAACCAGAGAGTGCTGATGACAATTTTGCATGCAAATTGGTTAGCGGAGCCCGGGGCTGCTCAACTTGTGTGTATGATTTTCTATTTCCATGCACCAATTTGGGAGTTTGCGCATGAATGCAGTAATTGTTCATGCAAAGCTGAAAATGCAGGTGTGGAAGCCTTTTTTAGAGTAAGGGAACTGTCTGGCCCTGTTGTCATGTGACAGAGTTTTGTTGAATCTTTTGCAATGTCATATACCTTAGAGTATTTTTTGTTAAAACGCGTTTCCAATATGTGGAACTTTTTGTAAGTCTTATGAATGTCTTTGTGACAGTGCCACTGAATATATGGTGTGTCTCCACTACAGCAAAGAAAAGGGGAGGCCACTGAGGTGAATTTGCTGGTGTGTCTGGGAGTAGTGTCTTTGAACCAACAAGTGGATTTCCTTTGTGGGTAGATGTTGTGCTAAGCCCCCAGATGGTGGAATTTATTCTTGTCATAAGATCTTGAAACTATTCTTGCACATGGTGAATTTTTGTGCTTTCCGGCAGTTTCTCTAGTGCATTATTTTATAATTTTATATATTTTTATCATATTATATTTGCAAATTTTAAAAAAATTCTCCTACATAAAGACTTTATTGATATACCAGTGTGAAACTCTATTATAGAGTTGAGACCCTTGTGATAATAACTCAAAGTAAAAAGAAACAGTAGTATTCTCTTGTGCCAAATTGAAGTGTGTGCATGCCCTTGGGGCACCATACTCTTGGGAAAATTTCTTTTTTTTTTTTTCCACATTTTATGTTGTTCAGGGTTAGATTCCCAGTCACTTCTTGTATATAACCACAATCTTTGTCCTGTCATTATTTGGCCATCTATGCAAAATGAGATTTTTGCATATTTTCTTTGCTTTCAGTGACATACCAACCTTTGTTTTTTTTCTTCCAGGTCAGAGGTATGGATCCAACTCATTTTTTAAATTGCTACTTAATAGTCTGTAGTATGGATGAGCCATAGCATAACCGTTCAGCCATACTGTTGTTGATGGATTTCATCGTGTGCATGTAGGGAAGGAATTAAAATGGCATTTGGCTGTTACAGATAAAAAATGCACCATGTCCCTTCTTGTTCTGAAAGAGCTGATTGCCTGCCTGGCTCTAGCTGGGCTGCTTCACATGGCGGACAGAGAAGAACGTGCGCGGGAGTGAGGGGCCACATGGTCTCCAGGTTCAGAATGTATATGCTGGCTCACTATGCTACCCATTTCAGGTGCTTCTTCGGTTCCTTTGGCTTCTCTGAAGGCATTAGAGCAATCACACTTCTTAGTTGATTCCTACAGCTCCTTGTAAAGGTGCATTATTTTTCTGATACGCCTTCTCTGAGGACTTGGCCACAGTTGACATTATTTTTTCAGTACTGATTATTTTTATAAAAATCTTTAGACTTTAGCATAGAAATCTATATAAGATCCCATTTACATTCTAAACAGTTTCATTTCCATATTGTTTGCACATATTCATTAGTAGCTGGTCTTGGATGCAATCAGTTTATTGTACTCTCAAAATCAAAGAGAACTGCTCAGAGTGTCAGCTATCATGATATCATGCTCAATTAGGAAAGTGGCATAAAATATTGATAACTAACTTTTCTTCTGACTCATGCTAAGCTCTCCTTGGATTTGGTATGGACCAGTTGGAATAGAAATTCTAAAGACTTGGTGATCCTTTACATCTTCTCTTCACTATATAAGAAGTATTTTTAAGTGTGTGAAATATTTTATTAATACTCTGAGTTCAGTTTCTAGCCAGTTGCTTTTTAATATTTCAATACCCCACTGTGAAATCTAAGCAGCGTGAGGCCTGGTGTTGCTGGAAGAGCTTTCTTGAATCTTTGCCTGTGTCTTCTCTGTCAAAATGGACCAGTGAGATGAGCAGTAATGCCGTCCTTTGGGTTTGATTAATGGGTACAGTCAATGGGAATTACTCAGCACTCTCCTTACAACTTCTAGACACTGAATTTTTTACAGTATGATGTTGTGTGTGCATAATTCAGTGACTATGCGTGACTCTTTGAAATGACCAGCAACCAATAACAAGTTTCCTGTCTCCCTCCACCCTTTGCTTTACCCACACACACACAAACATGTACACACAGAGACACACACACCTGTTATCCTAGCACTTTGATCATCTGATGCTTCCCAGTCATTTGTGGTCTGGTGGCCACAAAAAATCTTAAGAACTCATTTGATGAGGTGTCGTCTGTTGCTTTGCCAATTACTCCATGATTGAATGTAGAATCCTAGGTTTATATAAGTTTAAAGAAATGCTTTTAGACTTACCAAGATTTTCCCCCTTGAGTTTATCCATGATTTAGATAAGGTGTTAAGAACTGTGTTTTATGAAAACTGGTGGTTGCCAAAGCCTATAAGCAGAAGAGAGTAGGGAGTAACTGCTGAATGGCTATGGGGTTTCCTTGTGGTGAGGAATATGTTTTAAAAATACAGAGAGGTGATGGTCGTCCAACCTTATGAATGTACTAAATGCCATTGAATTGTTCACTTTAAAATGGTTGATCTCATGTGAATTTCACTTCAATTAAAAAAATAAAAAAGAATAAATAGTGTTTTAATGGTGTGGTCTCCTGAGCCTATCCTGGATAGGCTTCATTTATTTATGTAAGTTTCAAAAACATGCATTTATTTGATAAGACAAGTAATGATAGAAATCTGAATTTGCAAAGCTTCAAAATGCAAGCTTTAATTTATTCCGCAGATTTAGAAATGACATACAGACAGAAGATATTGGGCTGCAAGCATTATTTAAAAAATTGAATTCCTGTTCCTTACCTATACAATAAACCCCACATTGAAAAATGATTGATTTTAGTGTTTCGCTAAATTGGATCTATTGCAAAGTGCAGGCCGACTGATGTTATAGAAATAGCGGCCTTCAAGGAACTTGAGAGAGAGAGAGAGAGAGAGAGAGAGATTTGGTTGAACAGTGTCATTATCAGCTCTACCTGTGAGGGAAATTACCCGAGGGAGATGGTGTCATTCTCTCGTGTTTCGTTCCCTGGTATTGACAGATCCATTAGCAGATGTAATTAGAAAAGCGGAGTCGGACTTTGAATAATTAGGTTAAAGTCACAAATGATGGCTGAGCAAAATAATAGAAGCTGTTGCAGTTCAGCACGCCGTTGTCTCCTGTACAGAGGAGAAAAGTGTGCGGGTGCTGTACACCAGGGGTTTCCTTGTCTTGAACCTGGCACTTTCCCAGGAATAAAGTTTGAAAGGAGCAAAGCTGTCGCTTTGGCTCTTCTGCAGATGTCTGCAGGGCTTCGTTTCCAGGGAATAAGTGGGGCTGCAGAATGTTTTTGCTAAACAAAACATAGTCATAGCAAAAACGAAATCTACTTTATCCCAGGAGTGTTAAGAAATGTGTGGTTTTGTGGATGAGGTTTCTTTCCCCCTGTTTGCATTCCTCTTTTTTTTTTTTTTTTTTTTTTACCCCTGGAATAATGGCTTAGTTATTTATATGGAGTTATTTTCTGAAAGGAAAACAAAATCCTTATTCTAAAAGATCTTTGGACTCTCATGCCACCCAAAATACCTTTCCAGCAGTACTTTCTATATTTTGACTTTTTTTTTAGAAATCAAAAGCCTGTTATTGGTGATTGAATGAAGGAAAGAAATATTTCCAGAGGATTCAAAACATAATTATATGGTTCTAAACTTGTAGTTCATCTCTACATCAGCATAGAAGAGAGAAGAATTAGGAAATAGGGGGCTGTGTCAAATACGTGCAGATGTATCCTTGAATGCTGATGTAAATCGTGATGATGTGAGAATGAACAGAATCACAAGCTCTTCAGTACATGACCGAGGCTCACACCATGCTTTGACAGTGCTAGATCAGAGATAGGAAGGAGAATCCATCTCCCTACACTTAATTAAATGCCCCATCCAGACTCTGCAACCTACAGGTCTTGGCTTTGGGCCATATGGACTTGAAAATAAAATGGGAATTAATTGCCAAATCTAAAGATGAGGAGAGTTTCCATGAGGACCAAGATTTCTGAGTTCTTGAAGGTAAGAATATGAAGTTCTTGGGCCTGTGTTCCCATTGACAGGGACCAGGCTGGAAGAACACGATGCTGCCCCCTTGGTGAGATGGGGCTTTAGTATTCATTATTCTTCCCGTAGCTGTGTCTCTTGTACCATATCCTTCCAGTCCCGGGGGCCCCAGTTCCTGGCTTTGTGATCTGCCCCAGACCCTCTACCAGGTCACCAGGTAAGAGCCAATTCCTGCCAGGGTGGTCGGAGAGGCCAGCTGGAGAACTGGCCTTTGCACGCTGTAAGTCCAAGTCCCTGTGAGCAAGGAAGATGCGGCTCACTGAGTAGGAGCACAGGGGGTGTCCAGCCTGGTCCCTGGGCTTGAAGACTGATCACTGTAGATAAAGACTTGAGAACTTGATTGGAAAGTGGAGAAAGAGGAGAGTGTGATCTTCAGGCAGATACTGGGCCGTAACAGTGGCATTGCCTCAGACTGGAGAAACATTGACCAAGACAGCATCATCAGTGTCTCTCATCTTAAGAACATGAAGGCTTATAATTAGAAATTTCAACTTACAATGAGTGGTGTACATAGTTCAGTCCTGGAGTGGAATCGTAATAAAATCCTAGGACGTCAGAGTAACTGCAGATAACTCACACTGTTGTCCTCCTAGCTCTCTGCTAGGAAGAGAGGAACCCACCGTCCCTAGGGATGCTTCTTAAAATATCCCCTTTCTCTCCCATGACTGTGCAGGCATTTCTTCCCTAGAATGCCCCCGGAAAGCTTCCCAACCCCCTGAGGACAGTCGGAGCGGACAGTTTAGTGCCTGAGATGGGTAGAAGACTGGGACCCTCAAAAACAACAGTGGCTTTTAATCTGCCACAGTGGCAGCAGATCCTTGCCTCTATCCATCTCTCCCACATGTGCGGTTTTTCCTTATTCCCATTATGGCTCTAGTTTAGGGGAATTCTTTGAGTTCACTTTGCGAACATTTATCATATTATCCAATGTCATTTTTTAGTTAGAAACTGGATGTTACTCTTCAGATTGAAATAATGAGATAATTGCATTTTAAAGTTGGAAGCTTCTATCAGAATTGCCGATCCAGGGTCTTCATTTTATAAAGAATGGACCCAAGAGATGGGGTGGGAGTCATATGACTTGCCCAAGGTTACATAATTTGTCAACGAAGTCAGGCAAATCTTACAAAACAAAAATAGTAGAGAGGTTATCCTGGTGGGTGGGGTGAGAAATAGACCAAGAGGCTACAATTGGTATGTCCCTCCAAACAGATAAGTCATTTTTTCCTTTATTTTTCTGGTAATAATACTGGGGGATTGGTTAGTTTATAAGAACTAGCGTTTTTCTGAAGGTTAAGGTTCAAACAGAAACAAGAAATTAAGGCCTTTAATCATATTTACAACAAGAGCCTTTTTTTTTATTGCAACAAGATTGTTGAGATTCATTTTTATTTGTTTTTTAGCCATGAAGCTAAACTTACTTTGCCAGCATGCATACCAAAAAATTAAAACCATAAAGTTTGCTGAGTTTTGACAAGAGATACATCTTTAGATTTTAAGATGAAAATTTTAAAGGTATTATGTTTTATTCAGGAAGCATTTAACTGTAAAGTGGTTGATCAACTACTGTTTTTAATACAGTGATTTGTAAGCCTGGTGGTTATGGGGTATGGGAGGAAATGGAGAATGATTTAGTGGCCTGGCACCATGGTGTCATCACTGGCCTCAGCTGACCAGTATCCCTGACCAACTCCCATCCACCACTGCTACCACCACTGACAGTGGTAGTTTGTAGCTTCATCGATTTCACATGCATCATCCCATTGGACTCTTCTAGGTGCGGTATGATGTTAGTATGCCCATCTTAAACAAGGAAACTGGGTGTTCACATGCCCAGGATTAATACCAGTGAAGAATGTAGTTAGAATCCCAAGTCTTCTAAAGACACCGACTACTTTTATTTCTTTATTACAGCATAATGTATAAGGGGGAACAAATCTATAAATGATCAGAATCTTAGTAAAGGCTTATTTTATTATAGCAGTAAGAATTTGAAATACTTGAAACATTTACAAAACACTGTGCTGTGGAGACCGGCTGAGTGGGTGGTCTCATATTGGTTGACTCACAGATGCTCTTCATATATGCTTTCATCAAAGAGGGGGCAGCTTAATGCTGCATGGTATTTTTAGGTTTGATCGACGTTGTAAAATTACCCTCCGAAAAGGGCTTACCCACCTACCAAAAGTCTGTTCGGTTTTGCAAACGAAACAGCCAGCGTCTATGCCACACACAGTGATGCTTGTTCAGGTCAGCCACTTTGTAATCTCTTGACAGCAGAGGAAACCTGCCCCTGTTCTCTGGGCACAACCTGCATACAGACCTGCTTCTATCATTTGCAGGGGCCCAGGTCAAGAGTGCAAGAGATACTGGGTATGAGCCAGCATTAGGGTGAGGCAGGTGAGGCAACAGTTTTTTAAAAAGACAAGATCAAGGGATCCCTGGGTGGCGCAGCGGTTTGGCGCCTGCCTTTGGCCCAGGGCGCGGTCCTGGAGACCCGGGATCGAATCCCACATCGGGCTCCCGGTGCGTGGAGCCTGCTTCTCCCTCTGCCTGTGTCTCTGCCTCTCTCTCTCTCACTGTGTGCCTATCATAAATAAATTAAAAAAAAATTAAAAAAAAAAAAGACAAGATCAATAAAGTGCTGTATTAAGCCATATTGGAGCTTAAGGAAAAAGGGAAAATATCGTAATATTGATCCTCTCTTTATGAAAAGTTTTGATATTTTTTTATTATGGATTTTGCATGAATTTTCACTTTTTAACATATTGCGTTACATTTTTATTTATCTTGCTTACTGAGTTTTCGGTGGCCCTTAAATTTTGCTCCTGTGGCAGTGTCTCCCCACAGATTATCACACCCTAGTTCCTGATTGTCTGGGGGCCTGGGGGTGCGCACATGGGCACCATCCACCTTTGCTGCAGACTGAAGAAGGCTGCTCAGAACTGCATGGTGGGCCCGAGGTTGTAAGGTCAGGGAATTCCAAGCTCTTGGCTATGTGAGGTTGGGCTGTGGATGACAGGTTGGTACATGTCTTACTTAGGTCCCTGGTTTCCTCACCCAAGAAGGGGAGAGGAAAGGAGAGTGGCGAGGAGAGCCAAAGGAACCCTCCGCAGAGTAGTTCTCAGTTTCAGTCTCCTGGGAGGGCTTATGAAGGTGTAGATTACTCAGATTCTGAGTCAGCAGGTCAGAGGTGGGGCCCTAGAGTCCGTATTTCTAATGAATCTCTGTGTTGCTGGTGCTGCTGGTGGACTAAGGAGCACACTTGGAGGACCCCTGCTCTAAAGCAAGGGGTCCAGGGTGGGAGACCCCTTGCCTGGGTCTAAGGAGGTATTTGGCGGGTTTCTTTGCATGGGAATTCAGAGGGGCTCAGCATTTTTTTTACCAGACCTGTCTTTAGATTTTTTTGACTAGCTGCATATCCAGAAGGTACACTTCAAGGGAAAAGACTGCACACTTTCCTGGCCAATCTTCTATTTGTCATTGTTATTAATGGAGATTTCTCCAGGATGCTGGGCACTGCTTTAGAGTGAATCATTGCTATAGATTTTTTTTCCTGTAAATTCCTTGCATGATGTATGGAAATGAGAGCAGAAGCTGATGTTAAGTAGTATTCTTAAGTAGCCCTAGATTTAGTTTTTTAAGTTTGTGCTTAATTATTTATTTATTTTAAATATTTATTTATTTATTTGGGAGAGAGAGTGTGCATGCGCATGTGCATGGGGAGGAACAGAGGGAGAGGGACAAGCTGACTGTGTGCTGAGCTGGCCTGATGTAGGGCTTAATCTCAGCAGCCTAAGATCATGACCTGAGCTGAAATCAAGAGTCAGATGCTTAACCGACTGAGCCACCCAGGTGCCCAGGTTTGTGTTTTAAAAAAGTACATTGGGGGATCCCTGGGTGGCTCAGCAGTTTGGCGCCTGCCTTTGGCCCAGGGCGTGATCCTGGAGTCCCGGGATCGAGTCCCACGTCGGGCTCCCGGCATGGAGCCTGCTTCTCCCTCCTCCTGTGTCTCTGCCTCACTCTCTCTCTTTCTGTGTCTACCATAAATAAATAAATAAATAGATCTTAAAAAAGAAATAATACGTTATTCTCAGAAATATATGCGAAACTTTTAAATGATGTTTTTGCATATAAATAAGAAAATTAAAATATCTCATAGACCCTCCACCCAATGGCCCCTGTGGATGGTAATAGTACTGTGAGTACAAAATAAAAACCACCTTCCTTCCCTCTATACTCCAGCCCCTTTCTCCTACATTCATATGTTTTTTATTTCAGAAAAAAATTTTATTCTAAAAAAATTATCTTTCTTTTTTTTTTTTAACATTTTATTTATTCATGAGAGAAACAGAAAGAGAGAGGCAGAGACACAGGCAGAGGGAGAAGCAGGCTCCATGCAGGGAGCCTGACGTGGGACTTAATCCTGGATCTCCAGGATCAGGCCCTGGGCTGAAGGCGGCGCTAAACCACTGAGCCACCAGGGCTTCCCTATCTTTCTAATTATTTTTATACAAGACTGTCATAAACACTGTTTGACACGTCGCGTCTTAACTTAAAAACTTACCTTGGATACATTTCCATCTGTACATAACAGATTTATCTTAGTCTTGTTAAATGGCCCATAGAATTCATCACTGAGGTGTCCCAGTGGTTAGCTAGCCAGCCCTCCAATGAAGAACTATTTGGTTTCAAGTTTTTGCTATAGGAACAAGCCTGTAGTGAGTATATTTGTCCGTATATCTTGATTCTATGAGTCCAGCCATAGGCAAAATACCTAGTAGTGGGATTGTTGGACAAAGGGTGTGTGTACTTTTAGGTTTGAAGACAAACACACTATATTACCCTCCAGAGAAGTTCACCACATCACCATGATGAATATGGCTATTTCCCCAACATTCTTGCCTGAATGGGTAGCATAGGAATAAAAAGGGGAAAAAAATTCTATTACTCCAATAACAGTAAGATAAATAAGAGTAAAATTGATAAGTGTACAATATCTATGTGAAGAAAACTTTAAAATGTGCCTGAGGGACCCCAAAGAAATCTTGAATAAACAAAAATTATCCTTGTCCTTGGATGGGAACTTACAGTGTGATGAAGATATCCATTCTCCCTCAGTTAAGCTATAATTTTAACATGATCCAATAATAATACCAATAAGATTTTTTTGGAAGGAAGGTTTGATGAGTTAGTTTTAAAGGTCATTAAAAAAAAAAAAAGGAAGATTCAGAAACTAAAAAGGAAATAAGAAGTTTCAGGAAATAGCCTGACCAGATGTTAAAACATGACATTAAAATTGTTAAAACAGATTAATGGATCACAATAATAAATTTATATGTTCAAGAATATATGATAAAGGTGACAGCTCAAATTAATGAGAAAAAGGGGGTGGGATGTTGAATTCATATTGCATAAATTCCAAATTGGCTCAAAGATTCACATCTGAAAAATGAAATATGTCTTAACAGGAAAATTGTTTTATGATCCCTGATCTCTCTGCTATGACATAAAATTCAAGTCATTGAAGGCAGGTGCCTGGGTAGCTCAGTTGGTTAAGCCTCCACCTTCAGCTCAGGTCGTGATCCTCAGGTCTTGGAGTTGAGCCTCATGTCAGGCTCTCTGTTCAGCGTAGAGCCTGCTTCTCCCTCTGCCTCTGCCTATCTCTCTCTCTGTCTCTCATGAATAAATAAATAAAACCTTTAAAAAATCATAGAATATTGAGTAATTTAGCTCCATAAAAAATTCTTTATGACAAAACCCACCTTATGCAAAGTCAAAAAACAATAAATTTGGGAAAGCTATTGCAATGACAACTAAATTTCCTAATATATAAAGAGTTTTGACAAATCAATAGAGAAAAGGACCAATAACCCAATAGAAAACTAGGCAAAGATTATGAACAGTTAATAGAAAAGGTGACACAGATAGTATTTAAACATGAGATGTTCAGTAAGAAAAAATATAAGTTATGTAGTAAGAGAAATACAAATTGCCACAATAAAGATCATTTTTTTCACTATGAAATTAGCCAGGACATGGAAAAGGAATGCCTTTATACATTGCTGATAGGAGGTAAATCCATGCTACTCTGTGGAAGAAATCTGGCCATATATGAAAAAAGTACAATACTTTTATCTTTGGTCCAGCAAATTCCTAGGTATGGAATCCCTGGGTATGATGTACTCTATGTACATCCATGTGAAATTATGTAGGAGTCGTATTTTTCATCAACATTACTTATGGTAATAATCTATGGTATTATGTCTGTCCATCTCAAAAAATTGTTTTAAATTCAAATCTTAATTCAGTAGGTGAAAAAAATATGTGTCTTGCATAGTTGTAATGTGGAGTTAATTTGAGTTTTTTCCCAAATATTAATTAACTTTTTCTGTTTTTTAGGCAGTTGAGTCTTTGTATATTTTGTCTTTCTTCCTCTCTCTTCCTTTCTCTTTCCTTCCGTATCCTCCCTCTCCTCCCCTTTTCTTCCTCCTTCCTTCCTCTCTCTCTCTGTCTCTTTCTCTCTCGCTGTTTCAGTGGTTTCTTTGCAAATTAAGGAAATTACCCCTTTCTCTTAAGTGTCCCAGAAATTTTGTTCCAGTTTGTCTTCTGACTTTGTCAGTGCTGCTTTTTGCCAGCTGGGGAATTTTATATTTGCATGCAGTTGTCATTTTTCCCTCCTCCTCCTTCTTTTCTTTCTTTTTTTATTTTTTGAGAGGGTGGAAATGACTTTTCCAATGTGATCTCTGAGAAGATTGACTCTTGGTTTAAAACATCCAATTATGACAACCCCTTTGGATGAGTTGGAAAATAATCTGCTGTTTTAAGTTCTCTTTGACAGTAGTTAAGACAGGAATAAACTCATTTTTAGGGAGAAGTAACCTGGAAGTGTGCAAGGGCAAGGGGAGAAGGACTTGGATGGGGAGGGCAGGCCCTGGTGTGGCTTTCCTCATGAGCCTCTCCTCTCTCTACCTCCAGCGGAGCTCCCGAGGTCCTCAGCGGTGAGGCTGGCCTCCCTGCATGACCTGCCCGCCCAGCTCCTGGAGCTGTACCAACAGGGCTTCTCACTAGTGGCACTGCACCCCTTCGTGCAGCCAACCCATGAACGGGAGAAGACACCCCTCGAGCACATCTTCAGGGCCATCCTGATCAAGAAAACTGACAGGTAAGTCGTCTTAGGTGAACCGTTAGCTGAGCCTTAGGAGGTGGCTGATGTGTGTTGAATGGAGGAGGGAAAGTGAGAAGACTAGAGGTAGAGAATATATTTGAAATTTTCATGATCTCCCCAGGGCCTCTGCTCTCTGACAGGTAAGACAAAGTGTCAGATAACCAGAGAGAAGTCTCATAGTGTCCTGCAACTGTCCTCACTGCATGAGTAGAGAGTTCCATATATCCTGACCCTCCTTTAATTTATTGGATTACACTTGACTAAAAAGAGGCCTCCTCTGAAAAGTCTGAAAAGGTGTACTCCCAGGATGATGCAGCTGGTGGGAGTATCATACTGTCCATCTGAAATGCATGGCTGCAAAGCACACTCTTTTTTTGAAGACTATACAAACTTAATATCTTCCTCCAAACTCCAGAAATACTTGGATATTTTAAACTTACCGTATGTTCCGTCAGTCACTTGGGAAGAAAAACAAAACCCACTTGAATCAAGTGCTGTGATACATTTGTCTTCATTTTAGTTTTCAAGGCTTTCAGGGTGTTTTTCAGCGTGGCTTGTCCAGTTGAATGGTTATTCTTATATTTTTATTGAGTCTAATTAGGAAAAGAGAGGTAGAGGTTGGTTTCTCAAAAGGAGATATATTAATCTTAAGTGATTTAAAAAAACAACGAGGGTGGGATAGTAAGCATGATATGTTTTTGTGCTTTATTTTGAAATAAAATCTGGCAAAAGAAATCAGATCTGTCCTTTGGCCAGTTATCATGAGAGGAATGACAATGCGCTATAGTTTAAAAAGAGTACAGAATGATTGCTTCTCTTTCTGTCTTTTAAAAAGTTACTTTGCCTGGTAAACAGACATCTGGCTAGTGAGCTCACCAGAGGCAGCTGTGAGATGGAGGTTTGGGTGACTAAGATAGACTCCTTCCTGGCCGGTAGTGTTCATTTCTTCATGGCTGATCAAGCTCTGGACGCTTAGTTGGAGTCCACACGCATTGGAATTTGAAGTGAAAGATGGTGGCCACCTTTGCTAACGTCCAGAATTACCATGGTTTTCATAGAGTGAAACTTTTCTCAAGTCTGTCTTTTTTGACTCTTCATTTCTTTATGTTGATTTACTATATCTAGATCAATCACAAGAGGAAATTGTTGCAAGAGCCACAATGGTTTTAGGTTCCACTGACACACAATATTATGTGTAATTATCATAAGTCACTTGTACTGAGTGCTCACAATATGCCAGGCTTTACAGGTATCATTTTGTTCTCATAAGGAGTCTTTGAAATAGGTACTGCTTTTATTTTCACTTATTTATTTTATTTTATTTCATTTTATTTTATATTTTTAAATATTTTATTTATTCATGAGAGACACAGAGAGAGAGGCAGAGACATAGAGGAAGAAGCAGGCTCTCTGCAGGGGGCCTGATGTAGGACTCGATCCCAGGACCCTGGGATCATGACCTGAGCTGAAGGCAGAGGTTCAACCACTGAGTCCCTTTATTTCCATTCTAAAGGAAAGGAAGCTGAAGCCTAAATGTTGACTTACTTGTCAAGGTTGTACAAATGGCAGCAAGTAGAGCTCTGATTGGTCCCAGGCAGGCTGCCTCCCCTCTGAACCCTGATGTGAAGTACCTGCTGTGTTCCTGCACCCATGATTCTTGTGGAAAACCCTTTTATGGAAAAAGCAGGGAAGCTACCTTTGATTTTTAGATGAGGTAGTAATTTCATTATTCCATCTTCCTCCATATTACGACTCAATAATCTCAGAATAAGTAAGAATTTCAGAAAGGAAATAAAATAAAACCAACCTACCACATACCTTCCAGATTATACAAGGCATTCACTGGGCATCGGTGTTTCTGCTTCTTAAATCATTGCATTGGACTTGATGAGCAGAAGGGAAAGTCCACTTTGGTCAGGTCACAAGAGTATCTCTCAGTGTAATTCTACTGCAGGTGATGTTAGTGTGGGGTTTGGCATGAAGTCAGCACGTCATAAATGAATTTGACTCTACATATGAAGATGCTACTATGGAGTAGCACCTCTCAAACTTTGATGTGCTTCCTGTGAATCTCCTGGGGATATTATTCAAGTGCAGTCTGATTCAGCAGGTCTAGGGTTGGGCCTGGGACTCTGCATTTCCAACACATTCCTAGATGATAGCAATGCTGCTGGTCCATGGGTCACACTTAGAGTAACAAAGGTGAGAGAATCAAATTCTTGTCCAGCTCCATGCCGATACTCACCAGAGCTCATGGGGATCGCCTCTTTACTGCTAGGAAGAGTTTTGAGTACCAGGAAAGGTGAGAAGAAACATAGGGCTTCTGGTTGGAGGGCTTGTGTTCTACACTGCACCCCTGTGAATAAGTGCTATAGGGTCAGGGGCACATTAGTGGATTTTTCTGGTACTAAATGATTTGCAAGACCTGAACTAACTAACCTCAGTTATCTGATCAGATGAGGTGGGTGAGAAAGCTCCTCATAAGCATTAGAAGAACCATCACTTTGGGGAATAGTCCATAACCAGCCAGCAATGGACCTAAAGGTATTCAGTAGGTTTTTTTTTCACTTCCACTGAGGACAGTCCCTGAGCTAATAAACTTACTTTCCAGGAAAGGAAAATGGATCAAGCCATTAGGAAGAATGAGACATGGGTGTGCAGGAGGGTTTCAAGAAGAAGATGGCATTCTCTTTTGATTTGAGTTTACTCTGGTAGATAGTGCCTGAAGTCTACATACTGCTGGATGACTTTATAGAACAATCTGGGTTCTTAAGAAGCAGATTCAGAGAAAGAAATTCCTTGGATAACTTTGTGCCAAGTTTTTGAAATTGATCCCACCCCACCCTGTTGTGTTTGTTTTTTTAAAGGAAATTACTAAAGTTTGTTAATTTGTCATGCTAATGAGAATGGTAACTTACCGTTCTCAAGGCAAAAATGACCAAGAGAATTTCCCCTATTTCCATTCCCCATTAGTATTGGGTGGGAGGAGTGGTGGTGGAAAGCAGTCATTATACAATATCATTTTAAAGGGCAGGGCTTTTATCTCCTAGCAAATGTAATAACCATGTGTTTTTGCATCCTTAGGAAAGGACACCCCACACTATTAAAAATAAATAAACAAAAAGCAACAGAGCTTTTCCTGTATCAGTAGGGAGTTTATGTAGTAGAAATGAAACAAGGAGAATACATGATGAATTTTTAATAAAGTTAATATGGTATTTTTCACAAAGTCTGCCAAAGTTTTGAGAGCTGTAGATGCTGTTAAATGAAATGATTTAGCTCTCAAAGAGGAAGTAAAATGCCTGGTTAATATTTTCTAATTGGACCATCCCAAAAGAGCTATGGGTAAACTTGTTAGAGTAGCGTCAGTCCAAATCAAGTTCATTCGCAAGAATTAACCACGGGTGGCAACTTGAATCCTGGATACAAACTTTCATATGTTTAAAAGGTGAACATACTGGCTTTTGGGATCTGTAGTTAAGATCAGGAGAAAGGACAGAACCCTACAAGCTTGCATTCACTCCCTTCATCATTCATTTGCAAACACTCAACTCTACCCTTTGTAAGGTATTTTGCTGGGAGCTCTACTTGGTGAGGAGGCAGAGGGTGCAAGATTCAACCAGACATGGAGGTTGCCCTCTAGACACCTGTCATTTAACTGAGAAAATGAGGCATTTGCCTTATGCCATGAGATTTGGGAAAAAGAAGTCACCTCCCACTGGCAAGGAGAGGAAGGAATGTTTCTGGAGGAAAGAGCTTCTAACTTGGTCCTGATTTCTTTGGGGCAGAAATGGGAGTGATGTGCATGAGGTGGGAAGAGTTTATTTGAGTCTTATAATTACAGTGTCTCCTCATGGAGATTGGATAATTTGAGAGCACCATTGAGAGTTGAACTGCATTGTTAATGAGTCACTCCGAAAGCTCAGTGCAGTAACATTCCTGTGAGCCCTGTACCATTCAGACAAGCTTTACTTAATTCCATGAAAAATCACCTGATCATTTTTCCTTGAAAAATCTGATAACTGCCATTTCATTTTAAGATGTCAGTCCAACCCACACACTGTAGTACAAATTGTTCTTGATTCTAGATGTGTTGAATTTACTTTGAAAACTGTCTGAAGAATGAGTAGCTAAATTTTAAATATTTCATGAATAAGTAGAAAGAGAGTTTGTGCTACTTTCTTAAAACTCTTTGGAACACTTAGTGATTTTTAACAGACCAGGATAGTTAATATAGTTTCATTCATTCTGAATTCTAAGTACAGTTAAGTTGTCCTTCATTTTTTTTCAGATACTTTTCCTTAAAATGAGTTGCCAAAGATCTTAAAATTTGATGGCTAAGAGAAGTCACTTATTAGCATGTCACTTCTGATATTTCGTGAGTGTGGGTTTAATTCTAGGCCGTTTTATGGTTGTAGGCATAAATACAAAACCCCATTGTGCCTCTCCATTTTTCAGCTGCTGTGTCGTCATTGTTCACACATAAAGCCAGTTCAGGGTTATCTGTGATGTGTTTTTCATCACTAATGGGTCAAAACCATTTGGGTCCAGGTTCCCTGGGATATCAGCCTTATATGGTACAAGGGAAGAAAACTGTGAACCCTGTCCACATTCATCAGGTGAGGCCTTGGGTGAAGGGGTAGGGTGCACAGAGGGGCTTGCTGCTAATGCAAGGGGCAGGATTCAGAAGCCCTCCTGGAAGGTGGAAAATGCATATAATGAAAACTGCCCTTGCAAATCTCTTTACTTGCCCACAAAGTATAATACTGGAGCATTTCTCTACCTGACCAATGCCATGTTTTCCTTCAGGACGAGATCAGATCTGTGTTTCCAACAATGAACCCCAGGCAGATGTAAGTTGGTTCGGCTTACAGTGAGTGTGCTGAGGGGGTGAGGTGCTGCCCTTAGGGAACCGTTTGTGGTGAAGGGAACAGGATCTCCATGCCTCCTGTCTCACATCCATTCTGGGACACATCTGCCTGTTGAGTAGAACAACTGGCACGTTTGAAGTGGTAAACGGCCCCCTCTTGCAGTTAGATTTGTCTAAGATAAATGTGTGCAGTGTAGCTACACTATGCAAAGATGACTCTAAAGAGCTCTCAGCTCTCAAGATACTTATCTACTGCGGAGAGGGGAGTTGTCAAATATATATGGTGCAAATTATGTGAATGCCCAGCTAAATCTATAGGTCTTGGTTTTCACCTCTCGCCCAGAATTTGTTAATGGGGGTGCTTTAGAGAAGAAGGAGGATCTGTGGCCCCCTTTTGCTCTTGGTCTGGAATGATGGGTAGATTTGTACAGGGAGACAAGTGGTGAGGAGGGTCTTCCAGGCAGGGGGACTGGCCCGAGGGAGCCTGGAGGAAGCAGACCATGGATGGTGTGGGGTGAACAAAGCACAGGTCAGAGAGAAGCAGGGAGAAGAGGCCTGAGGGGCCGGGACCAGGAGGCCTCTGATGGTGGGGCTAATAAGTTTGATTTTATCCTGAGGTCATTGGGGAACCATTGCAATATTTTTGTTTTGTCTTGTTTTGTTTTGTTTTGTTTTGTTTTGTAGGAACAACCCTTAGAAGGTCTGAGTTTTCAAAGTGAAAGAGGGAAAGACAATGGAGGTTGAGAAAACAGTTCTAGAGGGAGCCAGTGGGTGGCTAGTTCTAGAAGGACTCAGGTGGGCTGTGGTGGGAACTAAGGCAGAGTTGGATGGGAGATGGTTCTGATGGGAGGAAATGTTACAGATTTAACATTTAGCTGCAGAGAGGGTGAAGGAAGAGGAGGAATCAAAATACAAGTGCATTTTTGACTCTGAGGGGCTGGGAGGATTAACTGGAGGAGGGAGGGGAGGGGATGGGGAAGGGCTCTGTCTTAGTGGGGTTTCCCTGGAGCAGATCCTGAGAGGATCATCAGGGAAGTGTTCCTAAGAAGCCTCAGTTAGGAGTGGGGACATGGGACAGGGCAGGGAAGGAAGCCAGCAAGGGTACAGTGTCAGTCTCAGTCTGATTCCCCAGGAAGCAGTGAGTCCATCTTGAGGCTGGGAAGGGGCCTTCATGCTTCTGCCCTCAGCAGCCATTTGCCATGAGCTGCCTCAGACACTTCCCTGGCCTAGGGCACCTCCCGGCAGGGCAATTCCAATGGCCAAGAGAGAACTTAAAGCATGCAGAACGTAGGGGGAGGACACACAGAGCCAGGAGAGGTTTTGGAGGGGATCTCGGTGGAGCGTGGGCAGCATCCACCTCAGAAGGAATGTGAGTAGCATTGGTTTGGTTGCATCGTGTTTGTGGGCAGTTGCTGGGGGCGGGATGTCCCCTGGCAGGTGTCTGCAGTCAGGAGCCAGGAGTGAAGTCTGAGCTGAGTGAGGCCATGGGAAACTGTGTGAAGCTGTGGTGAGCCCACGAGGACAGGCCCATTTCAGTGTTGCTGACTGAGCTCAGCCTGTTGTGGTCCTTGTTCCCTATACCAGATGCCTCTAGTAATTCTTAGAAGAGACGCTGTGGCTTGCCGAAAGCTGTGGTAAGTGAGCTGCCCGGTTCCAAATTGACCATATGCTTGGAGTCTGAGAAGTTTTTCCTCTCAGACCGCATCAGCAAGCTGTACTCCCAAGTACTTACGAGCAGCACAGATTGCTAGATGAGTCAGCTCTGGCCGCCCAGTGTCAAGTGATGCAGTGAGAGACGATACTTTTGGCTTTTTGCTGTTTTATTTCCAGGAAAGCAAATATCAGGAAGTGCCTAGCCTTTACCCCTTCTTCCCTTTGGGGCTGGGAATCTGAAATCCTGAAGACTGCCTTTTTTTCTAAGGCAGGGCTTGCAAGTTCAGATGCTTCCAGGGGCCAGAACCTTGGGTGGGGGCTCTTGGGTTGTCAGAGAGTCAGTACCTAACTCTGTCCTGTTGTTGCCAGGTGTCATCAGGTCTTGTACCTTTTTTTTTTTTTTTTTTCAAGAAAACCCAGAAATCTGGATGTTTATGTGAGAACTTCTTTTTTTAAATATTGCCTCCCTTTTTTCAAAATATAGACATACTTTGCCTTATTGTGCTTCTCAGATACTGCAGTTTTTACAGATTGAAAGTGCATGGCAATCCTGTGTCAAGCAAGTCTATCAATGCCATTTTTCCAACAGCTGCTCACTTTGTGTCTCTGTCACATTTTGTCATCCCTTGCAATATTTCAAACTTTTTTTCATTATTATTTTTTTTGTTATTATAAACTGGTCAGTGATCTTTGATGTTACTACTGTAATTGTTTTGAGGCACCATGAACCACATTCATGTCAGATAATGAATTTAATAGATAAATATGAGTTGTGGCTGTTCCACCAACCAGCCATCCCCCCATCTCTCTCCCACTTCTTGGGCACCCCTGTTTCTGGAGATACAGCAGCATTGAAATCAGGCCAGTTAATAACCCTACAGTGGCTTCCAAGTGTTCATGTGAAAGGAAGAGTTGTGTGTCTCTCCCTTTAAATCAAAAACTAGAAATGATTAAGCTTAGTGGGAAACCATGTTGAAAGCCCAGCATAGACCGAATACTAGACCTCTTGCACCACACGGTTAGCCAAGTTGTGAATGCAAAGGAAAGTTCTTGAAGGAAATTAGAAGAGCTGCTCTAGTGAACACATGAACACATGAATGATAAGAAAGTGAAACAGTCTTACTGCTGATATGTAGAAGGTTTGAGTGGTCTGGATAGACGAACAAAACAGCCACAGCATTCCCTTAAGCCAAAGCCTAGTCCAGAGCAAGGTCCTGACTTTCTTCAATTCTATGAAGGCTGAGAGATGAGGAAGCCGCAGAAGAAAAGTTTGAAGCCTGCAGATGTGGTGGGTTCATGAGGTTTAAGGGAAGAAGCCATCTCCATAACATCAAAGTGCAATGTGAAGTAACAAGTGCTAACGTAAAGGGTGCAGCAAGAGTTCCAGAAGATTGATCTAAGATAACTAGCGAAAGTGTTTACACCAAACAGACATTCAATGTAGATGAAACAACCTTTTGTTGGAAGAAAATGCTGACTAGGACATTCATATCTAGAAAAAAGTCCTCGCCTGGCTTCCAAGCTTCAAAGAACAGACTGACTCTCCTTGTTAGGAGGTAATATATCTGGTGACAGTAAGTTGAGGCCAATACTCATTGACCATTCTGAAAATCCTAGGGTCCCTGAGAATTATACTAGATCTACTTGGCCTGCTTTTAAGCATGGAACAACAAAGCCTAGATGACCATACATCTGTTTACAACATGGTTTACCAAATATTTTAAGTCCACAATGGAGACCTACTGCTCAGGAAAAAAGATTCCTTTCAAAATATTACTGCTCATTGACAATGCACCTGGTCATCCAAGAGCTCTGATGGAGATGGACAATGAGATTAGTGTTGTTTTTGTGCCTGCTAATACAACGTGCATTCTGCAGCACATGGATCGAGGAGTAGTTTCAACTTTCAAATCTTATTTAAGAAATACATTTGAAAAAAACAAACAACAACAACAAACAAAAGAAATACATTTCAAAAGGCTCTAGCTGCCAGACATAGTGACTCTCCTGATGGATCTGGGCAAACCAATTGAAAACATTCTGGAGGGAATCCCTGGGTGGCTCAGCGGTTTGGCGCCTGCCTTTGGCCCAGGGCGCGATCCTGGAATCCCGGGATCGAGTCCCGCGTTGGGCTCCCTGCATGGAGCCTGCTTCTCCCTCTGCCTGTGTCTCTGCCTCTCTCTGTGTGTCTATCATGAATAAATAAATAAATAAATCTTTAAAAAAAAGAAAAAGAAAACATTCTGGAAAGGATTCACCATTCTAGATGCTATTAAGAACATTTGTGATTCGTGGAAACAGGTCAATATATCAACATCAACAGGAGTTTAGAAGTTGATTCCAGCACTCATGGCTGACTTTGAGAAGTTCAAGATTTCAGTGGGGGAAGGCACTGCAGATGTGGTGGAAATTCAAGAGAACTAGAATTAGCAGTGAAGCCTGAAGATGGAACTGAACTGCTTCAATCTCATGATCAAACTAACAGATAAGAAGTTGCTGCTTATGGATGAGCAAAGAAAGTAGTTTCTTTATTTGGAAACTACTCCTGGTGAAGATGCTGGGGAGGCTGTTCAAATTACAACAAAGGATTGAGAATATCACATAAACTTAGATGATGAAACAGCAGTTGATAAAGGGTTTGGGAGGATGGACTCCTGTTTGAAAGAAGTTCTTCTGTGGGTAAAATGCTATGCTATCGAACAGCATCACATGCTACAGAGAAATAATTTGTGAAAGGACAAGTCAATGGATGTGGCAAAGGTTCATTGTTGCCCTAGTTTAAGGAATTGCCACAACCACTCCAGCCTTAAGCCAACACCACTGTGATCAGTCAGCAGCCATCAGCATTGAGGGGAGACCCTCCACCAGCAAAAAGATTACAAGTCACTGAAAGCTCATATGATGATTAGCATTTTCTAGCAATAAGTATTTTTAATTAAGGTATAGGCTGAGCGTCTGCCTTTGGCTCAGGGTGTGATCCTGGGGTCCTGGGATCAAGTCCCACATTAGGCTCCCCACAGGGAGCCCCCTCTGCCTATGTCTCTGCTTCTCTCTGTGTGTCTCTCGTGAATAAATACTCTTTAAAAAAAAAAAGGTATATACTTTTTTTTTAGACATCATGATTTTGCACACTTAATGGATTGCAGTACAGTGTAAACATAACTTTTGCTATAATGCTGGGAAACCAAAGAATTCATTTGACTTGCTTTATTGCACTATTTACTTTATTGTGGTGGTCTGAAACTGAATCCAGAGTATCACTGTGCAGCCCTAGCCTACCCCAATGGCTGCATCTTGCAATCTTTAAGATTTCTGTATGATTCTTACTTAGATGGAGTTAATCATTCACCCTTTGAGCTATCTCGTCTCCTTTCACACACAGCAATCATCATACTTCTCAGACTCTTGTTATTGTTTGAAGGAAATGTCCACCTACCCTATTTCCCCCTTGCTAAATCTTCATTTATCTGTGGATGCCCATTACTTACGTAGAGTGCCAGGTGGTGAGTATGTGTGTCGCTTAATAGAATTTTCTTGAATTGAGTGGAATAGAACTATGCTCTGGAATTTTGCTACCATCTTCACTAGAAGGCCATAAATTCACTGCAAAATGGATCTGGTTTTGGTTTACATATTTACCAGTGCCAAAAGTGCATCTTGATAATGTAGCCACACAGCATGGGCCCCAAGGAAGAAAAACACATACGCGCGCGCGCACACACACACACACACACACACACACACACAATCCTTTCATTGCCCAAACAAAAGTAATTTGCCACAGGGTATATGTATAGGTTTTTTACTCTTTTTTTTTTCCTTTTTAAAAACATCCAAAGGATGGCCTTCAAAGAAAAGGAAATCTTTGTGCACCTTAAGTGAAGTACAAATGCATTACATTGCCTTTTTTTTATAGCCCAGAAGATAACATGAGCATTTTCTTTGGCATTTGAAAAGGGCAAAATTGGGAAAGTACAAAATTATACTGGTACTAAAAAGAAAGTTCTTTAAAAAATTATAATCGAAGGTGTCCTCTTTAAGTGGCCTTGTGTCTCTTCATGTCTAATTTCTACCAATTACTTTGACTCTTGGGAGAATTACAGGGCTTCTAGAAAGAGGTTTCATAATTAAACGAAATACACAGGGGGTAGTAGCCTACAGAGGTGTGCCCTAGAAAATGCTCCCATATGAGGCTAGGAGGCTGGGGTTCAGCCCTGGAGCGTGCTGAATGTTGGAATCACACGTGGGGAAGAAAAGTAACACTGGGTTTAGCAGTGATTGACATGTGTTACTGCGGTGGAGAAATCACAGCAGCTGGTTTATTCCCAGACAGCAGAAATTGAAGAAGGTGAATTCAAAGTTCTATTCTTAAATCAGAGCGGAGAATACGAGAGTGTTTGTTTAGCATGGAGGTCGTTATTTTAGATTCAGATATAGAAAGGGCCCCCACTCTGGGATCGCAGCTGCCCCTCATTGTTGGCGTGGTATCAGCCTTCAGCAGTTTTCTCAAGCTTCCCGAGGTGTTTGGAAGACTTGATTAGCTCTCTTGGGCTGCCACTGTACCCCCTAAGGAGCTGTCCAGCATCACCGAAGACTACCTTAATTTAGTCCTCCTATTTCCCATCTCACGCTGGAGTGACACCCTTTTCTGGTGTGTTGAAGTATCAGGATTCACTGTTAATTATTGTGTTTGCACTTTCCAATCTAATATGCTGGTGTAAAGCCACATTCTCTTGGGGGAAGAGAATTTTTTTCAATCCACACCCGTAATGGCTTGCCTAGTTACTCTTACTCTACACCTCCAAAGTGTCGGCCTTTGTCCCAGTGGAGGCAACAAGAGAGACAAACCTGCGTTGTTCAGGGAGAGCCTCCCCTCCCCCACCCCCACCCCTGTTTTATAGCCGTTCTTGATTGCCTATGTCTTTCTCTGTTTTTTTTTTTATTATTATTATTTACTTATTTTTGTCTCCTCTGAGAGAGAGAATTAGCATACTAGTGATTTCCAGTCTTTTCCGAATAGTTTAGAATGGCAGAGAATAGTGAGCAGGTACCCAAGACACAGAGGCACAAGCATGAAATTTCTTTGAAATTTCTTGTTGATCTTATGCAAATACTAGAGTACCACGAAATGTCTGTATTTATTTAAAGTAAAATAAAGGCCCCTTCCTCCCACAGAACACACAGTCTTTCAATAACAATGAAAGATTTATTCTGAGGCATTACAGGTGGGCTGTAGGGATTCCTACACGCTATTTTGAGGGCTTGGTGCACACAGTGTAGGTAATTTAGTTGCAATACTTTTACTGAAGTGTTAGATTTTTGTATTTATATGCCTATTGCATATTAAATTTAGGAACTCAGATTGTCTTACTTTAAATATTCCTGGCAGTCTTTTTTGTCTTTTCTCTTCTTTGTCAATCAGGCTTAAATTAGATTGTGTGTATTTTTCAAGCTGAGAAATACATGGGCATTACCAGTGTTGGATTCTGGAAAAGACTAGTACTAAGTTAATTTTACATTTTTAGCTATGAATGCAGCAGCAGGTGAGAAATAACTTTCAGATTCGTATAAATACATTATCAGTGATTTCAGTGTTCTTAGGATTTTGATATAATGACTATCTTTCTATCTATCTAACTGTCTTCTATAATTTTTTAAGTGGTTGAAAGATGGAACCATTTTACAAAGAGGTAAATGCCATAAATACAATTTAGTGGAGTACATCATTTCATTTACCTCCCATTCATCAACCATGAGTTGGAACTGAAAATGGCTCCAAAGGCTTTAAAAACTAAATTAGTAACTTGTATTCATACAACACCTGTTTCTGAGGGTTTGAGAGCACTTTTGCTTCACTCCTATGTGTTAAGTCTTATAATTTATTCTCACTATGTCCTCATGATGGTTGTTTTTGTTGTGAATATTTGTTGAAAACATCATGCATTCAATGGAAGTTTAGACTTAATTCTGTTTTGTAACAGAAAGGCACCATTTTCTTGCCTTAGCTCCCACCTCCCATTTCACATCCTAGGAAAACTAGCCTGAAGAAGTTATTAATGACTCCTTAGTATTGAAGTGTGGGGTGGGTGAGCGGGACTGTTTGGTGGGTAGGGGGGCTTAAGTTCTCTCTTGAGGCTCATGGCTCAGAAATACACCATCTTTCAGCTCAGGATCCCTAGAGCTTATAGAAGGGTCCTTGAAGAATTCCCAGTATCCTCTAGGCTTTGCAGCATCTTCAGCCCCCATAGCTAGGCTCTGGGACCAGAGGCCTGGTTATGCATAAACTGGTTTCAGGGCATTTTGACACTACAAACCATTTGAGCACCCCAGGTGGCTCCATTGAGCAGGCTGGCTGGATCTTGTCAGTTTCTGCACTAAACAGTTCTGTACAAATGGTTTTGAGGCCCTTAGTGCATTATTTTTCCTCTTTACTTAAAAAACCCCAAATGTATTTATTAGGTGTCTTGTATCTTCTAAGGTAGTAGCCTTTGTTAGAGAGAATGAGATGAGCACAATCCCTGCTCTGGGGAGATTGATGACATACCCAACATGTTGAAATTTTAATTTTTGGACTTTTATAGTTAAAGTCCCCAAAATGGCTCTGTCAGGCAACTTGGATCTTATTAGGAACAAAAAGCCCACTTTTCTTGTGAAGAATGTGTACATGTTTGCAGGCATTTCTTAATGTGATTCATTATTTATGGCACCAGCCATAGTAACTCCCATTTACTGTGTCTGGCCCGAGTTTTTGCTCATTGCTTCATGATATACATTATCTTTACTCCTGAAAGCAAGATGAAGAAGATGAGACCGTCTTGACTTGTCCAGAGTCATGCTTTTGGTAAGTGAGGAGCCAGGATTCACATCAGAAGCTGTCTACTACTAACACTGTTCCTCTTTAATTTTTTAACCATTAGGGTTAGATTGTAAGGGTAGGGTAGGATTTCCCAGCCTATATATAGTGTCTCAACTATTGACAGTTTGGGCTGGGACCATCCTGTGCACTGTGGGATATTTAGCAGTATTCCTGGCCTCTACCCACTAGAAGCCAGTAGCAAACACCACCACCCCTACCCCTGGCCGTGCAGTTAATGACAATCAGAATGTCTCCAGATATTATCAATGTCTGCTGATGGGCAAAACTGCCTCTAGGTGAGAACTATTGGGCTAATGTTAGGGTGTGAGGTAGGGATCTACTTTTTTTTTTCTTCCAGATAGCTGCCTTTGTCAACATCATTTATTGCATTTGCCTGATTTTACCATGGAATGAAAGGGTACCTGTATATCATAGTTTGGATTTCTGTATATACCCTAGTTTGTTCCCAGTTCTTTATTGTTCCTGTGATCTCTTTATTGATTTTTGTCCTATGCCATGCTATTTTTGTTACAATAAGTTTTTAGTGTATATTAGTATCAAGGCACTGTTCTTTTTCAGGATTTTCCAACCTTTGCATGTTGATTTGCATGTTGATACAGAGTCTAAAGCTATTTTCTCCAATTCCCAGTAAATTCTTTAAAAACTGTAATTACATTACAACACAATTTCTACTGTGTGTTTTCAGGAACATAGAGTTCACTCTTAGTGTTGGAGGTAAATTTTTATTTTAGAGCTTTGTGATCGTTCTGAGACTTCTACATGTTATGTATGCCTGTATTACCAAAGTGAGGTACATACCCATGTTGAAGGAGTACTGAGGCTTCTGTGTATATTTATTTATGTCAAAAAAATAGGAAAAAAGTTATGTGTTACTAATATTGAACGTTCAGGTTGAAGGTGGTTCCCTGGCTGCTTGCAGAGGTCAGAAGTCACCTGTCTATATGAAGCAGGAGGTATCCTGAGAGCCTGGGTTCAGAGGAAGACTTTCATTTGAAAACTCAGTGAAGTGGATTGTGGATTATTTTTTGTAGTTTAACCCTCATGAAATATACGCATGGCTTAAAAAATTCCTGGGGCAGCCCTGGTGGCCCAGAGGTTTAGCGCCGCCTTCAGCCCAGGGCGTGATCCTGGAGACCTGGGATCGAGTCCCACATCGGGCTCCCTGCATGGAGCCTGCTTCTCCCTCTGCCTGTGTCTCTACCTCTCTCTCTCTCTCTCTCTGTGCCTCTCAGGAATAAATAAATAAATAAAATCTTAAAAAAAAATCCTGTAATGTGGTTGCAGATTCAGGAAAACACACCAGAAATATAAATGTAAAATCCTTCTCTCTGTCTCTTTTTTCCCTCTCTCTCTGTCCCTGTCTGTTTCTTTCTCACACATACACACACTCACACACAGAAAAATGTCACACTGACCCATTTCTCACTGTAAGAGCTTTCTATATATATATATGTATTTATATACCTATTCAGATCTAAAAGAAGATGGCCGAAGAAATTTGGACTCATCAAGAAGACATTTTGAAATGTGGGTTAATGTTGCCACTATTGCTAACAATGAATCTCATTTCAAGTGTATATTAAGTCTTGAAATATTAGCTATTCATAATATGAACTTCTTGTGATTATAATTTTAAAATACTGCTTATCTCATTTGCTTCTCATCTTTAAAAATTTCTTTTGTGTATAGTTTATGTAACCTATGTAGGTTGTTGGTGCAGCAGTAGTCAGGAGTTTTTACTGACCTAGTCCACGATCAAAAAATTTGGAGACTACTGATTCATGAAACCTCTGATTCGTGAAACCTCTGGATCACGCCACTGGTTCTCAAAGCAGTTAGAATTTTGCTACTCAGAGTGTCATCCGTGCACCAGCAGCATTGGCATCACCTGGGAGCTCCTTGAAAATGCAGATTCCCAGGCCCCGCCAATGCTGAATTGGAATCTTCATTTTAACAAGGTCCTCGGTGATGTTTTCACATTAAAGTTTAAGAGAGTTAAGCTGTGCTCTCCTATTAGGTAGCCACTAGCCAAGTGTAGCAATGTAAATGTAAATTCATTTAAATTAAATAAAATTAAAAATTCAGTTCCTTAGGAGCACTAACCACATTTTAGGTGCTTGATAGCAACAATGGCTAGTGGCTACTGCGTTGGACAGTGGCTAATTTCCATCATCTAATTCCATCATCTAATTTAGTTAGAGGGTGTGGGTAGGAAGATCTAGAAAAGAAGGAAACAATAAACAGACTTTAATTTGGAACATGTGCATTGAATATAAACAGAGAAGAGACTTCTTGTCACTCAGTTGAACATAGCCCATGAGAGAGTCATGAAGAACATTTGTATGGGGTGCTATTACTGTTAGTTTTGTCTGTGGATAACATGACTTTTCTAAAGCAGTTAAGTATCAGGGAGACCTGCTTCATTCAGTGTTCTGTTTGTGATAAAATATTATTTGTGCATTAATACGAAGATCAGTCCTTTCCACAGTTTTCAAAGTAAATGGGGAAACTTTTAGGATCCCAGAGAAAGCAGGACCCTGCCCCAGATCTCATTCCTTGAGGTTCTCTTTTCTATAGTCCAGCCTGATGGGGATTGAAATACTGCATTATACAGGGACCACTGGGGTAAAGCCTGTTTGTTTTCCTGTTGCTTTTAAGATTGATGGTGAGCTCCTTGGGTTGCGCAGTCACTGGCAGTTTATCTACCAGGGAGCCAGCTCTGACTGTAAACAGTGAGACAGGATGTGGCAAGATTTCTCTAGAATAAACAGCAGTACTGGATAGTTAGATGCCCACAGTAACTTGCTCATACTTGGCAGTGTGCAGCTTCCTAAGAGAGTGTGTGGTTAGGGTATCATTTGCACAGCCTCCCATTATTTCTGGAATGTTCCTGGTGATATCAAACCCTTATCAGAAGTGGGGAACGTCTGTTGGTGAAAGAGGAAGAGAAAATCAGAAGAAAAGGCAGTGACCCATCTATGAGTTCATTCTTCTCCTTCTTTCTACTTCCTACTTCAGAGCTCCTCTGATAGACTGTATAGTTAGGTGCTTTATGTAAAGATTTGCTAGGATTTGTTTACTTGGGGATTGTTTTTTGTTTTTTCCCCTGAAGCATTTCTTAAGTTTCACTACTAGGGGAAGCTTTTGACTCCAGCAGCTGCATTTTTTTTTTTTAAGTAGATTTGATTTATTTTACAAGGGGAAGGAGTCATAAAATGATCGGAAATCTTTTCCCCATTGTTCGGAGAGCATCTTTGGGAAGCAGCATTTATTCCCCTCCCCACTCCACCCCAACTACCACCAATTGCAGGGACGGGAAATACCTAAAATCTGTCTCCCATCCGTCCACTCCCTCTACAAAATCTTAGCTCAGCTCATTACTGCTCTCCTGAAACATTCTTTCCCTCTTCTTCCATCGTACACAATGCTGCATGCTTAATCTTCCTAAAGTCTGTATTTTCATGTCTTCTCTTCTCTAAGACCATGCTTGACTCTCCTTTCCCTCAAAATGAAGTCCAGTCCCATCCTGTAGCGACCACCTCATCCTTTCTTTCCAACCATGGTCCTCACTTCTCTGCTGCCCCACCCTGTAAGACACATCACAGGTCCATCCTAACAGCAGATATATCCAGATGTGCGCTGGGCTCATATTTATTCGTCCCACTGATCCTGATAGGCAGCCCTCACCTTTTACCAAACTGACCTATTTATTATTTCCATTATGTAACTCATGCTTGTTTCCACATATATGCTTACTAATTTCTGTTCTTGGTGCCTGGAATATTCTTTTATCCATTGTCCCATGACTAATTTCCATTCAGCTTTAGACTCAGCTGACACACTTCTTGCTTTTTAAAAAAATTCCTGATCCCTGACACTGAAAGTAACTGAACTCCCATGGCACCTCTGTTTTTATACAGTTTACATACAGTAGATAGCGATATTGCATAGTTAGATGCCCATAGACTGTAATTTTTTGAAGGCAGGATCTAACTCAGTGCCTTACTTGTGGTCAGTGGTCAGGAAAGTGATGAACAGATGAATGAATACACAGGTTGTTTTATTGTCATTAGTTTCACATTACTTAATGAAACTAGAGAATTATTATTATTTTTTTACATTGACAAGTCTTCAGATCTGTAATTCCTTTCCCTCTCTACTACTACTTAAAAAAAATATTCTGATTATTCTACTTGAACTTGGGATTGCCTTGGGGGAAATATTTTAAAAATCCTTCCTGTTTCCCAGACAGAGAATTTGTTTCTGTCAACTGACATTCAGTAATTTTTTTTTTTTTTTTTTGGTTGGAGAAGTGCCTACTAATCTAAGTTTGAGTTTACCACCATTTCTTTCTGATTATTTGTAAGTGAAGCAAAAGTTGTTTTATTGATGAACTGCACATCCTCTCTTTTCTTTTCACAACTCAAGTTCAAACTGGGACTGTAGTCCTGGGAAAGAGGAGATGTTGTTTAAACTCATGGTCTTTGAAGTTATCTGAGGGGTTTATGAGTTGAAGTGAGATCTGTTACATGTTTATTATTTAAAAGTAGTGTGTATGGTAGTAGTTATTCACATGTTTATTTTTTAAAAGTAGAGTTTATAATAGTTTTTCGACAGGCATTTGTTTTTTAGGAGACATTCCAGATCTGCTCATGAAACCAAAATGGATATTTAATTAACTGCTTGGCATTTTGTCAGTATAATTTGAAGATTAACCCTTTTGCCCTAGTTGATTTTGAATATTTAAAGTACTCATAGACAGTGCAGTCTTTGCTCGCATACATGCTCTTTCAATGGCTTAGCAGAGGGCTGAGCTGTGTTGCTGGCAGAGGCTGTGTGAATGCACTGGTCATGATCATGGGTTAGCAGAGAGCATGGAGGGGAAGAATCTGCTGAGTCATTACAAGAAATGAACTATCTGGATTGGGTTTATGGGTTGGTTATTCTGATTATGATACAGTTAGATCATCTGTTCACTCTTATCTCTTCCCTGGCATCCAGCCTTCTGTGACTCACATGAGAGCTTTGTGTATGTAACCGAGAGGCCAGAGACTGGTGACCAAGAGGTCAAATTCAATCCCAAGATGTTGGCCAACGTAACATTAAAAAACATTGTCTGGAGCCACAGTTTAACAGTTATAGCTGACATAAAACACAATTTAATGACTTATTTTAAAAAACTAGAAGTTTTGGCAACTCTGGCCTAGAATCCTTAGTGATGGCTGGGATGTAAACTGCCCAGGTTACGTTGATTTCCACAATTCTCACTGTCTCCCCAATACTGTAGTGCCATGGTGCTTGCCATTTAAGGTCACTCCTGCACTGGTGACTCTTCTCATGATGGAGACAGGTTTTCTCCAACCACATCGCTCTCAGAAATGGCATTAGCGAGAGGGCATCTGATAGGATTCTGTGTGAATGAAAAGCAGAGAGAGCCTGCTTCTCCATGGACAGGAAGACCATTCCTGTATCTTTTATATGAGAACAAAGTGTCTAGATTATGTATTTGGGTCAACAGTATATCCTTTTCCCCTCATTGCCTGTGGGCTTTTGAGTTTGCATCTCTGGTTTGACTTTCTGACCCTCTGGCTGCCTGGGGAGTGACTGCATAACCCTTGGCAGACGTGATTGTTGTAATGAGTGCAGCTCTGATTTGCAGTTTTTATTACAGTTGATGTTTGTGTGTGAGTAATGAGGTCAACACGACACGGAATAGGTGGTCTTATGGTCTTAAACAACTCTGACATCCGTGGCCAGTTGGGCTGACATCTGAGGTACTTCATTTAGCAGAGGGGCTTTTTGCTCTCCTGCCCTACAATTAGGAGAAATTTGTGCACAAATGCTCAGTTTCTAAATCTGCTTTTATGTGTTGTGCAAGCATTTGTTTTTTTCTATAAAAAACCTTCCCAGCATGGCACCCAACACTGGGCTTGAACTCACTACTGTGAGATAGAGACCTGAGCTGAGGTCAAGAGTCAGATGCTCAATCCACTACAACATTTATTTAAAAATTTTGCCCCTACAAGTGCTTATTTAAAATTCTCTATTCAGTTTTGGCCTGCATCACATTTATAAGGTGTCAAATAAATGAGGGCTGTTTGGGATCGTAGGAAAGTTCTGGAAATAGATGGTAGTAATGGTTGTCCAACAATGCGAATGTGCTTAATGACATTGAATGCACATGTAGAAACGGCTAAAATGATAAATGTTATGTTATGTATATTTTCACCACAATAAAAAAGTAAAAATGAAGAGAAGGGAGCAAGAAGTCAGATATCCTTTCGAAGTTTTTTTGACCAAAAGAGGCATAGAGAAAGGTCCTCATTTCTATTTTGTATTTCTTTAATCTCTTTTTTTTTTTTTGAAGGTTTGTTTTCTTCTGGGGGTATAGGAGTCTACATTATTGGTCTCTACAAGTCATTCTTTTTCTGTTTTCTCTTTCCATGGACTTGTTCAGTTCTTGTCCAGGGAAGATCTCCAAGACAGTGGCAGATACAACATACCCTACCTGGGCAGTGGTTCTTCACTCTCCACATTAGAATCACTTGGGAATTTCCGAAATCCTGTAGCCCAGGCCATACCTAAAACTAATCAGAATTTATGAGAGCTCCCAAAGTGCTTCCAAAGTTAAATGCAGCTAAGGCTGAGGATGCCTGCCCTGTGGGAAACCCTATCTGATTTACAGAGCCCAAGGTTTGCTTGTTAGAATGTTCCAGTGCCTGAAGTTGGGGCACATCAAAGGTCATTTCATTTTCTCCTCCAGACCCAGTTGTTTTAGACATTGCCCCATTGTGATTTGAGGGGTCTCTGATATGAGAAGTATAGGCAGGCAGAGGTGTAGGTATAGTTTAGTCTAGAGACACTGACTTGGAGAATAAATATTACAGAGTCAAAATGGGAAATACACATACCCAAAAGTCTAGAATGGCTTTCTTTCTTTTAAAACAATAAATTTTACTCTGGTATAATTATAGATTTAACGGAAAAGTTACAAAGAAATTACAGAGAATTCCCTTATGCACTTCATCGAGATCCCCAGGCATTACTATTTTATGTTACCCTGGTACATTTGTCAAAACTAAGAAATTGACACTGATACATTACTGTTAACTAAATTGTGGATTTTATTTGGATTTCATCAATTTTTCTATTAATGTCCTCTTTTAGTTCTGGGACCCAGTCTAGGGTACCACGCTACGTTTAGTTGTCCTGTTGTGATGCCTTTTTAAAACTTAAGTGGGCTGTGAAGTCTTAGCTGCTTCTCCAGCATCCTGAGCAGTCGGGACTGCCGTGTATATGTGCCTTGTTACCACCAGCGCATCACACCTCTGCTCAGTAATATCCTTTTTATTCTTCTTCCTTTCAGAAAATCCCCTTGGAATGGAAGTAAGCCCACCTCAATTCTCCAATGCTGTGTACAAGTGGGGGCCTCAAGATGTGAGATGGGTTAGAGCTGTTTAGTTAATTTTCCCCCACACACAGTTTTTGAGAAATGGCCTAGCAGCATGAAGGTGTTTTTACTTTTTCAAGGAACTAAGCTGTTGGAAACTCAAATCGATGGGTTAATTTAATAATCATAATTTAATCATAATATAAACAGATTTCTTTGCACTTATTTCCATAGGGTGGACTAAATCTACTTTCCCTTTGGGGATTTCAAGACCATTGGTAAATTGAAGAGAAGATTATGAATTTCTTTATTGAAACAGTTCACAGGGTAGCCCATACCTTGCCCCTTGACATGCTTCCTGCATTTTGCTTTTAGGACAGACAGCATGTTCTTTTGGTTTTCTTCCTTCCTCTCTGGTTTCTCCTTCTTCTTCTTTGAGTTTTCTTCTCTTTTCTCCCAATGTCTTCACAGTGGAGGGTCCCAAGGGTCAGTCCTTGACAGTTCTTTCTCTACATTAATTGAAATCTCATCCAATCTTATGCTTTAAATACATGGAAGCTGATGGCTCTCAAATTTGTATCTCCAGAAATCCAGACTGAAATATGTATTAAACTGTCTACCAGACATCTATACTTAGACGTCTGCTGCATAAGTCAAGTTCAGCACATCTGAAACGGAATTGTTGACCTTCCCCCAAAACTGTGCCACCCACAACCTTCCCCATCATAGCTGTGGTAACTTCATCCACTCTCCCAGTTACTGGGACAAAAATTCTTAGTCACCCTGATCTGCTTTCTTCCCTCTACACCCTATAAGGAAGTCTTAAAGGTTCCACCTTGAAAATATATCCAGAATCTAGCCTTTGTGACTACTGTTAAACTGCTAACAACCTACCCTGAGCCATCATCATCTCCCCATTAGAAGACTGAGTTAATCTCTTAGCTGCCTCCTATAGCCAGAGGGATCCTTGTAAAATAAATCAGATCATGTTACTTCTGTTTAGTACTTCCAAGGGCTTCCCCTGTCATTCTTTGTAAAAACTACTGTCTTTACAGTAGTGGCCTGTAAGATCTATGTTACCTTGCTCTTGACTATCTAGCCATGTCTTCTCTCCTCCTCTGCCCTTTATTCACTGAGCTCCAGCCACAGGGCCTTTTTGTATTGTCTTGCCTCAGGGCCTTTGTACTGGTTATTCCCTCTGCCTGGAAACTCTTATCCTGGATATCAGCATGGCCAAATCCCTCACTTCTCATAGATCTTGTATTATAAATGTCACCTTCTCAGCAAGGCCCAGACCACCCTCATTAAAACTGCAACTTCCAGGGGCACCTGAGTGGCTCAGTTGGTTGGGCAGCCACATCTTGGTTTCAAGTCAGGTTATGATCTCAGGGTCCTGGCATCAAGCCCTACATCGAGTTCCATGTTCAGTGGGGAGTCTGTTTGAGGATTCTCTCTCCCCCTCTTTTTCTGCCCCTCCTCTGTTCGTGCTCTCTCTCTCTCTCTCTTTCTCTCTCTAAAATAAATAAATAAATCTTTAAAAACAACAACAAAAACCCCCACATCTTCCTCTCACACACTCCTGATTCTTTTCACCTTGCTCTGTTTCTTTTTTCTTCTACACTTACCACCACTGAACATACTCTGTTATGTGCTCATGTATGTTTATTGTTTTTTGCCTGTCCCCCTTCACTAGATTGTAAGATCCACGAGAGCAGAGATCTTTGTCTCTTCTGTCTGTTGACGTATGCTGAAGAGCAGTGCCTGGCGCATAATAGTAGTTGTGGTCAGTACTTATCAAATGAGTAATTATAAACTATGATGCGTGTTTGAAAAGTAAAGAATGCAGTTATAGATGATAGTCACTACATCAGCAGTGGCTAATGTTTGCTGAGGCCAGACCTCCTGCCATGCCCTATGCTAAGGGCTTTACATGCTTTTGTCTTATTTAACCCTTGCAATGATGCTAAGAGACAGCTACTAATAATATTCCCATTTAACGGTGAAAGAAACAAGACACAGGAAGTATAAATAGATAAATAAATAAGTAGATAAATAAATATTTATTTATGGTCAGCAACCCACCTCTAGTTTGCTTTAGCACCTGTAGCCTATAAATGATAAATCTGGAGGAAATTATGGAATAGGCAATGGAGGGAGGTGGCAAAGCACATTTCACTGTTAGCAGTGCTCTTCTTTGAGTGCTCACATTTAATCTCAGAGTATTAGGTGTTAATTTCCAGATGAGGGAGACTTTAGGTAGTTAATCCTACATCTCCAAAACACATTCTGTGTCCCTCCTTTTTCTTATGGTTTAAATCCAGATCCCTCTGTCCTTTCCAGAAGTGGAAGCCATCACAGCTTCTGGTCCAGGGGAAGTTGGATGGTTTCTCATTTCCTTTTCCAGAATAACACAAGGACATGGCCTTTGGGGAAACCTAAGTGGTGTTTCTCTTCCTCACAGGAGGCAAATGCCTTCTCAGCTGAGAGTTTTATGTTAATGCTTCTTCCATAGGAACTTGATTGACTGCAGAGTATCTATTCCTTCCTGATGTGATCCCTTGATCACAGGCCACACCCTGACACCTAGAGCAACTTCTGTTGAGTGTCTGCTTCTCTTTCCCAGGGTGATCCTTACCCTCAGAGACATGGAGCACTCATCACCGTTAGTGACTGCTCTCAGGTGTCTGAATGGATCTTGTGTGCCTGAGCCTAGACTTAGTCACCAGTGGGAGGCTTATTGTGAGCATGAAGCTGCCGTGTCTTCCTACTCAGCAACTATATTATTTTTCTATGCTCTGTAATAAATTACCACAAATTTAGTGGCTCAAAACAACATGCCTTATTTATCACACATTCCTGTAGCTTATCTGAGTTCTTTGTGCCAGGTCTCATTAGGTTACAATATAGGTGTTGGCGGGGGCCATAATCTCAACAGAGGATCAACTATGAAAAGATCTGTTTCCACCGCTCCCTTAGGTTCTTCACAGGATTCATATCCTTGTAGTCATCCTATTGCAAACAAAAATCCCTAGTTTGTTGTCAACTGTTGGCCAGGAGCTGCCACATGACCCTTTCATTACATGGCAGTTTACTTCTTCAAAGCCAGCAAGAGGAATATGTAGCCCCAGCCCGCTGGAATGGAGCCTTACAGCATAGTGTAATCACAGGAGTGACACCCCATCCTCTGCCAAATTCTGGTGGTTAGAAGTGCAGGTCCTGCCCTCACTCAAGGGGAGGGTTTTATAAAGGCATGAACAGCAGGTGGAAGTGATTGGGAGGAAGGGGTCACCTTAGGGGTATGTTCACCACAGCCACCATATTTACTGTAGTTAAATTCTGGAGATAGGGGTGCCTGAGTGGCTCAGTCAGGTAAAAGTCTGCCTTCAGCTCAGGTCATGATTACAGGGTCCTGGGATCAAGTCCCACATGCAGCTCTCTGCTCAACGGGTAGTCAACTTCTCCCTCTACCCCTCCCCCATGCTTGTGTGTGCTCTCTCTCATGCTCTCTCTCTCACTTGTGTGCTCTTTCTCTCTTTCTCTTTCTCTGAAATAAATAAAATATTTTTTAAATATTCTGGAGGTAATTCCTAAAGGCAAGAGACGACCTATTATTTGCTCATCTATTCCTTCAGTAGACATTGGATTTGCTTTGCCAAGACAATAGGTCAAGATGTGTATTTTTCATGTTTTATCTAGAAAATTTGTCAACGCCTATTTTTGTAGATATTTTGTGCTCATTTCAGTTCAAATATAACTGAGTAAATTATCTGCTAAAATGAACCAGAGCTGCCTTCCTTCCTATACTACTTCTGGTTCTAGAACCAAAGATGGTGGTTACTAGATCCTGTACTAGAGCTTATTCCTTGTGAACCTGGTTTGGATTTGCTGAAAGACCGACTCCATTAATTTTCTGAGTGTTTTACTGAGTGGCTATAGTGTCGACTTACTTAAAATGATTACCGTTTTTCAACCTACTCATTTAAAATCTTAGTGGGTGTTTATAAATAACCTCCAAGGTCTGACATTTGTCTTCATGTGACAGAGCAGCTGGGATTTCACATCTTAGAACACTCTCCTCCCATGCCTGTCTTCATTGTTTGAGACCCCACAATACCCATGACTGTGTATCATGACCAAGTCTTCTCTTTCAAAAGTCTGAAATCTTCTGCTTTAGTTTCTCTTAATATGTTTTCTGTTTGGGGTGGTAGAGGATGAGAATGTGGGGGAAGGATGAAAACATGCGTCTAGTCTGACAAAGTCTTAATGCAAGAAGTCTGGAGCACAGAACTGGTTTCTTCTTTCAGAGTTAGTTTATTCCAGTTTGAGCAGTTTTAAGTCTGTTTATTCTTTTACATATCAAAAGTATATATCTCAGTCCCTACTCCTGAAAGGATGTGTTTCCTTTCAGGAAGGAAAAATAAAGTCAAGATAATGCAATTGACATTGCTTCCCCCATTGCACACCTGTGAAAAACCAAATCCTCTTTAAAATTTTTGCACTTTTGAATTTTATGTAAATCATACCCAGATAGTTAACGGTAGCATAAATTGATTTTAATAATATAGAAGAATCTTAGAAATTCATTTTTAAAATGTAGCAAATATGCATTCAGAAGCCATTTATTTGGCAGGATACGTGTGTATCAGGAGTTTGGTGTGAAAGTCCCCACTTTAAGAATTTTATGGCCACACCTGTTCTTACAGGGGCTGGCATGGGCCCCTCTTTGGTAGAGCTCCTCATAAGTGGGCCGGGAGAGCCTTGTTCACCTCTCAGCCAGTGGGGAGTGGCTGTGCTTGTGCTGGAAGCCTTGGGCAGAGCCCAGGACCCTAGTCCTGAGTCCTGATCTCCATGACAGCTACCTAGAGAGAGAGAGCATACATGCCCTGCTGACACTTAGCAGCAATCCACTTTCTCTTGCCTTATGCCTGACTCAGTGGGCCAAGGAATCATCTTCCATTTCTGATAATCATGTGGCTTCTGGGAATTCCTCAGGCCTATGTAAGTGTCATATAGGAGCCCCTCAAAACAATGGCATGAAGTGGTGGGTTTTCTTTCTGGTGATCCCTTGCTGCTGGCTCTCCTGAATGTGCGTAGTTTTGTATCATTTGCACATCTACATGGTGGGAAAGAGGGAGGCGGCCACACCCCCTGTGTGGGGAGATGGCGGGGCTGTGCTGGACACCTCTGCACCGACCAGAAGACTGCAGTTGTTTGCCACAAACAGCCTTGATAATCACTCTTTCCCCAGAACTAAAGTTCTTTATATTCTTTCTTTAGTGCATCTTTAATTTTGATAGAGTTTGCCAGATTGCCTTCTGTAGGGGATGAACCTTTTAAAAAAAGGATTTGTAAAAGACCTTTTAAAAGTCTTTTAAAATTAATTTTAATTTTCTAAGTGCTGTAAGAATATATTCTCTTCAAAAAAAAAAGTGAAAAGAAAATTAGGGATATAGCTACAGTTACTTTCAGGTACCACACCACCCCTTGGTCCAGTTCCCATGCAGACCCTCTCCATCCCCCAGAGGTAAATCTATTATTGGTTTGGTGTGTCTCTTTGTCTGTGCCTTGGTAGATATAAACACATGGGAAATAAACATTATGGGAGTGTGTGTGTGTGTGGTTTTAATGCATACACTATATTGTGCTAAATGTCTATAACTTGATACTATGTCTTAGAGGTCTTTCCATGATGTGTATAATTTTATGTGTGTGTGTGTGTGTGTGTGTGTGTGTGTGTGTAAAATTTGAGTTTTACCATAAATTATTTTTCAGTAGTGCCTTTTTGACATTTACTTTCAGGAAAGAATTTGGGGTTTCATTAAATACCCAACTGTTCATTCAGGTGTGCGTGTGTGTGTGTGTGTAGTACAAAATCTTAATCTTTGTGTGTTTTTTTCCTCTCTTCAGATCTCAGAAAAGTGATCTCCACAATGAACGCTACATCTTGGAATTAGATTGCTGTTCCTCCTTAGACCACCTGACAGGCCAAAAACTCATCCCAGAGTTCATTAAGAAGGTGAGCCCTGTAGACAACTGAACAGGTTTGCAGTACAAACTGGCTGGGGCTAACTTGGTTAGTTCAGCCACACTTCACAGGCTGGGGCAGAGCCTGTGCCTTCTTGAATGTGGGTCTTTGAGCAGTCCTGCAAGGGTGCAAACCACCCCACCCCCACCACTACACACATTGCTCAGGCTGAAGATGACTTGGGAACATGGTAGCTTCCCCCCTTCCTGGGCAGGCAGGTCCCTGGACCTTGTCTTTTAAAGCTGTAGTGGCATTAATAGCTGACAGGCCTGTGGACCCATTGCTGGGACTCCCTTCAAACCTTCACGGTGGTGTGATAGCACCTCCAGCCCAGATCCCACCTTCTACTTATCCTGTGGGTCTTCATTGCCATGAGCCATCTTTCCTTCTAGTGTGAGAGCATCCCAGAATGCTGTATCCATTGGCATGCAGTTATATCAGGGAAAATTGCCCACTTGCAGGAGAATCATTCTCTGCCCAGAAATTGTCTGGTTTTGAACTTCTCTTCATGCCATATGAGGTTTCCTACCCGAATTGCAGGGTCCACTTTCAATGTGACATCTACTGCAGAAGGAATGTCCTTGCCCAAACTGGGGCTAAGTTCATTCCTCAATGCTTTTTTCTCTGTCACCCAGTCTTGCACAATGTTTGACAGTTCCCTATCCTGTAGAGGTGATTATGGTTTGTTTGAGATCTGATCTGTCAGTTAGTAAATTCATTAATAAGAAGTGATGGCCATCAACTTTGGACCAGAAATAGTACTTGCCTGCTTGGTGCTTGGACACAGAGAATGAAATAGCTGTGACCCCTGCCCTCATGTCGTCATACCTGGAAGGCAGACCCTGGAGGAGTGTGATGAGCATTACCAGCAGGGAAGCAGCAAGGCAGAGGAGCAAGTAGACACCATGTGGTCTGGGGAGGTCCCTCTGCACTAAGAAGGGATGAGGAGGAGTAACCTAGTGATGGGGCTGCCCAGGGAAGGTTGGGGAGCCCTACAAACAGAGGGAGCAGCATGTGTGAAGGTGTGGTGCAGGAGCAAGTGAAGGGAGTCAAAAAGATCAAGCTTTGGGAGAGAAAGGGAGTCTAAGGGATGGTGGTAGGGGCCAGGACTCTGCTGTAAATGCAGTAGAGGCTCTTCAGAGGATTTTTACAAAAGAATGAAATAATTATATTATCTTGTTAAATACCCAGTGACTTTTTTAAAGATTTTATTTATTTATTCATAAGAGACAGAGACAGAGACATAGGTAGAGGGAGAAGCAGGCTCCCTGTGGGAAGCCTGATGTGATGCAGGACTCAATCCCAGGACCCCAGGATCATGACCTGAGTCAAAGGCAGATGCCTAACCACTGAGGCACCCAGGCTCCCCCCCCAGTAACTCTTTTGTTGCTGTTCCCTTCCTGCCTCCCTCCCTTCAACATTTATTGAGTGTTCAGGCCTGACAAAGCCCTAGGGTTAGCCCCTCGTGTGTGTGTGTGTGTGTGTGTGTGTGTGTGTGTGTGTGTGTGGAGGAGCAAGACCTGCAGATTGGGAGTCACATGACATCATAGGTCAGTGTCTCTGATAATTTTACTAGGATGGTGGAGACTTTCTACTCTGGTGGAATTCAGATCATTATCTCAGAAATGTGGGTAAAAGGTAAATTTTGTTCACACATCTGTATAAATAGGGTCCTCTTTTGTGAATTGTTATAAAATGTTCTGATAAACTTGGGTAGTGATATGTTAGAGGTGGAACTTACCCCATGATCTGAGTACTGGGAAAAGTCATTTTAGAAATAGGCTTGTAAACAAGACTTGGAATGCTTGGAAGTTTTGAGGGCTAAGTGGGTTAAGATTAGTGCATGAGGCTCTGTGTATACTATCAAGTATCTCTTTTAAAAACATATGATCTGGGGCAGACCTGGGCAGCTCAGTCAGTTGAGCAGCTGACTCTTGGTTTCAGCTGAGGTCATGATCTCAGGGTCATGGAATCAAGCCCGGTGTCAGGCTCCACACAGAGCAGGGAGCCTGCTTGAGATTCTCTCCCTCTGCTCCTCCCCCGACACATGCATGTTCCCTCTCAAATAAATAAATAAATAAATAAATAAATAAACAAATAAACAAACAAAAACCCCATATGATTTGGTACCTTCGTCTTAACCAAACCAGCTTACTGCATGACTGGCCTGTTACATTGTGCCCGTATCCAGTCTTGAGAAAACAGCCTGACTAGTGGGCTCTCAGATCCTGGTGTGTGTAGCATCTGTCATGCAGGTAGACATCTGTGTGGTATGTGTGTATTTACATGCATGGGTGCATATCAGTTTTAGATAGTTCACTTTAGTATTAGTTAAATAAATCATTGACACCTGCTCATTCTATGTTTTTTTTTTTTTTTCAGAAAGAAAGTGGGTTTTTTTTTGTTTTTGTTTTTGTTTTTTTATTTATGATAGTCACACACAGAGAGAGAGAGGCAGAGACATAGGCAGAGGGAGAAGCAGGCTCTATGCACCAGGAGCCCGACGTGAGATTCGATCCCGGGTCTCCAGGATCACGCCCTGGGCCAAAGGCAGGCGCTAAACCGCTGCGCCACCCAGGGATCCCTCATTCTATGTTTGTATAAAAATTGTTTTTAACATTTTGAAAATTATACACCCTAAAAAGTCCATGGTGCCATCCTGCTCCTGCAATATGCCTGGTTAAACAAAAAGCATTGGGTCCAGACAGACTAGACAGTTTGCACACTAGGAGATTTCTAGGAGCTTGTCTTGGAGCTTGGAGCTTGTCTCCCAGAATCTCTCCCCTCTGTTCCTCTCAGTAGAGAGGTGATTCATGGTCATGGTCAGTGGGTGCACATAAAGTTTTCTGCCAACAACTCAGGAGTCTTGAGATCATCCCACCATTTGTCCCTCACTGTCCACTGCAGCTGAGGGCACGACCTGGAAGGATCCAGTATTTCTGGCTATCAGTGTAGGATGTAGCTTTAGTTTCTCAGCCAGTGGCCATGATAGGCAGAAGAGGGACAAAATGATGGATCTGGGCCTCCTTCCTTCTGCTCCTCTTTTCTGTTGTTGGACAAGATTGCTGGAGAAAACACTGCTTCAGTGTGCAAAGAGTGGAGGGGAACTGAATGCCCCTCTCTAGGATCAACAGCTATTCCAGCTGATAGAAGAATTTTACATATGTGTAAATTTTTCTGTCATCACACAAGTAGAAAATCCTCAGAGCTTCCTGAGAAGAAATATGCTAAAAACCATTTGTGACTTTTCAGTAAATATTTAATGAATAGCCAGCCTGGTCCCTATTTGTATATATAGAGAGTGGTGACACTTGTTAATTGCCATTCACTTAGGCCAAGATGAAGCTGTGCCACTGGCGGCTAGAGTGTACAGTCATTACTTTTTATCTGGGTCATTATTTTGTGTGAAATAATGGCTCCTGTTCCTATGACAAGCAGATCCGTCTTACGATGAGATGGTAATTAACTCATTTTGTCATTGTACCATCACACAGGATAAGCTCATATTCTCTGCATATTAGAATTAAATTCAAAGTGATTAGATTTTTTTTCTTAAGAACAATGGCCCGGTATTATTTTTCCACTGAATGTTTTAAATTAGAAGGACTTTGGGATAGAGAACATGGATGGAAGGAGGGAAAGAAGATTTCATTATTTTCCACAATTAGGAAAAATAAAATCATCTGTATCTGTGTCATGTAAAATTAGCTGAAGGTGCCATAATTTACAGGCTCTCTCCATCATGATTTTCCACAGAGGGCGAAGGGAATTATATAAAGATGACTCTGTTCCTTTCAGTGTGGTCTGATGATTTCTCTGAGCACTTTAGCTGCTCAAATTAAATCTGGGCTACTGCGTTTTGTTTTTCTCCTCTTGTATCCTGCTGTGCTCCATCCAACCAGCCCTTTATATAAATTATTTATTATGGACCACAGAACATTTAAAGGGCAGATTTATGGGCAGGCTTGGGGAGACTGTGTGTTCCAAGTCCTAGAACTGAATGCTCCAGGGACAAAGAGTCTCAAGGCTGTTGGAGAGCAGAGGTGCCGCCTTTGCTCCTTTGAGACAAAGGTTTGGCTGCCAGGTACTTCCGGAGCCTGTCTTGTGTGGCTAGTGGATGTGTAGGGCCCCTTGGAATTTCCTGCTCTTCAGAGCTCCCAGAGGATTGTAAAGAGACAGAATGATGTCAGATAAAGGGCTTACATGTTCATCTTCAAATTCCTTTACATTCTTTGGAGCTTCTTGGGAAAGTGCTCATATGTTTGGAAAGCCCTTTGATGATTCCAGAATCATTGCATACATTTTCTGGTTTATGCTTCACAGTAATTTTGGTCAAGGGGTCACACTGGCAGTGGTGGCTCCCTTTTAGACAGGAGGAAAGAGCTCCGAGAGGATGACAGATTTGCCCAGGGGCTGAGACTGTGCAGCCTGACCAGGTCTTTCTCCAAGAGAGGCGCCAACAGGTACAGTGGGACTTGGGTGGAGCAGGAAGGTTCTGTGGCCAAATGGGAAGGTTTTGGAGAGGGGTGGTATAGAATGAGGGTCCTGAAAAGTGAGGGATGGATGGAGGGGTGAAGCAGACAGTACTGGTTTTGGTAAGGATAGGAGTGTGGAATGAAAGCTCAAGGCTGAGAGTCAAGTTCTGTTTGGCTGGAGTTTGGGATGAACAGAGGGAAGAGGGAGCCTGTTCTGGGCAGGGTTCTTTTAATTACGTGACATAGAGCCGTACTCAAGCCAGCTAAGGTGCAGTACATCAGATAGGGTTTCCTACAAAGATACAGAAACTGGCTGGGAGCCCCTGCAACAGAATACAGGAAGGTACCTGCCATGCCCAAGAGGAAAAGAGAGAGGAGGAAAAGATTAGGCGCTCTGGTTGTATTATATGCTGCTGGTCCATATTTATGTATTTGCAGGTTTTATTTGAATTTTATTTATTTTATTTTTTAATTTATTTGAGAGAGAGAGAGAGAGAGCTCGCACGCAAGCAGGGAAGAGAGAGAGAAGCAGACTCCATGCCGAGCAGGGAGCCCGATGCAGGGCTTGAACGCAGGACCCTAGGATCATGACCTGAGCCAAAGGCAGCCGCTTAACTGACTGAGCCATTTTGTTTGAATTTTAAGTGGGATTTCACTGCACAGAGGGAATCCTTCTGTGTGCCAGGCAGACCCTGTACTGACAGACTTTACACACTCTGTACTCTTAACTCTCATCTCACCCCCTCTGAAGGCTTATCCCTGTTTTGTAGGTAGAGAAACTGAGGCACAGAGAAGCTTTATGGTTTGCCCAGTTACAACTGTGAGAGCCAGAACTAAGGTTTGAAGCCAGCCTGTCTGACCCAGAGGCCACATCCATGATCATCGGGCCATGCTGCTTCTTCTGGGTAGTGCTCAGGGACAGAGAGGGGCTGTCTCAGCTGGAGGAGAGGTGGCATAGAAGGCAGACACAGATTGTAGAGCACCTCGGAGGCCTCCCCTCAGTGGAGACTGGGTCTCTAGGCCTCACTACCCATTGGAGAAAGCCACACTCCCAGCCACTGTCCAGGTGAGACCTCAGGGGTTTTGCCCTCAGGCCCTCCGCTCTGGGCTCTGCCCCTTAGGGTCACTCCACTTTATGATGGAGGGGTGAGCACTGACCCGCATGATCTACCTAGAGCTAAATTTGTCTTCTCCTGGACCATGGAGACTTCAGAATGTAGGTAGTGGAGGGGTCGTGAGGCAGATCCCTCCCTGCCTTGTCCTTTGGGGGCCAACTCATCCTCAGAAATTCAGTAGCTTGGATTAAGCTAGATGCATTGCCCTTTCAAGAACCAAATGGTGCTGCTTAACATCTTGACCTAAAGAAAAGAACCTGACAGATCTTTAAAATCTAAGTGGCTTCTTTTAATGAAATGGAAGATCCCAAATCCCCAGGATTATGAAAGTTTGCCTCTAGTATATAAATGACTCATCATTTGCTTTTCTGTCTGATTGCTGAGCATTAGGGCCTCATTTCTACAAGTGGAGTGCAGAGTTTAATTTTAATTAGTGTAAGACACCGATTCAGAATGAAAGGAGAAATATGTTAAAAAGGTTTCCCTTAATCTTCCCTACACCTTCACCTACCCCCAAGCCAAGCAGATTGTGACATTTTATTTTTTTTATTTAAAAAAAAATTTTTTTTTATTAAAACTGCTGAAGACAGGGAACCATCTTTAGGCCTTTCAAATTGCCTGAATGTGGCCCTTTAACTCAAAGACTCTCAACGAGGTGCCCCTTCGGGACCCCCAAAGCAACCAAAAGTGAGGGAAGCCTGAGCAGGTGTGTTTTGAAGCAAAAAAAGAAGTCTCTCTAGTAGATTCAGATCTGGAATTCCCTACTACCCGCCCCCCCCACCACCCTCCAAACACACCACCTTGGGTTGAAAAACCGTGGCTTTAGCCAAGTCGAGAGGCTAACCCACTCAAAAAATCAGATGGACCGATTCTATTTCACTAAATTGAATGTATGTTCGAAACGAAGCAAGTTCTGGGAAACGAACTAGAGGTGGTGGAAGGGGAGGAGGGTGGGGGGTGGGGGTGAGTGGGTGACGGGCACTGAGGGGGACACTTGATGGGATGAGCACTGGGTGTTATTCTGTATGTTGGTAAATTGAACACCAATAAAAAATTAATTTATTAAAAAAAAAGATTGTGACATTTTAAAAAGGTATCTGGCAGGAGTGGGGAAGGAATGAAGGCAAAATAGTGTATAAATGAGCATGTCCTCAGAGTGGAAGAGAGAGCGGGGATGGGGGGATAGGGTGAAGGGGCAGGGAGGGGAGGGGGGAGAAGGGCAGAGAAGAGGCCAGAGGTGACCTGTGAGGTGTTGCTGGTGGAGAGGGCTATCTTGTTTGCTGTTGTGTCTCTAGAACTTAATAAACATTTATCGAGGGAATGGACAAATTAAAAGAGAAAAACAGAGGAAGAATCACTAAGATCATATCATTAAAGGGGAGGGAGGAACCTAAAATAACACTCAGGTGACTCAAATGTGAAGTATGGTCACTTGTGAAGATGGAGAACTCTGGGCTTGAGGAACTATTCAGAGCTAGGGAGGTAATGAGATTGATGATGGACATGTTAGGACTGAGGGACTCATGGGACACTCAAGGAAACATTGCAGAAGACAGTTGTGGTTGTTGGGCTGGAATTCAGTTGTCTGAGGTGCACATGCTCTAGAGGCCTACAGGGTGGAAAATGACAAGAGACAATGAAGTTCAGGTGGTTATCTAGGTGCCACATACCCACCTCAGAGGGGCAGCTGCCACCTAGAATCAACTCATTATTCCCAGGTGGAAGTACCAACCCAATTGTACTTCGGTTGCCTAGTCAATTTGCTTTGTTTTAGAGAAGTTGAAAATGTTTTTTTATTTTCTTACTGTGAAGTCTCTTGGTTTTCCCAAATAAGCTAATCAACCAGTTTAAAACTATAAAAGCTAGGGGTACCTGGGTGGCTCAGTCGGTTAAGCATCTGCCTTCAGCTCAGGTCATGATCTCAGGGTCCTGGGATCAAGCCTCGCATGGGCTCCCTGCTCATAGGGGAACCTACTTCTCCCTTTCCCTCTGCCTACTACTCCTCCCTCCTTGTGCTCTCATATTCTCTAATAAATAGATAAAATCTTATAACTCAATCAATCAATAAATCTGTAAGGCTAGATAAGTGTTTTTCAAATTATCTGTGGTGGAGGACCAGTTTTTGTTTTTTTTTTTATTTGGTTTGCTCTTTTTCTAGTCTATTAAATGATACTTTTGAAAATACAATAAAAACATGGTGGCTAGAAAACTGTCTACCTGCTCACTCTCACTTCATGTGCATATCTTGTCATGGATTGTTAACAAAAAGTCAGTGGACCAGCAATGGCTGAGGACCACACTTTGAGTAGCCACTGGTTGAGGTGCCAAAGCCATGGGACAGGATGGAGAACCTGAGAACTTGTTCTTGGAGAGGAGCAAGAGAAAAGCACCGTGGTGAGAGCTCTGGGGAGGACCCAGAGAAAAAGAAAGGACTTCTATGAAGCAAGGGGAGAAAAGGAAGAACATGATGTTACAGAATCTGGGGGAAGAGAATAGTATAAAAGCAGGAAAGAGGTCGAGTCAGAAACCACTGGTTAGGTGGCCCACCGGGTTTGGTCACCAGAGTCTACTGGTAAATCTTGCAAGAGCAGTTTTCAAGAGTTGGAGAAGGCAGAGGCCTCCCTCCATGGGTTTAAGAGTACATGAGTTTGGAAAGAGCAGAAGTGGTGTTTCAGACAGAGTACAGGTGGAGGAAGTTTTGTTTGCTTTAAGTAGGAGTGAAAAGATACCAGTAGAGAGGAGAAAATTAAAGTCATAGGTGAGTTAAAGAGGGAGGCAGGCCAGGGGTGGGGGGTGGTGGTGAGCCCACAGAGTAGTCATCGGCTGTTCCTCAGGCTTGGGGAGGTGGTAGGTGGACCTCATAGACTTAGATGCTCAGAATGGAGAAAAAAAATGTAGGCCCTGATGTCTGAAGGCCTCTGTTTTCTTATCGGGCGACTCTCCTGCCCTAGCCCCTCTTGATCCTCTGTCTCCTGCTATTTTCTTTGGCCTGCCACCTTCCCGTTCTGTCTAGGGAAGTAAATTGAAGTTAATCTGAGCCTCCGGGGAGAGAGGGGGCCTATGTTTGTCTTGATCACTCTCCAAGAAACAAGACAAATTCTTGTGCTTCATTGTCTCTCTGCATGAATCCAAGACCCAGTAGCAGTGAGCCAGAATCCATTCATGCTCCTTTGAACAGATCTTTTGATGACCCCTCTATGGTAGTGTCTAGGAGTACCTTAGTGAGCCAGTACAGATAATGTCCCTGGTCACATGAGTCATACAGTGCAGCTGAAGACACAGACACGGAGCAGGCTGTCAGTGATGGAAGTATCATCACAAATGGGTAAGTGCTCTAGGGCAGAACATAGTAAGGGACCCAGGCTGGCAGTGGGAGGAGGAAGCGGTCCATTAAGAAGTGGTGTTTGCACTTTGATCTAAGGGGTCAAACAGGTGAAGAAGAGTCAGGGTTAGTGGTTATTGGAATAGCTTGGACAAAGGCCATGAGGAGGATGGAGCATGTTTGCTGCAAGGAATAGGAAGGAGGCCATTGTGATTTAACCACAGAGAAGGAAGGGTAAGTGCTGCATGAGGAGGCTGGGGAGGTAGGTAGGGTTCACCTATAGGCTCAGGATTTGGATCTTATCCCAAATGCAATAGAAAGCCCCTGGAGGGGGCAGCTCTGGTGGCTCAGCGGTTTAGCGCCGCCTTCAGCCCAGGGGATGATCCTGGAGTCCTGGGATCGAGTCTCATGTCAGGCTCCCTGCATGGAGCCTGCTTCTCCCTCTGCCTGTGTGTCTCTGCCTCTCTCTGTGTCTCTCATGATTAAATAAATAAAATCTTACAAAAAAAATATAGAAAGCCACTGGAGAGTTTTGAGAAGAAGCTAAAGAGTGATACCAAATGTATACTTTGGGAAAAGATGTGAAGATTGGATTGGGGGCAGGAGTAGATGCAGTTAGGACATTGTTGGAGTATTACTTTATAGACATTTAGAGATTGTAGCTTAAGCTTGCAGTCAGGGTAGAGATGTGGAGAGGTGGTTTGATTTAAGAACTATGGAGCCATACAGCTCCCCAGGGTTTGGGTAATAGGGTTTAGGGATTGGGTAATAGGGTATGGCAGAGAGGGAGGGGACCGGCTGGTTTGGCCTGTGCAACTGGATGAATAGGGGTCTTTGCTGAGATCAGGAAGACTGGACCAGGACATCAGTTCTGGGCTGGAGACCCCGGCTGGCAAATGCTAATTGAAACTTGGTCATGGATGAAATAACTGAGGAAGGAAGGGAGCTGAGCCCCAGGGAATTCCAGCACTGACTGCCATGCAGAGAAAAGAGGCAGAAAGGAAGTGGCTCAAAGGTTTGAGGGAAATTCAAAAAGAGTGGGTGATGGAGGTGGAGGGTGTCTCAGCATGGAGGGGTTGTCAACCGTGTCGGTGCCCTAAGACTAAAAATCAGAACTAGCCATTGACCCCATGATCGTGCTGTGGTCATGAGGTCATTGGCAATCTTTATGGAAGCTGTTTTGGTGGCCTCTCCCCCTCCAGCATGTATTTTACAAGGCCTGTTCCAAAATGTCTTTGGGTTATAATTAAAAACCACTGTCCTTTACCCCATAGGATTCATGTGTGTTTCTGTGTTCCTAAGATGGTTCTGACATTTCCAGTCTTCCAGGCTTTTTTTTTTTTTTTTTCACTTTTAAATTTAAGATGTCCTTTCTTTCCATGGGCTTGCTGAATTATCTTCATTGTTCTCCTTAATGCAATTTTTTATTAAGCGACTGAATTTGAATACCTGACTAGGGGATTAGGACTTGCCCATATGAAGCATCACAATTCTCTGTAATTTTTAGCTTTTGCAGCACATATCACATGAAATAATAAAATAACCAAACTTGTAGGTAAAATAGAAATAAAATTAACTTGGGATTCCTAAAAATGGCATTTACATGTGCCTAGAACAGAAAGTGGCCTGTTGGGGACTCTGTGGGCAGCCCGTGGCTGTCAGGCCTTCATTCCTTTGTGGTCTCTGCAGAGAAATTGCCCTAAAACCAGGGAATCAGAAAAATATTCTAGAAGCTAGTGAAGCAGACAAAAGACTGGAGGGGAAATAAGATGCTCCAAGAGAGGTGCCATGAATGCTTTGTTCTAGGGAGAAATTCAGCCTGGTTGTCATACTTCTCAGGATACTTTTCCACCCTCCTGGGTGGCATTTGGCCTGTGGCAGGCTAATAGCTCTTCCATCCCCACTTGTTGGTAGGAGGCTGATGATGCCAGGGCGCACATAACTTTGCCTGAGGCCGGATGTTTGGTTGGCTGTAGGCCAGCCTGGGAGGTCCTGAAGATGAAGGAGATGGGTACTTCTCCAAGACACAGCTCTGGCCACAGGACACCTGAGATATACCTTGCTGTCACAGCTACTGAAATAGTCCTCAGAAGAAGTCTGGTGATGGATGAGCTCCGTTAACCACCAGGTTCTAGTTCCAATTGCCTCTGAACTATGCGTGTAGCAGATAGTAATGTTCCTTTAGGGCTGAGGGTGAAGCAACAAAGAGCCAAAGATTTGGAGTTTCTTCCTTCTAAGCCAGCGCTTTTTGATAATGTGCCCTTCCTGTAATACTCCTCAGCAAAAGAGGCTCTGTGGTCCAGTGTGTTTGGGAAACATGCATGTTGTAAATCCTCTTGGAAAAGTCGTGATGCTCCTTAAAAGAGTCAAGATTCTGAAAAGGTCTGCAGTCAGAAACCTGCTTACTTACCTTACCTCAGCATTTCTCAAATATAATTTAAGAACTTTCCCCTTACTTCTCCTCTTTCCCAAACACCTGTTTCTATACCACCATGGACAATTGCAGGTAGTTAGCAGCAGCGGGGTCAATCTCCTTTCTTTTTACAGGGGATTCCTAACATTGTCCCCCAACTGTACATGACGGCAATTGCTCACAAGAGTGAAGGACTTTATTGCGTCTTATTGCACTTTCTTGGTTCTGCTAAAATAAGTGTTTATGCCCAGATACTTGGTGTTTTGTAATCTTCCACGAAACCTCTAATGAAGGGGAAATCTGGAGCAGAGCAATTTAAAACTCCCTCCTCTCTTTTGTCACTCCAGAAAGACATGTGCTCAGCACCTCTGTCATTCTTGTTGCTTTTTAATAACACACATGGCAATCTTCTAACACGTAGTCAGCAAAACTAGGTCATTGGATTTGTTGACAGCTGTAGAATCATAGATAGTGTTTGCTCTGCTGTCTGGGTCCGTCCCCACTTATCTGACTATGGTCCTTTAAAAGAAGCACTGGTTTCTTAGGCATGTTTCCCCTTGTCTCCTTCCTTTCCCCCACCCCCATCCTGCCCTCCACCATAGTTGTTAATCAGATCTTCAAATATATTGGTTTTCCAGCTTTGATTTCTCATTCTCATTTTATCTCTCCCCTATAGTCACTAATCAAAAGTGGCATTTTATTCCTTAGCAGTGCTGTCCAATAGAAATATAATTTCAGCCACCCATGTAATTTAAAATTTTCTGGTAGCTGTGTTAAAAAAGTAAAAACAAGGGTGAAATTAATTTTAGTACAATGTTTTATTTAACCAAGTTTAGTACTATATTTTATATATATAAAATATATATGGATATATATATATATATCTCCAGAATACTATGTTTTCAATTTATAGTGAGATATTTTATTTTATTTTAATTTTTAAAGATTTTATTTACTCATGAGAGACACAGAGAGAGAAGCAGAGACCATAGGTAGAGGGAAAAACAGGCTCCCTGTGGGGAGCCTGATGTGGGACTCGATCCCGGGACTTTTGAGAAGGCAGAAACTCAACCACTGAGCCACCGAGGTACCCCTGTAATGAGATATTTTATATTATATTTTTTTCCACAAGTGAAATCTTTGAAATCTGGTATATATTTTACACTTGTATCACATCTCAATTTGGATGCTAACTTTCCAATAGTTAAAGTGAAATGTCCTACAAAATAAACTTGTGTTTAATAGAAAAAATATTTTCTACTCCTTCACTTTTTAAATTTAAGTTGAAGTTAATTAAAATTCAGTGAAATGAAAAATGCAGCTCCTTAATTGCACTAGCCACATTATGAGTGCTTAATGGCTAGCCACATGTGGCTAGTGGCTGCTGTGTGGACAGCATAGTTCTGCAGGGTTTGTTTATTTAAATAGTTTCAGTTCTCCGTGTTTTCCAGTTGACACAAAAATTTGGTGGTTATGAGTCTTGTCAGCCACAAGGAGCAAGGAACAATATCAGTATATAGCATATATTGGATAAGAGAGGACAGTTTCCCATGTGGGATGATCCAGAACACAGTTTGGAGCCAACTTTACAGCCATTTAGGAATATATTTGAAATAATTAAATTTCTGTTTATAATATTAATTATTAATTTAGTTATAACTGCCCTTTTTTAGATATATAAAATATATACATTTGGAAATAATACTTTTCTCCCCATGTTTATATTCCACAAAACACTTTTTATTGCTACACTTCTTATGTATCTTTGCCTTCAGTGTCTTTATCATCACCAGAGTGAGTTTTTGGGCCATCTAAAATAAGGTTTCAAGTTCATTATATTTACTTTCATCCAAATTGTTTGGAATTCAGCACTTTAAAAATTCATGAGTGATGCCATCTCTAGACTTACCCTAAGTCAAAAATACTCATTTAGCACTAGGATAGTTGTTTTTTTTCTTATCCAGTTCAGAGGTGAATGAGAAATCTCTGTAATGCAACCCCTTACTCTGCATTGCCCTTTTTAACAACTCTCTTTTTATTAACTATAACATAAATACAGGATAGTGCATAAATCTTAAGTGTACAGCTCAGTGAGTTTGCACAAAATGAATGCACCTGGGTAACCAGTACCCAAGTCAAGAAATAGAACAACCCAAAGCCCTCCCTTTGGCCACTCCCATTACTTCTCCCCACCTTCTCCCCAGAGATAGTCTGTCTAATTTCTAACACCAAAGGTTAACTTCGCCTGGTTTTGAATTTTACATGGAATCTCTCGTAAATGGCATTTTTTTGCTCAGCACTCAACACTCAACACTGAGCCACATCAGGGTCCTGGTAGTTTGTTCATTTTCATTTGTGTACAGAATTTGTACATTGTTTTTAAATTTTTTAAATTTTTTTAAAAGATTGTATTTATTCATGAGAAACAGAGAGAGGCAGAGACACAGGCAGAGGGAGAAGCAGGCTTCCTGCAGGGAGCCCGATGCAGGACTCGATCCCAGGACCCCGGGATCTTGCCCTGAACCAAAGGCAGACTCTCAACCACTGAGCCACCCAGGCCTCCCTGTACGTTGCTTTTTTTAAAATGCAGTCTTTAAAGAAGCATGAACACTGTAGCACCCAAAATTTTGTTTCATGCCACAGGAATTATTTTAAATTTTGTTAAATGTGCTTCCCTCCCTCTAAAAAATTAAGTCCATCAGATGACTTTAATAAAGGTCCCAAGGCAGTTTTGATTAATGTGTTTTCCCTAGTAAGCATTTTGTTGTTCAAAATAAAGTGACAGAGCGCCCTTATATTGTGAGAAACTTTGTAAAAGTCGGCCAGTGTGTGAAGTAATTAAGTTCCCTCCTTCCTGAGAAATAACAGTTTGGAGGGTAAGACCCAGGGTATATCCAGGAGATGCAGGGTGTGATTATGTATGAGGCGGTGTATCTCCCCCTTCAGCTTACCGTGGTGAAGGGCCTCATGTTGCCGTTGCTGAATACTGGTGTCACTCTTGACAGGGGAGATGATTTGTATGGACCTTCCTCCCCTGAGATATCTGCTTGGCTGACTTCTTCACTTCCTATCTCTGCTCAAGTTCACCTTCTCGTTGAGCCCACCCACCCTGCCCACCATTTTTAAAAGAGCACCTGATGGGCACCTGGGTGGCTCAGTCAATTAAGCATCTGCCTTCGGCTCAGGTCCTGATCCTGGGGGCCTGGGATCGAGTCTCACATGAGGCTCCCTGCTCCTCGGGGACCCTGTTTCTCACTCTCCCTCTGCCTCTTCTCTCTCTCTCTCTCTCTCTCTCTCTCTCTCTCAAATAAATAAATAAATAAGCAAACAAACAAATAAATGAATAAATAAACAAACAAAATCTTGGAAACCCCCCCTTATGCCTTGCCACTCCCCAGCCTACTGATTCCTTTCACTCTTCTCTATTTCTCTTATCTGTAGCTCTTTTTGACTCCCAGAGATACTTCACTGTTTTTACTTAGTATGTTTATTGTTTCTTGTCTCTTGTTCCCATGCCAAGAAGAGAGTAGGTCATATAGCAGATGCTCGGTGCATATTTATGGAATGAAAGAGCGAGAGCCCGTGGATTTCTGGGGCTCGAACGGTATCAGCATCGTGTAGACAGATGCTTTCAGAGGTAATGCAGCGAAGATGAAGTAGACAGACGTTCACCCGTTTTCTCTTTTCCTGTAACTTGCAGGAGCTTTTTCCAGTGTTCAGGGTATTTGAAACCTGTTGAGTAAAACCCTTTCTGGAAGCGATTTGTGAAGGTTCTTGTGTCACCCGTTTCTGCTTCATACTTCTCGGCAGACACGTTTACAAATATGGAAATTGCTGTTCTCACCGGGAAGGTTTCCAAAGTGGCATGCGTGCATATATATATATATATATCTTTCTTTCTTTATGAGATGGAACATGTTTTGAGTGCTAATTATGCACCGTCAGTGAACACATGTGGTAGCTGACGGGTTCACAGCACAGGCTGAACTTGCCCGCGTGCGTGGCTCAGAGGTGCTGGACGCCCCTGCTCGGCGAGACCTCCTGTCTGCCAGATTTGTGTGGGATCCAGCACAGACAATGAACGTGGGAATCTGGACAGACCTCGCGGCGGCGTGTGGAGGGTGGGGTGTCTCCTCTAAGAAATGGAGTTTATCCTGCCAAGCGCTTAGGCTGCCTGTTTTATCTTCCTCTGCAAGTGGAAGGTTTCACTTTGATTGCGGATCATGTGGACTCTCCGAGGGTCTTCTGCCTTTGGGAGAATTCCCACTCATCCTTCTCAGCATTAGGATGAGCTCTGCACATGGCTTGGTGGAGGAAAGCACTTGGACACAAAGTACTCCTTTGCTGAAATTGCCTTGCCTCCTCAAGGAGAACTCTGGAACTTTTTAAAAGCCCAACTCCAGAATTTTGTCCTGATTCCGGTAAAGGAAACCTGCTAGTAACAGTCATTTAGGCAAGGCATATCACTTTCCTGAATTTGTTGTTTCCTTCTCTGTAAAATGAGACTTTTGCACATTGGCGATCTCTAAATATTCTGCGATTTTATAGTGGGTCTGAGTTGGGATGATTTCCCCCGTCAAGGAGGCATATTGGGCTAATTCAGGTTTATGATGGTGGCACGCTGAATTTGAGCGCCAGACGTTCTCATTTTTGTACATTTTGCTGGGCTCATTTTACTATACCCTGTGCCCTCCATCCAGTAAGTCAGTGTTTGTTGAGTGATAACTGTTTTTGTCTTCCCCTTTCTTAGCTAACAGCCGGGATTGGAGTTTAATACAAGGGCTATTATGTTTGCACATTTTTTTCTTCTTTTAAGGTTCAAGTAAATGTTACCATCTGAGTGAGACTACAGTGAAAAAAAAACATGTTGTGAGGAAAATCAAGACTTCAAATGATTCACTCATTGGATCACTTCTGACTTAAGTGTTTACAGGACTAAAAAATAAGATTATCATGATATGAGTGGTGCTGTAGTCTATAAAAGTAATACAAGTTATGTATTTTTGGACAAAAGGCCCAAGTACTCTAATAACAGTTATTATACATCTAGCCTAAGCAATAAGAGAAAATGGATCAAACCAAGGTTTCCCATCTAATTAATTACTTCCTAGTCTATATCTTCATTCCGTGAGTCTTACAGCAGTATTCCTAGGTATTGAAAATGCAGCTGGGGAAGATGGGTAGTAGGCATGAAATCTGATGGGATATTAGGGACGTTATTATCTGGAATAGTAGCAGTATTACCAATGGGGGTGATAGTAATGGTATATTGTTGGGGGTAATGGGAAAAAATAAGATTATTTTTCCCCAGCTTTATTGAGCTGCAAGTGACAACATTGTGTAAATTTAAGGTGTACATGATGATTCGATATACCTACATATTGTGAAATCATTGGCCACCTTAAGGTTAATGAACATATCCATAGTTACCTTTTTTGTAGTGAGAATATTAACAGCTATCTCTTGTGTGATTATGCAATGTGTTGTATTAACGGTGTTGTTAACAATAGTCATCATGGTGTGCACTGCATTTCCAGAATGTATTAATCTTATAACTGTAAATTTGTGCCCTTTGACCCCCACCTCCCCATTTCTCCAGCATTACCCTCTGCCCCTGGCAACCACCATTCCACTCTTGTTTTCGGAGTTTGACTTTTTTAGGTTTCACATATACGTTATATCATACAGTATTCATCATTTTCTGCCTGACTTATTTCACTTAGGTCCATCCATGTTGTTGCAAATGGCAGGATTTCCTTCTTTTTAAGGATTAAGTAATCGTCCACCATTTACATATACCACATCTTCTTCCTTCCTTCCTTCCTTCCTTCCTTCCTTCCTTCCTTCCTTCCTTCCTTCCTTCCTTCCTTCCTTTCTATTATTTTAATGATTTTATTTATTTATTCATGAGAGACACAGAGAGAGAGAGAGGCAGAGACACAGGCAGAGGGAGAAGCAGGCTCCATGCAGGGAGCCCAACGTGGGACTTGATCCTGGGTCTCCAGGATCAGGCCCTAGGCCGAAGGCAGTGCTAATCCACTGAGCCACCGGGCTGCCCCCACATCTTCTTTAGATAGGGGATGTTATTGGTGGCAGAACTAGGGATGTTATCGAAGGGGTGGTAGGGATATTATTGAGCAGAAGGCAGAGAAGCTTTTATAAAGAAAGCTTCTTCAGAGAGAAAAAGGTTGGGGTATGGAGGATACAGGGAGTAGAAGTCAAAAGAAAATACCTGAAAAGATGGGAAAACTTTAAAAGAAAATGTTTACATATATTCCTGGTAGAAATAAAGTTAGCTTTTGATGGAACTCTTTATCATTCAGTTGGCATAGAAACTTTATTTCAGTGACTTCTCATTTTGAATGAGAGCTGTAGCTGCTACTCGGCTTCTGAGACACTCTCCAGAGGGCAATGGAAGATTCTCTTTAGGACACCTGAAGATAACACACATGTTTTTTTTTTTGTTTGTTTGTTTGTTTTTTTGTTTTGTTTTGTTTTGTTTTTTTGACTAAGCCTCAAGCTTAGCAGAGGTCTCTACAATCCCTTCTGACTCTGATGGTGCCTGGGAACGTGGACATTATTCTGTGTCGCTCTTGAATAGTAAAACATCATCATTAATTCACATTCTGCACATTTGTAACTTGTGATAAACAAAAACTGAGCTCATGTTTGTCTACAGGTTTGCTCAGCCGATTAATAATGTAAGGCACACTGCAGGGGCAATGCTTACCTCCCGAGTACCCGCTAGTTCCAGCAGTTTCGAGGCATCATCACAAACTGCGAAGCTAATTACAAACTGTTCTTACCTTTCGATTAAAGCATATTCCTCAAGGCCCACTCCTTGGAAGTATTCATAGTATCCTTGTTTATATTTCTGCATATCTGAGAGTGCTGCTAATTGCATCCTTTATAAAGGATGTGGATTTTACCTTAAGAAATTACTGTAGTCTGGTATCTTCCCATAGGTTAGCGAGGATTTTAAGAGGGTATCTATTCTGCTGTGTAATGAGCAATCCTAAAACATAGAAGGTTCAAACAACAACAGTCTTTCATTTTGCTCACAAATCTACAATTTGGGCAGGACTGGGGAGACTTAACTAATCTTTGCTCCACATGGCTGAAGTGATAGTGGCTGCCACTTTCAAGATGGTGCACTCACATGGCTGATAAGTTGTTGCTGGCTATAGGCCTCTCCACAGACTCTTGGGCTTCCTCAAAGCATGATGGCTGTGTCCTAAGAGCAAGCATCCCAAGAGAACAAAGTGAGCATTCATGGAACTTTTAAGACGAGGCCTCAAGTCATATAACACCCTTTTTACCTTATGTATTGGTCAAAATCATCACAGAAGCCCATACTGGTTCAAATAGAGGGACATAAACTCTGCTTTTTGATGGGGGAGTGGCACAGTTCCTGCAGACCATTTGGAATGCGAAATAACTGTTGTGGCCATCTTTGGAACATACAGTCTGCCACATACATGAATTTGAACATGCTATGTTAATTTACAGCTCATTCTCCTGGGAGAGTGCTTTGAGACCATGCAAGGGCAAATATGGAATACATTAAAAATAAAAAGGAAGGCAAGAAGTAGAATTGAGTATTGAGTAGAAAGGTTATTGGACATTGAAAATAATCTTTAAGTGTAATGCTCAATAGTTGTGAATACAAAGCACCCCCCCCAAAATAAATCCTATTTGTTACTCAAAAGAGATCACATATCTTCATGAGATCTGAAACTCCCTCAAATCATTTCCATCTTCCAGAAGAACCATCCCAGTGTTCTCCAGGGTATTTACAAAGGAACAATAAAACATTCATTTCTTTAGCACATTGTAATGAAAACCATCCCCAAGTACTTAGTTTAACTGCTCTGTTTACCATGGGGGTTTCAAATGCCATTAGGACCGTGTTATATTTTTGTTGGTCTGAAGTCATGGGAATAGAAAAGGTTTTGGGTTTTTTTTTTTTTGTTTTTTTTTTTTTTGTTTTTTTTTTTTAACCAAGAGGTAAAACTAGGATAGTACTGGTCCAACCACACCATTTCAACATTTTGTTAAAGTGCCTTTCATCAATGTTTTGGATGCCTATGTAAATCAGGGAATGGTGGGGAGAAAAAAATCACAAATACTGGTTGTTAAAGCAGCATGGTGTGAAGGGAAACATCTGCTCTTGGTTAAAGTTCTTTAAACTTATGTTCTTTTGCTTCAAACATTTAACTGTGGTGCTGAGATTTGAGTTCCATGAAGACTCTAAAACTGGTATTCCAGAACATTCTCAGGAGTCTTAATAAGCCCTCGAGGTTCTTTGTCTCAAGCCTGCAACTCCAGGGTCACTGGTATTATCGGAGTATAAAACTGAGCTTGTCAACCTCAGCAGTTCCAGGATTCTGAATTCTAGCTGTTTTGTTTCATTTTGTTTTTTAAGGAAATGCATGGTCTTGTGTTAGGTAGTTCCTTTAAGAAAGAAGGCCCCAAGGAATGCCCAGTTAAGAGGCATTTTTTTTACCTTGATAAGAAGTACTGATATGAACGAATTGTTTATTGTTGTAGATTTTCTTTTACCTGAGGGGAAGATTGACCTGGTTTGTGAAGAGATGGACTAGAAACCCGAAGGGCTGCAAATCATTTTATTTTAACGTTGCTTTCTTAGGATGTAGCCCTGGACCTCCAACCCCTTAATTTCTCTAGACTAGGTTTTTTTTCACTGTTAAAAATGAGATGAGTATCAAATGATGTGCAGATTTTCAAAATCTCAATTGACTGTTATTTGCAAAACGTTATTGGCCCCAGATGGATTGTTTCTGAAATTATAAGAGTCATAGACATTCCACTTAGGAGTAACATCAGATGCTGCAAATTTCATATGTTTCCTATTCTCCCCTTTAATAGACATTTATTGAGGACTTACGAGGTACCAACAAGTGTTTCAGATGCTGGAAACATTGTAGGGAACAAAATAGACAACATTCCTGCCTTCACAGAGTTCTCATTCAACTGGAAAAGACGAACAATAAGTTAATAAGGACACAGGTGGAAGTAAGTGATATGATGAAAATTAAGGAAGAGGCATGTTGAAACATGACGAGGTGACCATGACTGGGATTTCAGAGAGGGCCATAAATGGGAAGAGAGGACCGTGGTGGCAAGGAGACACCAGTCATGAGGAGTTTAGGTCGAACAGCATCCCAAATAGAACAATCTGCTCAGACCCCAAAGGGAATGATCTTTGTTCCATTTTGTTTTAAAGATTGATTGATTTATTTATTCATTCATTCATTCATTCATTCATTCATTCATAGAGACACAGAGAGAGAGAGGCAGAGACATAGACAGAGGGAGAAGCAGCCTCCCTGCTGGGAGCCTGATGAGGGACTCCATCCCAGGACCCCAGGATCACTACCTGAGCCAAAGGCAGATGCTCAACTACTGAGCCGCCCAGGAGCCCCCCTCCCTTTTTAAAGATTACTTTTTTATTCATTAGAGACACAGAGAGGCAGAGACATAGGCAGAGGGAGAAGCAGGGGAATGAACTTTGAATGATAAAAGAATAAAGGCTCATGAAAGTGGAGGTGCCAGAACAAAGTGTGGGGGAGGCCCTCCAGGGGGAGGATGGGAGCGCTGGCTAGGGGTAGATGGAGGGATTGCAGGTCGGCACAGTGTCGGTCCATGGTCGAGATGGAAGGCCTTGAACCTTCCTTGCTGTGACCCTGGATGGGTGGGATGGATTTGACATTGCAAGAGGGGCCAGATTGAGAAAGCCAAGGATGTAATAGCAGTTAAGTGATAGAAGAAAGCAGACCACATGTTGGGCAAAGAAGGAGGAGAGAGAGCAGTCACTGGAGTCTTTTTTAAAGCAGCTCTCTGGGTCTTCACTGCTGATCACGTTTAACTAGGTGATCATATGCCTCAGTTTCCTTGGATGGTTGCAACTTATCCCTGTCATCTCAGCATTATTATTAACTGTTCTACCTTTGCTTTCAAAAATGTCCTCCTTTGGGTGATTAGCAATTGTTTAACACAGCAGAGGCCTGTGGTGTCTGCCCTTTTAGTTGGCAGATTGATGTCTCTACTTTTGGTTTCCCATCTACTTCTCACTCCTATCCTTCCCAGACAAGGGTAGCTCTAAAGACCTTTCTCATAACCTCTGCGGTGACTCTCAGGCCCCCTCAGCCACTTTTTGCCTCCCGTCTGCTCACTTCTATTACTACCACCCTCCACTGAAGTGAATTCATACCACATTCTGTGGACACATTAATTTTCCTTAGGAGAAATCTGATTGTGTCACTGCTATTCTGACACTCTGATGGCACCTCGTTACCTACAGAGTAAAAAGTCCAGACTAAAGATTCAACAGTCTTCATGACCTAGCCCTGGTATTTCATAACATAGGTTAGAGTATAGGCTATTGTATAGACAGTATAATGCTGAACTATATATAATAGGTAGGAATATAGAGTCTGGAACCAAACTGCCTCCTTTTGAATCCTACCCGCACACACACCAGTTTGTGTGCCCTTGGGCAAGCTGTGCAACCTCTCTGTGCCTCAGTTTTCTAATCTGTAACATGGGGATTAAAAAAATCGATTATTGTTATCATAAGGATTAAATGAGTTAACTCATGTATGGCCCTTAAAGTAGTCTGCAGCACATAGTAAGCACTCAATTAATGTAACCTTTTGTGATTATGGATTTTCTGTGCAGGCATACTGAGCACTTACTCTCCTCTACATAATTTATGACACTTTCTTACCTCTTCATGTTGCTAACCTTTGTTCTAATAATCCAGCTATATGACTTCCATGGGAGCCACCCAGCTCTGTCCTGGCCAGAGCTGATTGGCCCAGAAGTGGACACCTCATTTGAGCTGGGCCAATCAGAGCCCTTCTGTGGGATCTTCGGTAGTGTGTAACCAGGAAGTTTGGACATTCTATCTCCAGGGGCTAGGCTGTAAGGAGAAAACTCAGAAGTTGACAATGATCCTATTTCCTGCCACATGGAGAAAAGTTTTCCTAAATAAGAAAGAAGAATGATGCTAACAAATAAATAAAAGTAGGGACAAAACTTGGAGAAAGTTTCCTGACTGTGCTGAAGACACTGGCTCCAGGTCTTCCTAAGGTCCAGCTCTGGCCCTACCATATTGTCTCCACTTGGCTGCTACTTGAGATACCATTGAGTCTTTCCTCATGTATAGACCTTTCCTTGTTTACCTCCCTTTTGCATCTTTGATTTATATTTTTGGCAGGCTGGGGTCTTCTAACGGATTGGTTTTCAGGGGGGCACCAATTGAAGATCTTTGAGGAATAGGAGTTAAACAGCACACCTTCTCAGTTCTCCTGATTTAGAACTCCTATGCACTACACTTATAATGAATTATGAAATTATAAGCACACTCTAAATGAAAGAACTAAGTCAATTAACACAGATAATGAGGGCCAATAAAACTCCTTTTATCAGAAATGCCTACCCTGAAGAGAGCTACTGAAGGATGGTCGGTTCTCTACTGCCACCGGGATGCTGGGCTCCATCTCTTCTTTTGTTTTTAAGGGAGTTTGTGGCTTTCCAGTTCTTTCAGCATATTCTGAGCTTCCCACCAAATCACCCCTAATAGTAGAAGAGAACAAAACAGTACCTCTTGGGCAGCCCTGGTGCCTCAGCGGTTTAGTGCCGCCTTCAGCCTAAGGGTGTGATCTTGGAGACCCGGGATTGAGTCCACATCAGGCTCCCTGCATGGAGCCTGCTTTTCCTCCTTCTGCCCCTCTCTCTCTCTCTCTCTCTCTGTCTCTCTCATAAATAAATAAATAAATAAATAAATAAATAAATAAATAAATAAATAAATAAAATCTTTTAAAAAAATGACCTCTTTCCCCCAACCCAAGGTCCACCGGGATTTAAGGGCAAGCAGTGGCCCTTCAAACTGAGCAATAGTTTGAGAAAGATTGAACACAGTAATTCTTCAAAATCTCTAAATTACCCCTTGACTTGGACCAAAATAAGTTGAGAGCACAGGGATTCCTGTTTGACTCATTATTGTGTTCCCTGCTACTTGTGCCTAGCACATAGTAAGGTTTTGAGTTAGGGAATGAATGAATGAATGAATGAATGAGTATTAGTAACTCTATTTTATAAATGAGGGAACTGAGTGAGATTCAGTTAGATCCACTGGCTTAACCAGTCACATAGCTAGCAGGTGGCAGAGTTGGGTCCAAGCTGTAGGTCACAGACTTCTTGTCCAGGGCTTATTCTAAGAGCCCCAGTCATTAAAGGAGAAAACCACAACGCCAGCAGGTTTATATGATAATGGCGCTAAACTCCCAACAATGCTTAGTAAAGGTTTCAGTTCCTAAGGCTGAATGTTAACACATCAGAACTAAGGGCATCTTCAGACTTGAGCTAAAACCTGTGTTATTTTTGAACCTTTCTTTTCAGATAGCTGTACAGAGTTTAGGTGACAAAAGATGAGAAGGGTTGTATGCCTCTGATAAAATATTCACCGTAAAGACTCATGTGTAACTGTGCCACTCAGAACAGCATTTTTGTGCCTGTTCTTGACATAAGTGCATGCTTCTGTAGGTTCCTTTTATATTTCGTACATCCCCAAAGACTTTAAAATGTCAGCTGTTGCAGAATGGTGGCCCATGAGTTATGGGGGAGGGTCAGAGTGGGCAGTGGTCTGGGTTAGGGTAAATGTGGGGTGTGTATATGTGTGTGTGAGAGAGAGGTCTTAGTCTTTTCCCTATGTTACATGCCTCTGGAGTCATTGTTGAAAACTGTTTCTATTAGTATTTTATATGATTTATTATGCTCACAATAATATTTATTAATATGTGATGATGGAAACGTTCTGTATCTTCACTGTCCAATAATATGGTCACTAGCCACAAGTGGCTATTGAACACTTGAAATATAGCTAGTGTGCCTGAGGAACTGAACTTCTGATTTAATTTTATTTGAATTATTTTAAATTTAAATAGTCACACCTGGCTAATAGCTTACCATATTGGATGGCCCAGTTCTGTATCTTTTAAAAGTCTGTGAGTTTCTGATTTTCCAGCATTAGTTCACTAATGAGTTATGAATTTAATTTTAATTCTATTAATTTAACTTTTAAGTTCATCATAAAATTAGAAACTGCCTATAACTTGTAGAAGTTAAGGATTTACCTTTTCTCACCTCAAAATGTGGTGGGGCAGTTTCCTTTACCTGGTAACCTTCTTGCCATACTTCAGCCTCTCCTCTGGGAGTGTAAGTCAATGTCAGAATAAATCCCAATGGTCTTGTTTCTGTTTGGGGCACATGCTCTTTCACTACCTTTTGGGAGCTCCTGGCCATATCTTCATTTCACACCCAAGTCGGGTACAGATTTAAGAGACCTTTATCAGCCTGCCCTGTGCTATCTTATACCCCTTGCTTCCTTTCTCTATTTTCCTTCTGTATTAGTCAAAATTCCCTGGAGGAACAGATCTAATAGGATTATTTTTTAAATATTTTATTTACTTATTCATGAAAGACACACACAGAGAGAGAGGCAGAGACACAGGCAGAGGGGGAAGCAGTGTCCATGCAGGGAGCCCGATGTGGGACTCGATCACAGGACCCCAGGATCATGCCCTGGGCTGAAGGCAGACACTAAACTGCTGAGCCACCCAGGGATCCCCTAATAGGATTATTTATCTATTGATTGATCTATCTGTAGAGAGAGATACTGAGATTGGAATTGATTGATTTTTAAGGATTGTGGGAACTAGCAAGTCCAAAACCTGCTGGGTTCTCTGGCCCGCTGGAGGCTCAGGTAAGAGTCAGGCTGCATTGTGAGTCTGAAGGTTGTAAACTCGAGCAGATTTTCTAGGTTGTTGTCTAAAAGCAGAATTCCTTTTTTGGGGAAAACTCCATCTTTGTTCTTAAGGCCTTCCACTGATTGAGTGAGGCCCATCCATATAATTGAAGGCAATCTGCTTTATTTAAAGTCAATTAATTAAGATGTTAATCATGTCTTTAAAATATCTCTATGGAAATGTCTAGACTAGTGTTGACCAAGCAACTGGTCACCATAGTTTGGCCATTTGACACATAAAATTATCCACAACACCTTTTTCACTGGATTCTGACAAAACAGTCTTCCACTGACTCTGATCCTTCACATATGCCATTTAGTATGGTCTGTGGGAACTGTGATTCCCATTGACCAGTCAGCAGGATCCTATTCTGCTCCTTTCATCATGTTACACATAGCTTTCATTTTTACAAAATCCAGCCCATGTTCCATTTCTCTATAACTGGTTTCATCCTGGCTGATACATATACTCTAAAACAGAAACACATGTACTAGACAGAGTGCAGATATCCTCCACTTTTTGAGAGTTCACGTTATGCTACTTCTCTTTTACAAAAACCTACCTTAGTACCTGTTTTCACCAAGTGGGAGAAATCCAATGAGGATTTTTGCTTTTGTGAAAAAAGGCAAAAAGCAAAAATAGCATTCATTGTTTGTTTTGCAGCAAGCCATCATAGAGGCAGCACATACACCAAGCAGCAATAGTGGCCCCACCAGTGTCCTTCCCCAGGAACTATACTCAACATCTCAGCCTCCAGCCTCCATAACTTTGATCTGTGTCTGTGAGCATCTGTGCTTTATCTTGATTTATTTTGTGCATCTGTTAGCAAAACGTGTCCTAATGTATCAGAAAAGCTTAAGAGAGATTATTTTTTGGGTCTGGGTCTGCTCAAGATTTTTTCCATAGAAACTAATGGTAATTGCTTCTTCATTTTGTGTCTTTTGGCTGACAAAAGTTTTCATAGGAACACACTACTTTCAGATAGTAGGAAAAACCTGTATGTATCTTTAGCAGCAGGTATTCATTTTGGAAGTAGAGTAACAGACAACACGTCTTAGATTTTCTGGGACTGTTCCAGTGTCATGTTGTGATTTTTCAGGAAAGTGATTCTTTAAAAATATAACCAGGAGTACCTGTGTGGCTCAGTCGGTTGAGCATCTGCCTTTGGCTCAGGTCATGATCTCCAAGTCCTGGGATCAAGTCCTGCATTGGGCTCCTGCTCAGTGGGGAGCCTGCTTCTCCCTCTCTCTCTGCCCCTCTGCTCCCTGGCTCATGTTCTCTGTCTCTGTCTCTCTCTCTCTCAAATAAAATCTTTAAAAAGAATAAAAATGTGTATAACCAAAGAAGCTCTAAGTTTTTATAATGAGTTAAGACTTTATAGAAATAAATTTTTTAAAAAGATTTATTTATTTATTCATGAGAGACATAGAGAGGCAGAGGGAGAAGCAGGCAGGCTTTCTGCAGGAGCCCGATGTGGGACTCGGTCCTGGAACCCCAGGATCACGCAGGATCATGCCCTGAGCCAAAGGCAGACGCTCAACTGCTAAGCCACCCAGGCGTCCCAGAAATAAATTTTTTGAAGAGAAAAATATCTTTCTCACACTATAATATCTGATTTTTAGGTTGGGAAAATAAAGTTACTATAAAATTTGTGTTTACTCATTACAGAGCAGTTGAATGAAGTCTCGGATCAGTTGAAAATGGTCTTACTTAATTTTTGCTGCCTAAGCTAGCAGTGTTACTCCTGGAAGTGCCAGGGGTGTGGTGGTTTTTAAATGTAGCAGAAATGAGAGGGTGGGTGCAGGTGTATTTCAGTTTAAACTGGTATCATACTGAGCATCTTGGGACAGGCTAGATTACACAAAATAGAAAGAGTGGTACCACTGAAGGAGCATCAGGTTGGATTTAGGATACTGAGCTGAATCTGGACTTTGCCTGTGATTAGCTGTGGGTAGTTTGACCAGCCCTGGATAGTTTGACCAGTGTAGTTAGCTCTGGGTAGTTTGACCAGAACCAGTTTCCTCTTCTGTAAGGTATTATTTGGGGCCTAAGATCCTGCATATTAAAGTTCTTTGTGGAAAAGTTATACAATGTTAACAGTTGCTATTTTAATAATCACAGTCATTAGAGAAATTTTATAGGCATGCATGTGACAGTCTGCAGGGAATTCCATAACAAGGTGACCTGGGTGTTTGTGATTTGATCTTCCACATTGATTTGACTCCATGCTCATGAGGACTTGGAGGAATGGCAGTGTCTAGCAGCAGACAATGAGACCGAAGTAAATTGATCTTAGATGTATGGAGAATGGGGAAGGGAGTCCAGAAACACTGAGGGATAAATCTGTCAGGATGTGGTGAGCTGATAACACAGGGTTAGAGAGAGGCAAGAGCTAAGGAAGAAGCCTGTGGCTCTAGTTTGAGAAACAAGGACAATGGTGGACCTAGCAGCTCTGATCATCAGTCATATAGGTTTGAACTTCAGAGGAAAGTCACAGCTGGGGAGTCCGAATTTGGGAATAATTAACATATGACTAGTGGCCAAACCCACATGAGGAGAAGAGGTCACCACAGGGGATGTAGAGTGAGGAGACTGGGTAACTGAGGGTGAACCCTGACAAATGGCATCCAGTGCCTACCATTAGTACGCTCAAGAGATTTTCTCCATAAAGGTTATGAATGAACAAATGAATAAATGAGTGCATGAGAAACAAACAGGGATCAGTTTAACAAACAATCAAATGACTTTAAGAGAGAAAAAGAGAAAAGCAAGTGCTGTACTAGAGTTAGAAGAGTCAGGGCCCTTAGGGTCTAGCCAAATATTGATCTTTATAAAATCTAAATGCAGTTCCTCTGGTTGAAAAGGACTACTACTCCCCCTTTCTGGTAAACAATTTGGCAGCCTGTATCAAGCCTTTGAAAAGTTAATATCCCTTGACCCATTAATTCCTCTTCCAGGAATCCACCCGAAGAAAGTAAGGAGAGCTGCAAAGATTTATGCACCAAGATGTTTCATATTCCTGAGACATGAGTTTCTCTGGAAGGGTTGGGGTGGGGGCAAGAGGGAGTCATTTAACCTTGGCATCTTTTTAAAAGTTTCAATACTGTATAGTACAATGGTGCAGGATACAAATTTCTCATTAATGTTTAAGATAAAAGGTGAGCATTCAAAGAAATCTTGTGCTTTGCCCTCAGACCTCCATTCTCTGTTTTTGGAGTTACTACAGTGGGAAAGTTGGTTATGCTGGCCTGCAGTGTGAAGTCACAGCCTTTGTTGGCATGGGCATTCAGTGACATCCACGATATGGCCCTTCTGATTTCCAGTTCGCCCCTACACCTAGCTTGTCCTGTCATGATCCAGAAATATTCATAAAAGATACTTCAATACATCAGGCTGTTGCAAACCATCACGTTTTTACCCATGATGATCCTTCTTTCTCTTTACCTGCATTGCCATTCTCCCTTTTTTTCACCTGTCTGGAGAACTCCTATTCATCCTTCAAACCTCAGATTTGCTCCCTAAATAGGTTTTGCCTAGCACAGTATTTTGGGGAAAAAAATTTTTTTAATTTTTATTTATTTATGATAGTCACAGAGAGAGAGAGAGAGAGAGGCAGAGACATAGGCAGAGGGAGAAGCAGGCTCCATGCACCGGGAGCCTGACGTGGGATTCGATCCCAGGTCTCCAGGATCGCGCCCTGGGCCAAAGGCAGGTGCTAAACCGCTGCGCCACCCAGGGATCCCAAATTTTTTTTTTTAGTTTGAATGTGTACAATGAGGCATACATACTCCAATTTTATCACACTCCTTACCTCTTCCTGTTATATTACATTATTTCATTTGTTATAGCCCTGACCTGTCAGAAACATTTTGACCTCCCCTTTAGGCAAGAATAATCATTGTCATTTCTATGCCTTTATATCCATTACTATATTTGTCATTCTCAATGAGAAATTTTTGGAATGTTTACTTTTTTTCAGTTATAAAAGTAATATGCATACTCATTAGATAAATTTTGAAAAATCATAGTAATAGAAATATTACATAGCTGTCATGATACTGTGTGAATTTATAATCTTGATTTTTAAATAAAATATTACAAAGTAAGCATTTTTGTGCCGTATTAATGTAGTTGTTTTTAAAGTCTGTTTACAATAATTGGCTGAATCTTAAGATTTGAGATTCCTATTTTATACCCCAGCACCTAGATACAGTGTTGGTCTGGGCCAGTGTAGGGACTTAATACAGTTTGTTGAATTCGGGAGCTGAAAAATTAATTGGCTTCATCCCTACCTTCACTCATTACTCATTATTTATTGTACCCATTCATTCATTCATTCATTCATTCATTCCACAGATACTTACTAAGCACTTACTGTATGTCAGACATTATCCTAACACCAGGCACACAGCAGCGCACAAAATTCTGCCTTTGTGAAATGTGCATTCTCAAATTTGGGGTGCATTGGAATCACCTGGAAGGCTTGCTAAAACACAAGTGTCTGGGCCCAACATGTCATGATCATGTCATGATCCAGAAATACAGTATGCCAGGCAAAACCTATTTGGGGATCAAATCTGAAGGAGGTTTTGATTCCGGGTTTCTGAGTCAGTAAGACCTGAAAATTTGCATTTCTAACAACTTCCCAGGTGATGCTGGTGTTGCTAATAAGGGACTCCACTTTGGGAACCCCTGGCATAGAAGACAAGTTTGAGGTGCAGTAGCACCAAGGAATACGGTTGCCCAGTTAGCTGTGGGAATGCATGTCTGATTAATGCAAAGCTCTCCAATTTCAAGTCTCAGTAAGGAAGGAGAGGACTGGAATAGTGCCCTGTGTCCAGATTTGTCACCTCCTTACTCTGGGTGACTGTCAGCAGTCTCTGCAGGGTCACAGAAGCCTGGGACCGACAAGGAGGGGGGTAGAGCAACGGTAACAGTCAGGACTACCTTCTCTGTGCCTCTCCTTCAGCACACCTGCCATATGCAATGTCTGGTTTTCAGAACAACTGCAAGAGAAGTATGATTTCCCCATATTATGGGTGAGAAAACTGAACCATAGAAAGTTATGTAACATACTCTGGTACCAGAATCACGTCTGGAGCTCCAAGCCAGGCCTTCCTGCCTTCCAGCCCCATGACTCAGGTTGAGACTGGCCTGGGGTCAAGCCCTTGGTGAGACCAGCTTTTAAAAATGCTTCAGCCATCAGAGGTGTTTTGTCTGCAGTGAGACCCCTGTCACGTGGGCCAGGTGTGAGCAGGCCAAGTGCCGGCAGCGTACCTGTCCCTGCAGTGCCACAGCAAGCGGAGAGGCTCAGGTTTGCAGTTGGTGAAGGAGAAAGCCACACTGGAGTGTAGGGGCCTGACAGCTGAAACAGAGGTCTGCAGCTTGGGGGAAGATGGCTCACTGTCCTTCCCATAAGAGCTACATCTGGAAATTATTAATGGTATTTTCTCACCTATGAAAATTTGTGGCTAGTTAGGTTTCGTTTACTTTTAGTACAGGTTTAGTGCCTTGAGAATTTGCCTAACGTATTTGAAACTTTAAAAAGCCAGTTTCCAGACCCCTTCTGAAGAAGTGTAGGCAAGTAATTTGTGAAATAACTTGACAAATTTCAACAATTTAAGATTAGAAAAAGCCACCCCTGGCCACTGTGGTGGGAATTGGAGAAGTTAGTGGTAATGTGGCCCAGTTCCCCGGCACTGACACATGTCAGCGTGCTGCCATCTGCCACAGCTGTCCACAGAGACCTGGGTCACCTCGCTTCAGCTCCACATAGAAGGACCTTCAAAGATCTGTGCTTTAGCCTGATGTCCTCGCTTTTTATCAAGGGTTAAGAATACCTAAGTGATGTGAGAAAAATATCTCTTCATTTTCTGTAAAACTAAGGAAGACATGTCTTACACCATGACTCTACAAGAGTCCTACAACGAACTTCTCGGTTCCTTACCAGCAAATTATACTTCTCTCTTAGGGAGCTGGCATGTTTCCTCATTTCATTTGAGGATTGTAAAATCCATTGCTTTGCCTGTGTCACCAGGAAGCTCAGAGCTCTGCTTTGTATGCAGGAGCTTCCCTTAACCTAAGGTACTTTGACAATCATTATCTCCCACTCTTTTCTTTTAAAACTCTTGTTACCTGTGTCTTCTTTCAGAAGCTCTCCAAAACAATTTATAAAAGTAAGTGAGTATCCCAGATTTGTGGGTGAAAAATTTTCAGAATGGAAAGGGATCTGTTTAGTGGACCCCTTTTGTTCAATTTTTGAAGAATGGATTGAGCCAACCATGGCCATATGTTTGGACACATATATGTCCAAGAACATGTATGTGCTTGATGATGCTTTGAGAGCTGTCCACTTGGTCATGTGGTTGAGAGAATGAACTTGGGCCTGACTCATACCTCGCTTTGAACTTTAGCTACTTGCTGCTTGCTTTATGACTTTAATGCCTCTGGGCCTCAGCATCCTCATCTGAAATGAAGATGATGATACAATGTGGGGTCTTGGAAGGATTACACAGAACAATTTATGTAAAATGCCTAGTACAGTGCATTGGACACAGTAAGTCTACACTAGCTGGTGATTCCTCCTATTGTCATTATTTTCTAGCATGGGTTAGACTTTATAGAAAGACTGTACTGTACATTTGTAACTGCTCTAGATTGCTTTCCAGAATGTGCAGTGTTGAACTAAAATGACCTTTGGCTTAAAATTATGCTGGTTCATCCAAGGAGGGCTGTCATGGCTTGCTTGTCCCTTAGAGAGAGTAGCTCCATGCTGGCGTTTCTTACCAATTCTCAAATAAGGGTGGATGATTGCTGCAGAAGCCTCAAGATTTTCTGAGGTCATTCACTCAGGTTGGTGACTAAGACTCCTACAACCCTGAGGTCCTCACTTCCTGATTTATCTGTAAAGTGACCTGAGCATCCTTGCCCAGGAAGTCCCCTAAAGCTGATTTCCTACTTTGGGCTGGCTCTTGCTTAATTTTATTAGGCTACTACTTTGCATTTTTCTTTCACTTAGGACTATTAAACAGCCTGGGGGTATTCGTCTGGGAGGGGAGAGTTAAAGTGCCTCAATACTCTGTGTGGCCATTAGCCACCCCCCATCTCGTGGGCTCAGGAAGTCAGAAGCAAGCTACCTGTTACCAAGGTTAGAGGGTATGTACCATAGCTTAGAGAGTCACGAGTCTGCCCAAGCAATGCCTGTGGACCCAGCATCGTTTTCAGGTGCCTTTGGCTTTGGCGGAGAGCACCTCCCAAGCAGGTCCCCATCAGATTTCCCCGCCCTGGGGAACGTGCGCATCAGCTTTCACATAGTGGTGCTTCTCCCTACTCCCGCCCTCCTCTGCCAAAACAATGGTTTAAAAGAGGAAGCTCTTTGGGTCATAAAATATCATCTGGTAGTTGGTATATGGTTATATAGACATGCTGGATTATACAGTAGCCTCATTGGCAGGAAGTAGGTGATTCATCAGAAAAAAAATAACGAAAAAAATAAACTCTTACCAAAATGAACTTCCTCTTTCAAACTCTTTGTTCCAGCCCACCCTTTAGAACCTTCTTGTAGCCTCTTAGAAAAAAGAATAACCAGAAGGGACTCGTGCAGTATTTCAAAGAGAGGTAATCTCAGCCCTGTCTAGCCACATGCCTCGTAGTTAAAAAGAGCAAGCCCCATGCTCTCTGTCCCCAGTGGGGCCAGGGTTAGGGTGTGGCCACCACCTAGAGGGAACATGGAGCATCTGAGAGATTTCATGTTCAGACTGAAATACCCACAGATGCCTTTAGTGAGGTGTTTTTGGATGTTGTACATGCTCCCCTTTGATAGAACATCCCATTCAATCGGTTCCCTTCATTTTGTTCACAGATCCAGGATGCTGCAAGTCAGGGCCTGAAGTTTGTCGGTGTCATACCTCAGTACGGTTGCCCTGCGAAGCCAGCAGCCAGCAGCCCCCCAGCAGACACCAGAGATGCGGAAAAGGAGCCTGGCAGGTGTGGGGGTGATGAGAAGCCAGGTGCACCAGCAGGGACCCACAGCAGCCAGGAGCCAGGCCAGGGCCCCGGAGGGGAGACGCCCATTGCTGAGCAGCCCAGCTTGTCCTCAGGAGATGGGGATGGTGCAGCATTGTCACCACATGGGGTGAACAAGACTTCGGATGGGCCGGATGGTGACCTCTTGGAAGTGCATGAGGAGCCACTTTCGGGAAGTAAGTATGTCCACACAGGGACTCTTGACCCACTTAAAGAGAGGCTAACAGCTTTCCAGTAATTCCCATGGCATTTTAGGAAAAAGAAATAGAATGAGAGTGTACAGATGGCTGTCTATCCAAAACTTGATTTTTCTGGGCCTCCTGACTGATTGCTTTTGGGGTTTTGACTTCTGAGAGAGCACAGCCACATGAAATTGACTTGTAGTTGCTCCAACATGTCACATTGGAAGTGGATTCTAGAACCTGAGGGATCTTTATCCCCACACTCCTGCACTGACCTTGAATTAGTTTGCTCTTAGCATAGGAAGCGTTAACATGCTGGGCACCAATGTAGAACCTATGCTCCACTTTTGGTCCGTTTATTTTGAATATCTGCCTAAAGAAAGAAATCAAGAAAGCCATTTGAGGACAAATTGTGCAGGAAACTGGTGATTCAACTCACTAGGCTGTAAACAACCAGATTTCAGGGAGTGTGTGTAGTTGACAAATCAGCACTGTGGAGAGAACACTGCCAAGGAGAGGCCACCAATATGTGAATCCTCTTAATCACATTGTAACGGCCATTAGAGCATGCACTTTAGGTTGGCAATTTCAAATAACAATACAACAGTGATGATAGTAGCCAACATTATATTGATACTTCCTGTGTACCGGGCCCTGCACCAGTAAGCATTTTACATGACTGATCTCTTAATTCCCCCTATAGCCCTGTGATGTGGGTCAGCTGTGGTATCACTGCCCATTTTACAGCTGAGTAAACAGAGGTTAGAGAGTAAATCTTCACCCACGCTGGAAACTGGCAGATCTGGTCTGTGAGCCCCGCTGCCTTAACGGCCATCCCATTTCACCTCTCTGCTCAGTCTCCCCTGTGTGATGCTCTCATAGAGTAATAAGATCGACGGACGCTCTCAGTTTATGGTGAGTGACGTTTCACTCCATTTCCCTGTAATTCCCTTTCCTCTTCTTTCTCCAAGAAATCTAGTGTCCAGCCATTTCCTGAGAGCCAGGCTCTCACAGGAGTTTTGTGGTCTTTTCCAAGCCTTTGGAAGGTGCACAAGTAACAAGACTGCGAGGAGACCCCCAGGCCTTAGGAGGCCTTTCTCCTTAGCCTTAACCTTCCTGGTTAATGTTATGATTCATTTACTGATTCTTAAAATTAGATTATCTATCTATCTCTATCCATCTATCTATCTACTATCTATCTATCTATCTGTTTATTTGACCAGGAGGAAAAGCAGAGGGAGAGGGACAAGCAGATTTCTTACTGAGCATGGAGCCCCACCCCGGGCTTGCTCCCACGACCCTAAGATCATGGCTTGAACCGAGATCAAGAGTCGGTTGCTTAACTGACTGAGCCAGCCAGGCATCCCAAAATTAGCCTCTTATTAATGATGAGGAACAGTTTATGCTTTGAGAATAGAAAAGAAGGTAGAACAGTTTCTTTTATTATATTAGGTCAGTAGTTCCTAAAAAGAAAATTGTGGGATGGTTCATTCTGGGCTTATTTGCAAAGTTAACTTAAAGGGATTAAGTTACTACCTCCATTCTGGGATATATTATGATTGTTGTTTAATCAAGGTCTAGATCCTAAAGTGGGGTTCTTTATTTATGGGGCATTTCATGCAGGGTGAGGTAGACTTCTGGTCCCTCCAGAGTAGCTGAGACCCTGTGTGCATCTCCTGATGAATGTTGAAGTCTTATTCCAGAAACCTCCATCTTCTCAGTGGTGTTGGGCTGGATTTGTTGCTCTGAATCTCTGATAGGAAGACCGGCTTCCTTGGAGGAACATACCAGGGTGAGGGTTCAGGGCAGGCACAGGCCCCTCAGGAGAAAAGGACAGGAATCTTGAGAGGCAGGTAGCACTATGGTAAGAACCTAGACTCCAGGGGCACCTGGGTGGCTCAGTCCGTTAAGCATTTGACATCAGCTCAGATCATGATCCTGGGGTCCTGGGATTGAGTCCCACATCGGACTCCCCTGCTTCACCCTCTCCCTCTGACTCTCCTCCCTGCTCATGTTCTCTCTCTCTCTCTCAAATAAATAAATAATCTTTTAGAATCTAGACTTACATTCCATTTGTCACCTTCTACCTAGGCAGTCTTGGGCACAATACCCTCCTGTGCCTCGGTTTCTTACCCTGGAAAATAGAGATGGAGCAATATTTTCTTGTTGGAATGTTAAATGAGATGTACATTTAAAACAGTTACCATTGCCTGACTCTGAGTGTGAACTGTTATTTTTGGCGTACAGGCTCAGTAGCCCTGCCTACTGACCTCTACTCCTGCACAGAACCCTGGTTTTGAGAAAGGAGACACTTAATACTGAAGTACCCCTCGGGACTTTTCTGGTATTTCCTGCTCCAGAATCCACCTTTCTCCCAGACTGCTTCCAGACCTCCTGCCCTAGGACCCTTTCCTCCACATGCTGCCCTGGGGCTATTTGCCTCTCTCACCCAGAGACTCCCTTCCATTGCTGTACACACAGAGAGTCCTCAACAGCTGAGGTGTCTTGGCCTGTGTCTCATTTCTTCAGAGTCTCTGTTCTCTCCTAACAAACCAGATCCTGCTGAGGAGTAATGCGTTAATGTGTGTCTGGAGGTGGTCGGCCCAATAGTGGATGGGAATTTCGGCCGTGGAGGATGTTATAATACCCACTTTAATCTCACCCAGTGGGCAAGCTGGCTGGCTGTTGTTTACACACAGCCCCCATCTCTCTGCTAAGAGGCCACGGGTCTCTGAAATTTTGGCAGCTCTCTGCCATCCTTTATTCCTTGTTGTGTGGCAGAAATGAGCCTTTGGACTTTTTTTATCAGCTAATGAACACACAGGCATTGCTGGTGCACATACATGGCCTTGTGGGGGATGAATAGACAACAGTTTGTGATGGTGGTAACCCTGGGTGAGCCTGTCTAGGTTCTGCCGATGTGCCATCTTGATGGTGCCTCACAACAGCTTTATGGTGGCCGATGTTATTATTAAGCCCATTTCACAGATAAGGAAAGTCACCTTCCATGCCCTCATGTAGTGAAGTTTAATCTCATAGCTTGAGCATCCAGCCTCCCTGAAGGCCGGACATGCGGGAGCATGTCAGCATTGGTCATGGCCTTCACCTGACCCGGGCCTCTCTCCTAAATCTTTTCCCTGAGAAGTCTTGCCATTTCCTTGCACCACCAACCTGCCCCGGCATCCTCTCAGTCTCCCCTCCCCGCTGCTTGCTCAGCTTTCAGCTTGCCTTTCTCTCAGGGCCCCCTAAGGAGGGTGAAGTGTTTTTACTCCTCTTTCTGCCAGGTGGGTTTAAATAGGCAATCACAGCAAGACAATTAAAAAAAAATCCAGAGGGAGTCTCCCTCTTTCCCCCTCCTTCTCCTCGTTTAATTTATTTCCTTTATAGGAGGCCTAGGGGAGCCAGGTCTAGGCTGCAACTGCTCACATAGGGCTTGCCAGCAGATTCACCATCCAGACCCAAGGCAGGCGGGCCCTCCCCATCCCCGTGGGCTCTTGAACTGCCTCTCTGGTCTGGAGGTTATGCCCCCTTGCCCATGCAGGTCCCTCTGGAGATCCATCATGCAGTTCTCTTCCTGGTCATCGCCTTATTTCCTGGTCCTGGAGCATTTTCTGAGGGTTTCATGTCCCTGCTGTGCAGAGATCTCCTGACCTGGTGCTGGGACAGCCCCATGCCTCCCCTCAGACGCTGCACTTCCCGTGCTTGCCCCTGCCTTACGGTGAACACATGGCACCCCAGCAGCTCTGCTCACAGGAGCATGAATGGCCCCTTGTGATGCATTTCTGTCAATGGGGAGCATGCTTTCTTCATCTGTAATGAACAGGCCAGGTGGGGAAGGCCAGTGCAGTGGAAAGTCAGGAAGGCGTCCCCCCGATGTCAACCTGTCGCCTGTCCCCTCGCCTCCAACGTTCCTCTCTGTCCTTCCTTCTTTGTCTCTGTTGCTACATCTTGAGTCAGAGAAACATGGAGGCCAGAAAGGTCCACACAAATTCAGATTGTTCTCACTGTCACTGAAATAATGATAAAACATCTCCGAAGCACTGCCCTTCTTATCCTGTGCCTCGTCACTCAAAAATGCTGAGAAATGCCAGCCAGAAACCCAAGCCAGTGACCTCAATTGTATTTCTCAGCTGAGGGGATTTTTTTTTAGGAGGCCTCCCTGGCAGCCAGCTCACTGTGTGGAGAGGGCGAGGAGGTGTCCTCTGGAGTCTGGCCCTTCTGATGTCTGGCCCCTTCCCGGGCTGGGCCAGCGCCCTCCCCTCGCTGTGCCCCCAGGATGGTTCTTCCCTGTGGCTCTGCCTCTTCCCAGACCTGCCACCTGCCACCATCTTTTTGGCCTTTCACTCAGTCCATTAACAACGAGCTATTGAGCTCCCCACCCGTGGTCAGCAGCTCCTGCTTTCTGTGTACTGATGAAATGAGCCTCTTGTTAGATTTGGAAACAACCCAAGGTTTGGGGTTTTAAAGACTCTTGGCTTTGCCACTTTCCAGTTTGTGATGTCTGGGGGATCCACTTGAGGTTTCTGGGCATAGAAGTGATGCAGCCCCTTGCTTGCAGGCTGGGAGAGTCACATGAGGTGGTGGAGGTGGAAGTGCCCGTGGCTGCTGCCGTCCTTGCCAGGGGCTTCCCATAGAGGGCTGTGCAGGGTTTCCTTGGCGTGCAGGGTTTCCCCTACTTTGTCCTCACAAATAGCCCCCACCCAGGCCCGGAGCTGCCCCGCTGGTAGTACCAGGCCCAGACAGAAGTCTGCAGCAGTGTCTCGCAGAGTCAGGAATCTGGATGGGCTCCAAGCCTTTCTGCCCTCTTGTCCCACCATAGAGCCCACAGCCCTGCTCTCTGATGCAGACCTTTCATCTTAGCCCCCTTGCCTGGGACCTCAGCAGACCTTAGCCCGCTCTCAGTCCAGCTACGAGGTCAAATCTGACACCTACTTGTTTCTCCCTCCTCCCCCCACCCGGCCAACTGGCCAGCCTCCTCCTCCTCCTCCTACTCTGGCCCTTGGAGCCCCCATGCTTTAGCCAGACTCTGAACTCTCTCTTCCCTCCAGCCCGGAGGTCTCTTGGAATACCAGGACCCAGCCAGCTTGCCGCTACCTGCCAGTCACAGGCTCTCTGGGGCCATACTTACAGGCGGACGCAGACTTCATCCCATGCTCAAACCCCCACTGCCTGGCATGGACCTCAGACCTTTCCTTCCTGTTCCCAAGGAGCTGAGCGAGGCCTCAGTGACCTGGCTGTCAGGCTGGCAGCACCCAGTAGGCCCCATGCCATCTGCCTCCTTCCCTGGCTTGCTGACCTTGTTTGGCTCAGGTCAATCCAGCGAATGTGTACGTATCCCCCATCATATTACTGCTTTTCTGCACACGGGATCTACAAAGCACACAGCAAGGCCCCTTGAGTCAGGAAGAAAGAGAAAGACAAGACAAATAACACAAGGCAAGACAGTCTTGGCTCCTTGAGTGCTCTGTCAGTCCCAGTTCTTCAGCTGTTCTCAGAACATTCTCAGAAACAATGTCTTCCCCCCTCCTTTGGGACTTTCTGTCCCATGTCTGGAAAAATCTTCCAGCTGGGGTCATGGCAGAGTCACAGAGCAGCTGAGAAAATTTAAACAAACTTTGGGACTCCTTTTTGGAACCCTTGGTGCCCGCTCATGTGATGATGTGTGTTGGAGAATCAGAATATTAAAACATCAAAGAGCATCGTTTGGGGATAGTTTCTCTTGGCCGGCTTCCATGTGAGTAGTGAGAGGATTGTGGCCACGGATAGAGCGGGAGGAGAGAGTTAACTTAAGGGTTACACATCCAACATTAAGTTTCTCCCAATATTTCATTGCTACTAACGTGTTGGATGCTCTCAGTCCAGCACCATTTCCTTCCCTTCCGGAAAAATGTTTTTCTGTCTCTAGCTTCAGCCCTCCTCCCTGGGGAGGACCCCATGGGAGAGCAGGGGCGCTGTCAGCACCATGCTGCCTACCTTGTGGAGGACAGTCTCTGTCTTCCCTTCACCCCACATCTGGCACCCTCCCTTCCCCTTTTGGCCTTCCCCTTTTTCTGTTCCATTACGCATTTGGGAAAGTTGTGTTTCTGTCGTGCCATATGAGTGGGGAATCCTTCGGTGTGATGAAGTGTTGTCATGTATTTTTGGACTTTGGCCACCGTCAAATTCTCCACTCGCCTCTCCCATGTAGAGGCTGTGATTTTTCTTTTTAATCTATTTGTGTTTAGGGGCACCTGGGTAGCTCAGTGGTTGAGCCTTTGGCTCATGTCGTGATCCCTGGCTCCTGGAATCGAGTCCCACATTGGGCTCCCTGTGGGGACCCCACTTCTCCCTCTGCCTATGTCTCTGCCTCTCTCCCTGTGTCTCTCATGAGTAAATAAATAAAATCTTTATATTAAAAAAATCTCTATATGTGTTTGTGCTTGACCGTAGCACACCATGGTAGTTGGTACTCTGGGCCACCCTGGGATCACCTGAGGACAGTTTTCTTAGCCTCTGTCTGCAGATGTTCTCTGGAATGGGGACACGCCCCAGTAGGCCAGACACTCCCAGAGAATTCAGACCTCAGGAGTGGCCCTCAATCCCTGAGGATAAATGCCCTGGCTTCCCTGCCCCTTGGTAAGGCAGTCTGAGTTGTGTTCTACACAGTGCCTCAGGGGCTCCTGTTAACTGAACCCCTATAGCTATAGCAGTAACCTGCTCATGAAGGCATCCTTCACAGGCTTTCTTCTCTTGCTTATTTCCTACCCCTGCCCCCTTGCTCTGTTTCCTGGGACCACTTCCCAAATGAATTACTGGCACTCAAAAACTTACAGGGTTTGGTTTGGAAGAAATCTAGATGAAGTCAGGAAAAAAGCATTGCTTATCCTCGTCTTTAGTAGCTGTGCCTTTTATTTGAACCCCTAGCACCTAGGACTGGAGAATCATATAGTTCACATCCTATCCCGTCAGCTCCAATCCATTGCTTGATTCCCCTCCGTTACAAGCCTTTCTTTGCATGACTCCATTTCTCAAGTGTGTTTCAAAGTCATGAAGTAGTCTGGTGATTACTACCTCTGGACACCAGGACCTAATTTCTTGTGCGAAAGCGTTTACTGGCTAGAGGTGGCTTCCTGAGTTAGGCAAGTGGACTGAGAAAGGTAATTTGGAGTGGGGATAATAAACAGACTCAATTCAGTTGCTTAAAATCCAGGTGGCTACTTTTGAAGATGGGCCCCTTTCTTTCCTAATTGGTTCTATCCAATGGATAACTTGAAATGGCCCCTTGGTAGCTTAACTCTTGCAGATGATAAAGTGTCATGGCCTGGCACTGCTCCCCAGAGATCTCTGCTGCTGTTTGCTCAGATGGAGCTGTAAAAAACTTCCTTTGCCCGGAATATAGTACCTATGTGGGATAATTTTAGATGTTATGTGGGTGGACATATTTGGTGTGAATGTGCCTCATCATCCCCTTCTGTTTATAGCAAGTGGTAGTTGTTTCCCTTATGGCCACAAAGCCAAGTTTCCTTTTTAAATTCATTTATTTAAATAAAGGAAAGTGATTCTGTTTAGAAATATAATAATTCAGCTAGTGTTTGGATACTGCAAAATTGTGAGATACTGAGGGATGGGAGACCATGTCCCAGAATGTGGCTCTAGGCCAGATCTCTCCAGTGAGCATTAAGTATAGTTGTCCTTTTTGCTAATGTCAACCATTGTTTACGACCTTTAAAATATTTCTTTGAAAGAAGGGTGGGGATTTTCTTTTTATTCCAATAGATATTTTTGGAAACCAAAGCATGTTCCTGACTAGCCTGTGTAAGCAAAGCTTTTTAAGCCGGGTAAACTCTGATTGCTTGACTAAATGAGTAACACAAAAATAGACCTTCAAGACTTACATTGAAATTCCAGGTAATTGTTCCTCGAGGCTGATACTGCTCACTCATGGCCAGCAGCATGTAGGGCTGGTGTGGGTCAGCTGCTGGGTGGTAGTGAGTATTGATTTTTGAAGAACTGTGCTATAAGTGAATGGAAAGGAAAGCTCAGAGCCTCACTCCTGGTACCATCTACCTGCCACTCCTGCCTGGGAACATTTACGGGAACATATTTATTTTTACATATCAATGGTGTATTTTTGAGGTACTTGATTAAGTATTATGGTTTCAGCCCCAGGAAACACCACTGCAGTTTATAAATAGTTCAGGGGTGTACAAGGTTCCTGGAATTAGAGCCATATTTTTATTTTTATGTACCTCTGTATATTCACCTTTTTTTTTAAAGACCAGCTCTTACTCAAATATGCCCACTGTTTTTTCCCCAAAACACCTTTGTATGAATCTCTAGAAATGTCTACAATGTCTTCACAAACACGTGACTGTACAAACTGATCCCAGATAACAGTTATTCATTATATGCCAGATTCAAAACCCATTCCCCACTGGAAGCTCAACCTTTGCGTCCATGTCATTTTCAAGGCTCCCTAATTTATAAGATGGAATCAGGTTTTATTTTTTGGCAACAGTGCAATCTAGCAGAGTTTACCTTTGATATCATTTCTTAAGGCTCGTAAAAGATTCCGCTAGACCCAATGAGGCAGGTTTTTAGCACTAATTTGACCTCTTCTCTCATGCCTCTTTTACCAATCCCAACAGAAATGGAGATCCTCACCCTTTTCAACAAACCGAAGAGCCAGCAGAAGTGCCGGCAATACTATCCTGTCAGCATTCCTCTCCGAGTCTCCAAGAATGGCCAGACGGTGAGCAGTTTGGACGCCAACTGGTTGGAGCACATGAGTGACCACTTCCGGAAAGGAGGCATGCTGGTGAATGCAGTCTTCTACCTTGGCATGGTCAATGGTATGGAAGTTACAAACCTTGGGCAAGCCCTCATGAACTCTGCTTCTCTTTTCCTCTTAGCCCGACTTCAGAGCCTGCCCCATTCAGAAAGCCCCACAGCTGTTAAACTCGTTGTGTTTGATTTCTAATTAACACATTTTGAGGAATTGTCTGCAAAATCCACCACCTCTCCTGCCTAAACCTCTCTAGGAGTCAGCCCAGTATCTTCTAAAATGACAGAGGAGGGGAAGTGATTCTGTGTTTTTGATGATAGTCTCAATCCATGTTGCTTTTAAAGGCTTTAAACAGATTATTCCCCGTTTGTTAATTACCCCCTGGGATCATGCTGCTCCAAAAGTGCAAATTGTTTGTAGACAGTATTACAGTTGGATGTAGCAGTAGCGCAGCACCTTAGAATTAACCCCAGAGAAGTCAGTTGAACTACCTAGTTTCTATAAGCTCTGTGGAGACACACACACTGTTTCTGGGTCTCATGGCACCCAGTACCCCCTCCCCAGTAATGAGTTATCTCTGGGGGTTGCTGCATGGAGTAGGACTATTGATGACCACTCTTCTAAAGCAGAGAGTGTGCCCACAGGGGGGAAATGCGTCAGGCAAAGAAAGGGTTTGGGCTTAACACAAAGGCAAGTTGAGTCACTCCCCGCCATCAGAGCTGGGAGGCAGTTTGGGGAGTGAGGCCAACATGCCAGCATGTAAGGATCCTGAGGGCTGCCAGTCAGCGGGATTCCTAAGTGAAACGTAACACCAAATTTGTTGATCCCAGCAAAACCTGGTGGGGGGCATTGACAGCACCGTGTCTTGGTTGTCGAGCAGTTTTCTCTCCAAGAATTAGCCGAGTCAGGAACAGAGTTTGGATTCTACATTATTTGCAGTCCTTGAAATGCCAGCAAACATCTGCAGAAGAGACATCAGTCTTAGTTCTGAATGTGTGCTTTAAATCATCTGAAGCCTTGGAACATTGTACGGCACAGCCAGGTCTTAATTTTGGAAATGAGTCCCTTGTTCCTATCTAAATATCAGTATATAATTTAAAATATTAATACAATAGCAGAAGGTATTATATAGCATGAGGGGTCAGAACCATTTGTAGAATGGATGAATGACATAAGAAAGGTGGCTGGCTCATTAAGAATACACCTCAAGCAGCCCTGTCCAAAAGAACTTTCGGCGATGATGGGAAAGTTCTGTCTCTGTGCTGTCCAGGATGGTAGTCACCAGCTATACATGGTTGTTGACCACTTCAAATGTGGCCAGTATGACTGAGGAACTGAATTTAAAATGTTATATAATGTTCATTAATTTAAATTTAAATTACTATATGTGCTTATTGGCTAGTAGTATCTTAGTGCAGTTCTAGAGTATATTATTTCATTAATACAACTAATGAAGAATCGATTTGGTTCTCTGGTGGCAAGGTTGGCAACCTCCCTCTATACAAGGAGGCTTTCCCTGGGTGATTGCAAAGGTCCTGGACCAGAAAACATCACAGTCTGTTTTGAAATGCACCATAAGACACCAAGTGGCATCTACTTGGGGCACATGTTTACAGCCCTGATTCATTGGCGTTAGGGAAGGCCAGGGAGGAGCCCTTCGCCTCCTGCTTCCTGCAGAGACACCCCATCACCCATCTTGGGTTGTGCTAATGACCCCTTTTATCTGCTCTTAGGCCTGTAGAGGCTCTCTGTGGCCATACATCTGTTTAAATTTCTCCCTTGGAAACTGATGGTTAGTTGTCCTAACACCGTAAAGATGTTCAGTGAGGCACTCAAGGTAGCAGCTACACAGGCAGCCTCACTTTGGAGAATTCGGGTGTCAAAAGAGAAACTTTCTCTGGTCCTGCTGACCAGCATGTCTGGGGCAAACTGAGGACACCTTGAAAGTTCACAACGCCATTAATCATCTTTTGGGCCATTGTGGCTTTGGCAATCAAGACAGCTTCCTACTTCCTCCTACCCCATTCTCTGACCCTGAGTCCAAAAATACAGATAATTCATGCAGTTTTTTTCTTCAGATTTGACTTGAGCATTTGAAATGCTGTTGACTGGGTGACAGGCACTGAGGGGGGCACTTGACAGGATGAGCACTGGGTGTTACACTATATGTTGGCAAATCGAACTCCAATAAAAAAATATATATATATATAAACAAAAAAATGAAATGCTGTTATATCCTCCCTTGGCTTTAACTGCTTTAAATCCAACCTTCCTGCCTTGAAGACAGAACATGAAATTTCCCCTGGCAACTGCAACTGTGCAAGCTGAGCCCCAAGCCTCTGACATGTCTATGGCTTCAGTACAGCTGCATGGCTTGTCTCAGGGATGGCAAAATTCTCAGAACAAAATTTATTTAAACCTACTCAAAATTCAAATGCAATTTCACCCTGTATGCTTCTGATGGGAGGGGAATGTGACTTGGGAGTAATACTCAGTGGGTTAGGGTGTTTCTGCTCTGGAAAAGCCCAAGGTTTCCATTGGCCAGGGATGAAATATACATATGCTCTTTTCCCAGAATTTAAAAAAAAAAAAAAAGGGCAAGCTAATCATAATTATAAAAAGGAACCTATTTCTAATAAGGTAATTAGTGTTCTTACAAGTAAAGCTGGCAGAGCTAGAAGCATATCTTTAAGCTGTTTGCCATCTGGAAAAACACCAGTCTTGATTCTTAAATAGATATTTATACTCTGAGATATTTTCCACAGAGTCGTAAAACTCTTGAGAACTTTGTCCCATAAACAGGGTGATGTTTTAGCCAGAATTATTCAGTTAAGACTCCAGCTTCTGTTTTCAGGCCTATTTAGTTAAGACTCCAGCTTCTGTTTTCAAGTCTTTGCCCACGCATGGACATGGAAAGACTTGAGTGGTCCTCAAGTTTGGGCCTTGCTCAGTCTCTAGAGCTCCTCTCCTGGAATAATTTATTAAGCTTTAGAAGGACCGGGTATCTTGGGCTGGGGAAGCTGTGCCCTTGAGGCCTGGCAAGCCAAGGTACAGATAAAAATGAAGCATAATGATGATAAAAGACACCTAGCAACCACTCTGTGCTTGTGCTGGTCTAAGCAGTTCAAACATAGGAACTCATTTACTCCCCACAACTCAATGAGGCAGATACTGTTATTATCCCTGTTACATATCTGTGGAAACTGAGGTACAGACTGGTTAAGTCATTGCTAATGTTACCAGCTAGTAAGTGGCAGGAGAGTAGTAGGAAGAAAGAAGGGTAAGGGGAGGGAAAAGCCATGTGAGGAGGGAGTAAAGGAGGTGACCATGTTGGCAAGAGGTTTAGGCTCCCAGTGAGGCCTTGGCTGGCTTTTGGGAAGGAAGAGAGCTCCAGAGTCACCTTTAGGGAAGTAGCAGGACCTGGGTTGCCAGCCACTGGTTTGGATGCATACAGGGGTGGGTCAGACAGTAGGGCAGATAGGTATAAAGAAACACCACCCACTGAAACAAATGTCAGAATCTGTGCTTCCAGAGGGTGGCAGAAGCTGGGAGGGGAATCCTTCTGCTCTTGATAAGGAGTTGGGTGAGTATCCTTAAGGGTAAGGGCAAAGTAGAGCCAGGTGCCCACCATCTGAAGACCCACTCAGGAGCCTGATTTCTCATCAAGGGCCTCCAGGCCTACAGAATCTGTGCTGCTCTCACAGGCCACTGATGATACTGTTGCCACCATCAACTTTCTTTGCCTGCCCTGGTCCTCCCTTTGTCCCCTGGCTGACCCTGTCCTTGCTCTGCATTCCTTATTCTACCCTTGCCCTATCCTTACCTCCCTGACCTCACCTTTGCGCTATACTCTCTTGGCCCGTCCTAATTCTCCTCCCCCCAGCTCCCCTGGCCCTCCCGTCACCCTCTCCTAGCTCTATACTCCTGACATCTCTGGCAGTATCATCCTTATCCAGCCTACATTCAGATGTTTCCAGTTGTTTCAAAAATGTCCTTTGCAGCAAGTGGTTCAGACCAGAACCCAGTCCACCAATATGCACTGCATGTGGTGACCATGGCCTCACTTCTCTTTGACCTAAAAGAGTTTTTTATGACCCTTGCTGCTTGAAATAAATCCGGCCTCTTACCCTGCAGAATGTCTTGTATTATTTGTCTGGTTGGTACTTCATGATGTCATTTACCTAATTCTCTAGCCTCTCTATTCTATAAACTGGAATTTAGTTCTACAGCCTTGATAAATTAAGCACCATGACTACAGCACCTTCCAGATGATGTTGAGTTTTACATGTTGCATCTCATTAAGAGATGACACTTGGTATTTATATCATCTTTTTTGATGCCTAGCATGACCTACATTACTTTATATTTGCAAAATATACATGTATATATTTCAAATAAAATACACAGAGATACATATTTTACACAGGCGTACTTAAAAACCCCTGGGCGTGTTCTGCATCCTCTACTTCTTAGTATCCCAGTGTTTGTATACTGTATGCAGTATACAGAAGATGACCGATAAAGGTTTCTGGATGATGCTAAGTAATGCCAGTGGAGGTGAGGGGAGAAGCTGGTGTTAGGGTGTGTATCACAGGAACCTGGGGAGTTAAAGAGCTAGATGTGGGCGGAATGGAAAGGAAGGGAGATGAGGCAGTTCCAGGTGCTTCCAGCAGCCACTCCCTTGGAACACTGCCATCTCTGGGAATGTTTGGCTTATTGATTACAGGCATGGCTTCTGTTTCAGAGGAGCCACTTGTGAAGGGTAGAGGTCACTTACACCATAAATGCATTTTCCTTTGTATCCCTAGCACATCTTCAAATGAACTTTTTAATGCAGTATCACACACATACAGAAAACTATGCACATTATAAAGATAATAGCCCAGTAGATTTTCAAAAAGTGAGTATATCTGTGTAACAAGTACCAGGTCAAGAAATAGAAGATACCAGTCCCCTTGAAGCCCTCTTCATAGTCCCTATCCCCAGAGGGTGACTGTAGTCCCAATTAGAAACACTGTAGATTAGTTGTAAACTTTTGATAATGGAGTATATGAATGAATCCCCTTGTTGTGTTTGGTTTCTTTTGCTCATTGTATGTGTGAGATTCATCCACATTTTTACATGTAATTATAGATCATTTTTTTTCTCATTGCTATACACCATCTCTTGTGTCAATATGTACAACTGATCCACTTCCAAGTATATTTTCATTTTTTCCTTTTGCTCCATGTACGAAGGTGTGGCATCTGCACAGATTTGGCCCCAAACTGAAGCCCTAAGGCCAGTCTCACTGTGATCCCACTAAAACGCCAGGTGTGGAGTATGGCATAGTAGTCAGGTAACTCCATAAGGCTAGGAACCTGGGCTGGAACCCCAGTGCCCGGCACAGAATGGTAGCTCAGTAAATATCCATTAGTGATTGAAAGGGTATAGGCTTTGGGATCAAACAAACCACATTTTAGATCTAGGTTGGCCCTTGCATTCATTCCATTTGAACATGGACACATGATTTAACTTCTGCAGCCTCCATTCACTCACTCACCAAGAAGTAATGGTTAGCCTTGCAGATCTGGGGGAAGGATTCAGTGGGAAACTATTAACTGTGCCTGGCCCATGTGCCTCACATCCAGCAAGCAGATCAGAGCATTTCCTCCCCGTCTGGTTGGTTAAATGGCTCTGAACTTGCAGGCTCACCTTGCTGTAACTGAAGCGGGGTAATACCTCCTCTAGATCACTAACCACTTCAAAGTTAGAAAACAGGAGTGAAGACAGGCCAAGAGGAGCCATGAGTGCTTGGGAAGTAGAAGGCAGTAGGCCTACCCACTCTTTTGTTAATATCAATTAGGCATCATATGCTTGGGGAGCAACGTGGCACCATGACCTAGGATTGGCTTCACAGTGATTACATTTATGGTGAGGTTACAGGTAGGGATGAGAGTACATGCAATTATGGTTATACAGTTGTCATGTGCCATTCCTGGCACCAAGATGGTGCTGTGAGCACCGCACAGCCTCTGATGGGGAGAACGGGCGGGCTCTCAGAGACCCAAGGAAATCTGTTAGGTCAGCTATCCCAGTGGGAACAATTTAATACAGCCTAGCTTGTTAAAAGGAGAATGGTAACTTTTTATTTCATCCCACAAAATTAGACCACATACTTGTCACTGTGTGCATGTTTCCAGCTGGACTTTGGAGAACACCATGAGTATAAGCCCAAAGTTTAGCTTGCTAGGTCTCAGAGGTTGCAGGGACAGAGCAGTGGCCCCCTAGAATTTATCTCTTGGAATAATAGGGCAAATCTCCATTTCGCACATCCTTCTTGTAAATCATAAGCTTGGAATGTTAAGGTGGCCTTTTGCCAAAAGACTGGCATCAAATATTTATACAATATCAGGGAAAATAGCTCTCTGTGCACAGTAGGGAATCATCTTTGCTTTAATAAAAAATGCAGTGATAATGGAGTGTTTTCCATAGATGTAGGGCGATTTAACCTTTTACATTGGGAGCCTTCACTCTAAGCTAGACCTATTTATACCTAGCCCGGCACACATTGCAGCAAGGCTGAGCCAAGAAGGTAATGAGAAGATGGGGAGTGGACGAGGCCGTCAAAACAAGGGGCTCTTTAAAAGCCCAGCTGTCTGCTCTCTGTGGTTCATTGACCTTTTTGCTGTTACAGATGATCAAATTTTGACAGCCATTCTGAACTTGCTTCATAGTTAAGTGAATCAGCATTCTGTATTCAGAATTGCAGAGTAGCTGGCTGAGAGCTGGAAAGCAGACAGTGGATGAGGTGGTATAAACAAGGACCTGGTTTATACCCAGGTCTGGCCGTACCTCTTCCCACTGACCACACAGTCCTCCTTCCGGGCCTGTGACCTGGGAGGAAGGAGGGAAAGTCTGGCTGACTGGCAGTGTCTTCTTTCTCCTTCTGGACTCCAGCTCAGCCATACAGTGCTCTTGGCAGGCTAAATACACATCATCATGGTTATGTCAGATCGGGTTCTTTAGTAAGTCAAGCGCATGGTAGGCACATTTTAAGGGCTTGCAGGTTTTCCATTGAGGAGATTTGTTTGTAAAGACTTTGGAAATTGGAGATAAACTCTTTTGGTAGAAGGCTTGTGGGAATTTGTGGTGTATTAGTATAATCCTGATGGAATCATTGAGTCCCTTCTGGTCTTGAGAATCCCCAGGTCAGGACTTGGGAAGCTTTATTCAAAGCAGTTCTCTAGGGCATTCCTACTGTGCCAGGAGCTCCAGCTAGATCTTTGTTACTCAGAACTTTAAAAATCAGCTTGACTCTGGTCCATCTTATCCTGAAGCCCCAAATACTTGTAATGTGATTCAGCTGAAAAGCAGCCCTGTTCTTCCCTGGTTACCTCTGTAAAATATCTCTCAGGAGGGAATCCAGCAAACACTTGGAGAAAACTTTATAATAGAGCAGATAAGAGAGGCAAGCTTAGTACTTTTGCCAAAGCTGTTTAATAACAGACTCTCAGTTTAGGGAACAAAGGAGAAACCGGAGCATGGTGTTGATTAACTTACATTGATCTTACTTGAAATGGAGTATTATCTTGTCAGATTGGAATAGTATCTGGATAATGCTACTGTGCTACAGGAATGACTCTCATAGCTGTGGTTTTTTGAGCTGGCCAGGCCTTTCTGTCATTCTGAAATAATCAAGAATACCCCCAAGCCAACCAAAAGTACACCAGTCTCATCTTTCTTAGGTTTAGGTTGGACATTGTATCAGTCACTATTGCCATAATAATGCTGTGTAACAAACCACTCCAGCATCATTGGCTTAAAACAGTAATAATTTATTCTCGAGTATTTGTGGGTTGGCCCAAGCAACCCCATGAAGCATTTCTGCTGACCTCAGCTGGGCTCACTCTCAGGTTTGTGGGTCAGCTGGTCTCAGTTGAGATCCACTGGGGCAACTCTGTTCTATGTGTCTTTCAGCTTCTTGGAACCAATGGGCTAGTTGAGCATGTCCTCTCAAAGTGGTGGCAAAGATAGAAGAGGTTAAGCTCAACCACACAAGTGCCTGCCAAACACCTGTTGCATCATTCCTGCTAATATGCCATTGGCCAGACAAGTCACATGGATAAGTCCCAAGTTGTCTGGTCTCCCCATCAGTTCTATTAGTCTTGACTTTCTTCTCTTATGATTTCACCATTCTTGTGGTCCTTGGCTGCTCCTCATTCACTGTGCCTTTCTACTACTCCAGCTCTGTCCTCTATCCAGAACTCTCAAACCCTAAAGATCCATAAGGCTTCCTTGCTTAATTAAATTCCTATTGCTACTCAAAAGGAGAGACATGCCCTGGACACCTCTTCCAAAAATAGCCAACCACTGCCTCCACTTTCACTCTCTCCCCTTAGCCTACTTTATATTTTTATAGCCTTTATTACCTCTGACATTATGTTATTGACTCCCTCCCTCACTGCAAGGTAAGCTCTGTGGGGCATAGACTTCATTTGTCCTTCTGCCTGCAAGATCTCCAGTGACCACAGGAGTATCTTACATGAGATTGATGCTAGGTAAGCATTGGAATGAATGAATGAGCCGCTAGGAAAGGTTTTCAGTATAAGTTTGAATTCTTCCAGTAACACAGTGCTCACTCTTCTGAGTTTTATCTACCAGTTTTTAGACTAAGGAAGGTTCTACTTCTATTGTACTAAAATTCTCTCCCTGTAGTTCCTAAAACTTTTTGATCCTAGTTCTGTCTTCAAGAGCCATGTGGAAGACAGAAAAAGAAAATTATTGTGTGTGTATGTGTTATCTGTTACTTGTATTATGCTTGTGTTAACTCTTGCTTCACCTTGTAGAAAAGGATTAAAAAAATTAAAATTATACTTCAGCCTGCCACTCATACCTGCCACTAGATTTTATGTGTTCCCTTAAAGTTTGTGTGTCTAACCCTTTTTAACATAAAAATTCACATACAGCTCATACTGTAGTCTTGTATCTTGTTTTTTTTTCTTTATAACATTGTCTCTAAGGATTTTTCTGAATCATTAAATTCCCATGATTCTTTTGTGACCACATAGTATTTAATTGTATGGAAGTCGCCTGCCTTACTTAACTATTTGTCTATGGTTTAATATTTGCATTGTTGAGCATTTAGATTATGTTTTTTAAATTAAACATTTTTTTAAATTTTAGATAAAGCACATGAGTGGGAGGGGCAGAGGAAGAGGGAAAGAGAATCTCAGTCAGACTCTATGCTGAGAATGGAGCCTGACATGGGGCTTGATCTCAGAACTCTGGGATCATGACCTGAGCTGAAACCAACAGTCAGACACTTAACTAGCTGAGCCACCCAGGAGCCCCTAGATTATGTTTTCAAGTAATTTTATAAGTATTCCTTGTAGATAAATATTTGATGGCTTTAGTGGTTATTATCGTAAAATAGACTGAAAGAGGTAAGATTTCTGGGTCAAAGAAGATGGACTTTTCTGTTTTAGGCTCTTGAGACCTTGTGAAATCGCTCTCCAGAAAGATCGTGCAGTTAAAATTCCCTTAAGCACCGTAAGCTTTTTATACACATATAAAGAATGTTAAGCATAGCCATTTATTTATTTATCTTTTTTGTTGCAAATAATTTTCTCACTTAATGGCCTTTCGATTTTGTTTATGATGTCTACTGGAAGACAGAAGCTAAATATTTGTTAAGTATTTACATCTGCCAGTCTTGTTTTTTTGTGGCTTCTTGAAAATGCTGGCAGTTCCTGAACTCCAGTGTGATTCAAAGGATTTTCTGAATTTCCCTCCCTTTCTGATAAAATAAAATTTCAAAAAATCGTATTATTATGTGAATTATTCTTTTAAAATAAAAATAGTATATCATTAAATATATTTCTGCGTGTATTGCCATAATAAAATACCACAGACTGAATGGCTTAGATAATAGACATTTATTTCTCATGGTTCAGAAGGCTAGATGTCCACAGCTAAGGTGCTGGCTAAGCAAGCACATTAAACTGAACCTAATTCAGTTTTTGGTTGGGCGTATCTTCCTAATGTGTAGACAGCCACCCTCCCTCTCTAGGTCCTCGTCTGGCCTTCCCTCCATGCAAGGAGAAGGGAGGAAGGCACACTGGTGTCTTCCTCTTCTGGTAAGGACATCAGCCTTATCAGATTAGGGCACACCCAGATGACCTCATTTAACTTTCATTAACTGTCTTAGTGGCCCTATCTCCAAATACAGTCACTTTGGAAGTTAGTGCTTTGAATATGAATTTGGGGTGAGGAGAGATACAGTTCAGTACATAGCAGTGTGATTGATTTTGTTGAACAGAATCTAGCGTCCAGGAGTCAGTCTATATCCATAATCCCATCTCACAGAGAGACCAAACCTCTGAAAGGGGTCACATCACTTTTCATGATAGGGCATGGATCCAAGCCACCTGCTTCTCTCTCCAAGACCTCTTTCCCACAATCTCTTATCTAAATGAATTTAGGGCATGTAGGAGCCATTAAGAAAAAGGAAGGGGCAGATAGCACCTATCTTAATGATTCCTGCTGTGGTAGGGACCTTGTTGTTCTCTTTATACTCTCATTATGTAAGACCATGAATCCTTCTTGAATCTTGTTATCTGTTTAATACTTTTGTGGAATTGTATGGAACTCAGACCCTGGAATACCGACCAGAGCAATGCCCGAGGAAACATTTTCAGTGGTAAATCCTTTGTGAAAATTCCCCTTTCCCTCAAATTCTGCCTCTTGACAAGAGCTAGCTAAAGTGTTGTCTGTTCAGCTGCCCACATCGTGAGGAACTCCCAAGAATGAGCGCATATAGAATGCATCCGCCAAGCTCAGATCAGGTGTGTTCTATCTCTCCCCCTTTAAAAAAAAATCCTTTCACCTAAATATAGTTTTCTTCTAAAAACTGTCTCTAAATGACTGTGTTTTACCCTGAATAAGTTCACCCCAGTGCATCCTGACGCTGGAGCGTGAAGAAGAAGGTAAAGCGTGAAATCAAATGGTGATTGCTAACAATGAAATTTGGGCTCATAAAATCAAGGATATTATTCAAAACTGCGAGGTAAATTAGTCTCATTCATTCTGATGGGGCTAGACTCTATGGCTGTGTGTGCCTTCTTTAATTAACATGCTGAAAAGATGTTCTGATTGGGATTATTAATGAATGCAGTGAAAATTTTCGCTGCTTGTAAGGCTTCTGCCACAGACGGTTTACAGAACTCTCCCACCCCCCCCGCCTTTTTCTTTTTCCACAGATTCCTTACACAGCCTGACAGATGGAGTATTCATCTTTGAAGCTGTTTCCACAGAAGATAGCAAAACCATGCAGGCCTATGATGCTATTGTTGTCGAACAATGGACAGTCCTGGAAGTAAGTGTGGGATTGGCAGTGGTGCTTCTTTTGTTTGGACAGTGATTGTTTCATCCGCTCGCTGGGTCTGACCGTGTCTGTTGCAGATCTTCTCTGAAAGGCAGTTTGACCTGGGTAGACCCTCCAAGGCCCATTTCATACTGCCACACCCTCCAGTTGGGGCCCCACTTTCCCTTTCTGTAGGAAAAACACATGTGTGTGCTGGATCATTGGGTGGAAGGAGATTCTTCTTTCACTAATTTGCCTATAACTGAAAACTCTAAGTGACATAAATGAGGCCTGCACACAGTTTGTGGCTACCATAATAAGGGCATTATTGTTGGAGTTAGACCCTATGGCTCCCTCTGCCAAGTATCCTTAGAAGAAATTTGTGCACGTACACTCACGTACTCTGTGCAGTAAGCCCAGGAGGCAAGCACATGACTGCCCCTATTTTACAGATGAAGAAACTGAGGCACAGAGGGGTTAGGTCCCTGACCCAAGGTTTCACAGTAAGTGCTGAGGGATGTCTTTGAGAAATACTGACCCCCGAAGCCACCAAACTGCTGTGGGCAGAGGAATTCCTCAAGCCATGTTCCACTGGGACCCTGGAAGAGCTGATTTATTTCTGAGATTTGCCAGTATGTACTTTGAGGAGATTTCTCCCAACTATAGGGGGGATGGGCTTTTCAGACTAGTTGCTTACCCAGCCCATATCTTGGATAAAGGGATAAGTGGTTTGAACACACAGGACTGAATTCTGAACTGATTTCTTGAGTAGAACACAGGGTTGGCATTGCCCTGAGGAGCCTTGCCAAACCGGGCTCTCTATGCCAAAGTAAGACAGATGTGGGTGCAGGTCTTTGTGAGGAGTATATGGTGCCAGGACCCACCAGACCTTGGGTGCATGCCGTGCCCTCGTGCCTTCTGGAACTGCAACCTGATGGCAGGCGACTCCCTTACCTGGTTGCTGGATGGCAGCTGGTGTCCCAAGGGCACTGTTAACCCAGTTCTGAGCAGGCGTGAGACTGGCAGTGGAGCTGGTGGGGGCGTGCCTGCATGCGAGCAGTGATGCTTGCAAGTATGAAAGCAAGAGTGCAAAGGAAAACTATAGTAATCAGTGAGACAATAGGAATTCCAAAAACACAGCATCCAGGGCCAGTTAGGTTGGGCGCTGGGGGTCCTTAAGGAAAGGTAGGACTCTGGCGATGACCCGGTTTGCTGTCAGGCTCTGTGAGCTCCTCCTGCCTGACTTTGGTCTCAGTGGACCGCCGCTCCCTTCACCAGAAATGGAATGCAAAGGAGGTGAAGCTCGGTATAATGTGGAGAGCCCAACAAGGGCAGGTCAAGACCCTCTCGGCCCGAAGCTTCCTGAATTTAAGATGGGACCATGCTGCTCATCCAGCCCACTGCATGTGATTGGATAAAATATGACATAACAGAGGTAGCAGGATCCCTGGGTGGCGCAGCGGTTTAGCGCCTGCCTTTGGCCCAGGGCGCGATCCTGGAGACCCGGGATCAAATCCCACGTCGGGCTCCCGGTGCATGGAGCCTGCTTCTCCCTCTGCTTGTGTCTCTGCCTCTCTCTCTCTCTCTCTCTCTCTCTCTCTCTCTCTCTGTGTGACTATCATAAATAAATAAAAAAAAATAAAAATTAAAAAAAAAAAAAAAACAGAGGTAGCAACTGAGGATCCTAAGGACCCTATTGAAACAGCCCACGTGCTTCAACATCCAGTAACTCTGTTTGCTCTGTAACACTTGGCTGTAACAGCAAGCCACACATGGTGCTTGTATGGAAGGTGCATACATGGAAACAGGTGCATGTATGGAAGTGATCGGCAGGCCACGGGACATGTGTCACATCTCTTGCTGTCTGCACACTAACATGGCTGTTCAGGGAAGGAGGGCATTGCGGTTTCCTCAAGAAAGGGGACTTGATGGCAATGATCCAAAACCTCAAAATGTGGTCCCAGGACCAGCAGTTTTGGCATCACCTAGGAAGTTGCTAGAAATGCAGATTCTGGGACCCCACTCCAGATGAACTGAAACAGAAAGTCTGGGGGTAGGGCCTGGCAATCCCTTTTCACAAGCCCTCCAGGGGATTCTGATCCACAGTTTCAAGAACCAGTCTCTAAAAGGACAGTACAGATGTCTAGTGTGTTGTTTGATGAAAGTCGTGATGGGGGAAAGTACCCCAATGGCTTGGCTTTCTTTAGCCTTTGAAACTAACTGAGACCTTGATGGATAACTAGAATGAATGCATCCTATCTAAAATGTTTGTGGGAGGAAGATAAGGTTACAGCAAATAAGAAATAAGGAAATAAGAACACGATTGTCTTTTTGATTCAGAGATCAATGTTATGGGTTAAGAGCTGAGATCGGGAAAGATTAACATTTACCCAGAAAGTGTTCCTGGATAGGCAAATTGGTTTTCATTAGGTTTATTTGTTAATTTTATTTCTTTCTGAGATGTTTGAACTCTTTTGTCATGATCTCTAATTTTTGTGCATTGATTAATTTAGTGATACTAGTTTTTAGTCGTGTCATCATTGTGCCTTGTCTTCTTCTCTCTGCATGCCCACCCCCCCACACACACACACACTCACTGCAGGAATGCTGTGGCTTTTTTCTAGGGATCCTTGGAAATGACCTAGGGTTTTAAGACTCATGATTGACCCAGTGGTGTGTACCAGCTTGCAAAGCCAGGTCTGTGCATTTCTTCCCAGCTCCCTATTCGGTGACAGATTCAGTCAGATTGGTAACTTGAAGTTGGCCACAGTGGAAGTACTGCGCCATGAAAACTGGCAAACCTTAGAAATCAGGGTTTGTTTTTTTTTCCCTCAGAACCAGTTGTAAGCATTTAGCAGCACATCACTGGCTAGGCCTTTATTCTATCACACGTCAACATGATAGGCAGGTGTGGCTGGCATCCAGCTAGGCAGAAACACATTTTCTTAATTTTCCTGATGGTGACAAGTGGATTAATGGTTTTGATGTAGGTGTTCGCCAGTTTTCTCTGCACAAGTCTTCAGACTTGTTCTTTTCTCTAGCGCCTTTGGAGTGTTCCCAGATTTCCCACAGTAGAAACAGACCCTTGTCCATTTAGCAGCATCAGCCTCTGATTGCCATCTCTGGAGGACGAAAGGAGGGGAGCTCTCTTCTGGACAGACTGTACCCCTTAGCCTATATGGATTTCTCTTCCTCTTTGAAAGCTGGTATAAGCAGACTTAGGGTGAGCTTATAGGTCTCCTCCTCCAGGAAGCCTTTTAAACTCCTTCAGAGTTAAAGACTCTTCTTCTGTGTTTCTATAATTCTCTGTGCATAAGCCTGTCTATTCCTATTATGATCACTGTGATTTCTTTATCCAATTTCCTTCCTTCACGTTGAGTTTCTTGGCTGGGGGTTGGTCATCTTTGTTCTCTAAGGCTTCCAGCAAATGCTTCCTGAATTGGGCTGAAGCCTTTTGGTTCATCCAGCATTACGTACACATACATTTCTCAGAATTGAGCTTGAATCATTTGAGAGTTTTAAAACACACAGATATCCAAGTTCTCCCTACCGCGTTTCCTTTTCAAGCCCACCCTTGAGAATCTCCGCCTTAGCAGAACCACCTGTATACAGCTGTGTCCCAGCACGGCCCAGCAGCGTCCAGTCCAGGGCAGGTCTGCCCATGGCTCAGCTCTCTGAAGAGGCTCTGTAGGACCACCCCCGCCTGCCCCCACAGTCAGCCCCTCTTCTGCTTGCCCCTCCAGGTATGTGGGCGTCTGTCCAGCAACCTCAGCTTCCACCCTTGAGACCCCAATGGCGTCCTCTCCTCTCCACCCTTTTGGCATCTCGGAAAGACCTTTCCTGTTCAAGCCCTGGGCAGGTCCCTCTTGGCTCATGATTGACCCTGCCTTTCTGGCAACCTCTATCCTCTCAGGCCAGCCCATAAACTCCTGGGCTCTGGCCGCAAAACATTTCTGACCAGCTTTTTCCCTTTTCTCACAGTTGGGACTGTCCTGCTGCTTTTTGCCTCCTTACTCCTGTGCAGATTGGTAGCCTCAGCGGCGTGTACAGATGTAACGTTCTCATTTAGCCACAGCTTCCTGACTTCCCTGTCCACCTGTGCACATGTATGCTTTCATGAGAAAGCCTACCTAGCTCTTCACAGTTCTGCAGACACTGCAATATGTTGGAAAGAGAATTTAGAGTCTGGCCTGGCAATCCATCCTGGTTCTCTAATTACCAGCCGGCTGACTGAATATATGAAAAGTAAATCATCCCCTCTGTTTATCCATCTTTCAGTTGTATGAGTGGAGATACTGTTAACCTCTCAAAGTTGAGAATGAAGGAAAATAATATGTTAAAAAGTTGTGAGTGTAGTACTTGGCATATAGTAAGTAAATAGCACTTTCTTTTATTGGTCACCTAGGGTCATCAACTAGAAAGATCCTCTCCCTGTTGCCTTGATCTTATTCTGAAAGCACAGCTGAGGTTGGCTAGAGAAAGTATGGAGCCAAACGCATTGCATTTTTCTCAGTTGGAAGCCTGTGGCCTAAATTAAAGGCAGTTGTGAGTAGTATGATAAAAGTCCATCCATAGAACATTTTTTTGAAGATTTTATTTATTTATTCATGAGAGACACACACACAGAGAGAGAGAGAGAGAGGCAGAGACACAGGCATAGGGAGGAGCAGGCTCCATGCAGAGAGCCCGACGTGAGACTCAATCCCGGGTCTCAAGGATCACACCCTGGACTGAAAGCAGCGCTAAACCGCTGAGCCACTGGGGCTGCCCCATCCATAGAACATTTGTAATAGGTATTCTTTTTATCTTCTTTTTTTTCCAAAGATTTTATTTATTTATTTATTTATTTATTTATTTATTTATTTAGGAGGGAGAAAGAGAGCATGAGCAGTAGGGAGAAGAAGGCTCTCTACTGAGCAGGGAGCCTGACTTGGGGCTCAATCCCAGGACCCCGGGATCATGACCTGAGCTGAAGGCAGACGCTTAACCAACTGAGCCACGCAGGAGCCCATTTTGTTTACCATCTTTGTGTTTACAATCCAGAGTATGAGCCGAAAGGGTCCTTCTTTGAAAGGAAAAGGGAAACTACATAGATGAGTAGGTCAAGAGTAAGAGCTGGAAGGACAGAGGCAGGGACCCTCTTCTGCATACCCTCAGCCTGATGGCCCGTCACTGCTGTGGACACCGTCAGGTGCCCCTTGAGGCCATCTTCATCCCTCTCCCTGATCCCTTCTAGCTCATCAGTGCTTCTTGCGAAATTTGCTGCCAGAACTGACCACCAGATAACAGTAAAAGCACTTTTGGCGGATGTAGTTGGCATGGTGTTTGGCCAGTTAGTTGATAAAAGTTAAAAAGAACCAAAGGAAATCATATCCCTATCTTGCACATATATTTAAATGTAAGATATATAAGTACACATATATTTGCCAATTTTTAGAGTTTGAGGTCTGCTGATTGGAACTCCACTTCATCTTTCTTTTTAAATATATTTTAAAAAGATTTTTATTTATTTATTCATGAGAGACCCGAGAGAGGGGGGGAGGGTTGCAGAGACACAGGCAGAGGGAGAAGCAGGCTCCATGCAGGGAGCCCAACGTGGGACCTCATCCCGGGATTCTGGGATCACGCCCTGGGCTGAAGGCAGGCACCCAACCGCTGAGCCACCCAGGGATCCCCCCACTTCATCTTTCTTGTGTAAACCACACCCAATGTGACTTTGTCAGTGTCCTGGGTCAGTTTCTTAGAAGTCTAGGAAAGGCATCACACTGCAGAATCCTTGTTTTCATAATTTTTTCTTAATATTTTCCAGCCCCCCCACTTCTAATTCAGCCACAGTTGTTATGTTTAAGTAACTGTACTTTGTCAAGTCTTTAAAGCATTCTACTTAGTTTCCCTAGAAATAACTTCTTTCACCCTCACCATCAGTTTAAGTAATTTAACTGAAGACCTGCAATTATGATGTTGAACTTAACTGGCCTACACAGGTCTGGGAACACATGGGAGTCAGCCTGCTGTGCTCTGCTCAGCTGCTGGGACCAGGGTTGGGGGTGGGGTGGCATGAGCAGCCTGGAGAGCAGCCTGCCACCTGTGAGTACTTGGTCCCCCGACAGCTGGACCCGAGCTTCTGCTAGTCAAGCGGGAGGTTGGATGGGCTTTGCGGGCAGCCATGACAGACTGTGCCATGTGAGGTGGCATGTAGTCAGCTCTCCCCATCCGCTCCCTGTGCATTCAGTCTGTTGTTGAACTGACTCCCAGTTCATCTCATCCTATTAATTTCTGCCCATTTTCCCAGCCTGTGGAGACATTTTAGATCATGGTTATATCGTCCTGCATTTTTGGAGGATCATCTCAGCTTTGGCTTCTCTGAAGGTTTCATATGTAGGATGGCTTCTTTCCAATCCAATGTCAAATACAACTAGATGGAGGACATGGCCCTTTGGCACGCTGGGGGCATCTCTCCTCTAGTCTCTAACATGATGCCCAACCCCTTTGCCAAGGTTTCAGATGGTCCTCTTGTTCCACCTACCATGTCAGCATTATCGCTGAAAGAATCACGAGAGGCTCAGTGGGATGCATTTCTGTAACTGACATCTACTCTGGGCCATGCCCCCACCCAACTCGTCCCCTAACCTGCCCCACAACACACCGGTCCCACTTGTTGTCCACAAATTTCTGTATTTTTAAGGCTTCTAGGGATCCATCTTTTGTTTCTAGGGGCTCCCAGCCATCTCTTGAACAATCCACACAGGATTTGCCAGGGAGTAACATCAATTTCTATGGTATCTAGCATCCACCACCTTCTGCTGTGACAAGGGAGCCAATATTTATCCTTATTAAACCATCTGGCATTCTTTTCATTGCCACCGTTTCTCTAGGATAATTACTTTGGTTCTGAGATCATAGCCTTGAGTGCCAAAGGCAGCAGTTCTCTCTTTTTCCTGTGACTCAGATTTTCCCTCAAATGATTACTGCCATGATTGACCAGGACTGAAGGCAAGACTCCTCCCCACCCCACCACCACTCCCCACCCACTGCCAAGCCATAACTCTGCCCTTTTTTTTAACCCAGAGCAGATCACAGCACAGAGGAGGCCTGTGAGGGGAGGTGCTTAGGGCAACCTCAGAGTCTGTTCTAGCAACTCTGGGGGCTTTCACTTTGATCAGATTCCTTTTGTCCCACCTGGGTTTTGAAAGTGGCACATCACTGCACTGTTACGACTGAGCACCTTTTCTTTAAAATGTAATGTACCTACGGTTGACAAATTTTAAGTTCATTGTTTAAAAATTTGAGGTTTGCTTTGAAGAGCAGGTTACTATTCTCTATTAAAAATGTGAAATTGGGCAGCCCCAGTGGATCAGCAGTTTAGCGCCGCCTTCAGCCCAGGGCATGATCCTGGAGACCTGGGATCGAGTCCCACGTCTGGCTCTCTGCATGGAGCCTGCTTCTCCTTCTGCCTATGTCTCTCTCTCTCTCTCTCTCTCTCTCTTTCTACCTCTCATGAATAAATAAATAAAAAATCTTTTTAAAAAATGTGAAATGCCAACTTCTACCCATGACTCAGCAAGCCCCCATGCCTCACATCCACCTCTTCTAGAGAAACACATGCCTTTGTTCACAAGAAGCCACACAGAAGGACATTATCTCAGGATGATTAGAGTACTAGAAAAAAAAGGAAACAGTATACATGTCCATCAGTAGGATTAAGGATGATACATCCTTAAGGATGCAGTCATTCCATTTAAACTGACAGGGAAGGGACTCCAAGAAATGTTAAGTGAAAAAACAGGTTACAGAATGATGCTGTGATGGCTGATTTTATGTGTCACCCTGCCTAGGCTGTGGACCTCAGTTGTTGGGTTAGGCACCAGTTTGATGTTGCAGTGGAGGGAGTTTTGAGACATGATGAACATTCAAATGAGTGGACTTTGAGTAAAGCACATTGCTAATCCTTTATAATGTGGGTGGGCCTTATCCCATCAGTTGAGGGCCTGCCCCACAGACTGCAGACTTGCTAGCCCTCACATTGCAGGAGCCAATTCCTCAAAAAAAAAAAAAAAAAAAAAAAAAAATCAATCCCTCCCTCCCCAACCTGCTCTAATATGTATACAGGTCTACCCCACTATCCAAAACTAGAGCACTCATATGAAGGCTTTCATAAGCCTGATATAAAGCAAAGAAGTGAGTGCCATTCATTTACATAGAAAATGTTTTGAGCATTTCCAGACCCAAAAGATCATCTCTCTTGGGCTTTTCTTATGCCTTAGGACAGAGGTGCTTACAGACACAGGTCAAAGCTAGGGTGGCTCTGTGGCTCTGGGGAGGGAGCTTGGCGGGGCCGCCCTCACTGCTCTGGATGCGCCTTCCCTCTGCACCAGCTCGCTGCCCAACAGCCACCGAACGCTATTTTTGCCTTCTGCCTTTTTTCATAAAAGCATAAATCCTCACTGGATTTTTTTTCTTTTTTGCAATTAGCAAAAACAGGCACTATTATAGGTCTTTTGTAGTGAAATGAAGTGGTAGAAAATGAACTTTTGAAAAGAGGGAAGTACCTGTATCTGTGTATCTCTGCCTCTGTCCTCTGTCTCTCACGCAGCCTGCTGGTTCTGTTTCTCTGGACAACCCTGACTAATACAGATACAGTGTGATGCCATTAATGGGGGGAAAAAGCTTCACAAAACAATATGATCTATTTTCTGAGGGTATATGTAAATATACCCTGGAAGGGCCCCCATCAACCTGATATCAGTGGTTCTCTGTGACTCGGAATGGAAGAGGGGGAGGTAGTTTTATCTATTAACATTTTCATTTTTCCATAGAGAAATATTCATTTTACTTGGGTAATTAATAATTAAATTTTAAAAGATAAGTCGTTAGGTCTCACCACATCCTTTCTTCTCTTCGTCTTTAGCTATATTTGTTTTCTTCTTGTAGATAAGGATGTAAAATGAGAGTTGAATAATTCCACTTTCTATTATCTTCAACGTATTGTACAACTTCTTGCTGTGAAGAGAGTTTTGAAAGGTGCGTGTGTGCATAAATGTGTATGCAGTCACGTATACCTAGTATCGCTCTGGGCCTAACTTTCCTCCTTTATTGGGTCTACCTCACTTTTGTCACCATCCCTGGAGAGTCAAGTACCTCCCTCTGTCCTTGTAAATCCACACTCAATCAATCTCTACAGACTCCTTGATTTACTTAGGTGCTGCAACTTTATCCTCAATTGACACTGCTACCTGGAGTCAGCTTCCCTTCAGGTGTTTCTTGCCATAGGGCCATAGTGAACTTTCCCTGAGTTTCTGACATCCCCTTTCTTCTTGCCCCTGGAAGGGTCTCTATTGCTCCTTGGCTATTAGGAACTTGATGGAGAACAGCTTAGTTTGTATGGTCTGTGTTTGCCCAAGTAAGTCACTCCTCTTCCCAAAATGATGGAGATCGTATTTAAAAAGAGTGATCCCCAAAAAGCCATTATCGGGTCATTGAGTCCTGACTTCTGCTCTTAGACTTGGGCCCTTTGCTGGGTTAGTGGATCCCTGGATGGATGGCTGTTCCTCTTCTTTTTCAGGCAGAATTTTCCCTCTGCCTTTTTCTGGGCAGCAGCAGCTTGACGTGGAATCATGAAATGTCAGGTGGATTGTGGCGGTGGCAGCAAGAGACACATGATGGGCTTTTGGATGAAAACCAGCTCTCCAGCTTCCCCATGAGATGGCTGGTACTTGGTGGAAGGTTATGTAGGAGTGAAAAAAAGGGTGAAGAGCATTAGTGGCTACAAAGCAGAGAACTCCCAGAGAAGTGCAAAACCTCAGAGGTCAGAGAGAGGGAACTGCTCTTTGCTGCCCTGGGACAAGAACTCAAAGGGGTATTTGCTGAGGCCCCTAACCTTAAGGAGCATCCAGGTGAAAAGAAGACTTCCTACAAGTAGCAAGGCACTCAGTGCTGGATGATATCCTGCTGGCCAGAAGTGCCCTGGGAAAGTAGAGACTGACAAGGGCTGCTGGACACAGCAGCTTCCGTTGGGGTGCAGATGAGCCAAGGGGGTTGGAAGAGGGGCTTTCTGCAAGAGCGGAGGCAGACCAGAAGGGAAAGCACATCTGTTCATTTGTTGGTGTTGTTTTGTTTTGTTTTGTTTTGTTTTGTTTTCAAATTAGAACATTAGCAGCTGATGTCAGTGGTTTTCCAGATCCTTGGGTTCCTTTTTATCAATGTGCTTTCACTTCTAGCAACCAGCGCCTGAGTGCCTTTGCTGACACCTGTGCCTGGCTGCTGGCGTCTGCTTTGTGCTCAGGCAAAGGCGAGCCAGAAGTCCCTGGGTGTTTAGATACCCCTGGGGTGGTCTTTGTCTGTGACTGAGGAGGGTGGGTATGTAAAAGGCCAGCTCCCTGGCTCCAGGCTGGACACCCCCCAGAGCTTCCCATGGGGTGAGGCTTAGTTACCGTTCAAGGGATGTTGCATAAACCTGTGTCCCTGCTTGGCTTCAGCCTTTTGGCCGCCTCTCCCCACCCCCACGCTGCCTTATAATAAAGCTACTTGCATGCAAATCCTCCTCTCAGGGTCTGTTTCTGGGGAAACTGGCCTAAGATAGAATATGTCTTTTTTAAAAAATTCCATGTGATAATGTGAATTATGTTGCAAATTGAAATAAAAAATTATTGTGGGTTTTATAATAATTTTAAACAAAACTCTTAACAGTCCAAAAGTGCATATATTAAAAAAGTGAATCTTCCTCCCACCTCTGGCCCTCCATCCCCTAAGAGTCCCCTCTGGGAGCTCCTTCCAGAGATAAACAGAGGTGGAGGGCACACACAGCCACATGAGAAGTAGGTTGAACAGGGCCCTCCAAAAGTACCAGCTTCTAAGCCCTGGAACCTGTGCACGTTACCTTATTTGGAAAGAGGATTTTTGCAGATGTGATTCAAGTTAAGGATCTTGAGATAGGGAGATTATCCTGGGTTATGTGGATAGGTCCTAAAAACAATCACACATATCCTTCTAAGAGGAAGGCAGAGGGAGGTTCTACACCCACAGAGAAGACGTGAAGGCAAAGTAGAGAGAAATTTGGAAACGCTGGCCTCAAAGAATAGAGAGATGCAGCTATAAGCCAAGGAATGCAAGCAGCCACCAGAAGCTGGAAGGAGCCAGAAATGGGTTTTCCCCTAGAGCCTCCAGAGGGTATGTGGCCCTGCAACACCTTGACTTCTGGACTTCTGGCCTCCAGAACTGAAAGAATGGATTTCTATTGTTGTAGTAAGCCACCAAGTTTGTGGTCACTGTTACAGCAGTCCTGGGAAATGGGGACATGTATGGATGGAACTGCAGGGGAGCCTTGGGGTGTGCATTTGATAGCTTGTCTGCTTGGGAAGAGAGTCTGCCGGGAACTCTGTGGGCTAGCAAGAACCTGGGTTTGCAGTGGGTTGAAGTGGGCTGTGGTGGGGATCTCATCAGGGAACCATGAGTCCACAGACAGTTGGCCCTAAAGTGGCATGTTGTTGGGAGAGATGGACTGGAATGGGGGAAAGGCAGACGGATGCTTGGGGAAAAGGTCCCAAGGTCAGAGAATAAGAGTGGCAGTCATGGTCTCAGCGAGGATGCTTGTCAGCAGAACATCCAACTAGAAATAATTTAAACAGTAGGCATTTTTCTTCTCAGCTCACCAAGCAGGAGGTCTGGAGGAAGGTGGGGTGGTTGCAGAGTCAGCAACCGATGGCTTTTCTGTTGGCTTAAGGACATTGCAAAGGACCTAAGTGCTGTCACCTTTCTGTGTTCTGCCTACCAGGTCTCTCTTTGGGACACTAGGCCCAAGGTGGCTGCAGCAACTCCAAGCTTCTCATGTGAACATGTTGACAACTGGGAGAACAGGTTGTTTTTTGCCACATGCTTCCCCCCCCCCCCCCCCAGCAAAACTATTCCCAGAAACTCTCAAGCAGAGTTTGCTTGGGTCCCCTTGGCTGGGGTTGGGTCGCAGACCCACATCATTGTCAAGGAAATGGTTAGCTAGAGCTACAGAGGGTGTCACTTTGAAAGGGAACCGGGGCTAACAAGTGGCTATATTGATTGACAGCCAACAGTGTTTGCTGCTGAGTGGGACTAGAAAGGTGGGGGATGCTCCTGGAAGTATGCTAAAGAAAACTGGACATGGTGACAGCTTGGATAGCAGGAGAGTGAAAAGGAAGAATTTGATGTTTTTCTTCCATAAAGTCAATGATCTGGTTCTCTCAGACACCCATATTTCACTTCCTGTACAAATTTAGTAATACAAGTTAAGTTAGACCTTTTAAAACATTTATTCAACAAATAAATATTGAGTTCCTACTGTGTGTCAGCCACTGTGAAAAATGATGAATGGAGGGAATTGGGGCAGAAAGGATTGATGTCTTTAACTAGAGAGAAGGAATACAGTCATTAAAAATGAATTCCCACCCCCTGGCCTTTGCATGCCCATAAATAATTTCTCTTCATCGTCATGCATCCTGAGGATGGTGAAAGGCACTAAGTCACCAGGACCCCCAGGCAAGAGGGGAGAGGCAAGTGTATGTACGTTCTGGTGAAGACCACAGGGCCAGGTGAATTTAGAGCTTTGCAGCAGAGGAAGGGATAGTGAAGTCCGCACTAAAATTCTGAAATTTTCAGAATTTTTTAACAAATGCATTTTTTAAAAAACAGTATGCTTCAAAGCCTTCATTGTAAGCACAGAATGACAAGGAGGCAACCCTCAATGTGATAAAATAAGCTCGATCTCTAGATTTCCAAGGGTGTTTGGCATTAGAAGGGTGGAAGATAATTCTGTAAGAGTGTTAAACATATGCACAGACAGTTACTATCTTACAATTTCTGTGAGTCAGAATCCAGGTGGGCTCAACTGCTTCCCCTACAGAGAGTCTTCCAAGGCTGAAGCTGGGTATTGGCAGGTCAACATTCCTTACTAGGGGCTCTGGGGAAGAATCGACTCCTAAGCTCATTCGGGTTGTTGGCCAAATTCAATTCCTTGCGTTTGTAGTACTATGGTCTTGGTTTCCTTGCTGGCTGCCAATCAAGGGCAGGCCTTTGCTCCTAGGGACTGCCACATTCCTTCTCATGCTTTCTGTGTGGCCCCCTTAAGAACTTTTTAGACGAAATCAGGTGCTTTCAGGGTGGTATAGCCGTAGAAGAACTTTTTAGATGCTTAGACAGTCTGCAAGCTACAGAGGAGGACAGGGCAGATGGTTCTCCAAGAAGAATGAAGTGTATTAAATCAGTGACTATAGAGGGTTGAAGGGTGTTCTTGTAGTTAAGTGATCAATTCATCACCACTTCTTTGAATGTGTCCTTTTTGAAATTCACTTGGCCAAGAATTTTAATAAAACTAAATAAAAAGGAGCCTATGGATGGAGTGAGACTGGTTGAGAGACTATACTCAGCAATGAAGTGCTTTAATTAGAGGAAGTCTTTGCCCCTGGGCCCTGTGATGCCATCTTGTGCATTGACCTCTTTTGCGGCTTTTTCAATGGCTTGTGTAGAAATCTAGAAAGTAGTGGGCCTGTGGAGAAAGACCCAAAGCTGGTAAGCCACAGAGTATACTAGGTGGCCTTGAGGATCTAAAGATCATGGATGCTCTTGGGCTCTGCAAAAACATTCCAGTTGGGCATGGGAGGAAGACCATAAAGGGCACATTTGACAGTGGGAAGGGGGAGATTCTGGACAACCCACCCATGCCAGTGTCAACAAGAACTGCTTTTTCTGAATCTCTGTTTTCACAGAGTTTCTAATTTAGATTACGGTTGGTATTTGTGGAAAGTACCCCCACTGTTTAAAAAAAAAAAAAAGAAAGAAAGAAAAAATCCAGGAAACCTTGAAAATTACTTATCTAATCCAGCTTTTTTTTTTTTAAAGTAGGTTTCTGTGACTTTTTAATTCCTTTCTAATCTCATTATCTCTTAATTTGTCAATGTTGGATCAAGACCAGTCCAATGAAATGTAATAGAGGTACATTTAAGTATCACAAAAAAATCAGTTACATTTAAGTTCAAAAAAAATCAGTCATACAGAAGGGAGAATACTTGATTTGACAACAATTCTAATGAAAGGAATTTAATACAGGTCAACAGTATACCTACTACTCCCCTCCAGATGTTCCACATGCCCTGGGCTAGGACAAAGTGGGATTTATCAGATTACACCAGGTGTCGCTTTGTCCCCTCATTGTGTTCTCTCCTTTCCTCTGCTGAATCCCTCCTCCATCTCAAGTCTTCACCATGGGGATCCTCACACTTCCTGCCCCAGATGTTTATGGAATCATCTTTGATAACATCAGCTCTCCCTTTCTTTTGGCATTGAGCATGTTCCACCTTACTCTAGAGTTAATTTTTAAAATTGCTGTGCACACTCCATGACCCAACGACAACTAGCCATCCTTAATATTCATGTCCCCTGCTCCCATACTAATTTCTCTTGTGTTGCAAGTTTTCTGCAAACATTGGTTGAATGAACACAGAACAACATCAGGTTACTACTACTTATAAAAGAAAACCGGCCACATTTATGAACATGCCAGTCTGATACTGGCTGCCCTCAAGCCTCATGTTGCACCACAACTGCCATATTTGATGAGAAACACAGGCTATAGGGAGCACAGAAGAGAGAGGGATGGAGGGTACACTTGGAAATGGTTGAAAACAGTTGGGCATATTTATCTTAAAAGAATTAAAAACAGGGATCCCTGGGTGGCACAGCAGTTTGGCACCTGCCTTTGGCCCAGGGCGCGATCCTGGAGACCCGGGATCGAATCCCATGTCGGGCTCCCAGTGCATGGAGCCTGCTTCTCCCTCTGCCTGTGTCTCTGCCTCTTTCTCTCTCTCTCTCTCTCTCTCTCTCTCTCTGTGACTATCATAAATAAATTTAAAAAAAATAAATTCTATAAAAAAAAAAAAGAATTAAAAACAGGCAATCCGGTAGCTGACTCCCTAACTTTGAGAGGCTGACCTATCATAAAGGAGGTAGACTCTGTTTTCCTTGGTTGCAAAGAAATAACTAGGTCCCTTTGGAGAGCCCCTGTGGAACGATTCAGCGATGGAGGTGGCTGGGGCCTGTGGCTGTCAACAACCAAGTACCAGTGTGATTCACATGTTCAGTCAGTTCTAGAGGCAGGAAACACTAGAGCAGTTGATCCTCATAATCACCTAGGGACTTAAAAAGGCGCCACCCCTGGAGACTCCGTGTCTGTAGGTCTGGAGGGGAAAATGCGAGATCCACGTGAAACATTCCACCAGCCCAAGAGCCACACGACTGCAGGACCACCCTGATCCCTTCCAACTTCAACAAGCTGGGATGCATGGTTGGCTCATTGCTTTTAAGTGAGCACCCTCTTTGAGACAGAATTTTTTTATTTTAAGATTTTTTTGTTTATTTGAGAGAGCAGAATGAGCGAGAACAGGAGTAGGGGGAGAAGCAGAGGCAGAGGGAGAGGGAGAAGCAGGCTCCCCGCTGAGCAGGGAACTCGAAGCAGGGCTCAATCTCCAGACCCTGGGATCATGATGAGATAGAATTAACATCCTCTTCAACTGAGGTAGAAGGGATGTCTCTGAGTTTACATCTCTAGGAGTGACTGGCTTTTTTCACTTCGGTATAATGGATGAACCTTGAAAAGCCAGACACAAAAGGCCACGTAATGCATGATTCCATTTACACTAAATGTCCAGATAAGGCAAATCCATAGAAATCCATAGAAACAGTAGATTGGTGCTGCTTCGAGGGAGGGAGAGGGAGAGTGACTGCTAACGGGCACAAGAATTTTGGGGGGGGGGGTGATGAAAAATGTTCCAAATTTAAACTGTGGTAATGGTTGCACCATTCTGTGACTATATTAAAAACCATTGAATTGAAGACTAAATGGGTGAGTATTTAGATATTTCGATTATATCTCAATAAAGATGTTTTTAAAAAGTGGTGCTTGTAATTGAAGACAGTTTAGGAAATGCAAATGAGGAAAAGAAAGCAAAAACCCTACTCTCATTATCACTGAGAAGAGAGCCACATAACAATGTAACATCTTGGTATATTTTCTTGTAGTATATATTCTGTTTACATTTGCATATTTGGGATCTTACTGTTCATACTGTTTCTACTTCATCAATTTAAATGGCTGTAAAGTATTTCAGTATACGAACAATAGTATTTTAATTTGCTCCATTAGCTTCCTATTGGTGGATTTTAGGTGTTTCCATTTTCTTGTGCTTGCAAACCATGAATATTCTTTTTTTTTAGGAAGGAGAGAGAGAGAAATCGGGGTGGGGGGGGTGGAGAGAGAGAGAGAGAATCCTAGGCAGGCTCCACGCCAAGTACAGAGCCTGACGTGGGACTTGATCTCCCAACCCTGAGGTCAGGACCTGAGCCAAAATCAAGAGTCAGACACTTAATTGACTGACAAGCCCTCCAGGTGCCTGAACCATGAATATTCTTTACCTTTTATCATTCATTACACTTCATATCATTTTTTGATTTAAAAGTCCATACTTTTTAAGCCAATTTTTTATTTTTATCCCACTGAAGCAAATTTTACTTTTGATTTTACTGTGAAAGTTCTTACTAGTGAAAGGGCATTGGGCAAGAAGGTAAAGGTCAGGGCTCATCACAAAAGTATTGCCCTACTTAAAGCTTATTTGGGCCATGGTGATTATGGCCCAAGGTAAAGGTCAGGGCTCATCACAAAAGTATTGCCCTACTTAAAGCTTATTTGGGCCATGAATCATCTACAGGTGATTCTGTAGAGTCACCTTCCCATATGAGGACAAAGTAACTTTGAAAGAAGCAGGAAGACTCGTCTCTATTAAATGGTAGTTGGCTGTTTTGTTTTCTAGTCTATATTTGTTTTTGCCGGTAGTAAACCATTCCAGTCTTTAGCTTCAAATAGCCATTTACTTACCTCAGGATTCTTTGGGTCAGCTGAACAGTTCTACTCTGGAGCACCTTAGCTAATCTCTCCTGGGCTCTCTTATGCCTCAGCTGACGGCTGGATGGTCCAGGGTAGCCTTGGTCACATGGCCGGTTATTGCCTGGCCATTGGCTGGGGCAACTTGGTCTTAAATATCTTAATGCCCAGGAGGTTAACTGGGCTTATTCACACAATGTCAGTCCCAGGGTCCTCAAGAGTCCCAGTGTGCTAGCTTATTTCATGCTTTGGTTTGCATCACATTTGCTAATGTCCCATTGGCCGAAGAAAGTCCTGAAACCAATCTCAGATTCAAGAGGTGGGGAAAAAGACGCTATCTCCTGATAGACAATCTGCAACATTCTGTAGCAGCACAGATGCAGGAAGTGGATGAATTGGTGTGGGGCCAGTTTAATAATTTACCAGATAATCTTTGCTAAAATATCTAGTGACCTTAATGGTGACCAGCATATGACTCTGTGTGCTCAATTTTCATACAAGAATATACTTCCAGCTCCCACATACAGAATACCCAGGAGAATGGTATCACATCCCCCGGGCAGATTAAGTCACATTTTTTAATGGTAAACTCCTCTCATCAATGTTAAATGTGATTTATAGCAATTTTGGTTAAGACTTTGAGAGTAGAAGATGGCAGCAGGAGAACCTACCCTAAAAATGGGATGGCAAGTGCATTCATTCATTTACTCAACAACTATTGAACACTCATTTGTGCCAGACCCTTGCCTAGATGCTTGGGATTTGTCAGCAATGAGATAAATAAAATCCTTGCCTTTGTGGAGATCCATTCCTGTGAAGGAGGGGGCAATAAGTAGGTAAACAAATCCATGCCAAGTAGTGATCAATAAGATGAAGTGATAGGGCAGGGGACAGTGGGTGATATGGGGATTTCTCAGAGGACACCAAGTAGAGTTGGCCAGTCTCTCTGAGATCGTTTTCATTGTTTTGACTTTGGTTTGCTCTTCATCAGCTTGTCCTTTGGTGAGTGCAGATGCTGATACAGTCTCTGGAGAATTTACCTCTAGGCTATAGTGGAGCAGGGAGCCAGAGAGAATGGAAGGACTCATGGGATGGGGGTACTGGACAGTCAGAGATCTGACATGTCCTGAAGGCTGGATATTCTTCTTGGACACTCTATTAGAAGTCCACTTACCAGGAGTAGGGTCCTTAGAGGGCGTGCTCTGGGATTAGTGTAACATAATTTAGCCTGAGGGAGCAGGGAACATGGGGAGAGATGGCTGAGTTAGAATCATGGTAACCATAGCAACAAGACGCTGACAATTGGGTCACCGTGGAGAGAAAATTGACTGAAGAGAATATTGACCGAATGCCAAAGTGGGACTGTGGCACCTTGAATTCACCAGGTGGGGAAAGTCAGGAGACAAAATCTGTTGTGTTGAGCGTTCCACAGCATCAAGGTCTTAGCCACTTTCTTTTCAGAGTGAACCCAAGGCCAAGACACCCAGCCTTGTGTAGCTCTATCTGTTGCTAGTTTCCTTCCATTTCCTCTGCTGTTAAGATTTTGAGCCAACCTTTGTTCTGGGCCATCTTTTGGGTTAGCATTTTATGATTATTGGTAAGGTGTCAGGACTCAACCATAGAGGAAGGTGGTAATTTTGATGTAGTCTTAAAAGTTCTAGAGTTTTGGGGGCACCTGGGTGGCTCAGATGGTTGAGCATCTGACTTGATTTTTTTCTCAGTTCGTGATCTCAGGGTCGTGAGATCAAGCCCTGCGTCGGCTCTACACTGGGTGTGGAGGCTGTTTAAGATTCTCTCTCCCTCTACCCCTCCTAGCCCCCCAAAAAATAGAAAATAATTTTTTAAAAAGTTCGAGTTTTTTGCTGACATACTTTCAGGCCCCCAACTCCAAAGTAAATCCCTTTAATTATATACTGTGGGAAAGCTCTTTTAAATCCTCTCTTTTCCAGATAGTAGATAATGTGAAGACATAAAAAAGGTTAGAAAATGATCCTTCATCCACCTCAGAATGTCTGAAAAAAGAGTAATAAAGTGGCAAATCCCATTTACTCCCAGAGAGCCTAATTTCCTCACTCATCAACGCAAGTGGGAGGGACTTGGCAAGTCTCTGGATAGAGAAAGCGTTTCTTGTTTAATTGTTATCAAACAAAGCTGCTTCCAAGTCTGCTGGAGAGGACATGCTCACCCCTGATGCATTCAGTATGTGTGTGAAATGTCAGCTTCTGGAGGATGTAAGTCCCGTGCTGCGACAGTATGAGGTCCCGCTGAGCAGCCAACAGGATGTAGCAGTTCTGAGATGCTTAACTGTTTGCACTCAGAACCGTGGCAGCGACTGTCCCCACTAACAGCTAGGTTTGCTCAGCTGTCACCTCCTTAACCTCAAAACATCCAACCTCATCATCTCCAGCATAATCCCGAGTCCTATATTGTAACGTGCCTCTTGTGGTTCTCATTCTGCGCAGGCTGGCGCATGTCAGCAGACAGCTCCGGTAGTATGTATGGCTTGCCATCATCACCTGCCACCCCACAACCCCTTCCCACCTTCCACGTATGTGACTTCAGAGAAAACCACACATACCAGGACCAAATCACCCCGCTTGTCCTCGCATCCAGGAGAGTGTTATCTTGAACATGCAGGTTTAGTTTTCCTGCCAGCTTGTCGTGGGTGGTACTTCAGGAGAAGCCAGAGCAGCTTCTCGAGCTGGGATGCTCTTCCCCAGTGGGGGGTTTTTATCACTCTTTCCCAGGATATGCTGGTGGTAGTGCTGGGCCTCAAGGTAGCTTATCACCAATTAGCCTTCAGGGCTGCAGGTGTAATGCAAGGTCACAGAGTGTCTGGCATGGAGAAAGTGAGGTTGGGTGTGCCAGCTTTGAGTGTGGTGAAAAATTAAAAACACTGAATTCCGTTCAGTAGCAGCTATTTTGTTTTATTTCTCTCAAGTTAGACCAGGTGACTTTTACAATGGTGTTCCTTCTAGACATTTGCTCGGGCATCCAGCTCTTCCTAGAATAATAAGAATAGGATAGTTAGCTTCTACTATGGAATAAAATAGCCATCTTTTAGTGAATTTCAAGAACAACCCTTTATTGTTGCTAGTGAGTCTGCAGATCAGCCAGGTGACTGCTGATCTGGCCTCGGTTTGACTAATCCCACCTGGGCTCACACAGATGCCTCGGCAGCAGCTAATAGGTCCAAGATGGTCTCTCAAATGTCTGCCATCCTCCACCAGGCTCGCCTGGGCATGTCCTCAGCACATAGGCAGGGCTGCGTGAGAGCAAGGGGAAGCAACAAGGCCCATCAGGGCACAGGTTCAGAACTCCTGTAAGATCACATCTACCATATTGCCTTGATCAGAAAAAAATCAGAAGACCAGCCTGGTTTCAAGGGGTGGAGAGACAGACTCTCCCTCTTTCTGCAGAGGTATGTTGTAAAGAGGCCTGGATACAGGGAGACAATAATTAAGGCCATTTTTTGCAAACAATGCATCTCAAATAATAATGACAGTTGTTATTATTATTTTGTTGGGCTCTCAAAGGGCACTAAGGTTGGTTACCTTTCTTGAGTGGTGGAGAAAATCAGGCAAAGACGTGAATTTAAGCAAGGGGGGTGGGGAAAGAGTCTTGGGATGGAAGACTGTACTGCCTGCATATCATCTGCCCCCTTTTCTACATCTGAGAACTAAGCTTTTTTTTTTTTTTTTAACATATTCTCTTTGAACGTTATGAAAGCCAAAGTTGTCTAAAATGAGACCGACTGCTTTCTTAGACTCTATTATGTTGGCCTAATTACATATCAGGAAAATGTTTTTCTGGGGCATTGTGTGTAAAACAAAGAGGAAAACAACATCTCCAGCCGGCCCCAGCGTCCTTGCCCCTCCCTCCTGCTGGCAGAGGCAGCGGTCCTGCAGGAGGCCCAGGGGGAGGATGAGGGCTGGGAAGGCAGGGCTGCTGCAGCCCCAGCTGGAGGGATTTGCCCTTTCCCCAGAGAGCAGAGGGGCAAGTCATTCCTTTCCCTGTCCTTCCCTCCTGCACAGCTCATGGTGGCTTCCATCTGGTGGGGGAACCGTGTTCATCTCTCCACACCCCCCCAACAGACCGGGATCTCCTGCCGCAGCAGAAGAGCCTCAACTATCTTGCTTCCCAGGTGCCCAGCAAAGAACCAGTTTGACTAACTGTGGAGATTCATAAATGGAGAGTGGTAGGAGTGTAGCTCTGCCCTCTGGGATGCTGAAGGACTCACTGAGTTTTCAGCAAAGACTGGCCCAGTGTTAAGCATCCACTTATCATTGAATAAATAGAGATGAAATGTTCCTTGGCATTTCCCTCCTGCCCGGCCTTCGGATCTCTACTTTCCATCACATGAGGGTATGACTGTTCCCCACATGCCCTTGGTGGCCACGGCCCCTGCTGCACCCAGGCTCAGCCAAGGCAAACCTTCATTTCCTGACAGCATGCTAACACCCTGTCTCGTCTTCAGTACCAGCCACATGCTAGACCTCTTGCCGTCTGCCACTTCCCTTCTAAAATGTCTTGCTCGTGGTCTCCCAAGACCTCACTGTCAACTGCAGAAAGTCTTTCGGTTGTTGTGTTGCTTGCCCTCTTGTGACATTTGATGGTGTGAATCTTTCTTCTTAAACCCATTTCCCACCCTGACTGCTCAAGAGCTGATTTATCCCCATCCAGCCTCTGTTTTATTTTCCACTCACCTCCTCACCAGGAGATCCTGTCCTCACCAACCTCAAGCCTCCTGAGTTTGCAGCTCCCAAGTATTGAGTATTGGCTGTCCCCTCCAGTTCTTTATTTTCATCCTGCCTTCCCCTGCATTTAACTGTGTATTCATTTCCTATGGCTGCTGGAGTGGCTTAAAACAACAGATTTATTCTCTTACCATTCTGGAAGTCAGAAGTCCAAAATGGGTTTTAAGAGATTGAAATCAAGGTGTTGGCAGAGCTGCATTCTTTCTGGAGACTGTAGGAGGGAATCTGTTCCTTGACTTCAATTTATAGAGGCTGTCCTGCTCAGGGCCAGTCACTCTGACCTCTGCTTCCATCCTCACACCTCTCTCCCTAACTGGCCAACCCCCCCATCCTCCCTCCATCCCCAACACCTGCTTCTCTCTTCAGAGGACCCTTTTGATTACATTGAACCCACCTGGATAATCTCCCCTTCTGGAGATCCTTAACTTTATCACATCTGCCCAATCTCTCTTACCGTGGAAGGTGATGTAGCCCCAGGCTCCAGGGATTAGGACATAGAAGTATTTGGGGGAGTGGGTGGGTATATTCTTTCTACCACAGGCCCCATCTCATCTAGCTGCCTCCTGGACCTTCCACTGTTCCTTGAACTCAGCATGTCTAAAATGGAATTCACTCCTTCTCATTGTCTTTTTTATCTTGGACACCTTGGTTCAACATATGATCAGCCAATAATCAGGCCCCCAAGTCATGTGCATAAAACGTAATTTAATTTAGCAAGCCTGATAGTGATAGACACCGGGGTAATCTTTAGTGTTTTGCTATTGCAAACAGTTCTCCAGTGAATAACTTTGTACATTTGACATATATATATATAGGATCAGTTCCCAGAAGTGAGATTGTTGTGTCAAAGGGTAAATGTATTTGCAATTTTGAAAGATACTGTCAAGTTGTTCTGTATGAGATTGAATCAATTTGCCTTCCTGCCAGCGGTGTATGAGAATGCTTACTTCCCCGTGGTCTTGTCAACAAAGTAGTTGTCAAACTTCTGGGTTTTTACCAGTATGATAGGTGAAAATATGTATCTCAGTAGTTATAGTTCGCTTTTCTCTTATTGTGGGATGTGGTGTTTTTTAGTGTGCTTAATGGCCATTTGAATTTCCTTTTTTTTTGTGATTCTACTCTCTTCCTGTTTGTGTCCATTTTAAAACTTGGATTACTGGTTTTTTTTAAATCAAATTTTAGGAGCTCTTCCTTTTTTTTTCTGTAATATGAGCTACAAATGTTTTCCCATCTTTTCTTTTGTCTCTTCACTTTACATAGCTTGTCCCTTGTCTTGCAGAAGGGTTTTTATGTCACCAAATTTATTATTTTTACTTCATAGCTTCCAGACTCTGAGAAAAGGCTTCCAGTAGATCCTTTAAAATTAAAATAATAAAACTGTTTTCAGTGTGGGGAGTTGGACACAGGCATCTATGTCTTCTGAAAAATCCCAGTGAAAGGATACAAAAGGAATGATCAATGATAGATACATCGGTAAGTAGGTAGATAGATGAAAAGATGATAGAGTCAATTCTCATTATTCATGGATTCTATATTTGCAAATCCTACTTGCTTAAATTTGTTTGTAATCCTCAAATAAATAATCTTGGTGCTTTCACTGTCACTTGTAGGCATATGCAGAACGGCAAAGAATTTGAGTTGCCAATATTCACGTGCCCCAGCGAAGGCATACTGTTGTTTCAGCCCTTATAAATAAGTCTCCTTTTTTGCAGTCTACTTAGTGCCACATTTTTCACACTTTTGTGCCTTTTATTGGTGATTTTGCTGTTTAAAATAGCCCTAAACCTAATGCTGAAGTACTCTCTGGTGTTCCTAGGCACAAGAAGGCTGTAATGTGCCTTACAGAGCAAAGACACATGTTGCATAAGTTTTGTTCAGCCTTGGGTTCTAGTACTGTTAGCTGTGAGTTCAAAGTTAATGAATCAACAAGATATATTCAAAAAGGTGCCTTTCAACAGAAACACACATAAAACAAGGTTCTGTATTGATCAGGTGATGAAGATATTGTCATCAGAAGAAGCTCAAAGAAACCTAACCCTGTGTTTCCTCTAGAGCACTGTATTCAGTAATTCTTGTGGCAGCGTTATAGAACATAACTCCCATGAATAATGAAAACTGCAGATTATAGATAGACAGATAGATAGATAGATGAGATATTCACAAGAACAAAAAGGCTGGAAGAAGGGAAAGTAGAAGAGGATTGATTTCAACACATTTTTAGAAAAGGAAAATAGAGGGATGCTAATTGGCTTAGCAAAGTGCAGGAAGCTGCCACCTAAATGTACAAGGAGCCATTTTTTCTTGCAGAACCTGAGAAAAGCTCTGGTTTTCAAAGTATAAATGACCATGGGATGGTGAGAAGTGAACAGCAGAGCTGACAACAGAGGCATTGGTTTAAAATCCTTACATATTGTGATAAGATTACTAGCTCCCGTCTTTGTAGCTTTTGGGTCTCCAAAATAGAGCTGCAGAAAATTTTAAAATGTAATAAAAAGGCTGAAAGATAAAGGAAATCTTTCAAAAGGAAAAATAAAAAGACCAAGTAAGACAATAGGGAGGGGTAATGACATGAAAATATCAGTCCTCCATTTTGACTTACAGAAGATCCAGAAAGAAGGGAGAAAATGGAGAAACCGAAAACTGTCAAAGGAAAACCAAAGAACACTTTTCAGAACTGAAGGACAAGAACCATCAGAATGTGAGGCCATCAAGTGTGTGTAGCCCTATGAGCAAAAACGACCCACACCAAGGCATATTGTGAAATTCTGAAACTTCACGGGAAAGATATCCTAAAAGCTTATGACACGTAACAGGTTACAAAGTATTAGCAATCAAAGTAGATATCCCAATAGCAGAGCTGATTTCTAGAAGCTAGAGAAGCAGTACTTGAAAAATCTTAATGGAAAAGTAGATTTCAGCCCAGACTTCTCTACTCGAACTGTTAGTTAAAGGTGAGGATAGTTATACTTTTATGAATGCACAGATTCAAATGACTTCCAGGGCATTTGCTTCCTAGGGAGCCACTGGAGGATGCAGTCCAGCAAAATGTGGAGGAACCCAAGAAAGAGAAAACACCAGCCTTAGATAGCAATGGCAGATGAACCCAGTCATGGAAAGCATCCAGACCAGGATTGGAGCAAGGGTGTAGAAAGCTCCAGATGTCCCTAATGGAGAAAAAAACAAACACAGAATTAATGTATTTAGGCACATGGGATATTTATCGATGGGCATAAAGTATAGCTGTTGGAGCATGGAATAAATATTAGTCATGGGTTCACATACAACCAGACATGTGAAGGAAAAAAAAATTGAGGACATAATTAACTCCAGGAAAAATAAAGTATCCTGTGAAAAAGAAGGCAGAGTCACAGTGCATTGCTTGCCCTGGCAATGAGCAACATGTGCAAAGTTGTGATAACACAAACACTAACTTTTGATTTGATTAGAATTACACTGTGACCATTTGGGGCACTAAGAAAGAAATGTGTATGGGAATGCTAAGCCTTTACTTCTCATGGTAGGAAATAAAAGGATATCTAAAGTTGAAAGGAAAGAAACAGTGGTATATACATACCCTGCCAATAAGTGTTGGGCATTAGTGTTTTGGCAGCAATTTTACAAAAGACACACATGTGTCTTTGCAGGGCTCTACCTTCACACACCCTCTCCGTGAAAGGCGAAGGCCCAGCCTGGTGGCAGTCAGGAATAGAGGCAAACATTCCCCAGTCACTGTTTCCAGGTATGGAGACCATCCCAGTGCTGGTCCCACACACTTTTCAGATATGGGAAGTAAAATTCCTCTCTTCATCTACACAGTCATGTGGAAGGATCCAAGTCTTTTCTTTGAAACTGCGTTTCTCCCAGATTGCTTCCACAGATTGAGAGAGGAGAAAAGAGAAGAGCAAACTGACATTCAGGATACCAGCTTTCTCACTGGACCAGTATGCTACCTCCTCATTACTTCCCTGCATGGAGGATCTTTAAAAATGCTCAAAAGACAAAAGCATTTCTTAGTAAACTCTACATTCTGTTGTCATGATTTTTGGAGGGTAAGGGAAGGTTGCATTGGATGTCTGTTTCCTTAGTTGATTTGCAACCACTGGAGAAATTATAGAGAACAAAGGGGGGAAAAAAGCCATAAATACAAATGAATTCCTTTTACACAAGTTGCAAAACCACAGGACATGCTCCATTTTTTTAGCACTCCAGGTGTGATCGGAGATTACGGATCCACACAGGAGAGTGGAGAGTTAATTAAAATTTGTGCTCCTACTTCCAGAAAGAAATGTCTTTCCGTTTGATAAGCGGGCTGTCTTTGGAGTGCTGTTTGTGCTTTTCTGTCCTCACTGGAGTGTCACAGAAAAGCAGATCAAAGGGAGCCTCCACCCGGATAGGTTTTCTCCCACCTTTCTGAGCTAATGGACTTGAAAGCCTCCTCCACTGACTGCATGGGGCTCATGTCATATTCTAGAAATGCCATCTTCATGCAGTATTGGTAGTATGCAAACCGGCTTTGATAGATGCTTACAGAAAAACCACGTTTACCATTAATTAAATCAAGACCACCCCAAACAGTGGGAGCGGGAGAGTGTGGCAGAGTGCGGCGCCTCGCCCCCTGCCATTTGTACTTTACGCTGCGGCTCAGGCTCACCACGTGACGGCCGGATAGTGACACTCGAGGCTGAACCCTCAGCTCTCTCCGGCAGGGTTACGTTTTGTTGTGTTTTCTCTTTTCCTTTTAGACTCTCTGCTTCTGCACCCTCTGGCTGACATCCCCTACCCTGAGGGGAAAAACTGTTTGGGAGAAATCCTGCTGTCTTTCTCTTTAAGGTAGTGACAAAGTGAAATAAAATAGAGCAAAACAGAGGCAGCCCAGGCACGGCCCGTCCGCGGCAGGCCCGGCTGCGGCGGGGCGGTCCATTGTCTGGCGGCTCGCGGTGCCCGCCGCGAAAACGCCAGCCGGCCACGGTCACTAATAAAAGGACTCCATTCTGCCTCTCAGGGCTTTGTGAGGCGCCAAAGCTTGTCCCAGTTGCCATGGCTACTGTCTGATTGTGGCGGGTTTGTCACAGCGCTTGATAAAGTGGGAAGGTTATTCTTGATAGGCCCAAGTAATCATAACCTCGCAAAGCTTGAGAGTGTGGATTTAACACTCTTCCCTCCCTCCTTGAAACGGGGACTGCAGGAGATGGGGGCAGGGTTGTCAGGACAAAGCAGCCACAGCAGGTGGCGGGGGCCTGGCCCAGTGAAGAAGGCTGCAGCCAGCTGGTGTGGAAGGGGGTTCCCCCTTGTGGCCAGGGGGCTGGGCAGAAAGGGGTGTCGTGGGGTCACCTGCCATCTCCGGGCCTGAGTGGGGACTTCAGGGAAAGGGTCAGCATGGGGGCCCCTCCTGGCCCTCCGGTCAAGTGATGAGACGTGGGCCTCTCTCTCCTTTCCTCCCTTCCCTTCCCTTCCCGCTCCTTGCCTTCTTATTAAGGCCCCTTCCTTTCTCCTGCTCCTTAGCCTGCCTGTCCTTCCCCTGCCCTCTCCCCTTCCTCACCCCACTTCCCTTTCAGAGCCCTCTTCTCAAGTGGAGAAGGATGACGGAAGGTTAGCTCTGAGGTAACAACTGATTATATTTGGCCTCTGAATTGCAGACTCTTCGGTGTCATCAGAGGAGACCTGATTGATGCGTGTCTGGGTGGTGCTGTCAGTGAAGTATCAGACTCTTGGTTTCGGGCCTGGTTGTGATCTCAGGGTCAGAAGATCAGGCCCCACCTTAGGCTCTGGGCTCCACAGGGAGTCTGCTTGAGACTCTCTTTCCTCTCCCCCTGCCCCTCCTCCCCGCCCCTCACTTACTCACTCACTCTCTAAAATAAATAAATGAATCTTAAAAAGAGAGAGAGAGAGACCTAATTGACTATTCAGGCAGTGCTTCTTCAACTTGCTGAATCAGGACTAGTGAGAAGGTTCTTTCAAACAGATTCCAGGGCACATCACCCCCAGGTTTCTGATCTGGTAGGTCTCGGCAGGGTCCCATGACTCTGTGTTTCTAACAAGTTCCCAGGTGATGCCAATGCTGCCGGCTGGGGGACCACACTTGGAGAACCGTCGTCATAAGCCAAGATATATTTTTTACAGTTGAGGAAACAGGCTCCCAAAGGATCAGTTAGTTGCCAGGAGTTCAGGTGACTTGGTAGCCACACCGGGATGGGCACCCAGCAATGGGGGTTTTAGAAGCCATTTTAAAGAGGCAAGGCTCGTCTCTCTGCCAGCCCCCTTACTCAAGAGCAGCCAGATGAGCTGGTTCTATTTCCAGAAGGCCTCCAGCAGGACAGCCACTCACTACCTATGGTCCCCTGTGAGCAGTGCCAGTCCCAAGTGAAGCTCACCTTCCGCGGTGCTCAAGGCCCGGTGTGGTCTTCTATTGTATGTGCTGGACCTCTTCCCCTGGAATGCCTCTTCCCCAGCTCCACCTGTCAAGTATCTGCCCAGCCCTTGGGCCTCAGGAAGCCTACCTTGACACACAGCTGGCATCCTACCTCTTCTGCTGACCTTCGAAGCTTCGTGGCCCTGCCAGTAGGCCATTTCATATTTCCATTACTCGAATGTTTGTGCTGTTGCCTCTGCCGGACTGTGAATTCTAGCAGCAGGACCTTCGTTCATCATTTGTACCCCACAAAATAGAAATACTGGCTGACTAGCCCTGGTTGGAAGGAATCTGGACCCTGGTCTGAGATGTTCTGTGGTTCTGAAGCCAACCTCCGAGATGGGGAATCCATGGTAGACACCGGGCAGGGTGGAGGCCTCACTTCCAATGTCAGCAGGGAGCCCAGGGAAAGAAACCAGGCCTGGTGCAAAGTGAGAGCATGACATGGAACCCAGGGCAGTGGCCTCTCATTACGGTGCCCTCCCATGGCAGCAGGACTGAGTTTTTAAATTGAAAGGCAAGTCAGTGCTCCCCACCACCACACACACACTGATTTGAAGTACGGAGAGTGCTCATTACCCCGTTTACGTCAGGATGTGTAACACAGGTGAAGCTCCCTGTGTGTGTGACTGTGTGTGCATGGGTGACTGTGTGTCTGTGTCGCTGCTATGGCTGGATGCAAACGACTTGATCGTTTATGTGATATAATCTAACTCCCCACAGCACGCTCCAAAATCCTTAGCATATGTTGTCATCAGCCCTGAATACAGCTCTGAAGCAAGGTGATTGTGCTTCTCCAGGAGACTTACAAGAGGCTATTTGTCCAGACAAGAATAAAACCAAATTAACACATTAATCCTTTGGCTCTAATTCCTTGTCGCTGCATAGACTGAGTCAGGACCCAGAAAGAAATCTTGTGTTGGCAGTTTGGCTCCAGAGTCTGTAAGCATCCTTGGAGCGGGACCTCCAGGCTGCAGGGTGCCCCGCTTCTTTCCTACTCTCGAGTTGGCCAATTGACCAGTGCCCCCTCAGTCACTCGGCCCCGCAGCCCTCACAGTGGCCTTTCTCCCCCAGGGTGTCGAGGTGCAGACGGACTACGTGCCCCTGCTGAACTCCCTGGCGGCCTATGGCTGGCAGCTCACCTGTGTGCTACCAACTCCTGTCATCAAGACTACCAGGTAACAGTCATCGTCAGTATTATTCAACACCTACTCTGTGCTGCACACTTCATGCGCATCATTTATCTAATCCTGTGATGAGCCCTGTGAGGCTAGAGTGGTTACACAGACTCCAGCTGGGAAGTGACTGAGCTGGGATTTCAGATTGGTTTTCTTTTTTCCAGATTTTTTTAAATTTAAATTCAATTTGCCAACATATAGTATAACACCCAGTGCTCATCCCGTCAAGTGCCCCCATCAGTGCCTGTCACCTAGTTACCCCAGCCCCCTGCTCGCCTCCCCTTCCACAATCCTTTGTTTGTTTCCCAGGGTTAGGAGTGTCTCACGGTTTGTCGCCCTCTCTAATTTTTCCCACTCAGTTCCCCTCCTTTCCCTTATAGTCCCTTTCACTATTTCTTATATTCCACATATGAGTGAAACCATATGATGATTGTCCTTCTCCGATTGACTTCTTTCACTCAGCATCATATCCTCCAGTTCCATCCACAAACGAATCCAATGGTGGGTTTTCATCTTTTCTGAAGGCTGAGTAATATTCCATTGTATTACATAGACCACATCTTCTTTATTCAGTCATCTGTAGATGGACACCGAGGCTCCTTCCACAGTTTGGCTATTGTGGACATCGCTGCTATAAACATTGGGGTGCAGGTGTCCCATCATTTCACTACATCAGTATCTTTGGGGTAAATCCCCAGTAGTGCAATTGCTGGGTCATAGGGTAGCTCTATTTTTAACTCTTTGAGGAACTTCCACACAGTTCTCCAGAGTGGCTGCACCAGTTCACATTCCCACCAACAGTGCAAGAGGGTTCCCCTTTCTCCACATCCTCTCCAAAATTTGTTGTTTCCTGTCTTGTTAATTTTCCTCATTCTCACTGGTGTGAGGTGGTATCTCATTGTGGTTTTGATTTGTATTTCCCTGATGGCAAGTGATGAGGAGCATTCATTCTTAACCATCACCTCTGCACTCCTTTTCCCACATGGGGAGTCTTGGCCCATGAATCATGACTGCCAGGCATGTCCAAGATGAGCCTGCTGGGTTGAGGGGACCCAGGGCTCTCAGGTACAAAAGAAATTGAGTCCCTACTCTGTGTCCTATGCTGGCCTGAGGAGGTACCTTGCATGTAAAGCTTCATTTAGTCCTCAAAAAAATCATGTAGGGTAAAATCTTTTTATGAAACCTATTTTACAGCTGAGGAAGGTATGGCCAGGGAGGTTGAAGGACTTACCCAAGATCATGATCCTGGTCAGTAGTCCCACAAAGAGGATATGAAGACCTGTGGTCTTGGCTCTTGTTTGTGGCACTCCCTACAGTTTCACATTTAGGAGAATTTGTCCACCTTAGGTTGGCCCACCCTCCATTGAGCTCATGGGCATTTCCCAGGCACATCAACCCTGAAAGGCCTTCCATCTGTATTTCAGGTTTATCTCAACTAATCCTCCCAACTATCCTGTGGGGTTATAAGCATAGATATGATTCCCATTTTACAAGTGAGGAAACTGAGGCTCAGAGAGGCTCTATCATGTACCTGAGGCCACACAAGCCAGTAAGTGGCAGAACTGAGACTAGACCCTCAGTCTCCAGAGTCAGGTGCTCCTCTACACCAGGCAGCCTTGTCACCGACCTGGCCTTCAATATTCCACCTTCCCTGAGTCCTACTGCATGCTCACCATTGCAGGGTGATGGCCAGCATGAGGCAAGGCTGGTGATTTTGGGGGGACAGCTGGGCAGTGCAGCTGCGGAGCAGTCGCGGACTGAGGGTGGAGAATGATGGTGACGATCTCTGCCTTCCTGGGTCCCTCCATGAGGCTGTGTGGGCTTTCCACATGTCTTCCTCCTGACACTGGGCCACAGCGGGTCTGCACACAACCAGGCATTGGTCTGCAGCCACCTTTGGGCCTCAGGCCATGGGGAGCGTCCAGGCTGCATCACAGCCAAGATTTCTGTGGGTATGGGATGGTGCGGAGGGGTGGAAAGAATGCTGAATTTGTGCATTGTCCATGACCAGTCCAGACCCTTCCACTTGCTAACTGTCCATTCTGGTCAAGTTCTGTAGCTTCTCTAAATCTGTTTCCTTGTTCATAAGTTGGAAGAATTCCTGTCCCCCTACCTACTCCAAAGGACAAGAGTCGTGATGAGAATGGATTTGAATGTGAAGCCCCAGCTCATTTTGAGCTCTCTACACCCAGAGGGTACAGACAGGTGTCTCTGTCTCCCTCTCAGATCCAATAACTGCTCTATAATCCCCCCTAATCCTCCGCTTGCCTGTGCCATACACGCCTCCTCATGGTGGAGTGGAGAGAGCCTGGAACCAGGCAGGTTTGAGCTTGAAACCTCACCGTGTGATCTCAAGCCCGATCCTTAACTGAGCTTTTGTCTCCTGTCTTTACAGACGGGCGGCAGTCCCACTCCTTGGAGCTCTGTGGTGAGGCTTAAATGAGCCATGATGTGTGAAATCACCCAGCCCAGCCCCAGCACAAAATATGTTCATTTTCTCCCTCCTTTCCCTCTGATACTCCATGCAGTGGCGCTTGCCTCAGCAGAGAAGACCGTGATCTCCTTCACAAATATTTCTGCCACCTTTAAAGGCGGCTCTGTGGGGGCCGAGAGGAAAGCGCACCCATAAAAATGTGTAGTGCTGCCGAGCACCCCTCACCTGTGCCTACAGGAGCCAGGCCGCCTCAGGGCCCAGGAGGGGCAGAGCTCACCACCCGTCCTGGGCCACTCTGACCTCTCCTCGGCTCATATCCAAAGACAGATTTGGAAGAGGCCTTCCACCTCTTGAGAGTCACTAAAGAAGCCAGTTTGTCATCATTTGGCCAAGATGCCGGCTGTTATTTCACACTGAGGGAAGGGGAGCTTCCAGCTACGAAGCTGACTTGGCAGAGAGGCCCACGACGCTTTTGTTGGGCGCCTGGCAGAGACCCCTGGAATCCAGTGGAGGGGGATGGCTTGGTGTGTGTGTGTGTGGGGGGGGCAGCTTCTCGATTTCCGACCCTCACTGTGGGCGGCAGCTTTCCTTTCTGCGGGCGCTCGGCCCTAATGACCTTCGGGACGGGCGCATCGGTGAGGTTGGGGCCCCCCCAGGTGTAACACAGTCTCAGCTCTGTGTGTGTTACAGGGAGGGGAATGTGTCCACCAAGCAGATCGTCTTTCTTCAGAGACCGTGTCTACCTCAGAAAATGAAGAAGAAGGAATCAAAGGTGAGTGACCTTGATTTTCCTGGGCAGGACTCCGCCTGCAGCTGGACCTTCTGTGGCGCAGAGTGGGCAGCCGGCTCTGACTTCCTGAGCCCTCGGCAAGCAGAATCACACCCGAGGCTGCCGAAACCAGCCAGATGGGGGCACCGGGGGGCGCCGGGGGATCTCCCCGTCCGCCAGTCTCCCGCAGTCAGGCCAGACTGTGGAGTAGAGCAGTTCTGGGGGACGCTCACATAGGCCAGATACTCCCACTAACCTGAAAATAGGGGCGTGAGGTCAGCCGCCGTCTGACCAGGGGGTGCGCTGGCTTGGGTTTGTGCCCAGCTTCTCTGTATCTTAATCTCATGACAAGCTCCAGCTGCAGCCCATTGGATCCCTCGGGACATCAGAAGTTTGGCGATGTTGGCAGGGAGACGCTGCCAGGGCTCCTCGTTGGCATGCCCCGACCCGAGGGCCTCTCGGTGGCAGCGGCTGGTATGGACCGAGGCCAGCCCGCAGTCCGTGGCGGTGAGTCCTCAGGCCAGGCTGCCGGGGGCTGCCGGGGGCCTTCCTCCCCACTCTGGAAGGCACGTGACCAGGCCTGGAGAACACAGTCGTGCTGGGAGACAGTGGCTGGGAATTTCTCAGAAATTGTCCCGCGTTTCCAGAAGTCAAACCCAAGTCCTTCTCTTATGTCGGACGAATCTGATGCTTTGCACTGCCACGCTCTGCAGCCGGTGAGCGGTTCACCATTGGCTTGGGAAGGGGTGAGGGAGTCAGGGGAACTTGCCAAAGCCCAAGTCAGGTGCCACCTGAAGCCAGCTCGAGCCCCCTTTGATGGCCACGGCAGCGCTCGCTGGCAGAGCCTGATGGACCTGCTCCACATCTCACGCTTGGCACCATCCCATGCGCCCCTCCTGGCTCCTCGTGTTCTTTGGACACAGAGCCTGGACAGGAGCAACCAAGCAAGTGAACAGATTGTAGCAGCCCCTCACCAGCCGGCAAACCCAGGGGCTGGGGGGAGGCTCCTGGGAGGAGCGCCAAGGAGATGGCGACCTGAAGCCAGATGGTGTAGGATGCAGAGGAAAGTCTCTGTCTCAGCTCCAAGATGCTAATGTGACAGGTGACAGCAGCAGAGGGCCAGAAGGCCACGACTGAAGCCACCATTAACCACCAGGAGCAGTCAGCCTCCGGCTGGAAGATGGATCTCCCCCGGCCCACTGTAAGCTGCGGCTTTGCCCAAAGCTCCCAGGGACCACGTGCATTCACGGTGACATCCAGCAACAGCGCGCGGGCAGGTCTGCCATCGACGCCAGAACGCGCCGGCTCTGCCCTTGAGGGAGGGAGGCAGTGCTGTCTTCTCCTGCCAGGCTCTTCCTGGTTGGGTTGTGGGCCGTTCCCAAAGGAGAGACACAGGGTTTGTGGCTCACGGAGGAGATGAGCCAGAGATTTTTAGATTCCGAGCTTTAAAGCTACTATAAGAAGGTGGACCGACTTCCTTGGGGAAAATCCAGAGGATGGAGTCATTCATTTTCTGATCAGTAGACCCTTCCAACCCCAATCAGCTGTACTAAAATTTTAGGGTGGCTGCTTCCTGTTGTGAAGTACTTACTTATCTTCTGCTCATTCAAAGGATTGGCTCGTGTGGAGCACATGTTTTGCGTGTGACCTGGAGAGGTCACCTCACTGGTGGAGTCCCAGAGAGGGGACTTTACAGCCAGATGGCTTGTCTCCTTCTCATGGTCCTGGCAGTGCTCTGCCGCTGACTCAGGTTGGCATCCTGCTCGCACGAGGTGTGGGTACCCTCATGGCCATGGCAGTGACTCCATCAAGTCCTCACTGTGCCTGAGCCCCCACGGCACTGATACTGTTGGCTGCCCTCTGCCTCTTGAAGCACCTTTTTCTCTTGGGTCTGACCCCACACTGCTGCCCTGGTTTTCCATCAGGTTGTTCAGACCCAGCCCCATTTGTCTCTCACTCTCTGGTCTCTTCCTTAGAAAATCTCATTCCTCCCCAGAAGGAGAAATCTGACCACCTGAGTTGATGACTCCTATACCTGCATTTTCAGTACTCGCTTCTGCCCTAAGACCCCAGCAGCATGTGCCCCGTCACTACTCAGCATCTCTGAGCAACTTGTGACCTGGCCACTCCCACTCCCCCCACCCCCACTAGAACAAGGGCATCACCACCACCCAGAGGCAGCCACTCATCCAGGGCTCATCCTTGACTCCCTGTCTCCTCACTGCCATGGTCACTGTATCCTCAAGACCTGTCTATTTTAGGTCCTAGAAACTTTAAATCCCTCCACTTCTTGCCACCACCATGCACTTCAACAACTCTAATCCGCTAGTAGCAGGTCTCCCCTTCAAATACGTTCTCCACGAGGAGCCAGAGGAATCTTTGAAAACAGCACATTGAATCCTATGGCCCTACTGCTTAAAATGGTTCTAAAGCTTTGTGTGATTCTTAATATAAAGATGGAAGTCTGCAGTGGGATCCACAGGGCCGTGTGTGGTCTGGCCCTTCTTAGTTCTTCTGCCATTGTCCTCGTTCTCTGCATTCCAGCTCCTGTGGCCTTCATGACCTTCTGTGTCCCTTGTCGCCACAGGGCCTTTGCCCTGGCTATTCCCTCTGCCTCAGACACTCTCTTCCTTTGTATGTATGAGTAATGAAACTTGTGAGCGCAGGAAATTCGTATTACATCTGGATTAAAATCTCAGAAAAGGGACCTCAAGGCTGGCACACCAAGGACGCAGCATATTGAGGCCTCTTTTAATCAGCAAAGTAGAGAAAATTCTCCAATCAAGACTTTTCAGCATTTGAAAGAAACCTCTTTGTGTGCACGTGAGTGTGACTTTCAGAGCAAATAATTAAACTCCTACCAAGGTAATAGGTGATTTCCACTACACCAAAGTCTTCCTTCCGGCTACACTCCTTGAAGTGGAGGCAGATAACAGACAGCTTTTAAAACGTGGGGTTGAAATCCATTACCCCTTGCCGACATGGAACTGTGGACATGCACTGCTGTCAGGTGAAGGATTTTTTTTTTTCTTTTCCACGGTTCTTTCTGACAGGGACGGCTAGTTGGAATCTTCTGGTGTGGGCTGCAGCGACACACCCACGTGCCATACACACGGCTTGGGAAGGCCCCGGCACGTGCGGCCTGCTTGTTTGTTCACAGGCTGTCCTGGTACCTCCCGAGGTTAGGAATCCATCCTAACCAGGATGCTGGGCTGTGGTTACAGACCTCCCCTCAGGGCCTCAACCCAAAAACCTGACACTGTCCAACAGGGGTGGCTGTGTCCCGCCCTGCTTCTCCTCATCTTGCTTTCTGAGACGTTGCCCTTTTGAGCTTTGGGATCTGGAACAGTTGCTATTTGTTAAAACCCCTGACTGTCTTCTGCTTGAAGGAGGGGAAGCCCAGGTGGTGAAGGGGGCCCGATGTGAAGATGAGAGGGAGACCAGGAGGCCCCTCCATGGGAGGCAGAGCTGAGGGCTGTGGGAGGGCAGAGGGTGTGTTTCTCTTAGCTCAGTGCTTCTCAGACTGTGGCCCATGGACTAGCAGTATGGACCTTACCTGGGAGTTTGTTAAAGATGCAAAGTCTCCCCGGCCTCCCCAGGTTGCACTGATCAGAAGCTCTGGGACGGGGTGAGTGATCTGTTTTTGGAGCCCTCTGCATGATTGTGGGGTCTGCTCAAGTCTGAGGGCCAGTGCCTTATCATTAAATAGTGTGGGGCCCTTTCTTGGCCCACCTGTGGACAGCCATTATTGGTTTTTTTCAAAAATAGGCCTGTCAGGGAGGCTTCAGCATAGATCTTTTTTTAAATAAGCTGAACCAAAGTATCTTATCTTTAATGGCAGTTAAATCTGGATTTCCATTAGCTGACGACTTGGCCTAATGAGTCAAGCGCCTGACCCAGCAGGTGCATCGGAACTTCATACAGTCTGAAAGGTGAGGCGCCTATGTGTTGGGCTGAGCCCTTCCACAGGTGCCTGGCCTCTCCCTTTGTTTCCTGTCTTCCCTTGCCCCGCCCCTCCCTCCTACCCACAGCAAGAGCCTAAAGCCTTTCATCTACCAAGAATGAGAGGCTGGAAGGGTTGTGTGGAGCCAGCATGTTCAGCATGTCTGAATTCCAGCATGTTCTTTTCTAGCTATGTGACTGGGCAAGTTACTCAACCTCGCTGAACCTCTGTGGGCTCATCTATAAAATCATGCTAACAGTGACTAGTGAGAGCACAGCTTTGGGGATTCAGGGAAACGGGAGGCCTTGCCACAGTGTGAGAGTTGTGGTAGGCAGCGTGGTGTGCGCCCGTTCCTCCCTAGGCACAGTGGTGTGTGCTTGTTCCACCCTGTAGGCCATTTGCTTCACATTTTGGAACATTTCACTTCCAGGTGATACACTGAGTTTTGTCTCCTGCTCCTTCCCTGTTTCAGGGGGGAATGCCCCTGCCAGAGAGAGAAGGAGGCAAAGGGGAGAGTTAAGTCAGGGCCTCCTCGATGCTTAGCTGCAGGCCCTGTGACAGCTGTGCTGGGATGGGGACCCCCCAGGCAGCAGGGGGAGTGGGTGACCGTCACCGTGGCCCGTCTGAGGACACAGAAGACAGTGTAGTCCTAGAAGTCACCCTGCTTGACAGATTTCCCTGGGGTGACTAGGGAGGACAGAAAGCGTTGGCTGGGATCGTTCCCACCAGCTCAGTGTGGACAGCCCCAAATCCTGTGCCCAGCAGCCCAGCCGGTTCCCGGAGAAAGTGGCTGGGGTCTTCTCCTGGTGGGTTACAGCAAACCAACAAAATGTGATCTTCTACAGGAAATTGGATGTGGCTGGGCTTCCAGGGGACGCATGGAAGTTCTGCTTAGTTGGCAAGAGCAGTCCCTGGGAGAAGAGCCGGGCGTGCGTGAGACAGTGCAAGCGGGGGGTAGATGGGCAGGGGTAGAAGGGCCCAGAGGAGCTGCACAGCCGGGGCCTCTCTGAGAGACGAGGAATTTGAGACTTGGAGAGATCAATAACTTGCCCAAGGACAGACAGCTGCCTTCCCTCTGGGTGGTCTGAGCTTCCTGCCCCGGTGCCCGCTGCCCGCTGGCGCGGAGACTGCCAGGCACGCCCCGCGAGGCCCGTGGCCGCCTCTGACCCCCGCACGCTGCTGCCGCCCCAGCGGCAACCTCTGGTGGGTGGGCACCTCGCGACCTTAGGGACTCCTCACGCCCGTCACCCCTCATAGCGTCAGCATGATTCGTTCTTGCCCAGCTCCATTACCGTGCGACCTTGTCCACTCTGAGCCTCTGCTGACTTCTGTGCCACATGGGGGAAATGCTTAGTTGCGGGGAAGCTCCCCAGGAAGCAGCCTCTGAAAATTTGGGTGGAGGGAATTTTTAGGGAGGAGTGCCCTGTGGGGAAAGGAGAGCACAGGAGTGGGCAGGGGGAGAAGCTGGGCTGTGATGCAGTCACAGCAGTGGCTTTATTAGCCAAAGCCCCGGGGAGTCCTGGAGCTGGGATGGCCTTTTAAGTTGGCCTGAGCTGGGACAAGAGGGTGGATCATGCGGCACAGCACTGGCCCCTGGTTCTGTGCCCTTTGAACTCCAGGGACCTGGTTAAGAGAATGCAGGCCCAGTGCTTGGTAACCCACAGCTCAGAATGGAAGCAAGTAGCCAGCACCGTGGCTCTTAAGAGGGACAGGCCCCATGTTTCTTCTCTTCTCCCATCCTGCCTCTTCAAATGATGGGATTTCAGGACCTCCTTTCCCAAAGCCAGTTGAAAGACAGAGACCGTCCCCAGAGACCCCTGAAATCCAGATCTAAAATACACCACATGGAAGACCTTGGGCAGACTCTTGCAGTGGGTGTGATGTATTTGGGCCATGACTCAAGTTTGGTGCTGGTAATGCTGTGCTCCAGGAATACTGGCGATTGTGTGTCTGGCTCTGAGAAGTGACATGGGTGCAAATGCGAGCGATCGGTGAAGCTCTAGGTTCCTGGAGACTGCATTCATTTATCCCCACCCTCTCTGATCTCTAGTTCCAGTGGCGATTCTCCCGAGAAGACATGCACAGCAGGCAGATGAGGAAATCCAAAGGTAAACTCAGCGCCAGAGACAAGCGACAAGCAGAAGAAAACGAGAAGAATTTAGAAGACCAGTTTTCCAAAGCTGGAGACGTGGGAAACTGTGTGCCAGGCCCGCATCAGGAGGACGAGGCCTCTGAGGAGTTGAAGGTCCCCATCCAGGATGTCATCGAAGGAAAGCAGTGTCCCGAGCAGCTGTGTGTAGAGGGTGGGGCTGTGCAGAATGGTCCAGCTGGACCCTGCAGGGCCCCCGCGGGGGGCTGTGCTGAGCACCCCCATCCCAGGGAGGAGGCCGGGGAGGGAGGTGCCGAGGAGGGGGCTGCGGAGCCCGCCACCGTGGAAGACAATTGAGTCCAGTGTTGGTGTTGAAAGCCTGATGAGCTGGCCGACCCGAGGCTCCATGCTGGTGTCCAGGCGGGGGGCTGGTTCGCCCCAGTGTCACGTGTTACCCTTTGGCTTGGCTTGACCTCTTCTCGTGAGCTCACCCGGGTCCTCCCGAGGGCCGGGTCCCTGACAGTGTTGGTCTCTGCACATCCATTAGAAATGTGTCGTACTGCCCCAGTGTTAGAATGCAAGAGGTCAAGTTATTTCTCCGTCCGTTGCCCAGTCCCATGGGAGGGACTAGAACATCCAGTGCCTGTGTCCACCCCCACGGTCTCCAGGGTGCATTCGAGTCAAGTCCATCCTTGGGCGTCCCTGGCTCCAAACCAAGGCTGTTTGTTCATCCCCACCCCATGCCCACCCACTGAGGCCCTGTCCATCCCCTGCTGCTCTCTGCAGCTACTTGGTGACATTACAGCCCCTGGAGGCCATCAGGTGCCCTTCTCCATCTCAACCCCACAGACCCTGCTGCTTTGGCAAAGAAAATGAGGAAATGACAGCGGGGAGGGGAGGTGCCCCACCTCCTGGCTTTTTCAAAGTATTCCCATAGATACTGGTAATCTGGAAGTGAAGAGGTAATGCTGTGTGTGCACCTGCTCTTGCAGAATGTCCAAGAAAGTATTCTGTATTAGTATTAATGCCAAAAATTTTTTAAGGGTTTTGTACTCAGCACATCGTATGAACACCCGTTCCTTCTGTCATTTCAGGGCAACCCGACCAGTCAGGAGCCCTTGTTACGTGCTATTTTCATCAGTGTATCATTGGCCAAGTTGTTTCCATGTATGCTATCACGTGTTTATATTGTCCAGAAAGTATTGTTAAGGCTTTAAGTAGATGCAACTGGCAAACTATGGAGAGAGAATGCCGACTGTCTTGACCCAAGCAACAGCCTGTCTTTTCTCTTTCTTGTTTAGTTACTTAAAGCAATAAATCATCTATGAGTTTAGTGTATTGTGAGTATTGAGTATTGTGTCACAGTGAAAAAAATCCTAGCCTGATGTCCAGAGGATTCAGTCCCCACTCACTCTGTTTCTGACTCCTGTTGGAGAGGAAAATGAAGTTCCTGTGGAAAATAGAGCCAGTGAAGCCCACTGTACTTTCCTGTCATTTGCAGAAAGAAAATGGAAAGTGGGATTTAGGTGTCACCAGGTAAGGCAGGGCACTGCCACCTCCTAGTGCCTGGGGTGGTCGAGACAAACATCTTTTAGAAACAAACAAAAAGCCCTCCATCGGTTTCTTTGCATGTTTCCACTTTTTTTTAAATATTTATTTTTGAGAAGGAGAGAGAGTGCACACACATGTGAGTGGGGGAGGAGTGGAGAGGGAGAGAGAAGATTCCAGGCAGACTGAGCTCAGAGCCAGAGCCAAGAGACCATGACCTGAGCAGAAATCATGAGTCAGCTGCTTAACTGACTGAGCACCCAGGCGCCCCATTGCCAGACTTTTAATTATTTCATGAAGCCAGTCTCGTCCTCATTTGCAAGTTTGCTAAAATAAACACATTTGTGCGATATTTTTATAGGGCAGTACTGAAAAACCCTTGTAAGCCATGTTGTCCAGGTGTTCGCCTCTTGATTTTTTAGTACACTTGCCCCCCACCCAGACCCAGAGCTTCCCTAAAAAGGTTAAAGACTCCATTCAAAGAGAAGATACTTAAAAATGACATTCCCCACAATTATGCTCAAGAATATCTATACAGCATTGATTTATTTTATAAAAGATCATATTTATTTATTCATGAGAGATACAGAGAGAGAGGCAGAGGCACAGGTAGAGGGAGAAGCAGGCTCCCTATTGGGAGCGTGACGCAGGACTCAATCCCAGGATCCCGGGATCACGCCCTGAGCCAAAGGCATACGCTCAACCACTGAGCTACCCACACTGATTTAAAACATTGTCTCGGGATCCCTGGGTGGCGCAGCGGTTTGGCGCCTGCCTTTGGCCCAGGGCGCGATCCTGGAGACCCGGGATCGAATCCCACATCAGGCTCCTGGTGCATGGAGCCTGCTTCTCCCTCTGCCTGTGTCTCTGCCTCTCTCTCTCTCTCTCTCTGTATGTGACTATCATAAATAAATAAAAATTAAAAAAATAAAAAATAAAACATTGTCTCTTAGCCTCTTAGAGGAATGGATTTTTAAAAATACGCTCATTAGCAGAGCTTGGGACAAAAACAAGGCCCATCTCTCACAAGTCTGGAAAGCATTTGGTCCAGGCTGCACCCTTCAGGTGGATGGCTGCCATCACTCGGCAGTGGGCATATTTTTCAATAATTAAATGACATTTATGTTGGCTGCATGTGTTATGGGGAAAAAAAATTAAAGGTGACTGTAGCTAATTTGAATTCCTCAGGGAGTTTGGCCCCCAGCACCAGGCTAACAAGTAATTCCTGAGGGTCTTGCTTTTCCCCACTTCCCCGCACCCCCGCTGATACCTGGCAAAACGTCGGTCTGCCCGAGGCGGAACTCAGATTGGCTCGCCCTAGAATCCTTGGGGGAGCTGAAAATATTCCCACTACCTGGGTCCCACCCCAAGACTAGAGTGGTTGCTCTAGGGAGTGGCCTGGGCACCAGGTTCGTAAGCCCCCTGGGGATTTTAGGGTGCAGCCAAGGGTGAGAGCCACCAGCCACAGGATTGCTGAGTTGAGTCACAGCTTGTTTCTTGTGAAATGAGATGCTTTTTACTAACGGCAAATAACTAAGGCCCCGACAATCCCAACATCCTCCATGTGCATTTCGGGTGGCGGGATCCCTGAAGGAGAGTGTGCTCTCCTGTGACTGCCGATCAGGGAAAAGGCCTGTTGGCACCGAGAGCCCTGTGGACCAGGAAATGCTGGAGAGGCTCATGTTTGGGCTCCACCAGGCTTGTGGATGTGGCAGTCAGTCTTTGGGGCTGTACCTGTCACAGCAGGTCTGGAAAGAAAGGGGGAATTCTGGGGGTGATAGATGACTTAAGTGGGGACCTAAGTGGGACATCTGGGTGGCTCAGTGGTTGAGTGCCTTCAGCTCAGGGCGTGATTCCAGTCTGGGGATTTTTTTTTTTTTTTGAAGATTTTATTTATTTATGAGAGACACGGAGAGAAAGGGGCAGAGACACAGGCAGAGGGAGAAGCAGGCTTCATGCAGGGAGCCCGACGTGGGACTCGATCCCGGGTCCCCAGGATCAGGCCCTGGGCCAAAGGCGGCGCTAAACCCCTGAGCCACCTGGGCTGCCCGCAGTCTGGGGAATCTTAAAAAAAAAAAAAAAGTGGAGACCTGACTTCAGTGGCCCTGCCCCCACCACCATGCAGCCCAATGGGAGCGTTCCAGGGAGTCAGGGGTACTGCCAGAAAGGGGAGGCCAAGGCCAGCCTCATGGGAGGGACTGCCTCATGCCATGGAGGGTTCTGGTAGTTTTTCGGCCCCATTGTTCCCTTTGTCTATGGAAAGAAGTTTTTTTTATTTTTTAAGATCTTATTTATTCATGAGACACACAGAGAGAGGCAGTCACAGGCAGAGGGAGAAGCAGGCTCCTCCAGGGAGCCTGATGCGGGATTCGATCCCAGGACTCCAGGATCATCCCCTGAGCCAAAGACAAAGGCTCAACTACTGAGCCACCCAGGTAACCCGAGAGGTTTTTAGAGGGGGGAAAAACCCTCCCCCAGGAACAAAAGAAGTTCTTTCGAAGCTGTGGCTGAATTCTTTGGCCAGGAAGGTATTTTCCAGACCTCCTCTCCACCTCCAGAGAGGCTCGGGGAAAGGGTGTGGGTGCGGAGGAAACCTTCCCCTGCTGAATGAGATGTAGGGGTAGTGCTCTCAAGTGCACATGGGCACGAGGCCGAAGAAGTGACACAGGGAGGGCCTGGGGACCCCGCGCGAATGCAGCAGTGAGCCTGTTTGATACCCGGGTCCGTGCGGGACGAAAGCCCAGCCGGGTTGTGGAGCCAGCTGGTTACATGCTACCCTCCACGTGCCCGTGTCCCCATGTGTGGGATGGCGCGGACACCCGCCTCATTAGCTTTCTGTATGCAAAGTGCTTGGTGTGGTGTGGGGCTAATCCTCACGTAGGCTGGCAGGCGACAAACGGCAGAGACAGGCTGTCAGGGTTCATTCCGCCGGTGCCCACAGGCTCCTCTCTCCCAGTCCCGCTAGCCCCTGGGGGCCTGTGACTGGGCTCCGGCTACTGGACGTGAGCAGATGTGATGCGGGCCACCCCTGGGCCTGATCGTTACGAAGCACCCCCCGCCCTCTCCTCCCCACCACCCCTGGCAGGGGTCACCGTGGCCCGTGGCGAGGGGTACATCAAATGAGCTCTGCTGAAGCACCGAGAATGTGAAGTTTATCTGCTATGGAAGCACAGAGGAGCCATCCCAACAGAAATACTTTAATAGTGTTTATAAAATCTTAATGTATTTGTTAGCAGAGATTTTTTTTTAAAGATTTTATTTATTTTGAAAGAGTGGGGAAGGGCAGAGGCAGAAGGAAAGGGAGAAGCTCCAGCAGAGTCCACGCTCAGAGCCCCAAACAGGGCTTGATCTCATGACCCCAAGATCCCAACCTGAGTCAAAAGCAAGAGTCCCGATACTTTTTTTTAAAAAAAGATTTTATTTATTTGAGAGAGAGAGAGAGAGAGAGAGAGGGAGTGAGAGCACAAGCAGGGAGGAGAGGGAGAAGCAAGTTCTCTGTGAGCAGGGAGCCCAATGTGGGGCTCGATCCCAGGGCCCTGAGATCATGACCTGAGCCGAAGGCAGATGCTGAACTGACTGAGCCACTGAGGGGCCCCCAAGAGTCCCAACGCTTAACTGACTGCGCCCTGCCAGGCACCCCTCTGTTAGTGGTTTATAAGTAACGATAAGTCAACATGAGTCCAGTCCTTGCGTGAATGTCTTCAAATCTCCCAGCTGGTCACACCCGGCCAGTTCTGCTTGATGGGACCAGCTTCAAGAAAGCATCGGGACGAGACGTTCTAATTCAGTTCTTAAGAAGCACATTTTATCAGTCCTCTAAACATATTAATCATGGCCCGTTTTAAACCGCAGGACATCTTGCAGGAATAGCTCTCAGATGTAGCAGTGCTCATTAGGAGGTTCGGCTTCACCCCAAGCTCCTCACTCCGGCAACATATTGCAGTTGTGCAGGGGGGGCCTGCTGGCCCTGGGGGGACCCGGGGGGCCCAGCACCGTCTGGGCTCCGGCTCCCACCCGAGCAGGCCAAGGGCAGCGGGCGGCGATAAAGATGGACAAAGGGTTGACAAGAGGGGGAGGAGGAGGCCCGGGTGCAGCCTGCAGCCTGGGGGTGGCTTGCGTGGACTCCCCAGCTGTCCAGGGGGTCCTGCCTCCATCGGGCTGCCGAGGTGCCGGAGGCCCCCGCGTGAGCAGCACCCGGCCTGCTTGGCCACCCAGACGGGCGAGGCCGCCTCCTGGGACACTCGGGGTTTCCTGTCCCTGGTCCCCGGAGTACGGCACCGGGAAGGACGTGGACGGTGGACGCGAGGGTGAGGCCCGGCGAGCCTCTGGCTGGGAGCCCTGGTGCCTGCTGCCAGAGGAGGAAGCCATGCGCCCGGCCAGGGACCGGGTTACCTCCCACGCCGCCGCCACACGCCCAGTCCCCGCTCCCCCCGCCCCAGCGGCTGTGACCGGGGGCTGCGTGGAGACCGACGGGTGGGGGGGGGCGGGCATGGGCTGAGCCGCCCACAGCTGGAACCCCGACCCTGCCACCGGCCGGGTGTGTGGCCCTGGGCGCGTGACTTATTTATTGGGATCCCCAATAAATAAAATCTTTAAAAAAAAAGTTATTCCTCGGAATAAGCAATCCAGTGATACTACCATTGTTTAAAAACTTTTCTAGCACCTCTTTTCTAGCACCTCTCTCGTGGATTAATATTAAGGATTTGAATGCCTGGGACACCTGGGTGGTCAGTGGTTGAGCGTCTGTCTTTGGCTCAGGGCCTGATCCTGGGTTCCTGGGATCGAGTCCCGCATCGGGCTCCCTGCATGGAGCCTGCTTCTCCCTCTGCCTACGTCTCTGCCTCTCTCTGTCTCTCATGAATAAATAAAATCTTAAAAAAAAAAAAAATCTGAAGAACTATTCTACAAAGTTACTAAAACCTAAGTCGTAAAAAAAAAATAAAAAAATAAAAAAATAAAACCTAAGTCGTGATACTTTCCTTAAGACTTGAAGAATATGTCTTTAATTTTCAGAGAGGGAGTTGTTGGCAAGCAGAAGCAGCTGGTTGGGAGGTACCATGGGTAAGGCATGTGGCTGTACAACCGCAACTCTGTGTTTTGGGTCAGAAGGACAGGGCCCAAGTTTTGCCCCAAAAGATTTTTTATGGTGATGGTGACAGTTATTCAGCCACAGCTATTCACTGTGCAGACTCTGTCTTAGAAATGGAGTTTAAAAAAAAAAAAAAGAAAAGAAAGAAAAAAGAAATGGAGTAAAAGTCGGGGGGCACCTGGATGGTGCATTTGGTTACGCATCCAACTCTTGGTTTCGGCTCAGGTCATGGTGTCAGTTGTGAGATCAAACCCCCAGTGTCAGGCTCCGAGCTCAGCGAGGAGTCTGCTTTTCTCTCGCCCTCTGCCCCTCCTCCACTTGTGCTCACACACTTGCACTCTCTCTCCCTCTAAAATAATATTAAAAACTTAAAAAAAAAGGAAAGCAATGGAGTAAAGGGATTCATTCAATCCAGAAATGATTTAAAAACATGGATCCCACATTGGTTGACTGGTAGAAGAAAGCAAGCTTTCCACCCTGCAACAAATGCAGTCTTTAGTAATAAACACCTCTATATTGAAATGTCCTGCTCACTAGTCACTAAGTTCACTACGGCTTTAGATTATTCTGCTGCCTGTAAACAATATAAAGCCTTAATGAGGGTAAGAAATAACATTTCACTTATCGGGTATTAAAATGCTTCCTATAATGAAGCTCTGTTTGTGAGCTTTCCTGGGCACCTCCCCTCTTGTTGATTCTTCAACAAAAAAGAACGAGAAAATCATCTTGGAAGGAAGGACAACTGGCAGTCTTGCTAGTTTCTGGATTCACGAAATGCCTAAGTTACGAGCTGTTGAAAACTAACTTCTCACGGATCCAGGGAGCTATCAATTCAGCTGCTGTCTCAGTCTAGCCCACCTTAAGCCCCAACAGGCAAATGTTGTCAGTTTTCTTTCTTATTAATGGTGAATCCACCATTTCTCCCGAGCCCCAACTCCAGAATTTAATCAGCACTATGGTGCAAAAGTCCTCTACATCAAACCAAACTTTTCCCGTGCTTCAGTCCAAGGCAGTTTCTTCTTCTTCTGTCGACATTGGAGATGCAAACAACAGCCACTCCAACAGTGAATCAAAGATCTGGAGACAGTTAAGACCCTCCTTAGTCATCTCTCATCAGAATGGCCAACCTCAAACCCATCCCACCCCCTGATCTCTAAGGCCCGTTTCTTCCATCAGGAAACTGCAGAATGATCATGCCAAAAGGGATAGTAAGTTTTATAGTCCTACTCACTTGACAGATCAGGAGAGCAGGGCACAGAGAGATGGTGAGTCATGAAGGAGGCAAGTTGTAGACAGTGATGATTTAGGTCTCTCCATGCCCTGTTCTCTCCATCCTACTACACAGCCAACTAAACTTGTATCATTCTTTGTTTCTTCTCTCTAGGCTCCTACAGTCCCTAAGAACAGGGAGCCTTAGTTGGAATTAAAAAAAACCTCACTACTGGAATGCTTTCACAACAGGGTGTTCTGGTTAAATGAATCTCTCTCTCTCTAAAAAAAAAGATAGAAACAACGAAAAAAAAGCAGCCAGTCTACCCTGTTAATGGTGTGTGTTTGGGGGGGGGGGGCAGGGAGGGAGGATTTTGGAACAAGCTCAAGGATGAGTCCAGGGGGCAGAAAGCCCCCTAAAAGGAGAGGAAATAGACCAAGTCCCAGTCCCGTAGGTCTGGCTTCATCACTCCCAGCCATGGAGATGAAAGAAAGGAGGTAAAGAAAATACAGAATATACTAAGAAGCCTAGAATAATTAAAACAGTGTTATAACAAAGCAGGAACAAATAAGTAAACCTATGGAACAAAGTCTAGGGGAAAAAAAATTCATCTGAAGGTGGGAATTTCATATGTGATAAAATCTTAAAGAAATGCTTCCTTTATTTATTTGAGAGCAAGTGTGAGAGACAGAGCATAAGCAGGGGGGCAGAGGAAGGGGGAGATGCAGACTCCCCACTGAACAGGGAGGCCGATGAGGGACTCTATCCCAGGACCCATGGATCATAACCTGAGCTGGAGGCAGACACTTGACTGACTGGGCCACCCAGGCGCTCTAAAGGAAGCATTCCAAATCATTAGGGAAAGTGTGGGGAATTGGATAAATGGTGGTGGGCAACTGGAGAGCCATACAAAAAGGTCAGACGGTTATCCCCCATCAAGCACAGAAAGTAATTCCCAATGGACTAAAGACCTGCAAAAGTACTGGAAGAATATATATGCATAAAAGCCCAGGGAAGGGGATTCCTGGGTGGCGCAGCGGTTTGGCGCCTGCCTTTGGCCCAGGGCGCGATCCTGGAGACCCGGGATCGAATCCCACGTCGGGCTCCCGGTGCATGGAGCCTGCTTCTCCCTCTGCCTGTGTCTCTGACTCTCTCTCTCTCTCTCTGTGACTATCATAAATAAATAAAAATTGAAGAAAAAAAAAAAAAGCCCAGGGAAAAGACTGATATGTTTGACTATATATGAATTTAAAACTCTGGTGTTAAGTTATAACAAACAGAATTCAGGGATAATTAATAGGCTAGGAAAAAACATTTGCAATACATATACAGACAAAAGATTAGTATTTGTTCTATTTTATAAAGACTTGCAAATCAGTAAGACATCAAAATGGCCAAAATACTTTAGCTACTTCCTAGCATTTTTTTTTCAAAAAGCATCTTTGATTCCACTGACTAGGAAAATATACTTTAAAGACTTTGACAATCTAGTGTTGTCAGAGAAATGGGTACTTTCATACTCTATTAGAATATAAGTCAATTAGGTGTTTTACAGGGTAATTGGGTAATACCAGCCAACTTTTGATCCAAAAATGACACTTCTAATAATTCCACAGGAATACATGCTAAGGATGCCTGGGTGGCTCAGTGGTTGAGCATCTGCCTTCGACTCGGTGTGATCCTGGGTCCGGGGCTCGAGTCCTACCATCGGGCTTCCTGCATGGAGCCTGCTTCTCCTTCTGCCTACGTCTCTGCCTCTCTTTCTGTGTCTCTCATTAATAAATAAAATCTTTAAAAAAATTTAAAAAAAAAACAAAAGGAATACATGCTAAACATCACACAAACAAATTTGTTCACTTCAATACTGTTTGTAATAGGCCTGGACTGGGAACAATCTAGATGTTTGTCATAGACACACTGTTACATACATTATGGCATACACCCACAGTGTGGAGTGTGTGAGAAGACTGAAATTCACTATCACACATATCTGTATATTGTATATGAGGTAAATACACTGTAAAATGTCTAATACCTAGCAAGCTTTTTATATAGAAGTTAATTCTAGGCCAGGGAGTGGGATGGGAGAGAAGAAAACTTTGGCATTTTAGTATTCATACTTTCATATTATTTGATTTTTTACAATCATAATTATCAGGTAATTAAAAAAGAAGAGAGAAATAGACAAAATCTTGGTATGCTGAAGCACAACAAACTGGGACCCAGGGATGAGACGGAAGAGACGACGTCAGGCTTATGGGCTCCTGTAGGGTTTTTAAGAACCCAGAACAGACTGGACCAAGATGGTTGCTCAACAATGAGGAAGTCTGAATTCCTGAACACAAACACCTCTAAATGCATGCCTTGATTTGATGGTGGGTTAGGAGGTATCTTCATATGTCATCACCCCGCTTGCTGTAGAGGTACATATTAGGGAAGAATAATATTAAAGACAAGGCATCTCAGTATTTCTCTAAGATGAGAATAGAATACTTCTTGGAGTTTCATTTAAAATAAAATGAAACAACAGCGCTCGGGTCAAATTATCAGCATACGATCATCTGCAGTACCCAGGAATGAAGGAAATTGCTGTTTTCCATCAAGAAAGAAAAAAAAATATCAGGCCGAGGCACACAGCACTGGACAATCCCCACACGCGCAAACACACTGCTGCTCACACAAGCGCACGTGAACATATGTGCAGCAGCGGCTATGCATCCTGTAGAACTCTCCTGAGCACCGTCTCCAGCGTGTGGGCACAACCCTTCCCACTGCCTCTCCCACGCCTCCACCCATAGGATGTCATTGTCCAGGGACTTGCCCAGCCAGCCACCTTCTACAGCTTCTCTTTGCACCAGCAATGATTGCAAAAAAAACCCACTTTTTCCCTCCAAAGCATCCACTTTTAATGGCAAAAAAGAGTTTTCCAAACTACTTAACTCCCTCAAGATAACATATTTTCCTATCTTCAATTACTAGCACAGTGACTGCACATACTAGATGCTCAATAAATCATACTTAACCAATTTATCGTCCTCCAGAAAAAGTCACCACCTCCCCAGCTGGTATCCCACTGAATGATTCTTTCATAGTTTTTCAGGCTGTTACTTCTCTCACCTTAAAAATACTGTGGTTGTTAACAGTACTGCACCAACTTAACTATACGGTTGACTTCCTAATTTTGATAAATACATGTTGATATTCAGAAACACCGAGTAAAAGATATATGAGAACCCTTTGCAACTCTTCTATAAACCTAAAATTATTTAAAAACAAAAAGTTTTAAAACAAATTTTTTTAAATGGGTAAAAAAAAAAAAAAGTGGGGTGGAGGTAGTTCTCTTGACTCTACTTGCCTCTCCTATGTTTTTCCTTCCTTCTATAGTAAAACTCTTTGAAACTATTATCTATACCCACCCATTATAATTTCTTTTCTCCCAGTTGTTCCTAAACCCACTCCAATAGGTTTTCTTTCTTCACATGCTTTCCTTTATAACACCCATCTTATGGAGATCACCAGTGACCTTCCAGCTGCTAAATCAATGGCCACTCGTGGGAACTCCTCTCTCCTGTCCTACCAGCAACATGACACAGCTAGCCAGTCTGTCCTCCCTGAGATGCTTTCTTCATGTAGCTTCCTGATACCACACTTACCTTCTTTTCCTCCTTCCTGCTCATTAGATCACTTTTTGTACCCCTGAGAGTCCCAACCCTTCATCAGCGCCCACAACCAACACAGCAGGGGCCATCCCGAACAAGCTGAGCATCAGAAAATTGGCCACAATAGATACAATCAAATGTACAAAAAGCCATGAGTTCATAACGAAACTTAAAAACATCTCACTGGTGACCATCTTTGGAGGTTGCTAAGGCACCAATTCATATCGATAAATAAAAGGAAAGAATCAAGCATTGATTCTTTCATCATTTTTGTAACAAGATTTTTAAAGTAGAGGCTACTAACCAGAACCAGGGTTCCAGGGTTTTACCTCAGAGCTCCCCAGCCACCTGCAGACAGCCTGTTGGTGAGGAATGGTGGACTACTTGGGAAAGACCAAGTATTTGATCCATTTTCTGGTGAGCACTGGTGCTCATACCAACACTTCACATTTGAGGAAGGCTCAAACCTATCTCATGCATAGACTGTAGGGTCTCCTGTCACAAGAAGAAACGTCTTTTCACAGAATCATGAGACAGAAGGATCTTTAAGAATTTCTTTAACGTAGCTCATCAGCTCTGGGCAGGTCCTTTCACCCATGTAAGAAATATTAAGCAACTGCTGTGGGCTGAGCATAGTGCTGAACAAGACAGAGCCCTACCTGCAAGTAGGTTAAAGGTCAGTGGACTAAGCCTAAGCCATCTGGCCTCTTCAAATCCTTTCTCAATAGGACAAGGAATAGCAAATTAACAACACACTCAAGCAGTGTTCTGTTACACATTTTATATGTTTTTTTTTTTAAATCACATTTAGTCCCCATAACAGCCCTAGGAGGTATGGAGTATTATCTCTGTTTTATATGCAGCTGCAAGTGTGTGCACACATGTGTGTAATTACAAACTGAGGCATGCCACAGTTGAGTGACTCGCTCAAGGTCATCTATCTAGTAAGCAGTATGATTCAAGGGCTCTCTCCAGTCTATATTCTCAGCCACCACACTATAAATTCAAGGCACCCTGGCGGGAGTTAGCTCAATCCAAGTACCCAAGAGATCTTGACTAGCCTGGTAAACAAGGGCAACAGGCCATTCTTGGCCAGCAGACCAGAAAGACTGTCCAGCACTCAGCACCAGAAACGACAGGCTAGAAGGAACTACAGTCCAGGCCAAGGTCATGACCTGGCCCATCCAAGCAGGTTACAGATGGTGACAGTCAGTCACTGGCAGGGTGCTGGGCAGGACAGGTAGACCTTGCTGTAGCACAATAGTGGACAGACAGGCAGTGGTGGCACCTCCCTACGCTCCCATCTCCTGCTGTGCTGAAGGGGCTCACCCTGCATCTCCACTCCCAACACAGAAAGGCCCGGGCCGGCCATTCTTTCTGTACCTTTGTGTCTGCTTCCACACCAGCTGCCTTGGCCAGCCAGCAGAAGAGCCCCTTGCTGTTCCCACATCACTGAATCTCATGGTGCTATGCTCCTGTGCCTCTTGGGTACTCAGCCCTAAAGCCCAGCCCTTGGGCCTGAGCACTTTGGGGCCAATTGATGAGTCAGGGCTCCTTATAGTGGCCAGACCTCACCTCTGAAACACTGGTGACCAGTGCACCTTGGATAAACTTTGAAATTCCCATCAGGTCAACAGCCCCCCTTTCCTCCTGCTGAATTCAAATCTGGGATGGAAATAGTTGACAAATGATCTTTGCTTAAAACTTGACAACATTCAAAATGGGGCAGAGTCATTGAGATGATGACTGAGAACAGTGGTGCCAGTCATCATCAGGCCCCATAAATCCATTCTGTGTTTAAGCCCCAAAGTCCCTGGGAGGCCTATAGCCACAGATGACAAGAGGCAAGTTGACTTTTCCCATCAGCTCAGGAACAGAATCCCAACTGGGGCTCCTGTGTCTCTAGAACTGATCTTGCCTTCTCCTTCTCACAGTGTTCTCCAAGCTGGTAGCTTCAGGCCCAACACTGTGTGTCACAGAAAGAATGGCCTGGCCTTAGCCTATGGACTTGTTTTGGATTTTTAAAAATCTAAACGAAGGTTAAGAACAGCAGTCTGCTTTCTAGGAGTTTCATTACAGCAGCCCTGAGATGAGGCTCTACCATTCTCTCTACCCATTCTGGGGACCACCTCCCAACCCCCAGGCTTATCAAGGAGCTAAATGCCAGTTGCTTTCTTTCAGTCATTCAACGAGTAGTATGTCGAGGAGCTACTGGTGCCAAGAACAACCTTGGCAAAGAAATAAAATAAAAGGCAGAAAAGCAGGATTTGGAAATGGCTCTGTACCCCCTAATCAATCCTCAGCACATTTTTTACAGGCAGCCAGCCTAGTCATTGAAGGCAGATTCGACATGCAGTCCAGCAGTCACCGACGCCTTTGTCCCAAACAAGAAGCCGCCTCCTACGTAGAGTGTTAAGGCAGGCGGCCAAGACACAGAGCGCAGGAAGGGTTTCGTTTGAGAAGAAACTAACAATCAGTCAGGATACATACTTAGGACATTCATTAACATTAAGCCAACATGCCAGATATTCAATTCCCTGAAGCAGTTTCCTCATAAGCTTCCATTTCCAAACCCAACTTTGACAGTCTGAAGAAGCAAAGCTTCAGGCATAGTAAAGTGAACGAAGACATTAAATAGAAAGAAATTTCAAAGTAAAATGATTAGGAATGTGTTTAAATTATAAGTTTATTGAGCATAAGATATAAAGGTTGCTATCAAATAAAGATAGCTTACATTTTACACAGGAAAGCACATTTTTAAATGATTAAGTTTAAGTATGTATCTCTTTTTTCCCTAAGAGGAAAGAAAATCTGTATTGACCAATTCAAGATACAGCATGAGATAATCAGTTATTAATAAAAGAAAATATAGTAAAAATAATTTAATCAATGAAGTCTTTGTAAAAAAATTTATCATCTAAGTCTGTGAGCTGGTTTTTCTTTTATGCTCCAGCTGGTCACTTAGTTCAGGCTTTAAAAAAAAAAAAAAAAAGCTGAATAGGAGGTAAATCCGTTATGCCACAAATCTTGTCTCTGTTCCTGTCCTGAGTGGATTTCACAGCTTTCTCTTTTCCACCTTTGCCTGCTCCCTACCACCACTTCTCAAAGCAAATGTGTTCTTTGGGAACATGGCTGTTCTCCAGTTGCTTGGAGAAAAAGTCTGTCATTGGAGGTGGGCCACATATATAGAACAAAGTCTCTTCTGAAATATGATCTCTTATCTCCTTCTCTGTTATTCTTCCTTCTACCAAAAAACAGAATAAACACCAAATAAGCCGGACATGCCTGTACTGAACTGGGGAAGGACTAACCACAACTCAGCAAGAGGGTTTATTTCCAGTAACCCAAGCTTAGGGAGTCTAGGGTGGGGTCATTCACAGGACGGCTCCTGGTGGCAGCACCGGGCGCCAGACCCAAGCAGGGAGTGCATCTCCGGGTTCCCTAAGCTGACAGCAAGCAAAGTGGGAAGCTGACCAGAACACACTCTTCGGACAGGGCCAGTTAGCTTACTGATCTTTGGTAGAGATTCAGAACTGGCTTCAGCAAAGTAAATAAACTGGTGAAGAATCTTTCCAAGCAGGGGAAACCACGAGCAAGTTAAATGACCATTAATGGCAAATGGCATGACTTCAGTTAAGGCTGGAATATAAATTCTCCGTGTGCATACTACAGTGTTGACGCAAAGGTCCCCTTTGCAATATGCGGAAAATAAATTTTAACATGGGCAGCAAGAAACCTGAATACAGTAAGTAAATCCAACCGAATCCCTCCTTATTTTTCCATGAGGAATCACCTCCCAGTTCTCCAGGTAGCGGCATTACCAGCCAGTGGCCTCGGACAGTAAAGCATCTACACTCAACCAACTAGCACGTCCAGCAGACAACTGCATGGAGTTAGTCAAAATATCTTTAGGGGACTCACCCGTGATGTAGGGCTTGAGTTCTGCACTGATTTGCGTTGTCTGTTTTGTAACATGCAAACTGCACGCAATCTTCTCAGGAAATTCATTTACTAAATCGAGGATATTTTTCTGGAATGTCAAACATAGTTGGTCACACTACAATTTTTAAAAATCAAAACAGATGTGCACAACCACTGCCGCTGAACCTCGACTCCCATTCTGCACACGTCTGCCACTCTTCCTCTCTACTTAGAGAGGTATTGTTTGCAGCCTAGCAGGCCAGAGCATTCAGAGTACAGAGGGCTATTTGGCTTTAATTGAAATCTGAATATGCTAACAAGCATATTACTAACTCTCCGGGAGTTTTTTCTTTTCCCTTTCTCTCAGGCATTGGCAATTAAGCAGCAGTTTCACTGACCACAGTTGTGTCTTTTAACTGTTGCTGTTCTTTTGTTCATCCCTGCAGCTGCAAGGCAATCCGGAGTGAAAGCCTTCTCCTGTCAAATGTACTTCCTTTCAACAGATGCAACCGGTGGGGGTTTTGTTCACCCAGCCGCAGCCAAACTCTGCCTCTCACCTACTCCGGAGACATGCGAGCACCCTCCACCCCAGGTCTCCTGGCTCAGCAGAGCCTCAGGGCTGTGGTGACCTTTCTGTTCCTCTGCCTCCACACCCAAGCCCGCCAGATCTGTCCTGTCGGGTCCCTTCACGGGAGCCTCCTGAACATGAGCTGTTTCACAGTCCTGCGTGAGAAGCGTACGTTAATTCCCACCTGAACACGATAAGCCCTGTCCAGCGTTTTGAGGCAGTGAACTCTCACACAGAAGACAGAAAGAACAGGAAGAGAGGTCTGTGGACGAGTCACACCATGACACGAGTTTGCTAGGAGACGGGCACTCGTCCCTTACCTTAAACAGGAGCTCGCTGGTATTTTTTGCACTGTAGAACAGCTTTATCGTCCCGACCTCATAGCCCTTTCCCTTGTTTGCCCGTTCTCGGTGGAGGTCAGCCGCATGCCGCAGGATGGAAAGCAGAGGGTTAATTCCTACTCCTCCTGCAATCAACACGAGGTTTCTAGAGGCATCTGCAGGCTGTGGGTCAAAGAAGAACTCTCCACCCACTCTCACAGCCACTTCAGAGTCAAGTGTACACTAAGGCAGGAAAGAAAAGATCTGTTAGTCCTTTGTGGCACAGGTCTTACACCTGATGCTCTTCTTGAAGAAAACGGACGGCATCTACCTCCTGCATCTTTATCAGCGTTGAGGACTATTTTTATGGCCGGTTCTCAAGTGTCCCAAGGCACTGTGAACCGGTTCCACTTGTCCATTATAGAGGCCATTTGCCACTCTGCCTTCCTGATCCCATACTGCACAGCCACTCCAAAACAGAGAAAAGGATGCTCACTTCGGTCATCTGGCCATTTGTTAACTTCTTAGGTGATGAACTGGGTTGTGGAAAGTGGCACTGGACTCGGGATAGCTCTGAAGCAGGAGCTTCCTTTTCTGTATGGTGCTCCTGTTTTCTGATCAAAGCTATGGAACTCAGACTGGCAGGATGGGGCAAGTGTCATTACACTGTGGCTGCCTTGGGCTCACCAGAGAAGACTCTGGGTACTGGGGGGCTTCATCCAGGTCACCAGCAGGGCACAGCCAGAGCTGCTGTGCAGGCTCGAGGCCTGCGCTATGGTGCTGTTCAGTCCTGTTCACTTCTCCCTGGAGCAGCAAGGACAGGCAGCAGAGGCTTCACTCACCAGGGGGTGACTACCACAAAACATGTGATGATACTTTTTTTGTTGTCACAATGGTTTGGAAAGCCCAACTGGCATTTAGAAGGCAGGACCAGAGATGCTAGATGTCTTGTGAAGTTAGCAGCACCCTGGAGCTGGCTCCTATTCAGCTGATGGGTAATTTTTGAAGAATTTCATGAACATTTCTACTGGCAGTTTGAAATCAGCCACTGAGTATCTGCAGCACAGAAGTTAGCAAATGCTGCAAGTCATGACTTTTTGTACTCAGAGAGCCAGTTTAGCAGCACATTATCTCCAATGCACAGGACTGCCCTGCAGAAACTTATGAATGGCCCATGGGACATACATGTAGGTGAAAATTAATTTGTAATGATCTGAGACGAGATCCTAACTCATTCATAAAAAACCCAAAACATTTCTTGCACAGTGGAGTCTGAATTTTCCACAATGTAACCACCTTATAGATTATATTCTACTGTATCCAGAACATTACCAAGTATGTCCACTGTTCTGAACAACCACATCCCAACTGGTAACACGCATGTCTCCATACAACAGCTTGTACCACCTGCATCAGTAGACAGTGCACTCACAGTGATTCTGCGTTGAGGAACAGCCATCTGACCACTTTATTCCATCTTCTAGTTAAGATCTGCCCAACCACTGATATAGTGAAATACATAGTCTCTCATTAGGGATTCCTAATTACTATTTAATCTACGAGTTTTCTTTATTTCTCCTTGGCATTACACTTGGAGAATTATGCCACCCAAAAAATTTTTTCACGTGATTACATTAACTTTGAGTTTCATTTCGGGTAGTTCTAGAAAGAGGGCATTGGATCTGAGAGAGTTGAGACCTCTAGTTTGGAGAAAATGTACTGATGTAAGAGTCAGAGAAGAATGACTATTAATCACAGCCTATGAAATCCCTCAAGTTCCTTCATTTCTCTGAGCCTCTGCTGCTGCATCTGTTAAATGGGTACCAACACCTGTCCTGCTCACCTCACAGGGCTGTGGTGGCCATCACATGATACACCGTGTGGCGGAAGAACAGCTTGCTGGCGTCAAGCTCTATTAGAGGAGGTGTTTCAGTCACTGAAGCTGTCATGGAGAAAAGCTCTGGGGGACCTGCTTCTTTCTTCCCTGTCATTAAAAAACAGAATCTAGAACTAAAGAAATTTGTATTAAGAGCAAAAGTTTGCTCCATTACATGTTCCTGATGTAAATCAACTAAATGAACTCTCTCTTAAGAAGCAATAAGTAATCATGTGCTTTTTAAAGACCAAACCCTCAGCATTCACTCCTTGACACCCTATATGGCAGGTAGGCAGGTAAGTACTTTCTGACATGAATTGAATTTGGAACTTTACAACTTAAAGAAGTTAAATCTTAAAGAAGATTTAGTCTCAAAAAAAAAAAAAAGTCTCAGAGAAATGTGAGAAAAAAAAGAAAATTATTCTAATTCACAAAAGAGATCCTTTCCTGTAACAAACTATTAAGCAAAGGGAAATCCTTTCCCGGAGGGAAAAGAAAAACAGCTAAACTTATATATAGGCCATTTTTACACGAAGGATGGTAAGTGGGTTTTCATTCTTGACAAGAGAAATTAGCAGCAATGGAGCATTCTGTTAGGAGTAAGTACAATCTCGGATCACTACACTGGCTACCAAAGTGCTTCAAAATGCCCTTTCTTTTCAAGTCTCTAAAACAGAAGCTATGGTATGAAAAGTTCTGCCTAATGATGACAACAGATTTAATCTCTGTCCCCTCACTCCCCATCTTGCTTGCCTGTACATGTCTCCCTTTATCTCTAAGAATCTATGAGTAAAAGAAACTAAGAAATGAGAAAGAAATCATTTTCTCCAGTGATCATCTTCAGCAGGATTAGTAATGACAGCAAAGCCTTTAGAGAACTGTGTTTTGAAACCAGAGTATTTTCAAAGCTCTAAAGTTGGCAAAAAAAAAATAATAAAAAAAATAAAAAAAAATAAAGGGGCCTGCCATCTCCCGAGTGACAAAATAATCTTAAATAGATCTATCTTCTCATTTGCTAGCATCTGGAAAGAATGAAAAGCCATCTTTGTCTTTTATTGATCAATAAAAGCTGCCAAGGTAGCACGAATACAACACTCAAAGTACTGCACGCTGTAATATGGAAGTGAGTAAAAGGACATTACCTTCAATTACACAGCCATGTTTTGGGTATAGATTTTCTACTTGGGAAATAAACAACTTTTCCACAGCAACTGGAGCCCAGCACACAATAGCTGTCTAGAACCCTTTACCCTGCCAGGAGCCTGAGCCAAAGCAGATAAAATAAAGGAAGACATTTATGGCACTTTATCCCATGTCCCAATAGAGCGGCCTGCTGCCACCCAGACACTCACGTGCCTCCATTGTCCACTCTAATAGCTTAATAAGACAAATCCTCAGGAGGAAAATAGCCACCTGAGAACGGTTCCAAGAAAAATCTGACTTCATAAAGGCTGTTTGCAACTCCCACCGGGCAGAGTGGAGTAGGCACTACAATTAAAATGTGCATTCAAGCAATGCCACTTGGAGATTTTCTTCAGCCTCTAAGAATAAGTTCCTTCATTGAAATGCCAATGAGGCATGAAACCAAGCAGGGAGCTGTGGACCAGGACCAGGGCAGGTCACGTGGGAGGCAGATAACTGGAGGGGGCTCGTGGCACTAAGCTCATTTTAACACCAAGCAAGGGGCACATGGCAACCTTGCTGGTCCCACCCCTACAGCATTTTTTGAGAGACAGCAATGGGTGGGAAATCCAGAAATAATCTAAAAAGGAATGAGGCAGCTGAGGACATGTGGAAGGAAGGACTCTGAAGGTCAGAGGGTAAAAAAATGTGACAGGATACTTAGAATGGAAATGCTAGGGCAAGTGGCTGCCTTACTCTGAACAGAAACAACTCGGCATGTAAATCACAATTAGAATGGATATTTTTGTATGCCGCTGTAGATTTAAAAACTTTTTTGGGGGGTAGAGGGGAGTACAATTCTGTGGATTTTAACACATACACAGATCTAACTACCATCAAAACCAAGATACAGAACAGTCTCATCATCCTCAAAACCTCCCTGTGCTTTCCCCTCTATGATCACATCTTTCCCTACCCCTAACCCCTGTTAACCACTCATTGTATTTCTGTCCTCCAGAGTGTGACAGAAATGGGATTATAGAGTATGTAACCTTTGAGATTGGCTTCTTTTACTCAATATGTGGCCTCTGAGACTCACCCAAGTGGAGTCCATCAATGGTTCACCCATTTTTACTGCTGAATAACATTACAATTTGTTTACCCATTCACCTTTTGAGGGACATTTGGGTTGTTTCTAGTTTTTGTTAATTATGAATAGAACCACTATAAATGTTCATGTACAGGTTTTTATATGAACAGAGCTTTTGTTTCTCTAGAATAAAGACTCAGGAGCACTATTACTATGACTTATGATAAATGTATATTTAATTTCAAAAAAGAATGTATATTTAATTTCATATAAAACTACCAAAATGTTTTCCAGACTGGCTGCTGTATCTTGCATTTCTGCTAGCAATATAAGCTATAAAAGAGTTCCAGTCACTCCACATCCTTACCAGCATTTGGTACTGTCAGAATTTTTAACTTTAATCATTCTAATAGGTGGGGTAGAGATATCCCACTGTATCTGGTTTTTTTTATTATTATTTAAAAAAATTTTTATTTATTTATGATAGTCACAGAGAGAGAGAGAGAGAGGCAGAGACACAGACAGAGGGAGAAGCAGGCTCCATGCACCGGGAGCCCGACGTGGGATTCGATCCCGGGTCTCCAGGATCGCACCCTGGGCCCAAGGCAGGCGCTAAACCGCTGAGCCACCCAGGGATCCCTGTATCTGGTTTTAATCTGCACTTCCCGAATGATGTTCAATATCCTGTCATTGATTATTAGCTGTTCTTATATCCTTAGTAGCAAAGTATCTATTCAGTCTTTTGTCCATTTTTTTTTAAAGATTTATTTATTTATTTATTCATGATAGACAGAGAGAGAGAGAGAGGCAGAGACACAGGCAGAGGGAGAAGCAGGCTCCATGCCAGGAGCAGTCTTTTGTCCATTTTTAAATTACACTTGTTTTCTTTTTGCTGATTTTTGAGAGCTCTTTAAGTATTTTGGATATTAAGTAACCTTTGTTGGATAACTAAGTGCAAACAACTTTCTGAGTCTGTAGCTTGTTTTTTAAAAATTCTGTTAATAGTATCTTTTGTAAAAAAATATTTTGAATTTTGATTAAGTCCTATTATCAATCTCTTCTTTTTACAGATTTGACTTTTGGTGTCATGTCCTAATGCACCTACCCTCAAGTCTAGAATGTTTCCTATGTTTTCTTCTAAAACTGTTATAATTTTGTGTTTTCCAATGATATCTACAATTTATTTTGCGGGAATTTTTCATCAAAAAGTATGACACTTAGGACAAAATTCTTTTTTTTGACATACGGATAAATAATTGTTCCAGCACTACATGTTGAAAGGGCTATCCAGGGATCCCTGGGTGGCGCAGCGGTTTGGCGCCTGCCTTTGGCCCAGGGCACGATCCTGGAGACCCGGGATCGAATCCCATGTCGGGCTCCCGGTGCATGGAGCCTGCTTCTCCCTCTGCCTGTGTCTCTGCCTCTCTCTCTCTCTCTCTCTCTCTCTCTCTCTGTGACTATCATAAATAAATAAAAATTTAAAAAAAAAATGAAAGGGCTATCCTTTCGCCACTGAATTTCTTTAGCACAGTTGTCAAAAATCAAATTACCGTATGTGTGTTGGATACTCCTAAACTCTCTATTCTCTTCCATCAATTTGTGTGTCCATCCCTTCACCAATACCACACTGTTTTGATTATTATAGCTTTATTTTATTCTGACATTTGAGTAATGTGATTCTTTCTACTTTATTCTGTTTCAAAAACTCTAGTCCCTTTGATTTTAAAATCAGTTGGTCTATAGCTACAATATCGTACTAGTAACTCCTTTCTGGAGATAAGAAAATGCCTGGGTCGGGATGGAGGTTGTTGGTAAATATAGAAGGCACACTCTAGAAAGAAAAGGGATGGCAAAAGGAGACAAGGGTCAAAAACTAAGAAGGCAAACAAGTGACTTGTGCTGAGCTCATTCTTTGTTATCAGAGTTCTCAGAGGTGATGAATAGTCAGCTTATGTAGGACTGTGTTGAGTCTCATGGTGAAACATGAGTTATTAGCAGCAAAGGTGGATTCCCTCTCAGGATACCGTGTTAAGAACTCTCCAGAGAGGCAATGGTACCATGGACTTAGCAGCGCTCAGCTGTGGGCACAAGTGGGATGTGATCAGAAATCACTTCCTGGGATCCCTGGGTGGCGCAGCGGTTTAGCGCCTGCCTTTGGCTCAGGGCACGATCCTGGAGACCCGGGATCGAATCCCACATCGGGCTCCTGGTGCATGGAGCCTGCTTCTCCCTCTGCCTCTCTCTCTCTCTCTCTGTGTGACTATCATAAATAAACTTAAAAAAAAAAAAAAAAAAAAAAAAAAGAAATCACTTCCTTTCCAAGTGACAGAATAATAGTTTAATTCCTTTTATTTAGGATAGTTAGGACAAAATAATCTGATTTATAGATTTACCATTTACAAGACATACATACAGAGAGCCAATTTAAAAAAGCCTTACATATAAAGTAAAATGCTCATATACTAAAGCAGTATTCAACTGAACACTGGCAACCCAGAAGATATTTTCAGATCTCAAAGTATCTGTGAGTCTTCCTTAATGCATCAAAAGGATTCTGCTTCTTCGAGCATTATAGAGTCGGAATTCTGGATGTAGGGGAGCTCTTTGTGAGCATGTACCCTTTTCACTCAAGCCTAGCTAGGTTTCTTAGGTGCATGAATTGAGCTGAACACAAATTTTGTGGGAGGAAGCAATGGCCAGATCTCCAAGTTTAAACAGGTTTGCTCACCTGATTGTGAATCCAGAGAGCAGGAGGGTGGTTTGTATATTTCACTGCCAATTCTATCATTCTCTCTTGTTCTAGCAGTCTGGGGCTGGAGCATATTGAGAACCCACCAACCACAGACACTCCTGGGATAAAGAAATCAATCCTAAAAAGAAAGGCAAATAAGCGCTTTTTGTTGAAGCGATTTTAAAAGTGGGCAATGAAATAAGTAAAACTGACAAACTTAAAAAAAAATAAAAGATAAAATGAGTAAAATCAAGAATGGAAGGAGGACATCATCACCTACCTTACAAAAATAAAAGATTATTATAGGAATTCCATGAACAACTATATGACAAAAACTTAGATAACTTAGATGAAAAGGATACATTCCTAGAAAGACAGAAATTACCAAATTGAACTCAAGAAGAAACAGAAAATCTGAACAGACCTGTAACAAGTAAATAGTTTTAGTAATTTCAAAAATTCCTAGAAAGAAAAGGATAGGTCCAGATGGCATCACTGGTGAAATTCTACCAAACATTTTTAAAGAACACTAAACTTTTATAAACTCTTCCCCCAAAACAGAAAGAACATTTACCAACTCATTCTATGAGGTCAGTATTACCCTACCAAAACCAGACAAAGATATAACAAGAAAAGACTACAGTTCAGTATCCCTTGTGAATACAGATTTAAAAATCCCAGAAATTCTAGGTTGGTTTAACACCTGAAAATCAATCAGTGAAATACACCACTTAGAACAATGGACAAAACCCAAGTATCATCTCAATACGTGCAGAAAAGGCAGTTGGCAATATTTAAGACCCTTACATAATAAAAATAGTCAGCAAACTATGAAACTGGGAGCCTCCTCAATCTAACAAAGGCTTTCAACAAAATGTGTAATGTTTAATGGTAAAAAGCTACAAGTTTTTCCCCTAAACACAGAAATAAGACAAGGATGTTTGCTCCTAACACTTCTTTTCAACATTGTACTAGAGGTTCTAGCCAAGGCAATTAAGGAAGAAAATGAAATAAAAGGTACGAAGATTTGAGGAAGAAATTGCAGATGACATGATGTATATAGAAAATCCTAAGGAATCTGCTATGAAGATAGGAGAACCAATAAGCAAGTTCAAATAATATTACAGAATACAAGATTAATAAAAATCAATTGTATTTGTATACACTAGCAGTTAACAATTTAAATGTGAAATTAAGAAAAATAAAATTTATAATAGCATAAAAAAGAATTGGGAATAAATTAACAAAAGTATAAGACTTGCACACTGAAAACCACAAAACATTATGGAGAAACATTAAAAAAGATCTAAATAAATAAAAAGACATCTTATGTTCATAGACAGAAAGACTTAATAGTGTTAAGATGGCAATACTTGGCAGCCCGGGTGGCTCAGCGGTTTAGCGCCGCCTTCAGCCCAGGGCATGATCCTGGAGTCCCGGGACTGAGTCCCACGTCAGGCTCCCTGCATGGAGCCTGCTTCTCCCTCTGCTTGTGTCTCTGCCCCTCTCTCTCTGTGTGTCTCTATGAATAAATAAAATCTTAAAAAGAAAAAAAAAAGGGCAATACTCTCCACATAGATCTACAGATTCAATGCAATACCTATCTAAACTTCCAGATGGTTTCTTTGCAGAAACTGGCAAAATGATCATAAAATTAATATGGAAATAAAAGGAACCTAGAATCATCAAAACAATCTGGAAAAAGAACAAATTTGGAGGACTCACACCTTTTGATTTCAAAACTTACTATAAAGCTACAGTTAATGAAGACACTGTAGTACTAGCATAAGGACAGGCACATAGACCAATGATAAACCATTACAAGTCCAGGGGCACCTGAGGGGCTCAGTGGTTGAGCATCTGCCTTTGTTTGGCTCAGGTTATGATTCTAGGGCCTGGGATCAAGCCCTGCATCAGGCTCCCTGTGCCTATGTCTCTGTCTCTCTCTGTCTCACATAAATAAATAAATAAATAAAATCTTAAAAAAAAAAAGAAGAAGAATTCCAAGTCCAAAAGTAAACTCTTAAACATGTGGTCAATTGATTTTTGACAAGGGTATCAACATAATTCAATGACAAAAGAACAGTCTTTTCAACGAACAACTGGATATCCACACATTAAAAGAATGAAGTCGGACCCCTACCTCACACCATATACATAAATTAACTCAAAATGGGTCACAGACTTAAAGGTAAGAAAAATTATAAACTTTTGGAAGACTTACAGAGGAGTAACTTCATGGTAACAGTTACTTAGATATGACACCAAACACCAAGGTTAAAAAAAAAATGGAGAAACTAGCCTAGAAAAAATTACTTTATGCTACAAATGATCCATAAAAGAGCTAAAATAGGGACACCTGGGTGGCTCAGCAGTTGAGCATCTGCCTTTGGCTCAGAGTGTGATCCCAGGGTCCTGGGGTTGAGTCCTACATCGGGCTCTCTGTAGGGAGCCTGCTTCTCTCTCTGCCTGTGTCTCTGCCTCTCTTGTTGTGCCTATAGCTAATATTTATTAATACAGTTTCTGTATGCTATCAGAGAAGAACTACAAGAGTATCTCTACAGCTATGTTTTAAAAAATAAGTTAATCAATGAGCTACTTTTTGCAGCTTCATATCCTAAACCATAGCGCCCTCTGCTGCTTGATGTTGATAAAGGCCATTCTCTCAGATAAGTGAAGGGATCTTTCCTTCTCCAGTAACTTTGGAAAGCAACCTTAAAAAAAAAAAAAAAAAGACTCCTTCATTAAATGCTACAGAATTCAAATGACATCAAAACTTCATCTGAATGGATTTAAGAAAATATGCACAATACACATTTAATAAAACATCTGTCCAAGTAAAAGTTTTTATTTTTTATTTTATTTTATTTTTTTTAAAAAGATTTTGTTAAAAAAAAAAAGATTTTATTTATTTATTCATGAGAGACAGACAGAGAGAGAGGCAAAGACACAGGCAGAGGGAAAAGCAGGCTCCATGGCAGGGAGCCCGATGTGGGACTCGATCCTGGGACTCCAGGATCACGCCCTGGGCTGAAGGCAGGTGCTAAACCGCTGAGCCACCCAGGGATCCCAAGAAAAAAAATTTTAAACACACACACACACACACACACACACACACACACACTTAAAAAATGCCCTTTCCAAGACTAGCATTCTTGAAGCCAAGAGCTGAGGTACTAACTGCACTCTCATAAAAGTGAATATAGGAAAAACTGGGAGAAAGAGCCTAACTGTGTAGTGAAGCCACATATCCTTATCTAATTGTGACACAGTAGGCAGCCCCGTCCAGCCCCAGGGCCCAGCAGAGACCAGGTACACAAACTGTGGCCAAAAGTTGATGCTTCACCATGAGATCCTAAAACCCTTTAGTCTTCAGCTTGAGCATGTGGAGCCCCTCCCTCATCCCCTGTGCAAATACTACAGATAGCACCTGCTTACCTAGTACAGGCACCATGGTTAGTGCTGGAGCTAAAGATCAAGAATGTCGTGATTCCTGGGACGCCTGGGTGGCTCAGGGGTTGAGTGTCTGCCTTCAGCTCAGGGCATGATCCCAGGTCTGGGGATCGAGTCCCACATCAGGCTCCCCTTGGGGAGCCTGCTTCTCCCTCTACCTATGTCTCTGCCTCTCTCTCTGTGTGTCTCTCATGAATAAATAAATATCTTAAAAAAAAAAAAGGAAAAAAAAAAAAAAGAATGTTGTGATTCCTGCCCTCAATAAACTCACTCAAATGGGAAGAAAATGAACAAATAAATATAATTACAGGGGCTATGACAAAATCTGCTTGGAGGAGAGAAAATGTTCATCATTTGAGACCTGTCTGGAAGAACTGGAACTTAGTGTAGATTTCTTCTTACGTCCAACATATGTGATTTCATCGGGAAAAAACTAATAAAACCACTATTTTAAAAAAAATCTTCCTGGGGTTGAAGGGGGGAGAAAGCAGAGGATGCAGCAGTCAATTATACCAGGTATGGAGGAATTAACGAAGACTTCACAGCGGAGTCTTAAAAACACACAGCAGTCACCAAACAAGCATGGAGGAGGACACAGTCTGAACTGAACAATGATGACACCAAGGAACGTGGCGCTTTTTATGTGTGGTCATGTAAGAGTCGAGGCTGCTGAACACGGCCACAGAGGGTATATACTGCCCACAATGCAGCGGCCCTGCTAGAGGGTAGGAGTAGAATCTTATTTCATTGATCTTACTCCTCTCATCTGTTTCTTCTTGGAGCCCTTTCTCTTAGTAGAGCCCAGTCACTTTCAAACATGAAAATTTATGTCATCTTACATGAAGTCAGAGACACACCTTGCTCTCTACAAAAATGCTTTGGCCTTGCTTCCCCTTGGTCCTGTGCAGGTCTAGAGCCTCCCTCTTAGTTTGGCAGGTGTCAGATGAGGGCAGTGGTCAGGAATTCAGAGATGTGGGATCATGGCCCAATCTCTGACCCTAGAGATAAGCCCAAGAGCAATCTTCTCCTTTACCTCTAGCAGCACTCCACTCTAATAATCCTAACTATACAAATTGCATGGCAGCTGCATCCATACTCTCTCTCCCTGATCTTTGTCCTCTTCCCCAAAATGCTACTAATGGAGCTTACCATCAAGCTGATAACCTAACAGAATGCAGAGCAAAAGCCATCCTAGCAATGGAACCGAAGATGCAGACATCACTAATCTAAGCAAATAGCCATTCGGTAAGCAAGAAGTCAAATTTCCAAAAGAACTTACAGCCACACAATAAGTCAGTGGCAAGGGAGCAATCTTTTAAAAGGGGAGGTTCAAATGCCAGGAATGAATGCTGATGGACACCTGGCAGGGAAAGGTCAATACTAAATAGCCAGAGATGACCACCCTGATGTCCGCCCTCTGCAGCAGGAGTCTGTCAGGTGCATTGTAAAACCAGTCCTGACATCAGTGAGATTACCAAATCCATTCATCGAAATGGGATATATAATACCAACCCTGAAAATCTAATCTTGAGGATCACAGGGGAACCCTATTTCTATATATATCACTAGGGAATGATGGTATTTTTATCTGGTAACTACAGTTTGCAAGTGCTAATACACTTGCAGGCACACCAAGGTAGCAGCATTATAAACCAGTGCACGGTCTTTCTCTAATCAGGAGTCTTGGCGCAATTCAGAGCTGAAGACACAGGGACAATGCTGTGCACAGGACCCAAACACTTCCACAGAAGGGAAATACGGAAAGACAGATCATTACAATTAAAGTTTCCACTTTTCAATGTAATAACTGCTAAACTATTTTTGAAGGGTAAAAATGTTGCCCGCCCCCCTAAAACAGCCCAAATGCATTTAATATGTATCACTGAACATGTGCAAAGATTGCAGTAAATTGCTTCACAAACGCAAATTATTGCAATCAGCATCTTGTTTTCTAGTTCTAAATTCAAAGGCAAACTATTAACACAAGACTGCTAACTCTTGCTATTATCACACATCCTCCTTCTAACAAAACCACATTTCCAGATGGACTGCCAAAATTAGTCAAGTGACTCCTAAGAAATACTACCAAGATTGACATGCCAGAAATTCACTTAGAAATGAATGCTTTATTTAAATAAAGGAAACATACACCCAAACACACCTTTCCTAAGGAAATACAAGCTGTTTTATTTACAATGCAACTTGAATTGCAACTCAGTGAAGCCACTCGCAGGAATAGTGGGACAGCTGGGCTGTTAGCCTGTCCGTATGCTGACTAGTCTTCGGTGTCAAATAGGCACAATCAGTGTGGTGCAAGCTGGGCCTGATCGGCGGGGGGGTCCTGATAATAAATTCAGGAAAATATTTAAACTCAACTCAGACAAGTGATGCAGTAATTCAGTTGAGAGGGTGGTCAGTTCTGTGACATAACTGGGTATTCTTCTTTCCAGACTGCTGTGTTTACTCTGTATTTGACATAAAGACTAATTTTTTACAATGTATCAATCCCCAGCACAAATAATCAAGCCGATTAGATTATTCCAGAGCATTCTATTATAGCAACCATTTCTGAAGAGCATAATTATCAGTTATCAGGTCCGTGGCTCAGAACTAAGCTTTGTTTCAATCTACAAAACTCAAGGCAGCAATTTTCATATATGACTGAGAAGGTCAAGGGCTCAAAACCAAGGTGAGCTCTGAGGTGAGGAAAAGAATCAGATTCCCTATGCCTAAGGAAGGCTCCCCCTGAATGGGGATGGGCTAGAATTCCTATTCCTCAGGAAAAACAGCTAGACACATAATCCCTTCCAGAAGAAAAAATAAGCCCTTCTACGGGCACCTGGGTGGTTCAGTTGGTTGGGCATCCAACTCCTGGTTTTGGCTCAGGTCGTGATCTCGGGGTCATGGGATGGAGCCCTCTATCGGGCTCCACGCTCTGCGCAGTCTCCTTGAAGTTCTCTTAAAATTTAAAATAATAATAACAATGATAGGGCAGCCCAGGTGGCTAAGGTTTAGCGCTGCCTTCAGCCAGGGCGTGATCCTGGAGACCTGGGATCGAGTCCCACATCAGGCTCTCTGCATGGAGCCTGCTTCTCCCTCTGCCTGTGTCTCTGTCTCTCTCTCTCTGTGTGTCTCTCATGAATAAATAAGTAAAATCTTAAAAAAAAATAAAAAAGAATAATAACAATGATAAGCCCTTCTATTTGATGGCACCTTCATGAACACAACACTAAGGAAACAGAGAAGCCACTTACCACTGGCCAGCTTTAAAAGAAAAGTCTTTATCAGCAATAAGAAGGTGCAGCCTCTTCACTGATGGTGACTCATCAGCAGCCCCACACACCTTAGCAGCCGACACGACCTAGAGCAAAAGATGAACTGTGACTGAGGTTAGTGTGTATACACATCAGAAACAAACTAGTTTCCTGGTAACTAAGGCTTTTTTTTTTTTTTAATCTACAAAGATGTGATTTTTTGAAAACTGCAAAACAAGGTACACTCTGCTTTAAAATGCTGCCTACCACCAAGTGAACAAATTTAATTCTTTTATTTTTGAGAGACTGGCTATCATACTAATTGAATTTTATTCTGCACACAAAAATCATCTCTTAAAGAGGCTGTTTAATAAGTGTTCATTTGGTGAGCACGTGGTATGCTCCATGCACCAGGCTGGGTAATCTGGAAAGAGCCTGGGGGAAACAGGAGCCCTGTGAACCACCTGCCTGCCATCTAAATTCTCGGTCAGTATGACATACTTAAAGTAAAGCTCGCTGTTAGGTACAAGCCTCTGTTTGTTCTGAGCCTGGCAACAAGTCCAAGACTAGCTAATTTCAGAAATTACAAGTAAGCATTTACAAACTTTTTTTTTTTTTAAGCAATTTCAGAGTCTGTTGAATCTAATTATAGACAATAAACTGGGTTTGTATTCCTTGTTTTTTTTTTAATTTATTATTTCTAATTCACTGATTATATTTGACAAAATACAAACAGTCCACAACCTTTGAACAGTATCAAAAACAGCTCTTCGTTACAGATAGCTTGAGAAGCACTACTGTAAACAACATATCTGGTTTCTAGAAAATCCTAAGGTGTGAGCTAGGCACTCCTCAGTGTCATTCACCCCTCAGCATCCCTCAAATTCAAAATGCCTCTACTTCCTTCATTTTTTGTTTCTTCTACTTTTGGGCTTTTCTTCCTCCTGAAATCTGGGATATTTTCACAACAGGGGAAAAAAGACAGTATGACTCTTTCCTCAACCTCCTATTGCCATTCAATTCCACTTCTGGAAGCAAATCAAAGCAATAGCAGGTGACCAAAATACAATCATTCTCCATGGATGGTGTTAGTTAGGTTCACGGCTCCACTGAAGAGTGTGTTGGAAAGCTGTCAAGATCAATGCACCTCACACCCTAAAGCTGGCTCCTTCAGCCCCTTTCTCCAACAGGACTAGGTCTAATCGAACTATCAGTGGGAGACAATTCTTAAAAACCCACTGCACAATTCTCCAGATGGATGGTGGTCTCCCTCACCAACTTCAAAACATCTCTGAAAATGCCTTACCTTTCTGTTGCTCCCATAAAATCCCTTACTTCTCTTCCTCTGGATTTTTACCAGGCCTCTTTTTCCTCTCCCTAAGAGCCAGTGGGCTGGTCTGCACTGACCCTCTTCCTGCACCTCTAATTCTAGTCTTGCCCTCCCTCTCCGAACCAGTGCTTCACCCAGCTCCAGTGGACTCCTCCTTCAGGGTTCTCCTGCTTATCAGACATGGTACCTAATGCCATGTGCCGGTCCTAAACAATTGAGCAACAAAACAGAAAGCAGCAGCACAGTGTGGCTGCCAACAGCACAGGCTCTGTAACCACAATGCCTGGCATGTAATTCTGGCCCCAGCACTGACTTAGCAGCTGTGGGCCTCTGGGCACATTACCTTAGTTCCCCCTCTGCTATGAAATAAGATCAACAACACCTGTACCCCAGAGCTGCTGGGGACATATACGTGCAAAGCACTTAGAATGCTGTTGGCTCATAGTAAGTACTCATTAAGTGTCAGTTATAATGTATCTTAACTGCATTCATTCTAATTACAGCTTATTAATATTTATTACATTACACATTATACCTTATTCATATATCATTACATATGCAGAACCACAGCAGTGCTGCCATGAAGGCCCTCACAGACTGAGCACTGCACACCCTCAGGGGGCCGATTCTCACAGACGACAAGGACCTATAAGGTACAGTGGTCTTCGCACCACACCCTATTTGCTAGAACAAACTTAAAAGCCATACTGTCTTGAAGCTATTTCAGAAATCTTATCTTACCTTTAATCTCCACCTCCACTGATAACTTCCTTATCTGACAGAACCTTCTTTGTCCTTGACACTCTCGGTAAACACAGGTGACTTGGCTTCTGCTCTCTGTCAACAACTTGGAGGAGGCAACAACTGAACTCCAATGTCCAGGCTCAGTTCTTCCCCTCCCGGAGCTCTCTGAGTTTGATACTTTTTACTTCCCTTCCATCTTGAAACATTCTCCTTGCTTGGGATAACTGATGTCGCGGAACTCTTGGGGTCCCCTCCTGCCTCTCCAACCTGGTTCCCACATCTTTACCTTTTCTCCTCGTACTTCCTCAGTGGGCACTTTCTGTAAACTGCCTCCGTCCCACTCCCTCTTCCGACTCTAGGCCAAGGCTCCCCAGAGGTCAAGGCTCCCCAGCATTCCCAAAAGCATTCCCAAAGCGACTAAGCCCCAGCCCAAACCCTCCTTACTTTTCTTGGCAATCAGGCTCACATCTACACTCCCCTGTGAGTAACAACAGCCAATGTCTGAGGAGCATTTATCACAGATATATTCCAGGTGAAGGCTTAAGTGTCTCGCGTACACCAATTCATGCAGTTAATATGAATAATCACATTATAGCCCAACAGATGGTGGCATTATCCTCTACTCTGCACATGAGGAAACTGAAAGGTTTAGTAACTCAAGATCACTCAGCAATGGCTGAGTTAGAATTCAAATCTAAGTGTGCTTGGCCCTTAATCACTGGATAGCCCCATCCCAATGGTAAGCTCATTTACGTGTCCAACCAAATCTACCATATTCAGCCCCTCCACAAACATTCCTTGAGCATGGGCTGCCTGGCACTGGAGACGTAGAAATGGAGAAGGCTGCTCCTGCCCACAGGGGGCCCCACAGAACCAGCAGCTTTACATCACCAGGAGTTCAATTCAGAACTCATCTTGGACTCAAGAGTCAAATCCATTTTCAACTGGTACACGTGTGTACACACACACACACACACACACACTTTGCCTCTTTTCCAGGCATCCTATCCTGTCCCTAATACGAACAAGTTCCACAAATTCAGCTTATGTTTCTTCCTCCTTGTGCTCACCCATTAACATCGTGAGCCAAGAATTTCTTCTCACTTGAACACTGCCTTAGCCTCCTTATCTCTCTCAAAGCAGCCAACAGGTAAATACTGCTAGTATTCTGACCTCACTGATTTACTTTCCAGCTCAAAAACCTCCAGGGGCTAACACTCAACTCAACTCAAAAAAAAAAAAAAAAAAAAAGCTAAAAGACCTTTGTAGCTTGACCTCTCTTGTATCACTATGCTAGTGGTTTACCAGCCAAACTGGACAATCTGCTGGTTCTCAAAGGCACCGGACATTGACCTGCCTCCCAAAACTGCCTAGATCATTCAGCTTCCACTGTGCTCTCAGCCCTGTCAGTGGACCTCCTGCCCACCTTTCCAGGCCCTGCTCAAAGACTGAATCCTGCCTGAGGTTTTCCTGCTTCTCCCCATCCTCTCAACTCTACCAATAAAATGTTCCCATCTTCTGAGCATACTTAGTGCATGTGAATGTAACTATAAATATTCATGAACGTCTCCCTTCCACCACACAAGATCACAAACCTCCTAAGGTCAAAGATAGAATCTACATCTCTCTAGATCAAGTACAGAGCTCAACACATAGTTTAAGATTCAGTAAATATCTGCAGAATGAATGAAAACGCTAACTTCAAGTCACTTACAATTAGTTTCCTGAACAAAAATTAGTAGAAGTTCAGGAGCCTTTTGTTGTTTAAAAAGAAAAGGAGGCTTAGGGGGAAGCACTACAGAAAATCTAGATTCATGTTTAAAACCATGGGAGAGGTAAGGGAAGGCAGGGATTTCTTCAGTAGAACACTCTATTTTAAATATCTTATTACAAAAACAATAAGATTCATCAGAGGACTCTCTGTTACATTATTACTCTCATTTTAGATTTACCAAGAAAAGTTTATTTTATAAACACTCATTATTTTCTTTCAACATAATAATCTGTAAAAACATAGCCAAAAGCTAGACTATTTTATTTATAATGGTTTACCTGGCATTTGTCATATTCATTGATAAAACTAGATATGTATAAGCTTTAAAAACATCCTCAAGAGTCACCTGGTGGCAGGGAAGCCAACATTCATAATCACTGAGGGGGAGCCTGGGGAGACGGGCACAGAATTTCAGCTGGAAGGTGAGCATGCTTCACAATCAAATGCTACACTATATAAAATGAAATCAGCAATCACTTGCTAATGTTCAAATATAAAATTCAATAAAGTTAAACTTTCTATTAAAAAGTCATTTCATTTAGATAGTCTCTATGAACAAAAATGTTCCCAGATGCTTTACACATATTGCTATTAATACAAATAGTAATATACCTGTTGCTATTAGTCCTAATAATCTGGGCAAAACCGCTATGACTGGTCACACAAAGTATGTTGCATGACTCATGATTTTTAAAGACATGCCTCCTATTAACACTTTATTTTATTCAATTAATGCCAAGCCACACAATAAAGATTTCTAGTCATGTGGATTAAAGACATTAGCAAAATCTTTTTGAAGGCCATATCTTTATTTTGTTCTGGAGCTAGTTTCATATAATTAAGATCTTTAATCATGGCCCTTGTTATATGCCATTCTATCTTTTATGAGTAAGCAAAACATGATGGACAAACTATATGTTTTAACATTTGTACTTGTTCTCATGTTTAATGGATCAAAAGATTTCACAACTGAAACCTCAACTAGCCACGTCCTAAGTTAAAACACATGGCAGGAAATGAAGTTTTCCATAAAATAACATTTAGACTCTTCTACTGTTCAATAAAATAACAATACATTTGCCAACTTTTACTAGCACACATTTTTAATGGTTTGACGGAGTCAGCATCTAAAAGGAAATTCCATCATACTGATTTTAAAAACTGGTTTTGTGTAGGATATTTTGTTGTTACTGTTGCTGCAAAAGTCTCTGTGCAGGAAATAGGTCTTTCTTTGGGAAACCTGGTTGGCTTCCTCTGTTCACTCCCATTCATTCATTTGCTGTTTAAAAATTTAAACAAAGCCAGGATTAGAGATAACCTTAAACAAAAATACCTTTAGGGTACAGAGAATTTCAGAGTCAAAGGAAAATTCAGTCATTATCCAAAATAGTACATCATTTTACACATAAGGAGATCAAAGCCCAGAGACATTAATTTAAATTGTGGCAGAAAACCAATCTGCTGAGTAGGAATCTGACTACAAGAAACTGGTTTTATTGAATTACCAACAAGACCGCAAAATTTTGTCAACTGGACAAACTACATAAGTAGCTTCTGCCTGTCAACACCAAGTCCTGGCATGACCAATGGACTCTCCTTGCTCCTACTGAAGGCTAACCTGTCCACTTGGGCTGTTTCCTCTCTGCTTTCTCCAGCAGGACCCTCTCTCACACACCGCCCCTTTAATCCCTTCTCCATGAGACACCTGCACTTGATCTTCCAACTCCACATTATGCCAGCTGCAAACACCTATGTATAACTCCCCATGTGCCAGGCACTTCACATACACTAATTCATTCATTCTTTGCAGTAACCCTGGAAAGCAGGCATTATCACCGCCCACCCCCCACCCCCCCGCCTTTTCTGGGAAACTTATTTCCAAGAGAAAGTGAACACAAGCAGGAGGGGCAGAGGGACAGGGAGAAATCTCGAGCAGACTCCTCGCTCAGATTGAAGCCCAACGCAGGGCTTGATCTCAGGACCCCAAGATCATGATTCAAGCCAAAACCAAAAGTTAGATGCTTAATAACTGCTTCACCCAGGTGCCCCTCATTCCCATTTTATATATTAAAAAACTAAGGCCCCGAGGCTAGTAAGTGGAAAGAGATTCGAATCCAGGCACCTGGCCACTGTGCTTTGCTGCTTCTCAAAAGACAAACAAAACAAGCCTCTCCCTTAATCTGGCCATTTCTCTCTCCCATTCACATAAAACATTCTCGAAAGTTCTATATGGCCCTGGCTCCACTTTATCTCCCATTTTCTCTCCAACACAGTCTAGTCAGGCTTTGACTCTCAGCAATTGAGCCACCCACCACCCATTTTGCTCCATCCAGTGATGTCTCTCCGCACAGAGGTCAACACAGTTGGCCACTCCTCCCTTGAAACACTTTCTCCTGGCTTCACCAACACCCTGTTGATTTCCCTCTGGCCTTGCTAGTTCCTCCTCTTCTGCTTCACCTCTAAATGTTGACACACCCCAGGGCTGATTCATGGGCCCTCTTCCCCTACTCTCCACATGGCTAAAACCTTTTATTTCCAGCAGTGAATTCCAAACTATCCTACTACTGATCTGAATTTCCATTTCAAACTAAACATCCAACCCAAAACTCTTTTATCTCTCCAAGTTTCTTCCTTTTTATTATTACGGGAAATTTAAACATATACAAAAGTAAGAGAAATAGTATAATGAATCTCCACTGTATCCATAACCCAGATTCAAAGGCTGATATGAGCTGATGAAACTCATAGCTAATTTTGTTTCATCTATCACTCTCCCCACATTCTGCCCTCCCACCCTAGATTACAAAATCAAGCACTTTATTTCTTCTCTTCCATCTTGTCCATCTCCATTTTAGCAAATATATGCCACTGTTATTATCTGGTCAGATTATTCAAATCCCAAATCTCTTGGTGTCTTCTCCTCTTTACTGTATGCACTACAGCCCTTCCACCACAAATCCGTGAATCCCATCAGCCCTTTCTGTGTCTTAGTTCCACCCACTGTCCCCCATCCCCACCACTACCATCTTATTCTAAGCCACCATCACATCTCCTGGGACTGTGTCCATAGCCTCTAGCTGGTGTCAAAGCACAACAAAAGTCTGGTGTCCTACCAAGCAGATAGATGACCCATTTAAAACATAAATCAAAAAAAAAAAAAAAAATCAGAAAAAAAATAAAACATAAATCATATGTCATTTTCCTGCTTAAAACCTTTCATCCCCCTTAGAATAAAATCACAAATCCTTATACAGCCCATAATAGCTTATACAACCTGGGCCCTGCCTACCTCTCATCCTACCACCTTCCTCTGAACACACCAAGCTCATTCCTGCCTCAAAGTCTTGGCTCCTGTCTGTTCCTCTGCCAGAAAGGCTGTGCACATGGCTGACTCTTTTCCTCGTCTTAGCTCCAATCGTTACACACCAATTTAAAACAGCACCCCCACTCCCAGCCATTCATGCCTCTAAAGACACCATTACCCTGTCTTCAAGGATATATCACGTCTGACACTCTCTGGTTTATCTGCACCAGAATGAAGCTCCACATAAGTGGGAGCCTTACCTGCCTCGTGCACTGTTCTCCTTCCCGCACTTAGAACACGGCTGCATACACAGTAGGTTCCGAAAACAGGTCTGCTGGATCGAAAATAAAATCTATTTCACCTGATTGGATCCCCTGGGGGAAAAACAGAGAGGAGCCTTCCTTGTCTTTAAGATGACTTAATTTATTGAACAAAAATGTGTCAGTGAAAAGCAGAGACACTATACATTTTAGACATTAATAAGTTCTGGGCATAGCTAGAAGGTAGTATAAGCAAGTCCTCATTTTTCAAACCCCTACCTGTACAGAACCATCTAGTACACTCACATTGTCACCTCATCTCTTGAGATGGATGTCATCACCATTCCTACTTTAAAGACACTCATTCAAGGCAGTACAGGTGGGATTAAGGCAGTACACTCAATCAGCCACAGAGGTGGGATTAACATTTGCTTATTCTACTCAGTACACATGTATTGACTGCCCACATGACATCGGCACTGCTGGATATTGTGGCTACAACACTACCAAGCCGAGCCTTCCACCAAGGAGCTTCGTTCTTTGCGGGCTTCCATCCACAGCAGTGTGAGTTGTGCATTCTGAGGAGCCAAGGGCTGGTTGCTGGGGCCATCAGACTACACCTCCCTGGGAGTCTCACCAGAAGACTGGGCCCAGGCCCTCTACAAGCCACACAGCTCCCAGTAGTGGATGCCTGAGGTTTTCCCCACCATGCTCTGCTGTCAGAGCTGACAGTGCGGAGGCTGGAATGCCAACTACTGCACATCCAAGGCTAGATAATCTCTAAAAGGCTCTCTATCAGATTCTGATAAGCACAGCAAATTAGGCATCCAATTGTTAGAAACAATCCATATCAAAGAGATGCCTGCCCCTCTTCCCTCAGAGATGAAGAAGGCCACTGCAGCATACAATCTTCCAAGAATGTGTAGGTGATGACTAGCAGAGAACTTTAAGGGTTAAACCCAGGAAATGGTCCAGATCTCCAGCTAAGCAGCCCATCCCACTCAAACCCAAGCCTCCACAAAACCACAAATCAAGCACACTATCAGTATTCAATAGTCAGCACAAGAACCATAGGCTCTCCAGACGTCTCTATCCCAGGAGCATCCCAGCCATTTGACTTTATTATTTTTTTTAAATGACTTTTTTTTTTTTTAAGATTTTATTTATTTATTCATGACAGACACACACAGAGAGGGAGGCAGACACAGGCAGAGGGAGAAGCAGGCTCCATGCAGGGAGCCTGACGTGGGACTCGATTCTGGGTCTCCAGGATCACGCCCTGGGCCGAAGGCAGCACTAAACCGCTGGGCCACCGGGGCTGCCCGCCATTTGACTTTATTAACTAACTACTGTGCCACCCACAACTCTCTCCTTCCTTATATTCAGTAACACTTAAGTCAAGTTTTGATTTATAACAGAGATGAGGATCTGTGAAATTTATCTTCCATTGTGTTGCTCAATTAAACTTGGTCTAAATCAACTGTCACATTGTTCTGTTGTATAGAAAGAAAAACCAGTTTGATATCAAAGATCTGAGTTCAAGGGCTAAGGCCCCCCCACTTACTAACCAAATCTTTTTAATGTAGGCCCACACTGTAATTTTCATCCAAAACAGGGTACTGGTGAAAGTGAAACGGGATGCTAGCCTGGGAAAATCAGGAAGCAGGGTCACCACATCTAAATTTCTGAAGTCTCAATTTCCTCATCCGTGAAACGGGGCGAGGATCCCTTTATCTTACTCCGAGGGTGGTTGTGAGAATCAACTTGATATAATCGAGTGCGTTGTCAACAAAAAGGCAATGATACACATAAGGCATTTTTGGGTAATGCTTAGGCTTCTAAAAGAAGCAAACTAGTACAACTGAAAAATACTTAGTGATTTTTTTCCACAATGAATTAGGTGCATCAAATCGGTCTCTTCTGATCAGAATCTGAGGTCAAGGACTTCATATATCATGCTCAATGCTACAACCCTAAAACCTAGCCTAGTGTCTGGCATATTTCCAAATAAATGCATAAGAATTAATTATTTTAAAAATTCTTTCCTTACCAAACTCTCCCATCAAATTGAAGGAGGGAGTCCATCTTGCTCAATGGGTCAGCCTTCTAGAGGCCAAGCATGTATGGACTCCCCCAGTGAAATCTTAAGTCTTACTTCAACAATCCTTTACAGCATTACATAATCTGATTTATCTCCTTGACATTTCCAAGGTTACCCGAACTGCTTATTCTTTGATCCTTAAGAAAAAAAATGTGAATTTGAACAAAGAAGTCAAATGTCATCCAATTCAGACCTCAGCTTCCTGCATCAGCATGACCTCAGGCTGGTTACATTTACAGCTCTAGATAAGAAAGAGCATTAACATCATAATGTGGTTATTCAATAAATTCTTCGAGAACTGAAGACCTAACAAGGAAAAAACATTTCTGGGTGGGTGAGTGCTCTATTCTTTACCCACTCCAGGAGGGGCGGCGGGGTCCTTTGGCCTAGGAGTCAGAGACTAGGCTGGAGCTTCCCTCTGGTCCAGGGAGAAGCCAGTAGCTTATCTCCTAAGTTTTGCTTCCTCTTTCATAAAATACAAATGCCATCCTGTTCCAAAGCTATCTTACAGACTTGAACTGAAGAGCAAGTGACATGCTAGGAGTCCTTTCTGTAAAGTATACTTGCAAAACAAATAAAAGGCAAGAGTGGCATGAGACAGTGATCCAGTTCTACTACAACCCAAGCTAAGCTGATGTTCATTTTGGCAAGTCCAAGGCCTGACTCCTGCTCTATGGCTAGGAGCCATCCTCTGGAGGAATTGAGGGTGAGCCCCTGCTGACCTTACATCCACTGAAGCTATAGCCCAGATACCATCTAGTTTTTTATCCAATTCCTCCCAGCTTCTAGCTCCCATTCTGTTTGGGAGAGGAGAGGAAATCAGAAGCAGAGAAAAAAGGAACTGCAATTGGAAAATTCTTCTACCAAAGTCATACCATGGTTGCATTTTCTGACTTCTGGGCATTAAAATTCCTTTTTTTTTTTTTTTTTAAGATTTTATTTATTCACGAGAGAGAGAGAGAGAGAGAGAGAGAGGCAGAGACACAGGCAGAGGGAGAAGCAGGTTCCATGCAGGGAGCCCAACATGGGACTCGATCCCAGGTCTCCAGGATCATGCCCTGGGCTGAAGGCGGCGCTAAACCGCTGAGCCACACGGGCTCCCTGGGCATTAAAATTCTTAACTTTGCAATCACACTATTAGAGCTTACATTAACTTCCTGTGCAGTTTTCTTAAAACTTGACTCAGGGGCGCCTGGGTGGCTCAGCTGATTAAGCGTCTGCCTTCAGTTTAGGTCATGATCCCAGGGTCCTGGCATCCGGCTACCTGATCAAGAAGGAGGTCCACTTCTCTCTCTGACCTTTCCCCCATGTGTACTCTCTCCTTCTCAAATAAATAAAATCTTAAAAAAACAAAAAACAAAACTTCACTCAAAATAACCCCCAACAATCTCAATAATTTTGTCCTGTAAAATTCTGAAATGCTAACCTAATTCAGGGACAGCAACCTATGTTCCACAGGCCAAATGTGGGTATTTTGGTAAATAATGTTTTTTATTGGAACATAGCGGCTCAGATTTGTTTACGAGTTGTGTATGACTATTTCACACTACAAAGGCAGAGTTTTGTAGCTGTTAACCAAGACAACATGGCCCATGAAGCCTAAAATACTTACTATCTTGCCCTTTACAGAAAGTATACCAAACCCTGTTCTAATTCTACCTACCTCAAAATACAACAGAAAGAGTATAGTCCAAGCTTGTTAAATAAACTGCTTTTGCTTCAAAACTGGAAGGATTTCACTTTTTAAAAAGAAATACTATCACACACTTATAGAATGAACACTTTTATTTTTGTATGCTGAGCAAATCAAAAAGAAGAAAAAAAGGGTTTTCAGATTTATCAGTAGGAAAAGTGTATTTTCCCAAATATCCATAAATCTGCTATGCTAATTTTACACAGGCATCTCAAAAAAAAATTGGCCTAAAACTGAATACACAAACATACTACCCATGGTCTCAAAGCAATTTTCTTTAGAATTAGCTTGAGGGGCTATGATCCTGGGTGGCTCAGTTGGTTAAGTGTCTGCTTCCAGCTTAGGCTGCTGGGATGAAGCCCCGCATCAGGCTCCCTGTTCAGCTGTTCAGTCTGCTTCTCCCTCTCCCTCTGCCCCTCCCCACTGCTTGTGCACACACTCTCTCTTTCAAATAAATAAAGAAAAATCTTAAAAAAAAAAAAAAAAAAAGTTTGGAAAGTGGGGCCTAAACAATAGTCTTTTACATTAAAGTCTACCTTACTATTAATACTAAAAATTAAATTCCTGCAATGATGCACTTTCTGACCATGGTTATAGAAGTGTATAATAGTTTTCTTACTGTTAGTTTGAATGCACAACACTAAGCTAAATATATCAAAAAATGTGAAGAAAGCACAAAAAGTAAAATCCAATATCCATTTTATGCTTTTTTAAAAAAATGGGATTACTCAGTGAGGTAAAGGGTGAGGATCCTTTATTTCCCAGCCCTTGACACCCTTTTAGGTGGTAGATTAGCTTTCTAGATCTGAATATGGTAGGGAAAAAATCTGCACATAGGAAAGGTAACAAGAGCTCATCCAACTTCCTCTCTCGGATGTTATTGCTTTCTCCTTTGATTAAATAAGAAGTTGTTCTAAAGTAGGGATAAGAACAAGGACTTTGAGACATGATGCCAAAAGAAACAAGCAAACAAAAAAATAGAAAGCAAAGGGTAAACTACTCATAAAACATAGGCTATAAAAGTTCTATCCCTAAAATATAGCTCTAAACATTACACATGTGAAGATAGGTCCTTCAATTGCTGCTATACTCCCTTCATCAAAAATTAATCCATTTATTCTAAGTTTTAAAGCAAAATTTTGATTTCACGGTCATCTTTTCAAATCAGTTGTCATATGTCCTATCAGAAAAGTTGTGAGCAAAAAAATGACAAACTTTCTCAACTGTCCTTCAAAGGGATTGGCCTCATCTAAAGTCTTCTCCGTGAACCAGTCATAACCGTGTGCACTGTTCGGCCTAGAAAAACTTGCCACGGCCCAAAGATACAAACCTCCCGACGAATGACACTTGCAGTTCTCTCCAAGTGATCAGTTTTCCTTTTGGATTTCATTATGCTTTAATAGAAAGTAAAATTAGATTATTAAGTATTATCCCCACAAAAAAAATTCATTTCCCCTGTAATATCATGAGTATCCAAAATACACTACAACATTACGGACCCTAGAAAGTGGTCATGAAAACTGGCATTCCCAAATAAAGTTTAACCGTCTACAGATGGCATGAATGTTTAAACAAGATGCTCTGATACACCTCCCTTGACCATCAGCAGATCATGTCTTTGAATCACCTCAAAAGACACCAAGGGCCAGAAACTCACCTTGTAAGAGTAAGGTGACGCAAAGTACTGGACGTCAGTCTCAGGGAAGTAGCTGGAGTACAGATGGTTCCAACAGAGCTTCGTAACAACCCAGGAATCATGACAGCAGCACAGGCCATGGTGCCTCCTGGGCAAACAGAAAACTTGGAAGTTAAAATATTTTAAGAAAAAGTAGGGAAATAGTAGGCTACTTTAGGGGCCAATGAAGACTCTGGAATTTTGCTGGTACTATTATGAGTTGACCTAACAAAACAGCAAAGCAATATTAAAGCCTAACTCCACCCTAATGAAATTTCTGCCACTACTTGGAGCTGATTCAACTGATCTCCACAGTACATACTTAGGTAATTAGTGGTGCCATCAAATATTCATGCTTTCTCTTAGTTTCCAAAATCACTAACCAAGCTCATGGCACTAATCTTACACTATTATAGAAAAGGAGAGTAGATTTTAAAACTGCCTAATAATAGCATTCCAGCCAAAAAGCACCACATGTCTTTAATATTTCTTGCTAGATAAAGTGCAAGGAGCAAATTTTCTAAGGGTCATGGCAATGAGAATAAACAGACCGCATGTAGTAACACAGGTATCATGAATAGCACACTGCATGAAGAGAGTGAAAGCCAGACTCAAAAAAGCGTATATCTTATGAGTCCAGTCATAGAAAGTACAAAAACAGACTAAATTAATCTATCAAGTTAGAAATCAAGTTAGCAGTTACCCTTAGGGAGGTAATAGTGACAATGCTGTTTCTTAATCTGAATACTGATTGTGTGGGTATTTTCACTTGGTAATAATTCATCAAACCACAGAAGATTTTTAGGATACTAAAGATACCCTGATACCATGGTGATGTGATAGTGATAGATACATGTAATTATGCATTTGTCTTAATCCGCAGAACATGCAATACCAAGAGTGAGCCTAAAGTACAGATTCTGGATCATTATGATGTCAGTGCAGGTTCATTAAGTGTAACGAATGTAGCACTCTGCTGGGGGATACTGACAACAGGGAAAGCTATACAAGTGTGCAGGCAGGGAATACATGGAAAATCTCTACTTACCCCTCAATTTTGGTATAAACTTAGAAATGCTCTAAAAATTAAGTCTTAAAAGTATTAATCAAGCTACCCTCCAAGGATTTATGTATTTGTTTATGTTATATTTCAATAAAATGTTGAAAATAAAACCAGAAAGATTACCCAATATTTAAATTCTAAAACCTAGAGGCTTATCAAAAAAAGCACTGATTGTGAGTCAGATGACATATTTTTTTGGTTCCTACCATTCTGTTATCCTCTGCCAATTTCTGAATGTTTCTTTGTCTCAGATGGTTATGTTTAACAGACTATATTGCCATATATAGCTGTCCTTTCTTATCTTAGAGAGTAAATGAAAATGTACATACACACCCTTTTTTCTGAGCTCTCTGGAAAGTACTATACAAACTAATTGCAATAAATTTAGTTAGAAAAATTCAAGCTGTGTGTGCTTCCATTCCTACTTCATCTTTGTTAATTTAGTCCTTTATCTGACAAATATTTATTAAGAGTCTATTATTATGTGGTAGACATTGGGGACACAGACATAAAACAAAGATCTTCTTGGGGAGCTTACATTTTAGAAGACAGACAGAAAACAAAAGTAAATAATCAAGTGATGATAAAAGTCAGTTATAACCAAGTCATATCAAAAAGTGCTAACTAGTCTTTAGATAAAAGATCTACTTGCTACTTCCTTTAGATAAAAGATCTACTTCCTAGTATATTGTAGCATCACTGTCAGTAAACACGCTACTCGCCATCTTTCTTTCTAGTAAATGAAAAAAGCATAAGGCCTCTCACCTCATGTAAGACTACTAAGTTTAATTTCTCTCCTTTGATCGTGCTATACCAAAAATGGTGCGTTCACTGTTGAAAGAAGGAAGGTGAAACTTACTTTAGAAGTCCATGAAATTTCTAGGAGTCATTAAGTATGTGGCTGACTGATTGACATATAATACTTTGGTCCTGGAATAAGAGTGACACCAGTTGGAACAAGGGCAGTGTTTCCATATACTGAAATTCTCACAAAGTTCCTGCAATGGCAGAGATGACATGTAAGAATCATGTTCTGGGAAACTGTGGAAAGGCATTCTCAGCTGCAAAAGGAAAGGCTGATTATAATCAGGAAGCATCACCTCACAGCAAGTCTACTCTCCACTCCCTCCTTCCCATCAATTCTTCCTCCTCGTGTTTCCACTTAGCTCTTCTGTTTCTCTTCCTGCTTCCCTTTTTTTCAGCTGCCTCGGCCTATCTTTAACTCTTGCTCCTTAGGATGTCCACCTCATGAAAGACCAGACTAATGGCTGGAATGATACAGTCACATGTCACTTCCCTGATAAAATGGAACTGATATATAGTTAATATGGCAACACTGTTCTCTGCTCAATGTTTTAGACAACGATTGCTAAAAAAAAAATTGTCCTCAAATAAAATACACCTCTTGGTGATTATGCTGTTTAAAGGGTCTACTGCTCAAAAAAATCTGAAAATAAAGAAGTGTTGGGTGGCTCAGTTGGTTAAGCGTCTGCCTTTGGTTCAGGTCATGATCCTGGGGTCCTGGGATCCAGCCCTGTGTTGGGCTTCCTGCTCAGCAGGGAGTCTGCTTCTCCCTCTGCCCCTCCTCACTGCACTCTCTCTCTCAAATAAATGAATAAAAGCTCTTAAAAAAGAAAGAAATGTTACTTTTTAAAAACTGTTCTCTTTAAAATTCTAAAATCTGGTTTTTGAATGCCAGTAACTGTGACCAAGAGTGCCATCTACTGGTGGTAGATAAGGGTATTTTTATCAAATAAAGGGTATTTTTATCAAATCGTGTTCAAAGGGCCTTCCAAAGCAATAAGGTATTAAAAATAAAAACAAAAAAACTACTCATTTTTTGAAATACATCCAATGGTTTCATATATTCAATGTAAATATTTAATTAGCTATAGATAATAAACATATGCTAAGAATTTTCTAAAATGATACAAGAAAGAATATTCCATCAGTGTTTCTATCCTCACAGGCATAACTTCAAAAAAATTAACTCTATTTCTGTGATAAATAAATAAAAAATCGTATCCACTTAAGCAGTAAAAAAAAAAGATTACTTCAGGTGACAGATAAATTTAAGATTTAAAATGGTTTAGTATTTAAAATACTGATTTCTATTCAATAGGTACACTCAATTTAAGAATTGTTGGGATGCCAGGCACTATTTTAGGCGGTGGAGACACAATAAAGAACCAAACACAAAGCCCTGGTCATCATGAAACTTTTACTACCGTGTGTCCAGTCAACGACAGTAAGCAGATAATTAGTGAGGCAAATATAGAATACAGGGAGTATGATAAAAGAAATGAGTGGGGGAATATCGGAAAAGGTCTCTCTCAATAGATATCTGAGCTGAGACCTGAGATAAGGAAGAGGTGGCCAAGCGGACAGTAAGCGTAGAGCCATCAGGCAGAGGCCCAATCACAGAAGCAAACTACTATGTTACAGGAGCCACAGCCAGTAGGACTAGAGAGTAGGGAGCTAGGAGACAGTGACAAGAGATTAGCACGGCAGGTAGACACGTGCAAGATCACATCAGACCTCTGAAAGAGTATGGCCTTTACTCTAAGGGCAACAGGAAGCAACTGAAGGGTGTCAATAAGCCAGGAAAGGTTTACATTAAGTGATCTAATTTACACTGAACCGAATGACCTAATTTACATTTACATCAAAGGACCACTCAAGCTGCTACGTAAAGAATGGATCACAGAAGGGCAAGAGTTCTTATTTAGAAGGCTCCAATCTAACATGAGAGCAGGATAAAGCTATGAGATGGCAAAAGTAGATGAACATATTGGATGAGATGTGAGAGTAGTTAAAAAAAAAAGAGAGAGAGAGAGAGAACCAAGAATGCCTCCAAGAGCATTCAAACACTGAAAGAGAGTAAATTTGCGGAACTATCATGGCACCTGTTAATTTAGAACCCTAAGTGTCACTGAAGAAGCAAAGGAGTCCCCAGCATTTGGCATTTGGTAAGGGAACCCTAGTGGTACACAAGTTATGGAGTGCTTGACCTGAAATTGTGCTTGACGTGAAATCAGATGAACTGGGCTCAGGTCTGATTCCTTCCTACTTTTTTATCTTGGGCCAGTCATCTGTTAAAATTTTAAAGTTCGAATGCCAATACCACTTCACTGGATTGCTGAGAGGAACAAATATTTAGTATATGTGCTGCCGAAGCGAGCACTAAGAGGAACAAATAAATGTCTGTGCAAGTGCCTAGCAAGCAAGAGTGTTACTAAAAATCAAGGCAATCCCATTAACCCCTGCCCTCTACTCCCTGCCAGGTAGAGGGGCAGTGGTTTGATACTGTCAATAACTCTCCTCAGCCTGATACACAACAGCATTCACAAAACAGTTTCTATTCAGAATTATAAGTTCTAAATTCGATCACATGCTGAGAATTTTGGCCACTATTATTTTCCAGATCAGCAGTTTTAACATTTCATTAAATTTTTTTCTCATTAAACTTTTGTTTTAATGGGTCTCAAAATTTTGTGACAGATTTTTGATCAAGTTGTTTCCATTAAAAAGTATTAATTTTAAAAACTAATAACTTAAAACTGCCACACACACACACAGACACACAAATGGTCCACAAAACATTCTCCTTTCCTTCTGGAGGTTTTACGATGCATTATCATTTATCAGTCTTCTTACTATTAAACTTAAAGGGCCAATTGACACAAACAGTTCTGAGGCCACTCTTCCACCACTAAGTAAGACTGGGGTGGCAGATATTGGGAATAATATTAATTTAGCCTTCTGAGCTTTCTGGGCAGACTTGGTGACCTTGCCAGCTCCAGCTGCCTTCTCGTCCACTGCTTTGATGACACCCACAGGAACCATCTGTCTCATGGCATGAACAGCAAAATGGCTCAGAGGAGTCATAAGACAATCTCTCAACACATACAGGCTGGCCAGGAATCATATCAACGATGATAGCATCACCAGACTCCAAGAACTTGGGACCACCTTCCAGCTTTTTTCCAGAACTAGCTTCTCTTTCAGCTCAGCAAACTTGAAAGCAATGTGAGCTGTTTGACAATCCAGCCCAAGTGCATATCCAGCACTGACTTGGCCTGGATGTTTCAGGATAATCACCTGAGCTGTGAAACCAGCTGCTTCCACCAGTGGGTCATTTTTGCTATCACCAGCCACACTGCCATGCTGAACATATCTGACAGGTATGTTCTTTTTTGTTTGTTTTTTAAGATTTTATTTATTTATTCATGAGAGACACAGAGAGACAGAGGCAGAGACACAGGCAGAGGGAAGCAGGCTCCATGCAGGGAGCTGGATGCAGGACTCAATCCTGGGACTCCCAGGATCACGCCCTGGGCAAGCTCTAAACCGCTGGGCCACCAGGGATCCCCTGACAGGTATGTTCTTGACACAGAAGCCCACACTGTGCCCAGGAAGAGCCTCGCTCAAAGCCTCATGGTGCTTTCAATAGACTTTACTTCTTTTAATTATAAGTTTGTGATTGCAAATGATGCTATAGCAACCAGTAAATCTGCTTAGGTCATATTCTCAAGGTCCAATAATGCCTCATTGCAAAACATTTCCATCCTGTTTAAGGAATAAAAGAAAAGTTCAGTAGTCAACGTAATGTTTTAACTAAAAATGTTGCTTGGACTAAAAAAGAAAAAAACTGCATGGCAGTGTTTGGTTATGGTTTCAGCACAGCAGAAACTCAAACTGAGCAGAACCATAGAGGGAATCACCTCTGGCTGATAAGACAAGATGTATGGCCAACAGACGGCAGGATGAAAGCCGTATGGAAAGCCAAGGAGACTCCCAAATCTAGGTTTCAAGGGAACCAGCACTGCTCTAACAGAAAATCTCAGCAGTCTGTAGAGCTTCAGGGCTGTATGTTTAATCCAGCTCTGCTTCAATGCCATTATATCACAGATGACATCAAAGTTAATTAAGAGCCTAAGTCCTGGCATCTGACAGATTTGAGCTCTCACCACAATTTACTATCACTTACCAGCTTTGCCTCCCTTTGCAGGTTCTTTAGCCTCTGATTTTCCAATGCTGACAATGGAATTAATGATCTCACTGGGCTGCTTTAATGACATCATGCATATAAAACATTTGATATAGTGCCTGACACATAGTGTGCATTATTATTCATAAGTGGTTCACTAGTTTTTCTTTTTCCATTTTAGGTAAATGGATACTCAAAAAAAGTTGAAAATTAGAAAGAAATTATAAAAAAAAAAAATCCGACAACTCCTGTAAACTCTCCAGGTTATTAACCTCAAATTTTAAAATTCCCTAGCAAATTGTTTTTGCTAGGTCCACACTGCTTTCTAAAAGGTCTACTAATTTATACTTCCAAGAACCAAATATGAACACACTCATTTCCATACATTCAAAAATGGCTCTTTAATTTGTAGGTACTTATGCTGAGAAGCACTGTTAAGAACTAGAGATGGTTCCCAGTCTCAAAATGCTCACTGGGACTACAGAATAGATCCTGGAAGGCTCTCCCTTGTTCTCCCATCTCCAAGAGACTACCTGAGAAGTATCTGTGCCTACAAAGATACAGGGAGCAGCCAAGGAGCTGGGTGGGCTTTGCTGGCATTTTTGACTCTGCCCAGTCACACCAAAACCATCCCAGTTAAGCCTCAACAAGTTTAATAAGGGTTGCCTAACTGCTGGGTACATAGGGCTCAATTATGCAAAATGTGAGGCTTTTGGGATAACCTTCCACAAACTTTTTTAATGCAACTTCTTGATTTTTCTCCCAAGACTCCTCTGCCTTTAGGTTTTCAAGCCTTAGAAGAGCTAAATGAGGTGGAGCTCCACCTCAGTATGCATAAAATCAGTAACTTCATGCAAACCTTTGAGTATGTGTACATAAATAAGCATAGGAGTGTGTATACATGGTAATATGGGAAACATACCATGTAGATATAAAGGAAATATGGTATATAGAATTGCTAACCAGGTAAGTCTCCTAATTTCCAGGCAAAAGTAGAATGTTAGATCTGCACATGATCTTGTATACCATCTCTAATCCAACCCTTTTGTTAGTCGGAAGAGAAAATAAGGCCCAAAGAATGTATCCAGCTCCCAGAACTAGTTCCCAGCAATCAGATTCTGACCCTAGACCTATTTCTCAAAAGTGCTTCTTTCACTGCACTGCATTTCTTCTCTACCTAAACTTGAATACACGTGTTAGCGATGGAGCAATACTTCCATGGAATCTGGTTGTACTGAAACAGGCATTCGCATTGCTTTCAAGACAAACTACCTTTTTACTTGCCCTTCATTCCAATGTATGGAGGACTCGAGGCCATAACTCTGTCCGTTGATGCCATTCCTTTTAAAAAGGAGAAACCGTGGTTCAAATAAACTAAGCGATCTGTTTCGAGGCTTTGGGGACAGAGAGGCTCTTCGTTTCCTAGATGGGGGATTTTAGTCAAGATAACCAACTCTCCGTATCTCAGTGTGAAGATTAATAATACGGAATAACATCTAACTTCCCAGGGATGATGGAAGAATTATACTTGGCGCAATACCTAGTATTTACAGCAAACTCCCAATAATAAAAGGCGATGTTATTACTGCTGTGCGAGTCATGGTCATTAATGACGGCACATGCTTGGCAAACGTAGGAGCAGAGCTCAGGACGCCTTCACGGTCTGGGTCCTCTCGACAACACAATTTAGGGCATCCGAAGGGAACCCAGGGTGAGCAAGAGCCGCGGATCTACCTGAAGAGCCGAGGGCAGCCAGAAACCACCAGCGAGGCGTCGCCCGGAGCCAAGGTCACTCGGCGAATCAAAGTCCAAGCGAACTTTTCGTCCGTCACGGAGGAGGCAGGAAGGGGGAGGTTCGAGAAGCAGGGCTGCTCCGGCCGCCTCCTCAGACCAACCAGAGGAGCGCCCCTTTCTCCCCAAGGACGTCGAGGGCCGGGTCGATGCCACCGATTCCGCGGACTCCGCTCAAGGCCTCTCTGACCTCGGGGGACTGGACGGAGAACGCCAACACCGCCGCCGCCGGGACACCGCTAGCCCACCCGGCCCAACTCCGCCACCCTCGCTGGAGAGCTTCCGGCGCCGTGACGTCACAGCAGCGCGAGCTAGTCCTCACACCTTATTGGCCAGTCCCTCCGACGACCGGAAGGGCGAACTCCCCACCAAGCCGGGAGCTGCGGCACTCAGTGTCTCCGCCCCCTAGCTCCGCCATCTCCATGGTGACCGCTACCCGGTCACCGAGTTGGCCTCCGACGCCGGAGTTGCGTCATTGTCTCTGCGCCGGAAGCGATCGTTCCTGAGCCGGTGCGTGGGGACCACAGCGGGCTGGCACCGGCGCCCGCGGAGTGAGCCCGTCCCCGGGGGCGACCGACCTCTGCTGGCCCCAGGGACAATGGCCGTGTTTCACGACGAGGTGGAGATCGAGGACTTCCAATATGACGAAGACTCGGAGACCTATTTCTACCCCTGCCCGTGTGGGGATAACTTCTGCATTACCAAGGTAACGTGGGGGCCCCGCCCGGCGATTGGCGGGAGCAGGCGCGTGTTTGCTCCGCCCGGTTCCCTCCGCCGCTCCGTCGCCTTGAGGCTCGTAGCTGTGCCCGCACTGCTTGTCCAGCCTCCAAGTCCCCGTAAAGTTGATGCTCTGATATGTCAGTGGGCACATCGTCTTGGCCTTCAGTCGGGCTGAGGGGTGGAGGGTGGGATGGCGGGGAGCGTCGGGCTGGTCATCCTCCGCCACTTCGGGTCCCACTTCCTGAGAGGCTTTTGGAGGAAGGGTCACGTGTTTGTCTTATCAGGGGTTTTGAGTTGATGAAGTTTGGCTGACCTTTCTCGGGTCTGGTCTGGTCTTGTCTTGTGTTTTTTGAGAGAGAGAGAAGGTACGCAAGTGGTGGGGATGGGGGTGTGGGGGATCTGGCAGAGGCGCAGAGGGAGAAGGAGAGAGAATCTTAAGCAGGCTGCAGGCCCGGTGCTGAGCCCCCGGGTGGGGCTGATTTCAGTACTCGGAGATCATGACCGGAACTGAGTGCTTGAGCCTCTGAGGCACCCCTCTTCCTGGGTATTTTTTTAAATTTTTATGTATTTATTCATGAGAGACAGAGAGGCAGAGGCACTGGCAGAGGGAGAAGCACGCTCCATGCAGGGAGCCCGACGCGGGACTCGATCCCAGGACTCCAGGATCACGCCCTGGGCTGAAGGCGGCGCTAAACCGCTGGGCCACTCGGGCTGCCCTGCCTGGGTATTTTTAAAGTGTCACTTGGCAGGGAAAAATAGAATTGGTATTTCACTAGGTAGCCCTTTTTAGCCCTCATATACCTTGTAGGGAGGTGAGCCACAACGGAGCTTGACCCAAGGGGTGGAAAGAGTTTGGGAGGAGGAGATCGCAAAGGGAAGACAATACTATAACGTTTCTTATTTTGTTGTAGGAAGATTTGGAGAATGGGGAAGACGTGGCAACGTGTCCTAGCTGCTCTCTCATCATAAAAGTGATTTATGACAAGGTAAGTAGTTGAATTGTAAAAGGTATGGGGGAGGATGGCGAGGCAAGGATGTTTAAAAGTGTGTTAGGTAACTGCTGTTTTTCTTTAAACATTTTATCCCCCCCGACTCCTACAACAAAATTTTATTTATTTATTTTTTAAAGATTTTATTTATTTATTTATTCATGAGAGACACAGAGTTGAGAGAGAGAGGCAGAGAGGCAGAGACACAGGCAGAGGGAGAAGCAGGCTCCATCCCGGGACTCCAGGATCAGGCCCTGGGCCGAAGCCAGCACTAAACCACTGAGCCACCCGAGCTGCCCCATAAAACAAAATTTTAAAACTACTAATGAACAGCCATATCATAAATTACAACTCTAAAAACTCTAACTCATTTTAGCTTTGGAAAAGGCAAAAAAGAAAACTGCTCTATAGCTAATGAAAATTATTGATTACTTATTAAATAGAAAAATAATTATGAAGGTTATCTAATTGACAGTCTGTATTCCTCCTTTATTTAATAAGTAATTAAAATTGTTCAGAGCTCCTAGACTAATTTTGGAGGGAACAATTGTATAGTATTTTTTTTACCTGACTTCTACATATGGAACTCTGCATTGTCTTGTTTGAAGTATGTCATAGCTACAATTTTACGATTTCATTGTGGTCTTTCATTTTCTTATTTTCACTGAAGGATATTGACAATATAAAACCAATGTTCTTATTGCCCACCTTGAACCCAACTTTTGGTCAGTACTTTGAATGGAGTCTTAAGCAAGAAGCTTAATTTTTTTTTTCACTTTTGCGCTCTTTCTCTCTCTTTGAGATATAGTTGACATATAACAGAGCTTAACATTCTTAAGAACGAATTCTAAAATGAGTATAGGGAAGATGAGCACCAGGCATTTGGTCTCATGGGAGAAGTGTGCTCTAATTTAGAAGTTTACAGATTTATTCCTGTATCACGATGTTTTCTGGAACAAAAAGAGAACAGAGTTAAGGGAGATTAGGAGTGCTGGTATGAGAAGAGGTTGCAATTTTTAAATAGGGTAATCAGGGCAGGCCTATGGAGCAAAGATTGAAAGAGGTGAGGATTCCTCCTGGGGGATAAAAAGCAATCCAGCAAAGGGAACTTTCAGTGCACAGGCCCTAAGGCAGGAACATGCCTGTTTTTATCAAGGAACAGCAAGTGTGGCCAAAGCAGAGTAGACAAGGGTGAGAGAGTAGCCCAGGATGAAAGTAGTGGAGTGAGGTAGGTCCTAAAGGTGTTTGTGGGCCACTTTGGCTTTTGCTGTGAATGACTTAGGGAACCATTGCAGGATTCTCCAGCAAAAGAGTACTATAGTCCAACTTAAGTTGTAATAGAGTGATTCTGGGTGCTGTGCACAGAGTAGACTAAGAGGAAGCAAGGATAGGAGTTAGGATATAGCAAGGGTAATGATTAGGAGGCTGTTAGAGGAACCACAGGAAGAGATGGATGACTTGCACCAGGCTGTGGTGCTGGAGGTGGTAAGAAGTCTTTGGATCTGAATGCACTTTAAAGGATGAGGCTTATTTTTACTGATTGAATATAGGATATGAGAGGAATCAAAAATGATTTCAACATTTGTGGCCTTCATAACTGGAGGGATGCATCAATTGACAGGTATGTGTCTGCAGGTATAGAGGGCAGGAGTTGGACATACTAAGTTTAGGAGGTCTGTTTTTTATACAAGTGGAGAGCAAGTGAGAAAGCAATTGGATATGCAAGTCTAGAGTTTGAAGAGAGAGATCAGCTGGTGCTATGAATTTGGGAGTTATCAGCATTTCGATAGCTTTAGAGCCATGAGATCGAGATCACCAGAGCTGTGAATATAGATGGAGATGGACAAAAGAAAGGGCTGAGCTCAGGCCACTCCCTATATTAAGAGGTCAGGGAAGGAAATGAGGAATCAGCAAAGCTGGCCAAAAAGGAAGGAGGAGGAAACCACCAGTGCCATATCCCGGAAGCCAGATGAGAAGAGGTAGGGGAAGTGAACAACCTTGTCAGATGCCACGGATGAATAATTGAAAGTTAACCATTGGCTTTAACAGGGAGGCCATTTGTATGGTTGTAAGAGCAGTTTTGATGAAGTAATACAGAGCCTGATTGGTGGAAAACTTATTGACAAGAAAAAGAGAAGAATAGGAAGCAGCAAGCATAGACACTTCTTTCAAGGAATTTGCTGCAAAGGGGAGCAGAGACATGGGGCAGTAACCAGTGGTGATAGAGGATCAGGAGAGGGTTTAAGGGACGCCTGGGTGGCTCAGTAGTTGAGTGTCTGCCTTTGGCTCAGGGCATGATCCTGGAGTTCCAGGATCGAGTCCTACATTGGGCTCTGTGCATGGAGCCTGCTTCTCCCTCTGCCTGTGTCCCTGCCTCTCTTTCTCTGTGTCTCTCATGATTAAATAAATAAAATCTTAAAAAAAAAAGGGGGGGGTTTAAGGTGGTAGACATTCAGCTACATGAGTGAATGTAGACACAGGAAGTTAGATTTAACCAAGATTATAGTTTTCTTAACTAGGAGGGAGAGAAGAGAGATTGTGATCAGTGACCATGGACTTTAAACGAGGTCCAGAAAACACAGAGGGGAGCAGTGATGATATATCTCATGACATAAAAGTCAAAGTTTGGTGGGTTTTAGAGAGAGAACAGTGGCAGAAGGGAGAACCAGTTCCTCCTCCAGTGTCTGTGGTATCAACACTCTGAGAACGCAGGACCACCATTTGGGAGGTTATAAGGGAAACGACGTCCTAGGGGATAACCTATTCTCAAACTCAGCAAAGAGGTTGAGAATATGAAGCAGTGTGCTGATGACAGACCATAAATTCCAAAGAGCAAGTTAGATGGCTTGGGGGGGGTGGGGAGAGGCAAGGAGTTCCCAGGTGCTGGGCGGGAGTGAGAGAGTGATGACACAATATGGCCTGACCCTGCCGGGGATCAGACTGCAGGAGATGAGCAGTTACCTGGAAGGCAGAGATTTCTTGTGGTAGCCGACAGAAGCCAGGATAAATAACCAGAGATTGAACTTCAATTACAATGTAGCTGACACCAGATTATCTGTGTTGGGAAACATAAAGAACTGTTCCTTTTAGTTGGAAGAAGTACCTTGAAGAGGACACGTATTTGAATGACCAAATATTGAAGTGGAGAAGTTTTAGTGTAGTAATTAATACAGAAACTTAAAAGATGTGATACATGATTGTAAATGTGATTTCTGACAAGTGGATGCTCTGTAATGAAGGTGGGCATGCTTTGTAATATAAGATGCTTTAAATTGTGGATTCAGAACTAAAAACTGAAGCACTTTTAGGATTATATTTCTGGTGTTGCCATTGACTCCTTGAACAAGAGTGAAGTGATGGCAATGAAAAACAAACAACTGCAGGGCGCCTGACTGGCTTAGTTGGAAGAGCATGTGATTCTTGATCTCAGGATTGTGAGTTTGAGCCCTATGTTAGGTGTAGACATTACTAAATAAACTTTGAAACAAAAAAATTGTTTAAAACTCTAACAGATTGGGATCCCTGGGTGGCGCAGTGGTTTGGCGCCTGCTTTTGGCCCAGGGCGCGATCCTGGAGACCCGGGATCGAATCCCACATCGGACTCCCGGTGCATGGAGCCTGCTTCTCCCTCTGCCTGTGTCTCTGCCTCTCTCTCTCTCTGTGACTATCATAAATAAATAAAAATTAAAAAAAAAAAAAAACTAACAGATTGATTTTGCAACAAAACTAAAGTAATATTGATGCATTTATGACACACTCAGTGATTAATATAATTTCTTGTTCTGTCTTAGGATCAGTTTATGTGTGGAGAAACAGTCCCTGCCCCTTCGACCCACAAAGAATTAGTTAAATGCTGAAGAAGACTTTAGGAATCCAAATCCCGAACATTTGGGAATGAACCAAGCTGGAAAAATCAAATGCAAAGTTTCTGGCTTCTTCAGGGAACAACCATTCCGTAGTTGGCTCTTCCATTAGAGTGTGGATCCTTACCACTGACTGCTGAGTTCATCTCCAATTAAAGAAGCAAGTCATGACATGACATGCCTGGATTTTGTGCTTAGAACTTTGAATTGGAAGTTTTCTTAATTTTCCACGTGAATTTAAAGGAAGATCATTTCAGATCAGTGCATGTTTTCTCTCCGTATCATTATTTTTATGTCCTACACCTGATCTCTTTCTTGTAACAGCATCATCTACCTCAAAGTCATTAGGATTCCTTAATTTTAAAAAAGGATTATATTTTTGGCTTAGTTATTAAGATTATTAAAAGCCCTTTCAACTTTGCTGTTCTAACCTTAAGCAAATGAGTTGCTTTATCCACACTGTACTTTTCAGGTCCCGCACCAAGCCAGTCTGCCTAGCCTTCGATTCATTAGAACGCTGCTTGGCATGTCATTTCCACTATACTTCCTACATTGAGTTCTGGTTATGGTATTACAGAGAAAATCTACTGAGCTCACAATTTTTCCAGAGCTAAAAGTTAGTAAGAAAGAAAAGTCAAAAAGTGAAATGGTCAAAGAATCAGGAGTTTCCTTATCAGTATTCTGCATATTCCTCGAAAATTGGGACAAGATAAAAAGAAAAGCAGCCAAAGGAAGTGAAATTGGAAGCAGAACCAGAGGAGAAAAACTTGCCAACTTAGTAAATTGGATGCTTGGATGGTTTTGCCAGGTCAAAGCAGATAATGTTTGTGTATCTGGATCTTGTCTGTCCGTTTGTCTTTAGATAAGGCTGATGAAATTGCATTCGAGAGAGGGGTCTGTGTCAAGGCTTCATGGCTGGCAGCAGTGCTTTCAGCCTTACCTCAAAATCAAGTCACTGCCTGTAAAAAGTAAAGCTACAACAACTCTTGCACCTCCTGAGGATGAACTTGAAGAAGAGCTGCCTAAGTCTAAATAAGAATGTCCCTGGGGACACATCTAACAAGTGTAAGATAAAAGATATAAGCTGTAACTGAGCGAGATATGCACTCAGAGAAATGTTGCCCTGGAGAAAAATTTATAAAGATAGGTTATCAATCTTCCTTTGCTGCAGTACAGTAGCAAGAAATTAGAATCACATAAAAATTCAGAAATTTCTTTCATATCACAATTTTGTTACGTGTTTATAAAATTTTTAAAAACTCACTGATGTCTGGTAGGCTTTCGGAACGGTTCCCGCAGTTAGAAAAAATAGCTTGCCAGAATGTGACTATTGTATTACTGGGTTGATAAATGTGCTGTGCACACACTGGGGGTTTTAAGTTAAAACAACTGGTCTTTTCTTTTTTTTTTTTTTTCTTAAACCTGCCAGCAGCATGGCTATGGGCAGCCATTAGCCTGCGACCTGATAAGTGACCAAAAATTGTATGGCAAAGTGCAGGGTAGATTATATGATGTTATATGGCATATTCTTCATGGAATGAGCAGTCTAATTTCTATTTGAGGTCGCTGATCCCCCACAAGAATCTACTGGTAGATTGGAGCCAGTGGCAGCTCAGATGAAGAGAGCATGGTATGTGCCAACTAATGGGAATGAACTGAAAAGAGAAATGAACTGTTCCATGCTTATTTTGATGGTTTTGTAGATACAGACATTAACTCCTTCAGCTGATGGTGAATTTAAAACAGGAACAGGCACCTTTGAGGTAGATATACTGTGAACATGTAAGGAATAAAAGTTACCCAAGTCTAAACATACCAGGAGAAATGAAATCAAAGTGCACTGGCAATCAGGGATAATCTGTAGTGATGGGAGTGATGTTTTTAAAGCAATTTAGTTACTAAATTTGTTAACCACAAAAGAACAGGGTTTAATCCTATGTTAAGCAGAAAGTAAAACCAGGATCTTTCAGATATGAGTAGAGTTCTGTGTGTATTATGTGCCTTGTGTACCTACCTTACCAGACATTTCAGAACTCTGAGAACTGATCTGTAATCCAGGCTCTCTGTCTCTTACTAACCTTGTATAAACTGTCAATATTACAATTTCAGGCTTTGTAGCTTGCAGGAGCTGAAATGGTGATTAAAACCTTTACATAGACTCAAAACTAAATCATGAACTATTAGAGAAAGAGACTCCATGCTTCTTCAGTATCTTGATGTTCCCACACTTCTGAGTTTGAAAATAAAATTGCCTATTTAAATGATTCTACATATATTTTAGTGTACACATTCAGAAGCTGTTTTCTTGGAAAGCACCCAACACTTTTGATTGCTGTACATACTAATTTATTACCAGAATAAATTATTGACATGCTAAATAAAGTCATAATTCAAATCCATTTGTTTTCATGTAGTTTTCTTCCCCTAAATACCAACATTTTGTATAAAAAGGTTTTGATGTGATTTTATATGAGGTAGAACCTTAACCTGCTTTGGGAAATTGCAAGTAGGTTTCTGATATGAACAGTGGAGTTTTGAAATGCAAAAGAAATTGCCAGTGTTTCTACAGTTTGACCACATGGGCTTTGGTTCTGGATTTTTATTTTTTCTGGGAAGAAAGCTTTGAGTCAAGTGGCACTAAGGCAAAAATAGTTCACATTCTTAGATGAGTAAGTTTTTGCTGAGAAAGAAGATTGCTATTTTATTTAAGGCTGACAATTCTTGCAGTGGTTTGAAAGCCCAGCTATGGTCAGGATACAGTCTGAGCCTGGCTTCCTCCACTAATGATCTTGGGCAAATTACTGAATCTTTTATATCTACATCCTAGTCTGAAATACCATAATAGTACCTCTCCTGTGGTTACTTTGTGGATTCATTCATTCAGGAAGTGTGTAGAGTACCTGTCAACGTTAGACACAGGGCAGGGTGTCCACATGTAAGTGGAAGAAAGGAGATTAGATAACAGGCTGTGGTTAGGGCCCAGAAGGAAACACACTAAGTGATGGGACAGTAACTACTGCAGGTGCCTGATAAAGGGCAGGCAAAAGGCATCTCAGGTCGGGTGTTTTTTCTGAGACCTGAGGGTAGGAATGAAGCAGCCTTGTGAAAATGATTAAGTGAGCTAGTGAGTAAAACATTTAGCACAATGGCTGTTACGTGTGCAAAATAAAAGTTAACTTCGGGCAGCCCGGGTGGCTCAGCGGTTTGGCGCCGCCTTCAGCCCAGGGCCTGATCCTGGGGACCTGAGATGGAGTCCCAGGTCGGGCTCCCTGCATGGAGCCTGCTTCTCCCTCTGCCTGTGTCTCTGCCTCTGTGTGTTTGTGTGTTTCTCATGAATAAATAAGTAAATAATCTTTAAAAAAAATAAATAATAATAATAAAAGTTAACTTCAAGGGCAGCCCGGTGGCTCAGCGGCTTAGCGCCACCTTCAGCCAAGGGCGTGATCCTGGAGACCTGGGATTGAGTCCCACGTCGGGCTGCCTGCATGCATGGATCCCACTTATCCCTCTGCCTGTGTGTTTCTCATGAATAAATAAAATATTTTTTTTTAAAGTTAACTTTAAATCCCAAAAGGAATTCAATGTTTTGAGTATCAGCGGCATTCTTAGAATAAATATGAGAAGTGCAAATTATAGGGCACCCTCCCCCTGCACTTAATGAATCTGGGGGCGGGCTTTCACAAGCACTGCAAGTGATTCTGATGCAGCTAACATTTGAGAACCACTGGTCTAGAACAGGTGTTCAAACTTGGCAGCACATTGGAATCATCTGAGGAACTTTAAAACTGATGCCTTAAAGAAACTAACTTAATTGGTCTGGATGCAGCTCGGGTGCCAGGATTTTTAGAGTCTCTGTGGTAATTCCAGGGTGCAGCCAAAGCTGAGAACCACTGGTCTAGAAAAACAGAAAATTCATAATCACAAAGAACAGAGGATCCAACTTTTTTCAGTGGTCCCACCTGCTTTGCCTGTGGAAAAGGCCTGCGGGCTTGGTTGACTCCACACCTTATATTCAGGCATGCAGTCAGCCTTAGCAGGTGACCAGCTGGGGCTGGGCTAATGAACACAGCAGGAGAGCCCCACTCTGGGCAGTCTCTGCACTGCACCCTGTTTAAACAGACAATCACATTTTTCCCAGCACATGCTAGCTGCTAATTACAGATCTTACAAAAATGACAGCTTCTGCTGACGTACATAATTAGGATTACTCAAACTCCATTTGAGGATGCCTGCCATTTCCTCCTTCCTACAAAGCAAATTGCTCATGATTACATATTTGACTGGGAAGCCATTTTACAAATTATTCCTTCTTAAGGATCTAAAACAAAGGACACGTGAATAAGAAATCACAGTTAAAGATACTATTCCCTAGCTCACAAAATGTGGGAAATGCATCTAAGGAAGTCTAACAAGGGACGTTTGATAGGGGTAGGTGTTCAATACAAAGTGGTTCCCAAATAGAGATAAATGTCTACTAAGCAGTGAGACATCCTGGTAAGATCTACAGGTGCTACTTCAGTGGGTCAACACTTGGGACAAGGCAAGTAGTTCCCATCTGAGACTAGATCACAGAAGCAGGGTCCAGTCACTAAGCAAAGATTTTGGGGGTAGACTTCATTCTTAGAAGGGACCTGAGTTCTTGGATAGGGTTGAGTGTTGAACCCTTGGATAAAGATTAATGCCAAGATCGAGGGAGAAGAGGGGGTAAGAAACCCTCAATGGCACTAACTGTGGTCCTGACTCTTTCTGTGAGGGCCTCACATACCATCCAGGTTCCATCCAGGTTTACCCCAGAGGGCCCTGGGTCCCAGTCTGCAATTCCAAATGGCAGAACTAGAGATATTATTGTAGCTAGTAGGTATCTCTGAACTATCAAGTGGTGGTAATAGCAAGAGTGAACCAGCCTGGATCAGGGATGTGAATCACTTAATGAGATTAAATGAAACAGCACTTTAAGGTAGTTAGCAGAGTGTTTGTACATAGTAAGGGTTCAATAGTTTAATCTTACATAATTTCTCGCTCAATTGGAAGTGACTCAAGATTGTGGTCTGGGGAACTTGCCTGAATTTACATGTTAAGACAACAACGGACTCAGCCATGATGTGTCAGGGTTCAATCCAAAGAAACAGAAGAACCATGAGTGATAGAGAATGAGGGATTTGTTAAAGGATTGGACTTCCACCTAGCCATGAAAGCTGGTGGAGGCATAGGCAAGGCCATTACCTCTACCCGATGTTGAGCCTAAAGTAGCTATAGGTCAGCTAATCTGGTAGTTGGAAAAGAAGGCTTGATATGAACAAGAGAATAGTACAACCTGGAACCCACATTTGCCTTTCACCACCTCCAACCCTGATGCTGTGGGTGACTTCCAGGGGAAGCTGGTGCCCTTCCCTGTGGAGTTGCACAACCAGGCAGCCTAGAACAAGGCAAGCTAGTAGGTCAGCAATAATGTGTGTGAGCACCCACTCTGGTTCCCTGTTCCAACCTTCAGAGCATAAAAATATGTGTGCTGCTTTACAAATCTTTCTCTGGTGGTCAGTGATAGCTTAGAACCATACAGGGAAGGGAACTCTGGGAAGATAGTCCTATAGTCCCAGTTTAGCTAAATTGGCACCACATACAATGTTGGGGAAACCAAGGAGAGAGTGGGGCAACTTTGTTTTTAAGCAGGTAAAATGATAATAGCATGATGTCATTTTGATTACATTGTGATGTTGATATCATTATCCCCATGTTGACTGAAACCAGGTCTTTGTCAACGTGTCAGTCAGGCATGGTTGTATTACAAACCACCCAAAACTTAAAACAGTAGTCGGATATTCTCTCTTATGTGTCGAGGGGTCAGCTGGGGTTGGCCGATCCTGGCTGGGTTTGGCTGGATGGCTGTAAACAGCAGGCTGGTTCTGGCTCTGGTCTCACACAGCCCTTCTTTCTCAGACCAGGGGACTAGCCAGGACAGAGGTGCAAGAGCCACGTCTGCCAACTTCCCATTGGCCAAAACAAGTCACGTGGCCAAGCTCAAAGTCAAGGTGGCAGGGAAATCCAATTCTCCCAGGGAGGCAGTGGGAAGGGAGGGAGTGACTATTTTTGGAAAGTAATCTAATCGACCACAGTCATGAAGTGTCAGACTTGGCGTTTTGAGCTGATACTTTTGACTCCAAATTGCATGTTCTTTCCTCTGTGGCAGGGTTGGAATAATTGAAAAACTTTCCAAGTGATAAAATGGAAGCGGTTTGAAACATTAAAACAGGTCAGCAGTCTCATGTTGCTAGCCAGACACCAGCCAGACATCATCAGCAAGCCCAAGGGACTCATTTTTTGCTACATAGGCATTTTGAGATAAGCAAGGCTTTGGCTATGTTTTCCATATTCAAATTCAGAGCAATATAACACTAGTAATAACAGATTAATATTTCCAAAGTCTGCCATAAATATCCACTTGAAGATATTTATTAGCTCTAATTATAGAGAGAAACAGGACTTAGGCTCATATTATGTCATTAAAAGTGAGATGTAATACCCATGGGAACCTACACTATCCACCTTCCTGACGTGTCTGTTTCCTGGTTGCTGGGATTTGGGGATGATCATTTTGAATGTTTCTATGGCAACTAATTCCCTGGTGCATATTAGCGGTACCCAACAGTTTGCTATCCAGACTGTTTCAGATCAGGTGAGCAGCACTCCCTTAAAGTCCCAGGTGACTTGCGTTGCCATGTCTGAAATCTTGAACTTTGGACAAAGTCTGCCAGATATGGCTTCTATGTTTCTAGCCCAGTGTGGCCTGCTCATGATCTGTCCATCTGGCATGGCTAAGCACTCATCATACTATGCTGAGTTGGGAAAAAAAAAAAAAAAGAAAATCAGTCAGGTTAGACATGAAGCAGGATTTTCTGCTTATAAAATTATTAAGATTGTTAGTAGTTACCCCCAAAATGGATAAGTAGTGTCATCCAATCAGTAAAGATGCCCCAAGCATTTTTTTGTTTATGAGAGTTGAGTCTAATCTCTGCAAGGGGGAGATTTAAAAGATAGAATTATATTATGGAGAGTCTTTTAAGAACAGCATGGAAATGTTTTTCACCCAAATGCATGTGTTGGTAGTTAAAGGATTGGAAACTTGGTTCTCTTTATTCATCGTCACTGTTTTAAAAAAGATTTTATTTGTGTGTGAGAGATAATGAGTGGGGTGGGGGAGGGGCTGAGGGAGAGGGAGAGGCAGGCTCCCTGACATTGGGCTCTATCCCAAGACCCAGGGATCACGATCTGAGCTGAAGGCAGACACTTAACTGACTAAACCCCAGGCGCTCCCGTCATCACTTTTAAGGGAATCACTGTATGGATGTAAGTAGGCAGAAGGAATGCCTGAATGTGGCCAGATGGCTCCTGTTTTCTTGCTTACACAGGTGTTCCTGCCCCATCTGTGGGCTCAGTGGGTCAGGGCCCTGGGCAAAGAGACCAAGGACATAACTGGTCACCTCTCCAGGCCTTGGTCTCTTGGCTATAAAACTGGGAGGAGGGCATGAAAAAATAAATCTGAAGGTCTCTCTCAGCTCTGTTCTGATGTGACTTTTGAGCAAGTGAACGATTATTTCTGTTTACTGATGAAGTTGTCCTGATTTACCTGAAGGAGCAACCTAGGGATGAGTACTGTGCTCTGGGCTGAGGAAGGGGTGGAGAAAGAGAAAGATTAGAGTGCTGACAGGGGCCAGGGCCTGTGGGGAGAGTCAGAGCCCCACTGGATAGGAGTGTTGACAGCCCAAACCCATGCCAATAGCCAAAATGTCTCTGAGCCCACAGGTTCTCCTCCCCAAGGGGCAGCCTACTTAATGAGAATGACATCTGTGGAAGCTTCACTCCAAGGTCTGAGGCAAACACAGCCCACTGGTTACTGGCCTAGGTGACATGTAGAGACCCACCTAGCAGGGCTTTTGCATTCTGGAGCTACCCTATCCAACATGGTAGCCACAGGCTACACGTGGCTTTTTAAATTTACATTTCAACTAAGATGAAATAAAATTAAGAAGTCATTTCTCAATTTCGAGTACCCATGTATACACATGTCGCTGTGGCTTGTGGCTACCATACTGGATGATTCAAGTAAAGGACATTTCCATCACCACATGAAGTTCCATTGAACGGCTCTGTTCTGGAATGTGGCATAGTGCTCAAATGCTGAGGAAATATGAAATGCCTCTCCCTTTAATATAAGAATGATTTTCCCTTCTTATATTACCTTTCCTTCTTTGCTTGCATTAGAATGGGCTAGCCATATATTTAGAAGCTGAAAAAGATGAGATATTTGATATTAAAAACTTGGGTTCACATTTCAGCTCTCCCAAGTTTACAAGAGTCACTTCATCTGTTTCTCTGTCCGTAAAATGAGGATAATAAACCACCTCCCCAGATTGTGAAGATCAGATGGAATAATCAACATGAAGTTATTGATAAGCACTCGGCACTACAAATTCTCACCGAGTGATGCACAAAAAGCAGAAGGAGGGGACACCTGGGTGGCTCAGTGGTTGAGTGCCTGCCTTCCGCCCAGGGCATGATTCTGGAGTCCCAGGATCAAGTCCCACATTGGGCTCCCTGCACGGAGCCTGCTTCTCTGCCTATGTCTCTGCCTCTCTCTCTTTCTCTGTGTCTCTCATGAATAAATAAATAAAATCTTTTTTAAAAAAAAAGCAAAAGGAGGAGAGACTGTCATTAGACTTCTGTCAAAAAAGGGTGGGTTTTGGAATAATATTGGTGGCTTTTCAGGTAAGGTAAAATAAGTACACTTCCCACTCCCCTCTCCTTAGGGAGTCTTCTTGCAAACACAATAGGCCTGAGAAGAAGCACAACCTTTTTTTTTTTTCCACATTGACTATTTATAATATTTTATTTAAATTCAATTTGTCAACATATAGTATAACACCCAGTGGCATGACCTTTTGATTTTATAATCCAAGGTCAAGAGCCTTCTGCCCCCTGGAACTGTAAACATACACCGTGAAAATGACCTCAGGAGTCTCTGGAAGTATTCAGGAGATAATCACAGGGCCTACCATTTGTCTCTCAAGGAGATGAAAGATGAGAGATGTTCTCTTTCTTCCTTCTTCCACCTTACTGCATAAAGTCATGTGAAATCGTATCCAGACTCGTTACTTTCAAGTCACTCACATCTGCATCTACTGGTTCTTCCCTAATGATAAATTGTGCTTGCTCTCTTCTGTGTGGGTATGAAGGGGTCTTTTTGCTGGCAAGATTGTTTTATTTCCCCAAAGGACCAGACAATACTTGGATTTCTGATGTGGAATAGAGCTGCCAAATGGAAAGCACCCTTCTGGAGGAGATGGGTTCGGAGGAGGGAAGGGCTGGGTTTCTGGCTGATTTGCACACCCCGGGTGCCACATTTGAGACCCAGGCCAGAGGAGAGCAGCAGCTCTGCTATGCTGAGGCCCAGCAGTGACAGAGCCCAAGAAGGGAGAGGGACTACAGGCCAATACTGAGACTGCCTGGTAGTAGAGTGGCTCTATGTCTCTAGCATAGCGACTCACTGATGACTCGGAGAATATTACCTCATAAAAGTCCTTGAAGTGAAATTCCTCTCTTTTCAAAAATATTTTTTATTTGTTCACTTATTTACTTATTTATTTATTGAGAGAAAGCGTGTACATGCACGTGCACAAGCTGGGGGAGGGGCAGAGGGAGAGAGAGAAGGACAATCTCTTTTTTTTTAATAATAAATTTATTTTTTATTGGTGTTCGATTTACCAACATACAGAATAACACCCAGTGCTCATCCCGTCAAGTGCCCCCCTCAGTGCCCGTCACCCATTCACCCCCACCCCCCGCCCACCTCCCCTTCCACCACCCCTAGTTCGTTTCCCAGAGTTAGGAGTCTTTATGTTCTGTCTCTCTTTCTGATATTTCCCACACATTTCCTCTCCGAGAAGGACAATCTCAAGCAGATGCTGTGCTGAGCATGGAACCCCATGAGGGGCTCAATCTCATGACCCTGAGATCATGACCTGAGCCAAAATCAAGAGTCAGATGCATAGCTGGCTGAGCCACCCAGGCGCCCCTGAAATCCATTTTAAGTGCTACAGGGCTTTCCCTTACATGAGATTTCAAATCTCTAAGCTTCCAACAACAAAACTCCTCGCCACTTCCTGGAAGCTGGGGAGGAACCTCAGGTCATATTATGAATTAGTGGTGGAAGCAGGTGGCAGATTTGGGGAGCCCGTGTGCCCTTTGTGAAAGGGTGGTGGGTGATCACACACACATTTAAGTGCAGCACTACACAGGGGCAGTGTGTGGGGTGTGGGTGCAGGGCGAGGGGCACCCAATGACTTTAAGATCTAAAACGGCTGAGGGACAAAGAAGGGGGGAAGCCACCTCCTCCCACCAAACCTGGGGCTCACATTCAGTCCAAAAAGCAAGTCAGTGGGCAACTTCTAAGAAGAATCTGGCCAAAACCAATATATACATATATTCCAGTCAGTATTATTTCAAATATTCCTGATTTCGTTACATCTGGGATATTGGACAACTGCTTTGCACATGTATGCACTTTTTTTGTTTGTTTTTGTTTTTGTTTTACATGTATGCACTTTTTAAAAAAAGATTTTATTTATTTATGAGAGACACAGAGAGGCAGAGATACAGGCAGAAGGAGAAGCAGGCTCCCTGCGGGGCTCCCTGTGGGAACACTGATGCAGGACTGGATCCCAGGACCCCAGGATCATGACCTGAGCAGAAGGCAGACAGTCAACCACTGAGCCACCCAGGTATCCCGCACATATATACGCTTTTGGGGAATTTCCCCCTCACTACATCTCAAATAACCCCAGCTGCCCACAGATGAGCTAGAGTCCTCAGTACTACATGCAAATGCCCTGTGGTTCCCAAGAGCACCATGTGCTGTGGGAGGTGTTGCCAATAAGCTGGGCCTTGTGGACACAAGGTAGATCTTCAGTATTAAAACAGGCTGGAGGACAGTAGATCAGGGTCAAGGGAAGCCTGGGAAATTTGGAGGGGCCCAAAGGATGGTAAGGGGCTTCTATAGTTCTAGTGTAGAGAACACAAATTTGTATTTCATTTTTTTTTCAAATTTGTATTTCAATAGAAATAGAAAGGATGACTGTATGTCCTTCCAATACTATGTGGGGTATTATTCAACAAGACCGACCTAAGGATGATCCAAATCTCTATAGAAACATGCCTCTGGCTTACAATTTATTATTGATTAGGGCTCAACTCCATGAAATTAGATGCTAATTGAGGAAGAGTGGTCAGTTCTAAGTGATTTGATCCTGGTACAGAAGCAAATAACTTCTATTCACCAGCAAATATAACTCCCAAAGGTTTTACTGTCTTGTACGACACTATCTAATTTCCCATCTATTTAAACATTCTTTCTTCCTCTAAGTGATTATGCCAATCTCTCCTATTCTTCTTTGAATGAACTTTAACACTCTACTGATTCCCTCATTAATGAGTTAAGTAAAACTTTGGCACATGCTTACTATAATTTGAAAGAGGGTTATTTAAAAAAAAATCTATTACAATTCACCATATCGACAGTGTGGTTGCCAACTTGTGATAGAGTCTGCATGATATTGCCCTGAGGTCTCCCCGCCCAGGGCATTGTAATCTGCACTCTCATTATTCACCCAGTGCCTACCTTGTGCCTGGCACCATGCTGAAGTTGAGGGGGTGGGGTGGGGAAGAAGCAGACACTGATCTCAAAGAACTCACACTTGTATCCAGAGAAAAGTTTTTTGTCTCTTAAATCGACAATTATAATGAAATGTGAGTTAAAGATTAGACACAACAACCCCCAACTGATGCCTGTATTTATGTCGTCCTTCATGTAATTGGCATTTAAATGGATATTTAAGATGGTAGCTGGACATAAAAAAGAACGAAAGGTTGCCATGTGCAATGACATGGATGGAGCTAGAGTATAATGCTAAGTGAAATAAGTCAGAGAAAGACAAATACCATATGATTTCACTCATATGTGAAATTTAAGAAACAAACAAGAAAAAAGAAAGAAACCCCCAAACAGACTTTTAAACTATAGAGAAGAAACTTTAATGGTTACCAGATGGGAGGGAGGAACGGGAGGATGGGTGAAACAGGTGACAGGGATTAAGAGAGAAGAAGAAGAAGAGGAAGAAGAGGGAGGAGGAGGAGGAGGAGGAGGAGGAGGAGAAGAAGAAGAAAAGAAAGAGAAAAATGAATAATCAAAATGGTAAATGGAATCTTCACTGGCTGAACTGCTTTGAGCTACTCAAAAGTATGATGATGCTTAAAAGGAAATAGGAGTTTCCTGTCCCGGAGTGGCTTCACCGCATCAGGGCATGCCCAGCAGTCCATGGGTTTTGAACTTTCCTGAAATCTCCGGGCACTGTTTGTTCTTCTTTTGTATTAGGGCGGCATTAGCTATTGTAGACTTTTTTTGGTCATGGTGCAGGGGTGAGGGTGGGCCACAGATGAGCCCGTTGTTCCCAGGCGTTACAAGCCTTTTAGGGGCCTGTAGATCGCGCCTCTAACAGCTTGATGCGCCCTGACCTGGTGCCTATTCTGATTCTGCCACGAGGTGGCGCAAGTTCACCTGTCAGGGCTGCCGCAGAGCCGCCCTGCAGAAGGAACGCCTGCGCCCTGGGATCCGGTGCTTCTGGATTGCGATCCTTTGTCAGGTTTGCGACCTTGGGCAAGCCAGCTGCTCCCTCTGTAAACGTGGGAGGATGAAAATTACCGCCAGTGATGCTGCTCAGGACGGCCCCCTCAGGACGGCGTTCGTGGGCCAACGTGCCCCGGATGGAGGGGTGTGCGAGACAGGTGGTTAGGGCTGGGCTGTGGGCGCGTTGCATGGAACACTAACTAAGCCAGTGGGGTTTTTGTCCTAGGCAATGGGGAGCTGCAGCAGCCTTCTGCGCAGAGGAACTATGGGACAGTATCCCCAGTCATGACCCCTGGGAAGAGCAGAGACTGTCCAAAGCTGGGGACTAGATCATTTCATCTTCATTTCCTCCCCAAGCCTCCTTCCTTCACTTACCTCTTCCTTTTCTCACCTTCACCCTCTTCATTCATTCATTTGTCCATTCAACAAATATATATTAATCATATACCATACTGAAGCTATGTTTTAGGTACTTGAATTAATCAGTGAACAACAGTGACAAAGCTTCTTCCTGAAGCTTACGGAAATCCATTCATATTACTGTATGTGTATATGAATTTGTCTTCTTTAAAATGGGCCTCCTGAGCTGTTTAGGGCCACCTTCCTCTCCATGTAAAGAAGCCAGCGTCATGCTCCTCTGGGTTGTCCAGCCTTTCCTTCAATTATTCGAGAAACTTCGATGTACTCCCACTAATCTCCCTGCCTCTGTAGCACTAAGCTCACTTAAGTGCATGTCTGTCACATGCCACCAAAAGATGCCTGTTAAAAAGGCTGACCCCTCAAAGAAAACTGAAAATAACCTCTTGATTATGTTAGGATGCAGGACCAGCCCTAGAGAGGCCTAGGGTCCCATGGCAGGGTTCTCAGAGGCATCTGGATGTCTGGGTCCTGTTCTATTTCTGCAGCCCTAAGGTGGAGAAGGAATATACTTGGCATCCATTGTGTTAGCCTGGAAAGCTGATGTAATAAAGGAAGACTGTTCACGTGTGGTTTCATTTGGATTCTTTTGAAAGCAGAGCCTGAGACAAGAATTGGATGCAAGTGGTTGATGTGGGAAATGAGCCTGGGAAGTGGGACTGTAGAAGTGAGGAAGTGAGACGGGGAGGAAGGGAAAGCCAATGTAAAGACACATCCTCAAAGTTGCAGCTTGATTCTGCTGACCCTTCCAAAAAGTATACCGAATGCCTCCTGGAATGATCCAGCTAAAAAAATGGAGACAGGAGCTTCCATGCACTGGTTCCTATCCTTGCAGTGACTAAGAGTTGTTTGGGAGTGTTAATTTTCTCAGTAAGCCAAGATGCTTGCTCCCCGGCTCTGTGAACAACTCTATTTTGGGAGAAGACCCTTAGCGTGGGGCTTAGGGAATCAGAGCTGCACAGAGCTGTCCGAGAGCAGTGGCTGGAAGCAGGAGAGGTCTGACCGCAGGTGATGCAGACCCAGAGGTGTCTCCAGCAGTGCCTTCCTGAATTTTGTATTTTAAATTGTATAACCTCAGGTTGGGTGAGGTGCTCCTGGCCAGATGAGCTCATCTCTGGCTTATATCCAGAATACTAGCCTCTGTGCATAATTCCAGGATTAAACATGGCGAGAAATCATTGAGCTTCCAGAAATTCTGATGCGATCCTTCTTGGACTTTGCACAGTTTAAGTGGTAATGGTGAGGCTGACTTGGGGACCAATAAGTCTGAACCTCCTTTGGAACATATAATTTTTCTCTATCATGTACCCCAGCTGCACTGACTTCCTTAAACCTTTGATTGGCCCAATGGCATTAAAATGCCTGGCTGTCCTCCAGCCTGGGCCACCACCGGCATTGGTCACCATGGTGGCCAAGCACAAACCTTGCTTTAGAAACTGTTCTATAGGCTCCAAGTCCCATTTAAAGTTCTTCTGTGATGGTTACAGCCAGCAGCAGAATCTGCAACAGTGCCTATCACTTTCCTCCATGAGAGCCTGACTCCATTAAATACTTTGTGGCTGAGGGGATTATCTGAGCTGTCACCATCATGCTTTGTCACCTGTGCACAAACGGCAGGAAATAAATCAGTGAGCCCTGCCAGTTTCCAAGGTCAGACCATGAATATCATGGTATCAGTCATGAATATCACTGAGGAGATGGAGAGAATCGACTCATAAGTCTCCAGCCACACTTAGAGCTTTTCAAGAGACTGAAGAGCCCTCCTGACCTGTGCCTGCTCTTCTGAGCCCTGCACTTCATGAACTGACTTTGCTTAGAGCCATGAGCACCTGTCACTCTCATGAGAGCATACAGCCTGTATCATATGAAACCCGAGAAAGAAAAAGACACCAGCCACTAGGCCTGGCACCCATACCTGCACTGCAGAGTTCCCTCCCCTGCTTAACCCACAATTTCACGGAACACCAGCAACGGACAAGTTTGCTTTGTGAGCACGATGGAGTGAAGTAGAACAAAGCCATGTTGTCATCACGTGTGAGCAAAGACAAAAGCAAGAGCACTGGGACAAACTACAAAAATGGCCAGATAGCCTTTCTCTCTCTGGAAAACATGAGTGGTTGTTGATCTACTATAGCTTTAACCCTGCCCTGGCCCTCCTATCATCTTCTATATAAAATTACTAAGATGCCCAATCATAAAAACTGCCCCCTTTTCTGACAGCTTCTTGTCTAGAGCAAGACCATATTTCCTGGAACTCTTCCCCAAATCACCTAACCCAAGCTCTGATCTCATAAGCCTCAACAGCCTCCTACATGGTTCCTCATGTTTGTGGTGTCCCTTGTTGCAACAAGTGCCAAATAACCCAACTTTGATGGGCCAAAGGTGTGTTGTGGTGGTGTTGACTGGTGGCGCTGACAGGCCCAAAGGGAAGATGGCCTGCACTGATCTGCTGCACAGGAGGGGCCCCTGGGTGCCCATCACATCAGCTGCAGAAGTGCTCCTCTAACCATTTGGCAAGGTGATCTGGGCTCTGATCCTGCAGGGGACATTGGTTGGTTGGCTCATGTGGCAGATGTTTTTGGTACCTAGAGTCACATCCCTGGCCCTCTTTGGATTTCAGCATCAGCTCTGGGAACAGGTTTCCATACAGGTTAAACTCATCTTGCACCATGTGAAGGTCAAGTCCACATCTTCATACTTTTCTGCCTTGGGATCTTCTCTGAGGCCTTGGGAACCTGCTCTGCTCCTGTAAGTGCTACCTGAAGGGTGCACTGGAGAAGTCCCCAGGGCAGCCTCCAACTTAAGGGAAGGGACCTGGTAGAAAAATGTCCCAGAGTAAGAAGAATCAAGTTTCAGTGCTCACAACGCAAACATTGGCTCTTCCTCTGTCCTGGTCCCGTTCCCACTATTCATTCACTCTTGCTCTCTGGGCTTACCTCCCAAATAAAGCACCTGCATCCAAAACCTTGTTCAGGTATGCTCCTTAGGTTACCCCAAACTAACATCCCTGTCCAGAATCCACCCACCACCATTTCCTCCCTGTAGGATTTCTTAGCCATAATATTATTTTTTACTTTCAGCTCCAATCAGAATTTCCCAAGCTCCCAAGCAACATTTCACAGAGATTGGCTCAGGGGCAGATGCATTCCTCAGTCAGTTTAATCAGTCAGTAAACCTCAGAGCTTTTGCTGGGGGTTCTAGGACATAGACTCAGTCTTTGTCACTGGGCATATAGGGGTGGCGGCTTAAAGATGTCCATACATTTTTGTTGTTGTTGTTATTCATCCCTTTGACAGGTGAGATTTGTTTCCCTTCCTCTCAAATCTGAAGTAATAATGTGTGATTGTTTTGAGCAATGGAGAACAATGGAAGGGGTGCTATATCTGTTCCAGGTCTGGCCTTTAAGGGGACTAGCAGCTTCTGTATTGGTTTCTGGGTGTGCTGAGCCATGCTCAGCAGTATAAGATATACCTGACAGTCCTGCGGCAGAAACCACGCAAAAGGCCCTGGGACTATGTGGAGAGGGGAGGGCAGCTGAGCCCAGCGTGCCAGACACCCCTGCCGAATGGCCCAGCATGTGAGTAAAATTCTTTTGGACCCTCTAGGGTAGACCAGCTACAGTTGAATGCCACCAAGTGACACCACATGAACAAAGGAACTGCCTAGTTGAGCTATTCCCAAACACCTAACCCACAAAATTCTGAGCTATTATAAAATAGTTTTTTTAAGCCATTAAATTTAGTAATAATTTGTTACAGAACAATAGAGCACTAGAGCAGTGTAGTGGCGGGGGGAGGGGGGGAGCGGGGGAGGTCTGGGATTATTGTAGCCAGAAGAGGAGTCTAAAGCCATCAAGTGGCCATCTTGGAAGACCAGGTAATAGAATTAAATCAGGGAAAACCAGGGCAAGTGATGGATCCTTGTGATCCCTTTTGAGTTCTGGATCAAGCCAGACCTGAAGGTAAACTATTCCAGATTTGCCAATATGTGAGTTTATTATTTACCTCTTTTGCCTAAACCAGTTTGGGTCAGGTTGTCTTTTGCTTGTAAACCAAAATATCCTGAATGATCTAGCCCCCCAGTTTTCCTTTATGTTGTGAAGATAATAAAATTTAATTTTGTCTCAGTGTCTGCAATTGTTGAAGGGCAGTTGCCTGATAAGGGTACATTTCAAAGACATCAGAAACCCTGAACCTGGCTACCTGTCAGAATCATCTAGTGGGGCAGCCCGGGTGGCTCAGCTGTTTAGCACCGCCTTCAGCCCAGGGCCTGATCCTGGAGACCTGGGATCGAGTCCCACATTGGGCTCCCTGCATGGAGCCTGCTTCTCCCTCTGCCTGTGTCTCTGCCTCGCTCTCTCTCTCTCTGTCTCTAATGAATAAATAAATAAAATCTTAAAAAAAAAGAATCATCTAGTGATCTTTTTAAAATATGGACACCCTGGCCTCACCTTGTCTGTACCATTTACTGCTTCATGGGAAAAATGAAAATTCAAAGAAAAGGTTTGAGAGTATGAAACCCTAGGTTCTGAGGGGAAGTGAGGGTATATCCACATATCTCAGAGCTCACCTGAGGAGCCAAAGTGAAGCTTCCATACAAGCCCCCACCTCATAGTCTGAGAGATCAGATATGCCCAGATGGAGCCTGGCCAACTTGGGAGAAGAGTAGAGGGGGCGGATGCTGGTATGTGCCATCAGGGGGCTGTCAAGTGCAGGGTGCCTCTGTGCCTCTGAAAGAGGACTCTACCTCCCTGGTCTGCTCTGGAACCCACAGACTGCAGATAAAATGCCAAGCCTTCTGTGGGGGAAGTGTGTGCTTACTTCCTGCCCTCAGCGCTGCTATCATTCCTGTTACCACTTCCAGGCCCTTTGAAGCTTTTCTCCTGAGTCTCTTTGATTAGAACAATGAGTTGTGTTCAGTTCATTTCTGGTCAGCGCACTCTTGGCTGATTTGTGTCCCTGTGGGTGCTATTTGAAAAAAAAAAAAAAAGATTCTACTTTGCACGAAAATTCCTTTTGATCTCAATGAACTAGACTTGTGCAGTCTTCACACACACACACACACACACACACACACACACACACAAATCCTTTCTCCACTTCCTGAGAATCTTTGTCTCCTAGGCCACAGACTCTGAAAGACTGAAAAGTGATGAGGACAAAATCCTCTGAAGTTTGACCTCATATAAAAGCTCTTGGGTGACTGAATTTAAGTTCTATAATTTTTCCTCTCTTGCTTTTACTTCACCTGGCTCTGGGGACACACACACACACACACACACACACACAGAAGATGTCATTACCACATTAGTTCAAGTTCAGTAAACATGCATTATATATCTAACAAAAGTCAGAAAGTGTGCAAAGAACTCTGGGCATAGAGATTGACAAAATTGGATTAGTCTAGTAGAGGGAACGTGTGTGGTCCTTGTAATACAGAGTGGTTGTATTTTGATAGAGCCACATATCCAGCAGCCCAGAAGAGGGGCATTTAGCCCAGCTTAGGAGTTTGGAGAGATGATGCATGAGCAAATCTTGCATGATGGACAAGAACAAGTTGGTGAGAGGAGAGAAGAGTGCTCTGGGCTGAGGGAACAGTGTGGCAAAAGTAGAGACAAGAAAGTGTTGTATTGGGAACTATGTGTTTTTTTGTTTTGTTTTGTTTTAAGATTTTATTTATTTATTCATGAGAGACACACAAAAAGAGGCAAAGACATAGGCAGAGGGATAAGCAGGGTTCCCATAGCGAACCTAATGCGGGACTCAATCCCAGGACCCCGGCATCATGACCTGAGCCAAAGGCAGACGCTCATCCACTGAGCTACCCAGATGCCCCTGGGGACTATGTGTTAGGAGATGGTGTTGTGAATCCAGAGGGTCAGGGCCAGACTAGGAAGGACCTTGTAGGAAGGTTGTTTTGGGAAAGCAGGGCATTGTTTTGAAGGGAATGGGGAGCCATGGAAGGATCTCTGGCAGGGGAATACTTAAACGACATCACTTGGGCTCTAGTGCCAGTTGAAGATGCTTGGATGAGTGAGTCTGAGGTTGCAGAGGAGTGAAGGCTAGAGAAATACTTGGAAATTATCTGAACATAGGTGAATTATATTTTAAGGATCACTGAATGCTGGGCATGTCCTCACAGCAATTTTGGGAAAATAATTGTTATTTACAAATTTAGTTCTATTTTGTGTCCCACTTGGCAAGTACATCAAAAGGCATATTTGTTTCCTTTCCTGGAATTGTTTTTGAACTATCTCTGCCTTCCCAGAAACTGAAGAGTACATATCCAACTCTGTCTGAGTCTGTGCTGACATAGTATTCAGTGAAGATGATATTTTGCAATATTTCTGATTCATGGGTGATTCATCAAGATCATCAGAGCTAACAGTTCAGAAAACACATGGGATAAGGACCTGGAAATGTTCTTGGTGCATAGTAGATATTCAAGGAAAATTTATAGTTTTTTAGTTTGGAAAGTGACCCTAAGAGTTTAGAATTCACTCTGGAAAGAGCATTATAATCTGGGTTTATGGTAGTAAACATATCCCTCAGACATTTAACTTTGTGCTTTGTAAACCTAAAGCCAAGCCATTGAACTTTCTGGGCTTTTCACTGCATGGCATTGCTTTCAGAAAACAGAAATATTTTAACTTTTCCAACTTGCACTCAATGGGTATCAGCCAGATTCTCTTCCCTTCTGTGGTTACTTACAGGACTAAGAGGAAAAAGATTCAAACCAAAGGGTTAGGGGATTTTTGTCTTAAGCCCCTGCCTTATGGAAAAGCCTTGAGAAAATCCAGAGGCCCCTTGACATGATCACATAATAGCTTTCCTACTCATGGGAAACAGATGGTTAACAGGCTGTGACTTGTTTTAAGCAAAATTCCCAAGCATCTTCCTGTATCATATACTCCCATATGATATACAATAAAGAAAAACCACAATAAATCCAATGGGAAGATATGCCCTCTCATTTTTTATAAGCCATGCTTACCTTTTATGTTTTTTTTTTAAGATTTTATTTATTCATTCATGAGAGACACACAGAGAGAGGCAGAGACATAGGCGGAGAAGCAGGCTCCTGCCGGGAGCCCGATGTGGGACTCCATCCCAGGACCCTGGAATCACGACCTGAGCCAAAGGCAGACGCTCAACCACTGAGTCACCCAGGTACCCCTTTATGTTTCTTTATAAAGCAAATAGAAACCTGCCCCTCAGAGACAGGAATAAAAGAAAAGAGTTTTTTGGGATTGTACTTTGGGGCCACAGTTTTTTTCCCAAAAGGTGCATAATAAAAGAGATCAAAACGCTTTTGCTTTGTGGGAGATCTGACCAGTTGTGGTGGTAGAGGGTAATATCCAGATGACCGGCACCTTTATGCCTTCCTCATACCCCAGCATGAGTCAACTGAGCTGGGTCTGGGGCAATTGAGGATTCCTACTTTGGTCACAGGGCAGGAGTTGATTGGATAATACCTTGGGGTTAGGTACGCAGAACTTTATAGGTCTTTAGCTCAGTGTCCTGCCATTTTCATATCATTGTGACTTAAGAAAAGCGGGGGAAGAAAGAAACAGGGCCTGTTCCTGCTTGAGAGAGGAATCATCCCCCCATACAGGCACTGTCACTGGCTATCCATCAAGCAGCTTCCCATCTTCTCTGATCGCAGACCCCAGTTAGGTTCTGGGAGGCAATGTGCCCAGCCTATTCCCTCTTTACTGAGATACCTTCCTGGTCACTTTCCGAGCCTCTCAAGCGGCCAAAGGTGACCACCTGTCACAGTTCTGACCAGTGAGACAGAAGAAGTCCACTGGGAAGAGGGCAGGCGGCAAGGAGGCAGGGAGGACCTCTGCGGAAGAATAGAAGTAAAGATGTTAGGGACGCCTTGGGATGGCTCAGTGGTTGAGCGTCTGCCTTCTGTTCAGGTCGTGATCCCGGGGTCCTGGCATTGAGTCCCGCAGAGGGCTCCCCACAGGGAGCCTGCTTCTCCCTCTGCCTATGTCTCTGCCTCTCTCTGTGTGTCTCATGAATAAATAAATAAAATCTTTAAAAAAAATAAAGATGTTAGAGAGGAGCTTCCTTCTGCTGCTTCTCTTCCTCCCTATTTGGGATTCTGGGGCATGGATGCAGTGTTTGGTGTTGTGGTGGCCTTCCATAATAACAAAGAGCTAGATAGCAGAATCAAAAGCATGGGGGATGCTAAATGGAAGGTTAGGAAGAGTCTGGGTCCTAGATGATGTCTGTGAGTCACTGCACCAAATATAGAACTAGCTACCTTTGGGTTGGGCATGTGAGATAATCAAAGATCTTGATTTCTTTAGCCTCCAGGAATTGGTTCTTCAGTTACTTGCACCTGAACTCATCCAGACTGATAGCGCTAATCTTGGCAGGTCCCAAAGCACCTTGGCCCTTATTTTCACCTAGCTCCATTTGGAAGGTCACCACTTAACTTCGTTTTCTTTGCTCACAAATACTGAGAGGCAATAAAATGTGTAGGTCAAAAGTAAAGGACTTGAAACTAGATGAGCCTGTGGTCTAGCTGCATTGCTCTCTAGCTGTCTGGCTTCAGGAAAATTATCTATTTAAGTCTCACTCTTCTCAACTGTAGAATGGGATAATGTAAAATAGAATAAGAATGGGACCTACTTCACTGGCCTAGTTTGAATATAAGAAGAAATAATGTAAATAAAGAGCTTAGCACAGGCTTTACACTTGTGGTTATTACTGTTATTTCTGATGATAGTACATATATTTGTTCACAGATACCTTACTGTCTCTTGCCCATATGGTATCCAGAGTCTTTTATATCTGATTTTTCTCCCAACTCTTGAAATTTCACTCTTCTATATCACAACTCCTGGATTTTTCTTCTCCATAATATAATCCACAGAATCAGGAATCCAGCCCTATGGTAATGGTAAGGGCAAAAACAGGGAAGTATGGATCATGGCTCCTTGCTAAAACAAAATGCCTATTGCTTAGTCTGGAATAGAAGTCTACCATAAGCCATATTGAATAGTGACATAGGATAGGAATCATCTTAAGGCAACCTATATTATGTTTCCAACTGGATTCTACCTACAAGGTGGGGGCCAGCTGGGTAGGGACGCTATGCAAGGAAGTGGCAAATGGCTTGGATAAAGGTGCTGGAGACCTACCTGACCAGCTGGGAGGGCCATTACTCAAACAAATATATGAAGGGATGTCATTACTGGGGACAGAGCTGGAAACTTAGGGAGACAGTGGTGGCTCTATCACCATGCAAACCAACCTACCACCTAGAATTATGTGTGAAGCCCCCCATGGAGAGTAGTCAAGGATATTCTAGAAGAGTTGACTGAAGAAGAAAATTATTTTCCCAATGAATAGTAAGAACAGGGACTTCTCATCCTTCCATTACTTTAAGCATCTGACCAACATGGGAAGCAAAACAGGATCTCTCCAAAATAGAAGTCAATAGGCCTCAATTGTATCTCCCATCTGGGTAACCTGAGCTATGGAACTATCTGTCCCTTGTGCATGGTGAAGGCTCACAGACAATGACAGGTGGGGATAGCAGGGTGCAGAGTAAACCCATATATTGCAAGGTAGAGATGGGGTTGGACAGCTCTGGTTCTGTCCGTGACAATGGGGAGAAGGAGGCACTCCAAGTTTTTTGTTTTATCTGGAGCCAGCCTTGGATGTGCCAACATTGACACTTGAAGGGATGTGGTGGGTTAGCAGTCCCAAATATAGATTATAACAGGCAGGAGGCACCCCAGGGTCTGGCATTTAAGCATGTGTTATGGGCCTATGGTGGCTTAGGAGCACAAGGAGTGAGGTTTGTTGGTCTGGTACACCCTTGGTCTCAAGCCAAACTACTGGAAATCCCTCTGGGCCACTTGACTTTTGCTGTTTGTGCTTTGAATCTTGATGAACCTGGATGTCAGGGATGAGAGTCTATGTAAATAACACAGGGGTTATTGTTCTTGCCCACATAAGAGCTTGTATCTGATTGTCTTCAAATCCTGATTGCAAGAGAACTGTGGCAGGAAAGGGAGGGAGTGTGTGCATTGCCCTTTGTGTCTTAACCACAATCACGAAAAACTACAGTGGCAATTTTATCTGTTAGCACAAATTAATCCCACCAGCTTGGCTAAAATGCTTCTTAGCAGCCCTCCTTCCCACGTTGCTGTTCTTACTGCAGCCTGTGGTCTCACTAAAAAGGTTTGTTCTGCCCAAGCCCTGGTGACAACGAAGGGCTCTGGAATCTGTGTGTTTCCAAAGGAAAGAAGGCTGTGGGCTGAATGTCAATGTTTTATATTTTGATTAAGAAATAAAGATTTCGGGGCAGCCCAGGTGGCTCAGTGGTTTAGCATCGCCTTCAGCCCAGGGTGTGATCCTGGAGACCAGGGATCAAGTCCCATGTCAGGCTCCCTGCATGGAGGCTGCTTCTCCTTCTGCCTGTGTCTCTGCCTCTCTCTCTCTCTATCTTTCTCTCTGTCTCATGAATAAATAAATAAAATATTTTTTAAAAAGAAATAAATACTTGTTTATTCCTATTTCTTTCTAAAAAAGATTGAAGTCTGCTTACAGTGAGAATATGATATATATTTTCCCCCTTTTCTTTGCTTTTTGTATTTGCTTTTGTACCAATTTCTTTGGTAATATTTTTCTGTTTTTAAAAAATCTATAATTTACCTCCTTCTACAGCTGGGTCAAAATCTCTACTCCAGGGGGTGGCAAACTACAGTTGTGGGCCAACTCAGTTTTTGAAAATAAAGTTTGATTGAGACACAGCCATACTCATTTGTTTATTATTGTCCATGGCTGCTTTTGTGCTACAGTACAGTTGTGAGTAGTTGTGACAGAGATCATGGGGCCTGTAAAGCGAAAATATGTACCATCTCACCCTGCGTAGGAAAAGTTCACTGACCTTGCTCTAGTCCACAGTCTAAAATAATTTTAACATATCTTGCCTCAGTGAATTTATCCTTACTGACATGATGTGGTGGCAAGAACTTGTGTTAGTTCTCTATGCCGATGTTAGCCTGCTTCCACTGAATGCCCAGTCTCACTGGTATCTATCCAACCTGCGGAGACTTCTCTCTTTTGACTTCTCTCTATTCTGGACAGGAGTTCAGTCCTGTTTCTTGATTTCCATCCTCCAACACAGCACACAATCAGTATATAAGTCTTGGCCAAAAGTTTCAGGTGAGGGATGCCTGGATGGCTCAGTGGTTGAGTGTCTGCCTTTGGCTCAGGCATGATCCTGCGGTCCTGGAAATCAAATCCACATCAGGCTTCCTGCAGGGAGCCTGCTTCTCCCTCTGCCTATGTCTCTGCCTCTCTCTCTCTCTGTGTTTCTCATGATTAAATAAAATCTTAAAAAAAAAGAGTTTCAGGTGAAAATAAGATGACACCTTTATAGTGAGGACTAAAATAAGGTGACACACTTTATTAGTCACCTAACCCTGAAAATCCCTCTGGCAACCTCTCTGCCCCCAGTGGAAATACTCCCTGGATCATCTTGCTCTTCAGGACTTTACCATATTGTTTGGCCGATCTCCTCCTCAATACCTACCTTATATCTAAGTGCCCCTCAATCATGGAGAACAACCATGCTCTCTGCTCTTAGCTTACATAATGTATTTGCACACCCGCCAACACTGGTATGTACCAGTTATTGCACAATAACTAAAATATAAAAGGGAACATTGTGTGTGTGTGAGAGAGAGAGAGAGAGAGAGACTCAGGAGGAACCTAGGCTTTCCGACGCTTCAGGTTTCTACAAGGAGGGATATCAGTTCTTGGAATACTTGTGGCCTCTCGCTAACCCTCATTCATTCTTCCCCAAGAAGGAAGGATGTCTAATATTAATGATATGTTTGAGATAAGGACTGAGCAGTTTGCTCCTTCCTCAGTCTCTCCCTTCCTGAGACACAGCTGCCTAGAGGCCCATATTCTGGTCTTGCAGTTCAGTGCAATAAGTTCAGCTCAGGGAAGTAGGGCATCTGGTACATGGCGGGCAACTACTGATAAAGAGTGGAATTTGACGAGCAGAATAACTCCCATAGGTAGAAGCTTCTGGAGGCCTAGGCCATGTATGTTAAGGTGAGTTTCCCTTAGGAGACACTGAAATAAGGATTTGAGTATAAGTGGTTTACCTGGAAAGTGAGTTTGGGAAGCACCAGTGAGGGGGTGGGAAGGGAATATAGCCAATTAAAAATGTATTATCAAGCCAGCTACCACTGTGGGTGATGAGAGTATAATCCCACAGGATCTGAGAAATGGTGTGGAATTTGCATGTCAGCATTATCCTACTGGAGAGGTGAGGGAACTGAGGTATCTATACTCTTAGCAGTCATTGATTGAGGACTGCTCCTTACAGGTGACTTTCTGGCCTGCCCCACATCATAAAGCAGCCTTCTTCAGCTTTAGGAAAAACCCTCAAGCAAAGAAATGCAGATAATAACAGTTGGGAGTTCTTCAGGAGCTCCCTGAATCTATTAACACCAGAGGGAAGTGAGTGGGGCCAGAATACTGTGTCACTACCAGAGACTCCAATGTCAAAGGGTGAATTTGGCATCTCCTTCTTTTCTTAAAAAAAGATTTTATTTATTTATTCATGAAAGACACAGAGGTGGGTGGGGAGCAGAGACACAGGCAGAGGGAGAAGCAGGCTCTATGCAAGGAGCCCGATGTGGAACTCGATCCCGAGACTCCAGGATCATGCCCTGGGCCGAAGGCAGGCACTAAACCACTGAGCCACCCAGGGATTCCCTTAGCATCTCCTTCTTAGTTAGTTGTGCTTTACCTTTATTGTGTGACTTAAGGATTGAAGGAGTCAAATTTTGGGCTTTGGCAGGATTTGTTTTCTGATCATCTATTCTTATGCCTGGCTATTATATGTGACTATTTTCAGAGGTTATGGGTCTTGGCCCATCTCCCAATAGTCTCCTATAGCTTCCTCTCTGTAGATCCTCTAGATAGGGCTACCTGCCTGGCAGACGCCGGCAGCTTCCTCAAGACAAGGGCTGTATTCCCATGATTAGTAGCAGCATCTCTAGTAGCTCAACCATCTCACATCCATGTGACATGATATTTCTACTCCTCCATACTCTGGATTCCTCCAAGACAGAAGCTAGGGCTGAGAAAAAATTTAAAAATCCAGCAATTAATTGATGTGCTGCTCAGTGCTCCAAAAATCCTTTGGTTAAACCAGTGGTGTTCACTCCATCAAGATTGGTCAGTTGGACTTGGTGATGGAAGGGAATAGAGGGTCAGAAGAAGGAATGGGAGAGTAAGAGAAAAGCTGTCACAGGACCATGGATGCGGGAAAAAGCAGCGTTGATCAGAGATGAGAAAATGAGGGAAGCTGTGGACAAGATAAGCAAAATAAGGCGATCACAACACAGGCCAAGCAGCAAAACAACAAAACTAACTCTCCTGGTCAAAAGAATAGAACTAGTCAACAGAAAGAGAAAAAGGAAAAGTGTGGAGGGAAGAGAGGAAAAGGTATTACATTGGACAAGGAGTGTTGTCCAACATCCTACAGGATCAAACCATCTTGCTATGTGGATTCAAAAAAGAGATCTGTGAGAAGCAAAGAGTAGTCCAAGAACTGGTCCGGTGGGCATTCTCCTAGTTCCAAGTAGCAACAGAAGACTGCTGGAATAGTTTAAACCTTAGCTATTCAACATGAGAGACACCTAACTCTGGGAAACGAATAAGGGGTGGTGGAAAGGGAGGTGGGCGGGGGGTTGAGGTGACTGGGTGATGGGCACTGAAGGGGGGGGCACTTGACGGGATGAGCACTGGGTGTCATGCTATATGTTGGCAAATTGAACTCCAATAAAAAATATACAAAAAAAATTTTAAAAATAAAATGTGAGTGCTCGCTTCGGCAGCACATATACTAAAAAAAAAATAAAATGTGAAAAAAAACTTGAAAAAAAAATAAACCTTAGCTATTCAGATAGTGGTCCATAGACCAGCATCAGCATCCCCTGGGAGCTCATTAGGAATGCAGAATCTCAGGCCCCACCCCAGACCTACCAAATCAGAGTCTGTATCTTAACAGAATCCCCATGACTTGTGATCACAGTGAAATTTGAGGAGCATTGGATTAAACGAAAGTATTATGGGATGTCTCACAGGCTCTGAGGACAGGGGTCTAGCAAGACCTCAAGAACAAACTAGAACCAGCAACCTGAATACTAACAAGGTGTCCCATCTATCTACTCCTGAACAATAAAGTCCAGTCAGGAGCTTGAATTCCTGAAAACCACAAAGTTCCATCACAAAAGTGGAGATCACACTCTTGGAAATAAAATCTTTCAAATGCCAGGTTTCTCTACTTTTAAAATGATCATTATGGACAAAATTAAAGCAGAGTCCATAGAGAACAGAAATTTGAACACTTGATTACACTATGAGGAGAAGGTTGAATTTCTTTTAGAACTAAATGGAGACATCTGTTTTGTTTAAATTAAGGATCTGTAAGTACCAGCTAGGGACAGAGTTGACAGCCATTTCTACAATAAAGTAATAAATCATGGGGATGGTTAAGGAAGCAAGGAACCCCATATTCTTGCTTTGTTAAACCAATTAAGCAATAAGCCATCTGGGTCCTTTTGTTAATTACTGTCAAACACAACTTACACAATTGAATTCAGCCTTTTATTTAATAATATTAATTTATTCCAGCAACTTCAAACACTCACAATGCCAATAATTAAGTTTACTTAAAAAAATAGAGGTCTTGTTTAATTTTTAGTTTGCAACTATTAATACCATTTACAGGGTTGCCATCTGAGAACTTTTAGCTCCGTCTCAGCCTCAGGATGTTAGGAGAATTTGTTTTAAATATAGAATGTCTGAAGGAAGCAGACAGTGGCTAAAATCTCTTCTCTCAATGGGCTGATGAATCTATCGAGATCAGCACTACCCAATAGAACTATTTGCAGTGATAGAATGTTCTATATCTGTGCTCTCCAATACAGTAGCCACTAGGCACAAGCAGCTATTAAGCACTAGAAATGTGACCAGTACAACTGAGAAACTGAGTTTTAATTTTTATTAAAAATTAACATTTAATTTAACATTTAAATAGCCACATGTGGCTAATAGCTACTGTAGACAGCACAGGTCTGGAGTGTATTCTGAGGAAGGAAAAATGCAGTGGGCTATTGACTTAAGCTGATGGAAAAAGAATACATAATTATGATAGGCATTGCTTAGAAACCCTCACTTCCTACCTAGTTTTTCTTATTTGAAACACTCTAAATTCCGAGACAGCCCAGAGGAGATAATATCTTTGAAGGGAGGTTTCTAAGCTGACCGTGTAGAGATCAAACTCTACTTAGAGGAGAAACAGGGGGATAAATGGTGTCTTCTTAACAGTACAATCAACTTCACTCAACAGCTCCCTATGGCCAAACTAAGTAGGCCAGGTCACAGCAAGGAGAGCCCTTCAGCTCTTGCTAGCACTGGCTCTGCTCTAGCTGAGGCATGTTCCTCCCCCAGTTATGAACATTCAACCTGCAGGCACATTTGGGGATCCCAGGCTCAGAAATGGCCACATCAGCCCTAATGGGTATTGATACCCAACTCTTGTTCCTTTCATATGAGTTTTGGCTCAAGTGCAGGCATGTCCCTTCTGGGGAGGCTTGTTTCTTTATGGAGGTTGCTATTTCTGATTCAGTCAATGCAAATCCTATGACAGGGCATCAGGAGAATTTCTCAATTGTATATACTTTGTTACTGGGAATGCTCAGCCCAAGCTGACCCTTCCAATACCAATGATTAAAGAGAAATACATTGCATGAGATTCTGGTTGGGGTTAGCCAAGCTAGAGAAGGGCTAGGGCAGGGAGAATGGAGGTAGAAAGTATGGAGGAAATTCTCATTTACATGAAAACATCCTATTCCAGGTCTGCTGACTTTCCAGCTAAGCTGAGCTGGAGAATTGGGTCAAAGCTCTTCCATCTTCTTTTCAACTCTACTCTTCCTCAGTGGCCTCCCTTTCTTCTTCTGAGCTATGGCTCAGCCAGTGAACATGGAATTTGTCCTAATGAGCTTAATCCAAAGTTTTTGGGATGTCAGGCCATTATATCCTCTTCACACTTGAATTTTCATGGTTGGCTACACAGAGGATCCAAGGTAAGGCCATTTGCAAAAGATTTATCTATTAGATTTATGTATCATTGGAGATGTTGCCAGAGACTGCCCATGCCTCTTTCTTTTGTCAGAGATAAAAAACAATTATCAAGTGCTCAATGGGAAAAAAAAAACCCTAATCTTCCATACTATGTAATGACCATCTACCAGTGATGAAGACAATGAGCAATGATTTTTTTTTTCCTTTTTCTAAAACAGCCAGCAGTCAATGCAATAAGGTGTAAGAAGCAAAGACTTTCTATATTCATTCACGGAGCTTTCTTTTCTACTGTCACCAGAAGCACAAACACAAAAGGGTCTGCTTCATGAAATAAACATGCTCTTTCAGTTCTCTTGGGGCTGAACTGCGATGACTAAACTTCTGTTTTCCCTTTGACAGTCACCGTTCATCCACAGTGTTGACATTGTCAAATCGCCACAGCTGGCTGGCTTTTCCATCACACTGGTGCAAGTACAAATCTTTACTGTTTTCCTGCACCACAGCTTCCATGCATTTTCCAGAAAGAATGTGGACAATCATTCCATTCTGAAAAGAGAAAAAAAAAAAGGAAAAGAAAAGAAAACCAGTCAATTCTCTACAATCAGTCAGCAAAGAAGAATATTTCTAAGCTTTGTGCTCATTATTATAAGAATTATAGAGGTGGTCTGAACTGGCTGATAGGAACTGTAGTATGTTGGCTAATATAAAGTATAATTTAGGGATGCTTGGGTGGCTCAGCAGTTGAGTGTCTGCCTTCGGCTCAGGGCATGATCCTGGAGTTCTGTGATCAAGTCTCACATCTGGCTCCTTCGCATGGAGCCTGATTTTCCCTCTGCCTATGTCTCTGCCTCTCTCTTTCTGTGTCTCTCATGAATAAATAAAAAGAATAATAAAAAGATTTTAAGAATCTTTAAAAATATAAAGATTTTTATATTTAAATCTTTAAAAATATAAAGTATAATTTAGGTAGCCCTAAAAATAAATATTATTTGGAAGCTTGAGGTCACTAATTAAATTATCTTTGTTGAGATTGTATAATTGTGCCAATTCTTAGAGAGTTGTGGTTAGTAGCATGCCAGTGTACAGAGCATGTTCAGTCTTTATACCATATTGGAGACATTCACTGTTATCCTTGTCTTGTATATTTTTGCTTTCGAAAAGATTTTAATCTGGTCTCTGCCCACTCTGGATCCTGCAATTTAGTACTGCTGCCACCAGGTTGCAGTAGAAAGTGAAAGCTCAAGGATATATAAAGGGCCTAAGTCAGTCATGTTTGAAGGATGATAGCCGCTTCCTACTCAAAAGCGACCAGATTTAATATTGAATCTGGCTATCCTTTTTTCCAACAAAAATTGATTTCTATTTTAAAAGATTTTATCTGTTTATTCATGACAGACACAGAGAGAGAGGCAGAAACATAGGCAGAGGGAGAAGCAGGCTCCATGCAGGGAGCCCAATGTGGGACTTGATCCCCAGACCCCAGGATCACACCTTGAGCCAAAGGCAGATGCTCAACCACTGAGCCACCCAGGTACCCCCCAAAATTTATTTCTTTGTAAAAAGTTAAACATTTAGACCAGCAATGCTGATAAATGTCCATTTGGTTTTTTTTTTTTGAGTTATAATTCACACTCCATAATATTCACTCTTTTATAGAATACACCTTGATGGCTTTTAGTATACTCACAGATTCCATGCAACCCTCACTGTAAAAAGAAACCCACCATCCATTAATAATCATTTTCTGTCTCTCCCTCCTTCTAGCTCCTGGAAATCACTAATTTGGTTTCCATATTAATGGATTTGTCTATTCCAGACATTTCCTGTAAGTGAAGTCATATAATATATGACCTTTTGTGATTGACTTCTTTCTCTTTGTGTAGTGAAGTAGTACCTAATTTCTTTTCATTGCAGTAAAAACAAATTACATAAAAGTAACCATCTTAACCATTTTTAAGGGTAGTTTTATAGTATTAAATATGTTCACATTGTTGTGAAACACATATTCAGAACTTTTTCATCTTTCAAAATTGAAACTATACCTATTAAACAACTCTCCCCTCCCCCCAGGCCCCTGGTAACCGCTATTCTATTTTCTGTTTCTATGAATTTGACTACTTTAGATACCTTCTATGGGTGGATTCATATAGTATTTGTCCTTTTCTGATACATTTATTTCACTTAGTGTGATGTCCTCCAGGTTCATCCATGTTGTAACTTGTGACAGAATTTTTCCTCTCCTTTTAGGCGAATAGTATTACATTATATACATATGAATATATAGGTATTTATAAATGAATAGTATTCCATTTATTTATTTATTTATTTATTTATTTATTTATGTGGAATACTATACCACATCTTGTTTATCCATTCATCCATCACTGAATGCTTGGGCTGCTTCTACCTTTTGGCTATTGTAAATAGTGCTACTATGAACAATACTTCACTCCTTTTCATGGCTAAACAATAATACTTTTTTAAAGTCTTAGTTTTTAGTATATGTGCTGCTGAAGAGAGCACAAAGTCTTAGTTTTTAAAGCCTGAAATACACTGGGTGTATCTTACTAATCTTTTACTTATTATTTTAAAATGCTCTTTTTAAAGCATTTCTTATACATAGGACTTGAGTTGAATGGTCCTTTGTGACCATTCATAATGGACCTTAACTTGGTTTCCAAGATGTCTTTGAGCATGTGTGGGCCTGAGTCTTAGATCCACTTATCACCAAGTAGAGAAGGAAGGGCCTTTCTATTGCTCCTAAAACCACATCACTGAGGTATTTGGCTGCTTCTATAACATACTCCATGGTCTTGCTGGTGACCTGAGCTAATAAACTTCAAAAAGGGACTGTCTCCTCTCTCTTCCATGATCATAGTCAGAGATTTACAAAGACATGGCAAATTAGTCTTCAAGAGGCTGTTGGTCCAACTTTGCTACAAGGTTGGCTTTATTCCTCTTGAGGCCTTAACACCAAGTCCCCAAGTTCAACAGCAGGGGCACCAGCCTGTATGGTAACACTTGACTCTTGGAAGACTCCAGAACACAGTCCCAGCCAGAAGCATTGCTGAACACTTCCTGAGTAGATTACTCACCTCTTGGAAGTCCCAGTGCTGTTGATGGATAGCAGGGCCTTCCTTGGTGCAGTTCTGAAGAATCACCTGCTCTTGCCTGACATCAAAGCACAGGTGCTGTGGGCTGCCATAGTGGATCTGCTTCCTGCTGGTGTGCTTCAGGTGCTGTGACAGAGGGGATGGTTGTTAGCATAGCTAGAAGGAGATCTTTTCCAAAGCTAGAGATGAAGGAAGGAGAACTCAGGTCTAGGGGCAATCTTTAGATCCTATTAGGGTCAGCAATACAATCTCTCATAGTCCAAGCTACACATACAATCCTAGACCAGACCCAGCCACTGAAATCGCCATGTGCCACATGCTGTTGTATTCATGATTATACATTTTGGCATGTTTCTCCATTATTCTTTTTATTGCATCATAGGTGAGGCAATAAGGAATACTGTGTATCGTGTGAGTGCACTGCCTGAAGAGCAGATGGGGGACACTCTTGAGGCCCAAGGTTATCTCTTTCTGGAGAGATCTAACCTGGCCTGTAACTAATTCTCCTGCTGTCTGTTGCATCTGCTGACTCTCGCTCATGGTCATTTTTTCCTCCCATGTTTTGTAGTGTTGGATTGTGCATATCTTTGCAGAGGGGCTTTAGCTGTAGGAAGCTTGTGTAGCCTGGCTAGAGAGTACCTTCTGATAAAACCATTTTCTGTTCCTGCCAGGTACAGCTTGAATGAATTTTTATATTAATTTTGTGGCTGGGAGACAGAGTTGGGTTCATGGGTGTGCAACCTGTGCATTCACGTGGGGCCTCATGCCTAGAAGGGCTTAGTGTTTTTGGTTTAATATACTTAGTTTAATGCTCTATTGTCACTACCTCGACATTTTTAATAATTATTGAATGATGGGCCCCACATTTTCATTTCGTTCTGGGCCTCACGAATCAGGTAGCCATTCCTACTGGAAGATTCCCACACCATACATATATTTGAACCCGAAACCCATATTAGGTGCAGGCCGGTGGTTAAAAAAATTTTTTTAAAGTAACTTTCTCTATACAAAGACCTTGTGGAGACAGACAAGCTTCCTTTTCATCTTCCTGTGGGAGTGGGTGGATTTTTCTAGTCAAACTTTTCACAGATGTGTTACTCTTTAAAACTCAAAGTTGGCTTTCTATGATGTCTCGTTTCCAGCTTCTCATCTGTCACAGGCTGAAGTTAGGCTCTCATTAACTACTCCTGCCTGTAACTAATGCCTCTGGATTCCCCTGGCTCCCTCATCTTAGGCAGGATAGTTTGGTCCATGCCCTATGGCTCTATTTTCAGCTGCCTCTTGATTTTTGGGCCCTGGAGATTTCCCTTTGTTACAAATTCAGTTAGTTTTGTGTTTCTTCTTAATTTTTATATGGCATATATAGGTGCTTTTATGAGAAGGGCTTTCGACTTAGCTAGTTCAGGATTTTGCTACATGTAGAAATCCTTGCTAATCTTCTCCTTCCCAATAAGATTCAGAAAACCCACCAACACTAACATTCTGTTTGCATGCAGGAGACGGGATTATTGCCAGCTGCAGAGGAGGAAACCAAGACTTGGAGGGGTTAAGAAGGCTTCTGATATCATACAGTTAGAAAGTGGTGAGCTGTTTCTACCACCTTACACGGCTTCCTCACTTAGCACTTTATCTCTCTGTCCCCCTCCCCTGTGCCAGGTGTGAATGCCTTTCGGTGTGTTCTGGAACACTGGTTAAGGGCCAAGCCAAAAGAGGCCACATGCATCCTGAGCACCTGCTTCCTCACAGGCCCTCCAGATGCAGGCTTTCCCCCAGGGATCCCAGGGTCTTCCACTGGCAAGCCTGGCCTCATGGGTCCTCCCTGCAGGGCTGGAATCCAGACCCTCCAAGACATGTTCTGGCATTTGCCCCCAGGCTCTTGGGGCCTCACCTCACTTGTTGGAGCAATATCTCCAGCAACTTGTACTTTGTTGTTTGTTTTCAATAGAGGCCTTAATGCAAAGATCCTTGTCATAGGCCAAAAGAGATTTGGGGACAGACTAGGCTTTCTAGGTTCATCCAGGTCATGAAAACCCTCAGCCAGCATCACTGAGGCTTCCACCATCTTGGGAGTTGTTTCGTGATGGAAATTTTAAAGAGGAGCTATACCCTAAGATACAAAGAGACCTTCCTGATAACCAAGAGGCCTACAGGATGCTACACCTTCCCCTGACTCAGTAACCTTTTTCTTTCCTCAGACAATAGAGGGCATGAAGTTTACCAATCATTGGGGTACTGAAGGAAGAGACATGGTTCTACCCTTCGACTCTTTCTTTTAGCTTCTGGAAATTATAACCCAGCCAATTATTTGGCTTGGCCCTTAACCAGTGTTCCAGTTTTAGAGCCCCGTGGACCAGAGAGAGCTTCAAGGGATCTATGAACCCTGGAAATTGTTAAAATTTTGTGCAGATGCACTTTTTTCTGGGGAAGAGTCCTTAGAATTCATCACCTTCTTAAAGGAACCATGTGACCTGTGATGGTGTCTGCTAGTCTGACCTCTGAGCTTTCAAGCCCCACCCCTTCACCTTATCCCTTTGCTCCACCTCTGGGCAAGCTCATAAGAAAGCCCTGTGCTTTCTTCATTGGTGTTGGCAGAAAGTTCAAACCAGGTATGCCCAGCCAGAGTTTGGGTACCCTCACCTGGCCCGCCCCCCGACCACATAAGAGCCAAAGCCAGTTGTCTCTTGCTGTCTCAACCCAGTTGCTGGCCTACCTGGGAGCCTGCCCATCTCTCCCCCAGAAAGTCTCATAGCGTGAATAATGATGCTTTCCATTGTTTCATTGCATGTGTGAAGTCATGAGTCTCCATATCTGAACCAAATTTGGGGTCAAGGGTTGATCACGCGTCCCACAGGGCGACCACAAGATATAACCTAAAAAAGGTTAAGAACCATGGGCAGGGAACAAACAAGCCACTAGACTGACCCATCCTTACTAGGCCTACATTTTCACCAGGTGTCACCTGGATTTCTCAGCACTGATTTCAGATTGTCTGTCCCATGGTGAGCTACTGCTATCTGAGAATGGGAACTCTGGCTCAGGGAGCAGCCTCTCCCTGTGGTCAGGGTGCCTGCCGAGCATATTCAGCATCTCTCTTCGACTGCCCTTTGGGCAGCCCCAGCCTTGTTGGGTCCAGATAGGTCCAGCCGCATTGCAGAGTGGGGCCTCGGGGAAAACTGTGTGATTTGTCTTTATTGCTGCCTCTTGGTCCCTCCCTGAGCAAGTCATCAGAGCACTGTAACCTGGGGAGTGGCCCCACCAGCCCTGGCATCCCAGAAGAGCTTATGTGCTATTCCCCTCTGCTCTGAAGGGGTGTTTGTTCTCTCTGCTTTGCTTCTGACCATGGAGTGAAAGGCTTCACAGACCAAATTGCTCTGTGCATGGGAAATGTTCTGAATGAGGCCAATGCTCTGCAGCTTGGAGCCAATGACTCCATCTGTGTGGGAGCCCTCCTCTGGCAAGTGGAGCAGATGGTCATCTGAGGCCACAAGGCCTGTCTGCTCCCAATCCAGCCCTCCTCTTCCGCTTCACATAGACCACAAAAACGTGCGTGTCCAGAGACACCCACACAGACAAACAGAAGCACACACGCCAGGCTCCTCTGGTGCCCTATTGATTCCCCTTTGTGAACTCTGGCTCTCATAGAGCCACATTAAATTCCTGAAAGCCACACCACATTTGCTTGCGAGGCCTCAGAGTCAGAGAACTGAGACAAGACTGCAGCCATGAGTTGTAGGTTTGAGACTCCACTGCAAGTGGGGAACACTTTCTGGGCTTGCCTTGCCTCCTCAGTGCTTCTGTGTCTACGGTGCCCACTTGCGTGACCCTCCTTCCCATCTCTGGTTCTAGCTGGCCGACGATCTCTGGCTGGTCCAGATGTTTCAAGTAGTGGCCTGGCGGAAATGTGAGTGCCCATATGGTGGTCTTCTCTGACTTTGGATGATAGATTTTTAATTTAAGTAGGGGGATTTTCCATAAACTCTGGATTTCAAACATCTTTCAAAACTTGGGGGTGATCTCATAATATTGGGCCCACTTTCATACAAAAGAGAAAGCATTGCTGAGGCTGGGGAATGGTGCTGCTGTCCTTTCAGATGGGCACATGTTCTGCAGACACTCCTCAGTCTCCACCCAGCTCACTATGCTCTCTTTCTTTCCCTGCCTCACCCTGGGCATATATGACCTTGCAATCCCTGGGCTAGTCACTCTCTGAGCCTCAGTTTCCTCACCCGTTAGACGAATGGCCAGATACTCTCCATTTCCCCCAGGCTTGGATAATTGTATTCTCTGATGATGGTCCATGTCTGTGCTTGTGCCTGAGGGTGGGGTAGGCAGAGCTGGGACGGGTCACTGGAGTAGGGGACACAGGACTACTGAAAGGAGATGCCCTTAAAGGGAAGCGAGGAGCATCCCAGGAAAGACCACCCTTAGGTCTTCCCCGGCTATTGAATGCTGAGAACTCTGACTACCTACCTGTTGCTGCCGGCTGTCGCTGCAAGGAGCTAGCATCATGGCACAGCCCGGGATGTCCCCTTCCGCCTGGCAGTCTGCACAGAGGCCAAGTCCGGTGTTGTGGAGCTGGAAGTGGACACCCATGCAGCTATGAACCCCCCTGTCAACTGTAAAGACACCTGCTGTCCAGTGCCATTCCTGCAGTATAGCTCAAGGTACCAGGTTCAGACCACAGAAATAAGCAAGGTCAAGCTGAAAGCTCTAACTCCCAGGGACAGGAAGCAGGCCACACTTGTCATGATGAAGGGCCCTGAAACAGGCTTTGCAGCAATCCAGTGACCTCCCTCCAGGTAGGCATGAAAGCCTCTGAGGCCCCAATGAGCTGGGGACAGTGTGGCTAGGATCATGGTCAAACATCTGGACATCCAGTTCCTGTCTTGGGAAGCTGCCCCCACCTTCCTCCTCATCTTCCCTGGGTCATGCCTTGCCTTTCCAGAGAACCTCAGCCTGCACTCAGACGGGTACAGCTCAGGGTAGATGTTGGCCAGAAACCAGTGGAACATCCGACACCCCAGCCTTCTTTGCAGCTGCAGACGTTCTGTGCAATCTGGCTTCTCGGCCTGGGGCAGGAGAAAGACACAGGTAGGGAGACAGGTGAAGGCTGCTGTTCACCACCATTCACATTTGGGGAGGGACAGAGGTGGCTGGGAAGAAGCTGCAGGAATGGGACTCAGACAGGGGACCAAGGCCACAGTTCCCCGGGGCTGCAGACAGGAGGGAAGGTCATGTGTTGGGGGAAGAGGTCTGAAGGGGACAGAATAGGATGGATCCTCCGTATAGAGAGCTGTGGAACCAGTAATGTGGTTGTGAGGTCACTCCTTCCCCACTATCCCTCATTTTTTCAGTTGACAGAGACCATTATATCTGTGCTTTAAGGACTTCTCTGTGAAAGCCAGTGAAACAGTGGGGCTTTGCACCTAGGCAGGTGAGGTGCAGCACTATAATGAGCCTTATGGAGGCAGGAATTGACCCAAAGGCCACTGAGATTAAATAAGCTGGGAAATTGTGGGGTGGGATGGGGACAAGGAAAGTTTACTCTTCTTCTCCTCTAAGTGCCCATCTCCTCCATTAATGAATCATTCCTTTGGGCTATGCTATCCCCTTTCTTTGAAACTTTCCTTTAGGGATCCCTGGGTGGCGCAGCGGTTTGGTGCCTGCCTTTGGCCCAGGGCGCGATCCTGGAGACCCAGGATTGAATCCCACGTTGGGCTCCCGGTGCATGGAGCCTGCTTCTCCTTCTGCCTATGTCTCTGCCTCTCTCTCTCTCTCTCTCTCTCTCTCTCTGTGTGACTATCATAAATAATAAAATAAAATAATGAAATTTTCCTTTATATACAGTTGTCCTGGGATGGATATCAGGTAAGTCCTTAACACTTTAGTATAAATTTATGTATTTGGCTGTATTGATAAGATGTAAGGAAACCTACGTATACATTTGCTACTAAATCCTGGATATCTTTAGGGAAGACAGAGGTGCTAAGGAGGAGATGGAAAGATCAGAAACAAAAACAAAGAGAGAGGGGTGCCTAGATGGCTCCGTTGTTTAAGCGTCCCACTCTTGATCTCAGCTCAGGTTGTGACTTCAAGCTGAGTTGGGCTCCATGCTGGGTATGGAGCCTACTTAATAAAAGAGAAAGTGGGGTAAGGAGAGAAAAAGAGAGAGGGCTAGAATAAGAAGTCCATGTCCTCTAGGATGGCAACTAGACACTGGGCATTATAACAGGCTGTATGAAGTGAGTTTGGTTTGATTCAGCTTTCTCCCTCTTCTACTCCTCAGATGGCAATGTTGGAGGAGTAAGGTCTGAATCTGCCATACTGAAATGCTCTCGGCATGCTTCTCAAACTGTTATCCAAGGCACCTGGCTCAGAAATGCCCAAGGAACTTGTTAAAATGCAGATTCCTAGGCCCTACACTAGAGACTATGATTCCATAGGCTGGGGCAGCACCCCTGGAATCTGCATTTTAACCCTCTCTCCTGGTGAATATTATCCACAGGAAGTTTGGGAGCAACTTCTCTAAGTCAGGAATGTCTTATTTATTTAGCATATTTACCTAACATTAAACCAAAGAGATCTACTACTTTCCTTTAAGGAAATTAGTATAAATTTTTTGTAGTTTCTTGGCATTCGGAGTGTTCACTTGAGACTTTGCCAGCCATTCTGTAGGGCTGGACTTTGGTCCCAGAGCAGGAACATTCCTTCATGCATATTCCATCACCTTCAGCTTTCTTGGTAATGAAACAAACTGGTACATCTAGCCAGCCCTTGTCTGACCTCAAATGAGGAAGGATGCTGACAATGAACTTGCCCTTCTGTACAACCTTGCCTGAGAGGAAAACAAAACAAAACAAAAAACAAGAGGATGACAACTCTTCCAACAGTGAAACCCCAGCCTTGTCTTTTGAGTGCCGAGAATTTCTGTATCTCAAAATCCATACGAGGAATTTGGGGTTGGGGTAGGAAAGGGGATGGAAGGATAGAAATTGTAGAGCAAAATGAGGCAGTGATATTATTAAAATCTTTTTTTTATAAATTTATTTTTTATTGGTGTTCAATTTGTCAACATATAGAATAACACCCAGTGCTCATCCCGTCAATATTATTAAAATCTTGATACTGATGTAAGCAATAGGACAGTTGCAAAACATGAATTAATAGGAATGTTTAAAGGGGGGAAAAAAAGTCTTCTCATTTACCAGTAGGAGGTGCCATTGTCTTTGTGAAAGTCAGATGAACAGATGGGGAGATTTCTGAATCAGAATAGAGCTCGGCCCTGCAGTGTAGGCTGGTGAGGGGCTTTTGGGAGTTGTCCCAAGACCTTTGCGGGTGGTGGAAATCTTACCTCAGGCGTCCCCACACCCTGCATAGCAAACATTAATGGGAACCCACATCTCAAGTTGAATAGTATGTATGTGTCACGCCACAAGAATTGAGGTGAGTGGCAGTTGAAAATGCACTGTTTGTGGACGTTTAATTAAATATTTAAGATTTTAATTTTTCCATGGCTTGTATTAGATCTTTATGTTTATACCTACATTTGTTTCATGTCTTGGATAATTTCATAGCCTTGAGCATTTTGCCCAGGTTGAAAAGGCCCTCTGAGACCTGTTACTGCTAATATTCCCTGCCCAATCTGTCCTCTGCCCCAATGTGTCCTACACCCCATGGATGTCATCCAACAGACATCAGGGGGCTGCAGACCAAGACCAGCTGGGATGCCCTGATGCTTGGGAGAGACGCTGGGGAGAGACAGGCAGCCCTGCCAAGTAGAGGAGCCACTTGAGAGGAACAACTTAAGGGAAACACAAGGTGGAAGCTTTTATTCCCCCACCCCCACCCCAGGCTAGAGGGGGAGGCACTCCCTGGCCCACTCTCCTGCTGGTGGCCCTGTGGCACGTCCAGAAGCCCCCGCCAGGATCTCTCCTTACCTTGCTCAAGGAGAAGGCCTCTGGGCTGTGCCTGTAGAAGGTTTCTTTGAATGAGCCCAGCCAGGTCTCAGCGATGCGAACCTTGTTCCGCACAGTAGCCTCCTGATCAAAGGGGGAGTGGGTTTCCTGATTTCGGTAGATGTGCCCCACTCGAGAGCAGGGCAGGATTTCAACAGAGCCACCACAGAGCCAGACCTGCCAGAAAAGGAAAAAATAAACATCTGAACACCATTCCGAGGACATGGGAAGTGAGGGACCCTGACAGGGGCTGGCAAAATGCACACAATATCAGGAGCAAAAAAATGGTAAAGAGATTAGAATCCTCAGGGTGCCATAGAGTTTCCAGATCTGGGAGTTCTGGGCAGGGGAGTGACAGGGTGGAAAGAATGAGTATATTTGTCCCAGGACAGAACCAGTGGAATAAGGGGGCCACATCCATGCAACGTGACCTGCCCCCGAAGCACACATGCAACGCTTTTAGAGATGTGGCCATGTGGATTAGCACCCCTGTTCCTCAAAGCTGCTTTCTTGGGGAGCAAGGGGTCCCTAGTTCTCAGAGAATTTCTAAAAACTCATGAAATCTCCTGCTGCAAAGGCACCAGAGCCATTTATGTGAAGATCAAAACAAGTTTTCCTTAAACATAGTCGGTCTCTCCTTCTTTAGGAGGGCTCTCACTGTTCACTAACGCTCCTGCCTCATCCCAAATACCTGGAATTCATTTGATAGGAAGCCTTTCATTTCATACTTGAGGGTAAAGAGGAAAGATGAAAACATTCCTAGCATAGGCAGCATATGAACTGAAACACACCACACATGGAGTTCCCAAACTGTGTGCCAAGGTACCCCCAGGGTGCCCCAGCAATCTCAAAGGGTCTTGCAGATCCTTTAAATGTTTGGGAGAAACATAGTGACATCTGTTGGATGTTCTGCAAACTACAAGCTTGAGCTAATTCGTGGTTTCAACGTTAGATGGCTGCACTTGATAACATTCATCCTTATTGGGTTAGGTTTTCAGTGGTTGCTGTGATGAAAAAGCAAGTATCGTGTTAAAATCGACATGGAGGGACATCTGGTGGCTCAGTGGTTGGGCGTCTGCCTTCCGCTCAGGGCATAATCCCAGTGTCCTGGGATTACGTCCCAATCAGGCTCCCTGCTCCATGGGAGCCTGCTTCTCCCTCTGCCCATGTCTCTGCCTCTCTCTGTGCGTCTCTCATGAATAAATAAATAAAATCTTTTAAAAATCAGCATGGAATGGGAAATGAGGGTGGCAGTGTCTGATCTGATTCCAAGGTTTGAGAAGCTGTGTGGGGCTCAACGGGTGCTAAATTTTTAGGACAAATACTTATTTTACTTATTTTTTAGAGCTCTAGTAGTTCCCTCTTATCCATGGGGGATATGTTCAAGAACCCCAGTTGATGCCTGAAATCACAGATAGTTCAGGAATCTATATATACTATATTTTTTCTTATACATACACCCATATATGCCCATGATTTAACTTATAAATTAGGCACATTAGGAGATTAACAACCACTAATAAAATAGAATGGTATAATGATAAACTGTAACAAAAAGTTATGTGAATATGGTGTTTCTCTCTCAAAATATCTTCTTAGAGCATACCCAGTCTTTTTGTGATGCTGTGAGATGATAAAGTGTCCACATGATGAGATGGAGTGAGGGAAATGATGCAGGCACTGTGATCTAGCATTAGGCTACTACTAACCTGACCATACCTCAGAAGGTGGCTCATCTGTTCTGGGCCATGGTTGACCATGAGCACCAGAAACCGCAGATAAGGGGGGAACCACCGAATTCAATGTGCAGAACTGCTTGGCATTTGTTTTGACCTATGGGTGCTGTGAATAATGGCTGAGATGCTGAGGGTGCCATGCCCAGAGAATGTACAGGAAACTTTGTGCTACATTATACATGGCTGATACCGTGCCCTTTCCTATGGGCAGGTTTGATAGCTGGGTTCACTAGGGAATATAGGGCATGAGAGAGATGGGAAAGGGAGTTTTGACACACCACATTTCATGACTTTATACTTTGCCTGCAGCCTCAGACCCAACTAGGGGCATTTGCTGGCTGCCTCCAAGCTGGGACCTTACACACGACTCCATAGAACCCACCCGGCTCCTCCCTTGATCCAGGACATACCTTGAGAGATAGTTCGAGGTTTTCGCCACCCTGCAGTGACATGAGAGGGTCATAGGCTCCAGTGTTTTGGAAGTAATGTCTGTCCATGGCCACAACCCCAATGGGCACCACAGGGCTCCTGGGCAGAGAGAAGACAGGAACGATCAGGTTAATATATAAATTACGTAAGTCCAATTATTAGAAAATCAAGACAATTTTTTTTTTGCACTTCTAAGCTTATGGCTTATCAAACTTCTGTTAGAGTCACACTCCCTTGAACGGACCCTTGGAAGTCCTGTTTGTGCCTAATGTCTTCATTCTGTGTCCCTGTACTAGACACTCAGAGGCCACCAGAATAATTGGTTGGCATTGGGCAGTATATGACTGAGATGGACTGTGGCTAATGGAGATCCACTGCCCAGAGGTGAGCACCACCACCCTTGTCCCAGAGGCTCTTCTTACAATGTGACATTGACATTGCTTCCCCTGAGAGGTGGGGTCTATATTTCCTTCCCATGAAGAAAAGACCTGTGATTATGTTGGAAGTGACCCTGGGTGACTTCTAAGTCTTGGTTAGAGAAGAGGATAATGTACTCTGAAACATTATACTAAGTGAAAGAAGCCAGACACAAAAGGTCACATATCATATGATTCCATTTATGTGAAACATCCAGAATGGATCCATCCATAGAGACAGACAGTGGTTGCCAGGTGCTGGGAGGGGCGGGGAGGAGAGGGTGGGAAATACCACTTAATAGGTATGAGATTTTACTGTATTGTGATGGAAATGTTTTAGCACTAGATCCAGGTGGTGGTTGCACAACACATGCACAACATTGCTACTTGTTACAGAACTGTTCATTTTTAAATGGTTTATTTGTGACATGTGAAATTCACCATTCATTTTTTAAAATTATTTTTATTTTTTAAGATTTTATTTATTTATTCATGAGAGACACAGAGAGATTCACAGAGACACAGGCAGAGGGAGAAGCAGCTCCCTGTAAGACCTGATCCCTGGATCCGGGATCCTACCATAAGCCAAAGGCAGAGGCTCAACTGCTGAGCCACTCAGATGCCCCTCACTCATTTTTTTTTAAAAGGAGCGGGGGATACAGCTTGTTTCACCTGGCTGGCCATCTTGGGATACATAGTCTCAGAACCCAGTGCCATGGGTAGCAAGCCCAACGTGCAGAGATCTCATGGAGGGAGTGGGTGAAGTTCCCATGGAGGTCCCAGCTGATGGTTAGCATCAACCTACAGATATTCAAGGAGCCTCAGGGCTGCCTCCTGCCCCACCATCTTGAGCCATTTCCTGCCATCCCAGATACCATGGAGCAGAGACAACCAACCCTGATGCTTCCTTTCATAATTCCCGGCCAGCAGAATCTGTGAGCTTAATAAAACTGTTGTTGTTCTATGCCACTAAGTTTGGGTGGTTTGTTATAGAAAAGAAGATATCTTGAACATCTTCTTAAAGAGAATAATTGCTCAAAACCCAAACATGCTCCAACACTAAAGCAAGCAAGCAACCCACAAAATTTGATGTATTTTGAGAGTTAGGACGTCTTAGCATTCACCTGACTGAATCCTTCCTTTTTAGCAAGAAAATACCTGAGGTCAGGGAAATTCCTGGGGGAGGTAGAGTTAGGTCAACATCTCAGTTCAAGGGATGCCTGGGTGGCTCAGTGGTTGAACATCTGCCTTTGGCTCAGAGTGTGGTCCTGGGGTCCCGGGATCTAGTCCCGCACCGGGTTCCCTGCAGGGAGCCTGCGTCTCCCTTTGCCTGTGTCTCTGCCTCTCTCTCTCTCTCTCTCTCTCTCTCATAATAAATAAATAAATAAAACCTTAAAAAAATAATAAAAAGATCCCAGCTCAGGCTCTCTCACTGCCCCACTAAGGGGCGTCAACTGAAGCTACCTGAAAGAATTTAAGCTGGACTCCATTCACATTAAGAATATAACAATGAAAACACCAAGGGTTGAGTGCCTGGCATTCTCTCCATGCTTTTCATGTAGTGATTCTTTCAATCTTCACAACAGCCCTGTTATCCTCAATTCACTGATGAGGAAACTGAGGAACAGATTAAGTAACTTGCTAGGAAACGATGAGACTAGGATTAGATCCTAAGCAGTTTGGCTGCCGAGTCCTTCCTGAGGAAGCAAAGGAGAAGCAGGCTGTGTGATAGAGCCTCACCTGATGGGGCTGATGGGGGACTGGAGGACCTTCCTTTCTCGCTCCGGCAAAGGCTCCCAGTGGAAATCCAGCTTCCAGTCCAACACCCCGCGCTGCAGGTCCTTGGAGGGGTAATATTGGAAAGTCTTCCAGTCGATCACATCTATGACTGGAGACACCACCCGGCTCCTGGAAAGAATTGTGGAATCAAATAAGAGATACAAACCATTCACTTGCTGGGGGATAGAAACATAATCTACACCCGTGTTGCCTAATACGGCAGCCAGTAGCCACATGTGGCTAGAGGACACCTAAAATGTGGTCTGTTTGGTTTTTTGTTTTTGTTTTTTTTTTTTTTGAATTGAAATGTGGTGTAAGTATAAAAAACACACTGGATTTAGAACACTCAATACAAAAAAAGAGTAGAGATCTCAGTAATTTTACACTGATTACATGCTGAAATGATAACGTTTTGGATTTAGTGGGTTTACTAAAATATGTTATTAAAATTGATTGCATCTGTTTCTTTTTGTTTTATAATGTGACTATTAGAAAAGTTTAAATTATATACATGGCTTGTTGTATTTCTATTAGACAGCACTGTTCTAGAAAACATGTTTTTCCCTAAGCAGCTAGGGGCCCATTTCATTAAAGAGCATGCCTGCCTCTTTCTCTTTTGAAAAACTTCTGTTGACAGCACCCAAAGACAGGAAAGCGGGTTCTAGGCTCAGCTCTGGAGTATGTCTCTGGGCCTCAGTTTCCTCATTTGTAAAATGTAAAATGAGGGAGGCAGAGATTGAACCACTTCCCATAAACACCTTTCTCAGCTGAAACATTCTAGGACTGTGACTCTTGACTTCTTTTGGGGCCTTTAATCCCTTTGAGAATCAGGGGAAACCTATGGGCTTGTCTTCAGAAAAATAATCATATGCATATATCCAAAATACTATGCACAGTTTCAGAGGGTTCATGGGCCCCTGCTCTAGGATCTGGTTTTTATTCTTCTCTATATCATACAAGTTGATTGGCTTTAAGACTCAGGACTGCCAAGTTCCAGAAGTGTCCCTGGTGTTGAGCATGCAGTGTCTATAAGCAAACCAAAGTCCTGAGTCTAGGCTTATCTGCTTGCTCATTTACTGATGCTATTGGTGGTTGTATCTTATCCCTTTGTTGTTGTTGTTGTTGTTGTTGTTTATTTTGTTTTGCTCACACATCCTCAGAGAGGATGATGTGGAAAATGGTACAGGCCAGAAACTTCACTTTTAAATAAACAGGTAATCACTCAGGTGTACAGGAGCTAATCTCCACCTAGCCAATATCTCGTTCACATTTTTTTCTGGCCTGTCATGACTGTTATTTCTAAAATCTATCCCATGGGCCCCTGGGTGGCTCAGTTGGTTAAGCCTCCAACTCTTGATTGAGATCAAGAGAGGTCATGAGATCAAGCCATGCATTGGATAAAATAAAATAATTTAAAATCTATGCCATTACATGGATCAGGCTTGAACTTCGGGGATACTGGAAGATGCCACTCTAAGAAAAAAGAGAATCCTGGCAGAGAGATACCAGCCATACTGTGTTTACACTTCTATCAATTTCCATCTCTGATCCTTCCACCTCAGACACAGCCAGGCTGGAGTAGCCCAGGCTACCTGGAGAGGGCCAGGCTGGTCCTAGGACTCAATTATCTGTCCCTAAGTGACTGACATTGGCATGAGGAGTCATGGGGTTTATACTTAGAACAAGGATCCCAATATGATTTTCTTGCCCTTTTCACATTGTGCCCTTTAGAAGGTAAGGGAAACTTAATCCCTTTGGGTCCCCACTACTTCTGGCATCCTGAATTGACCTAAGAAAACTGAGAAGCAGGATCAAGGAAGAAAGGAGAACACCCAGCCCCCCCTCCCAAGTCCCCACTTACTGTGGAGTGAACTGAACAGATGGGATGGATTTGGCTACTGGCAAAGCATTTTGTGGAATTTCAGAATCAAGAGCCAGGGAAGCCGTGCAGCAGAATCCTGAAGAATCCCATCAAATTTGTGCCATCTTAGTAATCAGGACAAGAAAGGAAATAACATCTGAGCATCCACACACCTAGCTTGTCCTAGACCTTTGAGCTGTGTCTTTCCTGACAAAGGTGTACATTACTTTTGACCAGAAAAATGGCAACTCTAGAATTTATCAAATGTTTCTTTTTGCTCTGTCTCGCCGGAACCTCAGAGTCCTATGCGAAACTCACTGTTAAAAACTATATTACTCCAAATATCCAGTGCTATCTTTTCCTGTCTGAGATCTCCGTTTCCTTCTATTTTAACCAGACACCTAAGTGATGAATCACGAGACACTCTGAGTGCCTTTTGGATAGAGATGAAGAGGATAGCAGCTGCTTAACCACGGCTGAATTAGGGAGTAACTTTAGTCTAGTGACTCAAAAATGGTGATTTAAAAAACCCAAACAGTATTATATTTAGCTTTGGGTTTCGTACCTACAGATGTGTCTGGTGTTCTTGGAATACACTTAAAGCAAAATGGCAATGCTGCCCTGTTTGACTTGGAAGGAGCTAGAAGTGTCTGCTTACACCATCATTCTCTCTTTCAAATTGAGTTTTAACTCTCAGGCAAGTACAAGGTTGATTTTCTCTTAAGCCCTTCTAAGCTTCAAGGGGTCAGGCACTTGGGTTTCAAAAAACAAACAGAGGTAAGTTGAGCTGTCAACCAAGACTGGTTGACTGCAAAACGTGAGGTCAACTAATAAACTACTGCCCAAGTATTCAAAAGCCAACTGTGGCTTCAACCTTACCAACCAAACCTAGGTTACTTACAAGCCCTAGCTTATCTCATCCCTTCTAATTACTTCTGCACCTCCAAGTTCCTCTGGGCCTGTGGTCTCTAAAGTCATTTTGGGAGTTCACTCAAGTTCTTGGTGCTGTGGAAAGTATCTTATATCGAGAAGCAAAAGGCTCTGGGTTCTCTCATCCCAGAGCTCTTGCTTCTCAAGTGTGACCTCAGGACTCGTGTCAGCTGTTGCAGTACTGTATCATGCTGGGGTCTATGTGGTAGGGTGAGGGCTGGAGAGTTTCCCTGGGGCATGAGACCAAAAGAAGGCTGCTCGCTGCTTCCCTTGTGGGCTGGAAGTATCTTGGTCCCCCGGATGCTCCTCACTACACACACACATACACACACTCTCTCACATACTCATATTCTCTTACACACACACACATACACTTACTCGCTCACACACTCATACTTTCACACACATATACACACTCATACTCTTTCATACTTTCGCACGTACACACTCATACTCTCACAAACACACACTCTCTCACACACACACATACTCACACTTTCACATAGGATTTCCATCATTTAACCCTTTGTAGGGCAGAGAGCGATGGGAGGTGGTCTGTTCCCTGTCCTTCTTTGCTTCTCCCCATTGAGCAGGCTCAGCCCTATAACCCATTATATAGGAGGAAAGTAACAGCAAATCCATATTTATAAGTAGATGGCTTATGTGTCTCTAAAATAGAGGCCCAGACCAAATTCAAATGGAAAACAGCTTGGACAGCCTCTGGAGCCAGAGGAGTCACCTCTCAGGAGTTGTTGTCTTTCAGCACTTCACTAAGGGACTGCCCCTTCTCCATTGGAAACTTTCCTTTTTCTAGGGCCGTGACTCTCATTCCATGGCTTGGATATTAGAGCTCATGTATAGCACAAGGCAGTTGACAGGTGGCACCTGGAATAACAGCTACCCTTGATCTTCATCTTTGTTACTTTACATGGAAACCAACTACCAATCAGCGCCTCTAACACTGCTCTAAAAACTGCTCTTTGAGCAACTCTGTCTGGGGCTGCTATGTACAGTTATGTGGGTTGTGCACTGCCCAAACTTAGAGAATGCCTCAAATATCATAGACATTGTAAATTTGCATAATTCTAAAATTTCTGGCAGTTAGCATTAAAGTAGCTTGTTCTAAAAAAATGAATGTATTATGACACATGTTCTGAGAAATGAGAGTAAAGGGTAATGAAGAAGGGATTCCTTTTACCAATCCATACAAAGTTGCCATATGGCTCTCTATAGACCTGTTCTGTGGGTAGGGGCAGGGAACCAGGGCTAGGAACTAGGCCTAGAACCCTCTGAATAGGATGTTGAGGAAGTTATGACTCTTTGACATAATTGATTTGTGGCTTATTACCTGTTACTCATCATCCCATTCCACCTTTTTAATGAAAATTCTTAAAGACCTTTGTCTATCTTCTGCACAATAGGTCCTCACCTGGTGACAGAAGTCTCTTGCCATGAGCATCAGGGGCAGCTGGGGCCCATTTTCTCTCCTGAAGAGTAGCAGCTATTAGAAGCTGTGCCCAGTGGCTTCTACGGCTTTGCTTTACATGAGGTGAGCTGCCATGGGAGGCTGGAGGAAACGCTTGAGCAAAATTGCTGTAGGACTAAGCAAACCTTAATAGGGGGCACTCCCCCGCCAGCCACAGCTTTCAGAGCATCACTGTGTGTAATGGAAAGGGATGAGAACTCAGACCCAAGAGAACTGACTTTTCTTTCAGACCCTCACCTGCAAAGGCCTGTAAGCTGAACATTAGGTCCCAAAGAAAACAGGGTACACAGGAAGCTATGAATGAGGCATGGGATGACAAAAAGATAGTTAAACCATAGGAGAGGGGGGACCTGAAGAGGAAGCCAAACCAGAATGGGTCTAAGACCAGAGGCCATGTGTGTGCACGTATGTGTGTGTGTGTGTGTGTGTGTGTGTGTGTGTGAGAGAGAGAGAGAGAGAGAGAGAGAGAGAGAGAGAGAAACAGAGGGGGAGGGAGGGAGAGAGGAAGAATGAAAGGGAAGGAGAGGGAGAGGGGAGACATTTGATAAAGAGAGGAAGGGAAGGGCCCAGGAAATGAAAATTTCACAGACCCACCTCTTAACTGTGGAAGGTTTCTCAGGGAGCCCCATTTTATTTATAGCTGAGGACACTGAGGTATTGCCAAGTCTTCCTCTCTCAGCCTAGAGTGAGAAATCTCCAGATCTGCGAAAATGGCACCAATGTGAGAAGCAGACATGAAGGCCTCATTCTAATCAATGTTTTAACACATGTCTCACAACCAGGGTGGGGAGGGGGATGAGTAAATATCACTCCCTCATCAGCTCCTCCAATTCTTAAAATAATTCTTAGACAACAAAAAGAGCAGGAGACCGAGCATTAGAACACCTGACTCAGCTGTAAAGTCTCTGTGTGCCCCCACAGATCATTTCACCCCGTGGAGCCCCACTAACTCTGTGAAACCAAAGCAGAAGTACTTGCCTGAGGCATCTCACAGGCGGGGGTCATTGAAGAATTATATGAAAACAGTCTACAACAGTCATACATACATAAGGCTTAATGATATCAATTCTTGAGTTCCTAAACATCTGCATTAAAGAAACATAGAAAATAGCCTAGTTATTGAGTGGCTGAGTGACCCTGAGGGGTCTCCTTGCCCTCTCTGGAACTCAGTTTTTTTCAGGAATGAAATCATGAGATAGGACTAGGTGATCTTACAGGTCCCTCCGAAAGCCATCTGTCTATGACACAGGGATGGGAATTAGATGGGGAATAGGCGGGATCAACTTTAGCTCCCACGCCACAGTCATTGTGACTTTGAAGACGGAATCCAAGATGGCAGTTTGTAGGGTTTGCATGTTTGCTTGTCCCAGTCCTGGTGCTGGATTTATACATGTCTCCTTCTCTTCTGAGATAATAGCCAGGAGTGGGCAGTAATCTGTGTCACAGTACTGGGCAAAACTAATCCTTGATTTCATTTGAGCTCCGATTGTTCTTTACTAAAAAGGAATTGCTGGACTGTTAACAATTTACGTTGTATTGCTTGCAACCTCCTCTATCTAGTGGCTAATGCTAATTCTACCAGCATATTCTTCTATCTCCTCATCCAGAAATGTCTTTCCTATATGTTGTCACTCCCAACATCAAAGGAGACAGTGAATGTTTACCGTGGGGAGGAGTATAAGAATAGGAGTCATAAGGCTTGGTTCTGGCATCAGCCTTATCTGGATGGGCATCATCAGAAGTGATAGTTTGTTGAGTTCCTACCGTGTCATACGCCTCTGCAAACCCCAAGGGTATGCCTGAGGGGGTCCCAGGTGGGCTAGCCACCAGGTTTTGCTTTTCCTTTGTGGGATATTCAGATTGAGGAAAATGGTCGACAGGACACGTTTAGGAACTGTATGAGGAGAACAAAGAAGTGGGGAGCAAATGACAGCAGGATAGGGGAAGAAGAACAGAGAAATGGTCAAAGAAAAATTTTGAATGTTTGACTAAGGGGTGTGTAATGCAGTTCTCTATGATCTCACATTCCTGAGACATTGGTTATAACATTAGAGACCCCTCATCCAGAAAACCAATGCTGGTTTTTGATGGAAGTTTAGCAATCACAGAGTCTAGTGCTTTCTGTTTAAGGGTAAGTACCTATGAGCAAAATACAAAGACTTTTTCTCAGGTTATATTACAATCTTGATTAAAATTGCTGACTTAAGGGGCACCTGGGTGGCTCAGTGGTTGAGCGTCTACCTTTGGCTCAGGGCATGATCTCGGGGTCCTGGGATGGAGTCCCGCATCAGGCTTCCTGCAGGGAGTCTACTTCTCCCTCTGCCTATGTCTCTGCCTCTCTCTGTGTCTCTTATGGATAAATAAATAAAATCTTTTTAAACAAATTGCTGACTTAGGCACTAAAGAGAGTGATAACTATAGAAAAATGTTACCCTATCCAGGAGTATTTGCAACTTAATAGAAGCTGTCCTCCAAGACCCAGTGTTTTGTTTTGTTTGTTTTGTTTTTGTTTTGTTTTTGTTTGTTTGTTTTTTAATCTAGAGAACAAGGCAGATAGACTGGAGGACCTCTAACTTCCTTCCAACATTACCTCTCTGTGCTTTAGAAAAGGCTCAACTTCAAACATCTGAAAAAAAACAACAACAAGGAAACATGTTGGTCTCTAATGGTAGAGACTTGGGGCCCTTTTCAATGGTGTATAGATGTTCTGTGAGTGGCTGAGGCTGTAAACTATTTCTTCCAGTCCCACCTCTGCTCCCCAGACCCCAAGGGCAAAGTTACCTGTCACCAGCTATTCTGCTGAGGAGGGGCTCCAGCCAGCCTGGGTGGCACTCACAGTGGGAATCCATGAAGACCAGCACATCCCCGGTGGCCCTGGTGGCCCCCAACATCCGGGCCCTGATGGCACCCAGCCTTTTGTTGCTCCTGAGCAACTTCACCCCCTCCAGCCTGGCCACGTATTCGCTGAGAGAAGACTTGAGTTGTCCTAGAATCAACAGAGTTGTGGTCACTGGGGACACAGATGCCATAGCCAATGAGACTGTGATGCCATCCCTAGGATTCTTGTCATCAATTCTCTCTTGGGAGCTGTAGTGAGCATAAGGGTCCTAAGACTCTGATATATTACAATGTAGTTGTTGCTAAGATGTCAGTTGCTTCAGTAATTTAGGGTGGTCGGTATTCCCTCCAGTAAAAACCAGGAGAGATGGTGTGATCAAACCAGGAGAGGAGAGAAATGGCCTGCTTTCTCTAACTGCAGCAGTGGGGTTATGCAGATACTGTTGGTGCCCTACTCAAATGCCCCATAGTTCCTTTTACTGGTTTGATTTGGTTTGCAGGTACCCAGCAGCTATCGGTTTGCTGCTAACTAGTCTGCACCCTTCTCTGGAAACATTCCTTTGGGTATAAAACTGCCTCTTCTGTGAATGCCAGAGAGTTATGCAGAATGCCACCTCTGGCCCCAGGTGCCCAGGGTCAATGACCAACCTAGTGCAGGGTTACCAAAGCCCACTCCTTTGCTTCAAGGGAGGACAGATTCTGAGATGCAGTTTGCACTACCGAGCTCTCTGTGGAATCAGGGTGGGGCTAGACTTCATATGAAACCCCATCCTGGCTCAGTTCCTTCCTCTGCCTCTTCTCCTTCCTCTACTCTCCTACAGGGCTCCCCTGACAGAACACCCCCCTAAAAATCACAAGCACATGAATCCCATCTCAGGCTCCACTTCTAAGAAATCTGACTTAAGACAGCGGTCAAGGAGGTCAAATCCAGGGATCCATTAAATGTGGCCACTCGTAGGTCATTGGTAGGACTGGCCAAAGTGGTCTCATTGCAGTGGTAGGGATGGATGGGCAATGCAGTGGGTCAAAAAGAAAGTGGGACATGAAAAACCAAGACAAGAGTCTAGACATTCTTTTAGGAACAATGATTCTATAGGAGATAAAGGAAGAGAGAGGCTTTTTTATTAGGTTTTATGTTTAAGGTAAGAAAAGTTGTGTGTGCATGCACACACACACACACACACACACGAATACACCAAGATGACCAAGTCAGTCAAGACAGAAAGCATTCACAAAGAAGTAGTGTCCTCCCTCCATGAAGTCTTGGAAATGGGGTCCTCCTCATTCTCTGAATTAAGAGCTTCTCAAGGGCAGGGATTATACCTCATGCATTTCCACTGCTCTGATCCCTAGTGCAGGGCTGGCCCATGGTAGGCACTTAGTACATGTGTGTTGAACAGAACTATGCCAAAGAGCAAGAATGTCTCTAGTTCCCCAGCCCAGAGGTAATCTTGACAGGGACATGTGTAGTAGCCTTGCTACTTTGGTGGCTGGGTCTCCAAGGAGCTGGGGAAGGCTCAGGCAGCCTGACCTGAAGACCGCACCAGACTCCCTGGAGAGCTGCCTTCTGAGCAGTATATGGCTCCCCAGGAAGACTTTTCTGCAGAAGAAACTGTCCTGAGCCGTGGACATAAGGATTCCCAGTCATTGGCTGTTGAATTTCTTGGTGATAAAGTATTGTACCAATTTATTACTTTATAATTATTTTTCTGGCAAGCTTGTTAGTTCCAAGTCCATTCCCTAGAGAAGGGCCTCTGTTAGCAAAGCTATTAAAATTTCTGAACTTGATTGTGTGAGAACCAGCCCCTCAGTGGCTCCACTGTACTGAGCACAGCTAGTTGTTTTATCCAACATTCATTCTCCCCTTCTACCTTACTAACTGAAACTTGATTTTGCTCAGGACAGCTAAAAACAGTAATCTACCAAGACCCCATTGCTGTTAGTAATAGCCTTTTAATCTAACTCTGGTGGAAATATATTAGGTAAAAACATTCTGGAAAAACTATTGTTTTACTAATTTTTTCTAAAAGGACAAACTTGGCTGACCTCTGCCTATCTGCATTTCACTCTTTCCTGCTTGGAAGGTGATGTAATGTCCAGAGGTAGAGTGCCCTCATTGGATTATGAGGCCAAAAACCACACTCCAAGTAGGGCTAAGTGGAAGCAGAAGATGCTGAGGACTGGAGACCTGGGTGGCTCAGTCGGTTAAGCATCTATCTTTGGCTCAAGTCATAATCTCAGGGTCCTGGGATTGAGCGTCAAGTTGAGCTTCCCATTCAGCGTTGAGTCTGCTTCTCTCTCTCCCTCTCCCTCTCCCCCTCCTCTCTGCTCTTGCTTTCTCTCTCTGCCAAATAAATACATAAAATCTTTTTAAAAAACAGAGTGAGAGTATTAAAAAAAAAAAGAATATCCTGAGAATATTGGAGGTCCCCACTGCCCTAGGACACTTCCACCAGCCAACCCAGACCAGCCCAGGAACTGCTCATCCATTTTGCCTAATGGCCAACAGCCATATGGCCTAGACAGCCATATGTACCTCAGTGGCCTCACACATTTCCAGAGCCTCTGGCTAGTTTGACCTGCTGCCATGCGCCAGCTGGACAAATTCTCAACATGAGGACCTTTGGAAGAACCAACAGAGGTATGTGGCCACTTGATCCTGTTTTCTGTCATTCCCCCTAGAAAGGTGCTTTTTTTGATCTCAGCAAATGTTCAGTTGCCCTTGGAGCAGTCTGTTCTCCCCACAGGACCAGAGGGGGTCTCCACAGGCCATTTGGTTGAGCCAAAAACATAGACCTGGGGCCCCAGCCAAAGAAGAGCAGTGGTTCTCAAAGTGTCATCCATGGATCAGCAGTATCCACATCAGCTGAGATCTTGTTAGAGTGCAAATTTGTGGACTCAGTGCCAGATCAGGAAACTCTGGGGAAGGGCCTAGCAATCAGTGTTTTAATAAGCCTGACAGGTGATTCTGATGTATATTCAAGTTTGAGAACCACAGACCTTCTTTTGTCTCCACCTTCTTTTAGCAACTCAGCCATGCAACGGGCTGGTCCCTAGTAGTGAATCTCTTGTCAGTGGAAAACATCTGAGCAGATTCTGCAAGTCTGGACTCTGGGCCTGACTCTGCTGCCCTTGGCATGACTCAGCCCTGGTCAATTCTCTTCTGTAGGCCTCAGTTTCCTTGTCTGGAAAATGAGTAAATCAGGCTAAACAGGAATTATTTAGTGACTAACACACATCAAGTGCTTCACCCAGTGTCCAGGAGGCAGTGAGCGCTTAGGAATGGCTACCCTGCCGTGATACATGAGTGTCTTGAGGAGAAGCACATTGGACTGCATGGAGGTTGGGATTGGGAGAGATAACCCTGGGATCAGGCTGGAGTGGCCCCCTTGAGATCCTTGCCAGGACTACCTTGCCTTGCCTGGCTGCTTTGCCTTCAATGTCTTCTCCCCCCACTTCCTTACTCATTGTCTCAGGGCTCTTCATTGATGAGTTACCTGTACCTGAATCCTCATCTGGAGGGAACCTTGACGATACAGGCTCCAAACCCCACACTGCATGGGAGCCCCACCCCCCACCAACCCAGGGTCTAGGCCCACCCGAGGAGCCGGGAGGAGCCCATAGCCACCTTGCTGGCTGAGGTCGTCCACCAAGATGATCTCCTTCAGAAAGGCCCTGGGGACCGTGTCAAGGATGCTGTGCACCGTCCTCAGGAGGGTGGACCAGGCCTCGTCGTGGAAACAGAGGATGATGCTGGCTGTGGGCAGGCTGTCCCAGGGGGGCTGCTGCAGACACCTGCAGGGAAGAGAACCAGGGAGCCATGGGAAGAGAAGACTACAGGAGCATTGGACATCCTCTAACTCACTCCGTAAGCCCTGGCTGAGGCTGCTTTAGTCAGATGGCTCTCCCCCAGTTCAGTAGCTCCCTGGGTTTGCTTGAAATTTCCATGTAAAGAGAACCCATCACACCCTCACAATAGTGCTGTCCACTGTCTTCCAATCCTCAAATCCCTAGAGCAATGTTTTATCCATGCCTCACTCATAACATTTGAGAGGTGTGGCCACCATTCCCAGCCAACAACCATTCTAACCTGTAAAATGGGAATGAATGACATTATCAACCTCGTAGAGCTATCCTAAGGCTTAAACAGGATAAAGTACACAGTAAGTGTCCCATGAACACACATTGTCATTTATTTAAGGGCAAGAACACTATTTTCTTTATTTTTGTATCCATATAATCTAGCATAGCACCTGGTACATAATAAACATTAAGTATTATTGTTCTTGAAGAAAGGCAAGGATTGAACATTTGTGAGTGCCAGTAATATGCCACATACTATGCTAAGGCCCTTTACACATATTACTGCTTGTTTACACTAAAATAAGTCTTTGGCCCTTACCTCATTTTGTGGATAAGGAAACTGAGGCTCCGAGAGTGGGCAAGACTTATCAAAGCTCACACTATCAGTAAGTGGCAGAGCTTTAAACTACCCTGGCCTTTCCCCTCTGCTGGTTTGTGAGTGGATAGGTGGGAGTGTGAGGTACCACCTCTGCCCTAAGCCTGCCTGGGTTCCCTCCTTCCTTTGCAGATGAATAGGATGCTCTGTATTTGCTTTGCATTTCATCTGCTGAGAGTTCTGAGTGAGACCACAGTGGAATAAATTAGAACAACAGTATGCATGGAGCAGTGTGTAGTTCACAATTGTTCACAAAAGGTGCTTTTTTCTAGGTAGCTTTTAAATGTCCCTCCCTGAGGAGTATTTGCATTGAGTAGGGGTTGTCCTAAGGACCTCCAGCTTCCAACACCTAAAGGCAATTTGTGATGGTTGACCTGCTTGCAGACAGACAACCAGATTAAGGCTGGCCCAGCCTGAGGGAAATGCCGTGCTGTTCCCTCTGCCTGCTACAGTTCTAACCAAGGCTGAAACTCTCAATGTGCAGGGTACCTGCATGTAATTCCAGGCAAAAATCCTATGCTGGGGGCTGGTGGGGACTGATATTAGGTAAGTACTTTAAGGTAATGACAAAATAGAAATCCTAGATTAAAAAAAAACCCAAATGTAAGAATATCTCATAACCAGCTGTCAATTATTTTATTAGTTTATATATTTATGCATTATTTCTTTCCCTAAAGGATTTGAGGTCACTCACAAGGAATATGTACAATAAAATAATGATAATATAAAGTAAGGATGAAAAGTCAGGAGGAGGGAAATAGAAGTAAGAATAGAAGGCAAGGGGCACCTGGATGTCTTCAGTCAGTTAAACATCTGACTTTTTATTTTTATTTATTTATGATAGTCACACAGAGAGAGAGAGGCAGAGACATAGGCAAAGGGAGAAGCAGGCTCCATGCACCGGGAGCCCAACGTGGGATTCAATCCTGGGTCCCCAGGATTGCACTCTGGGCCAAAGGCAGGCACTAAACCGCTGTGCCACCCAGGGATCCCTAAACATCTGACTCTTGATTTCTGCTCAGATCATGATCTCAGGGTCCTGAGAATGAGTCCTACAACAGGCTTTGTGCTGAGCGGGGCGTCTGCTTGAGATTTTCTCTTTCTCCCTCTGCCCCTTTCCCACACACTGCTCTCTCTCTATCTCAAATACATAAATAAATCTTTAAAAAAAAAGAATAGAAAGTCAACATTTGGAGAAAGAAGATAAATATATAGGCCATAAGGGCCTTGGAGTTTCCAGAAACTTTCTTCCAGAAAGAATTTTAAATTTGAGCTTCCTAGTAGCCAAAGGAAAATAGAAGTTTATTCTGCAGCAGAATTGTCACCATCAGAGAAGCTATATGCCAAATCTTTTTTAGAGAAAGTGATTCTCTTTCTTTTTTTTTAAAGATTTTATTTATTTATTCATGAGAGACACACAGAGAGAGAAAGAGAAAGAGAAAGAGAGGCAGAGACACAGGCAGAGGGAGAAGCAGGCTCCATGCACTGGGAGCCCGACGTGGGATTCGATTCCGGGTCTCCAGGATCACACGCTGGGCTGAAGGTGGCGCTAAACTACTGAGCCACCAGGGCCGCCCAGTGATTCTCTTTCTAGTACCTTTTTTTTTTTTACAGTTTATAATTTTTATTTTGAAATAGTTTAAGAATTGTAAGTAGTTGCAAAAACAGTACAGAGAGTTCCTGTGTTATCTTCACCCAGCTTTGCCCAGTGGTGATAGATTACATAACCTTCCACCATGAGCAGAATCAGGAATTTGTCGCAGTTCAAATAGTATGAGCTCAAATAGACTTTGTTTGAACTCCAGAAGCTTTTACATCTAGCTCTAGTTTTTAAGAGAAATTCCTATGAGCTTTGGAAAGAAGTCCCCAACTGGGTGACAGTGTCCTTAGAAGCATCCCTATGACAAACAAAATAATGAATTTTTTAAAAAGATTTTATTTATTGTTTATTTGAAAGATAGAGAGTGAGTGAGAGAGAGAGAGTACAAGCAGAGTAAAGGGCAGAGGGAGAAGGAGGTTCACCACTAAGCAGGGAGCCAGATGTGGGGGCTTGATTCCTTGACTCCGGGGACCATGACCTGAGCCAAAGGCAGACGCTTAACCAACAGAGCCACTCAGGTGCCCTTGAAATAATGAATTTTATGTGTACATTCACAGGCTGCTTTCAGAGTTGTTTTTACATCACAAGTTCAAAATGGACCCCCCCCCCCACCCCGCCCCGTAAGGTTTTTGGGAGATTAATTGAGTCCCTGGTATGTGCTGTTGGCTCTGCTGAGTGACCCCGGCAGCCCCTCCCTGCAGTCACCTTCTTCTCCCCTCCATGCCCTCGTGAAGCCTCTCTCCTCCACCCCACCTGACTTTAAGAATGTCCACTCTGCACTCAGAATTGCTCTAGATCTGCTCACAAACAGGTTCAAAATTTCCTTTGTGTCCTCTCTATTTCCTTTGTGGTTGGGAGTGGAGGAAAATCCAGAGGTCTAGGACTGGGGCCTCTGGTGGCTGTGAAAAGAAATCATGCCTCGGTGAATTCAGTGGGTGCAAATCAAACCGAAAACATTACTAAGGCAATGGCTTGGGGGCTGGCTGTTTTCCAGCTCAGATAGGAGAGATGCTTAGGGACAGAGAGGCCTGCATGTGGCATTCTCACGGCTGCAGTTTTATAGGGACTGAGTCTGTCACTGGAGGGCAAACAGGGCCATGCCTTTTGGAGGGATGGGTCTTTTCCCTCCTCCAATCCACCGATCACAAGCACCAGAAACAGCACCAGTGTGTGGTGTGCGTGTGAGTGCATGCATGTGTGCGTCCTTGAAGAAAGTGGTTAAAGAGCTTAGGCTTCAGACTCATATTCAGATTTGAATCTTCACCCTGCTGCTTCCTAACCCCTGGGGTAATATATTCAATATTTACAAGCCTTAGTTTCCTCCTCTGAACACTGGATTATATTTACCCCTTGGGCCTGTTGTGAGAATCTAAGAATAATTATAGGCACTCCATAGACAGTGGCTCTTTTATAGCTCTCTTGGAAAAAAATGTAATTAGCATGTATACTGTATTTATGATTATCTTTGTAAAACATAATAATCTTTAAGCAACCACCCTACAGTGTAGCGTTAGATGCTGCCTGAACCACTTTTGGAAGACTTGTTTTTCCACATCTGCACCAGGGGAATGCTCCGCTTCCAAGCTTTTGTAAGGAACAAATGTTTAGCTTAGCACAGTGCCTGGCCTGTAGTAGGGGCTCCATCAGTAAAAGGGATTCCTATTGAAACTCTAGCTATTTGGGACCACACTCCTCACACATTCCTCAAAGTCAGGAGACAGGAGAGCTTTCTGTCCTGCTAAATAGCTGGTGAGCCCAGGGCTACTGACTTCCCTTCTTTGGCCTTGGGGAACATGCTCCACGGACCAGGAGTCTAGCTGATGATTCAAGCCATGGATACTGGGGCATCGCCACTTCCTAGCTGTGCAAATGACCCTGGGGAGCTGCTTAGCGTCTTGGTGCCCTGGTTTCCTCAGGTGGTAATAACAGCACCCACTTCGCAGAGCTGCTGTGGGGAGGATTGGCCTTCATAAAGCACAAAGCTGCCATCGTTAGAAGCTGTACCATCACTAAGAAGATGATCATGGAAGCTCTTCCAGCCTGGAAATTCTGTGTTCTTGACTCTTTGGGGCCCACTACAGGTAGGCGAGGGGAAAGCAAGAGGAAAAGCCAGGGAAGCCGGGATTTCGAAGAGAATTTGGTTAAAATTCCTCTCACTCCAGCTGTCTTGCTGGAGGATTTTCTAGGTCTTGTGGAGAGATAGAACTGTGCTCTTGCTTCACAGTTAGAGAAGATGGAGAAGAGATGAATGGGATAAAGGAGTGTGACTGGGATAACTTGACTAAGCTGCCAGCTTTTGTTGAAAAGCCAAGTGGGTTTCTGAGAGCTGTTGCAAGGCTAAGGGAGATGCCCCCCAACTCGAGCTGCGGTGATGAGTGCCCTGGCAATAACAGTTCAGACACAACTGTCACCTGCTCTGCAGAAAGCAGCTCACACAGCCTCCAAGACATAAACAGACAGCTCTGGGGCACCTCTTCAGGCAACCGCAGGACTGCTGGGAGCCGGAAATAACAGTGGAAATAATCTAGAGTTTCAGGAGAAGACAAGCATGGGCTCTGAGTGAATCCTGTGGTTTACCAAAAGGCCCAGCACTCTTGGCAAAGTTCTAGAGTGCAATGCTAACTATTAGAAACAGAAGTTTGGCAAGGCCTTGTGTCTCAGGGCACATTAGATACTTTTCAGAGGAGCCAGGAATTGATTATTTTGTTTCTGGTGAATAGAGTGACTGGGTGGAGGGGCCTGCAGACAGTGTAGGCTGTGTAGCCTCCAGATACCAGTGGCAGGAAGTCGGACCCACTGTATGCATGGCCTTATGGAGGGGGTCCATGGTCATCATTCCAGGGATGGGAATCATCAGCCTGTGGGTAGCCCTGAGTCTTGCGGGGATGGGCAGATAGGATGAGCCCCCTCCATGCCCACAGACCCAGGTAGTAGCACAGAGTGGAGGAGGGTGTGACACTTGATGCCCTGAAATTAGCTAAACCCCATTCACCTTGCTCAAAACCTGTCAGTTTATCATCTTGGGAAAATTCTATATGTCACATGGACAGAGATCAAGCTTTGGCATTAAGTTTTAACCTTGAATCTGTTCTTATGTGGCTTGGGCAAATGACATAAGCTCTCTGATAACCATCCTGTCCTTCCTTTCAACAATTTCCAGATCCACAGACCCAGTTATATCTATAATAATTAAATCTTTTTTTTTTTTTTTGCAATCCTTTTGATTCTAACAAGTCCTTTTTGAGCATGTAATATGCTTAACCTCCATTTTCTTATCTGTAAAGTGGGGGTGTTAGAAGGGTCAAATGAGTTAATATATATAAAGTACTTAACCCAGTGCCTTACTCATAGTAAGAGTTCAATAAATATTAGTCTTTATTTTTTCTTGCAAGCCTTCTGTGTGCCAGGATGCCTCTCTAGGCCTCAGTTTGTTTATCCATAAAATGAGGATAACAAGTAAAGTTACTTTAGAGGGCTATGTAAAGATTATATAAACAAAGAGATGCTTTGTTCATACCAAACTTTCAATAAATGGAAACTGTTGCAGTTTTTTTAGGTTAGTGTTGTATGCTGGCTAGTTTCTGGTATTGCTTCTCATCATAGAAGACTGGTCTGGTCAGGTGTTCTAAAAATAATGATCCCTGATATTTGTAGGATTTTCCCATGTGCTTTGTCATTTAATTCTCCTTCTCATCATGGGGGCTGTTGCATTGCCCAACTCCAGGGGGTGCCATGCCCCCACAAGACCACGTGATGGTGCCTCTTGGAGTTGTGCAGCATGAGGGTGCAGTCTACCACAGAGGATCTCAGACAAGTGACTAGAACTCATATAGATCCCCTGCTGGACCCATCCTCTGTATAACACTAGCCTAGCAGTGAGATGTTCTCAATTGCTCAGGCAGTCTTTGGGAACAAAGTCCTGCTGTACACCCAAGTGGCCTTGGTGGCTTCCATTTTGTTTTGTTAAAATACAGGAAGAATTCTCCTTGAGAGACTAAGGCTTGTGATAGCAAGCATCCCCTCATCCCTTATTTGATATGAGTGGGTAAGGTTGAGGAGATCCTGAAGGAACAGAAGGAAATGTGGGGCCCTCATCACTTGTGTTTGGGGACCCTGGTCCCCTAATATCACCATGGGGACATGAGGTCCCTAAGGAGAAAGAGGCACAAGGAGGGAGGTGGGGAATGGGAGTAGAAGGCAGGTGGTACTACAAACCTACCATCTGCTTCACAACTGCTCTTCCTGCCCACTTCCCACCAATTTTTAGAGCTTTGAGGGGTGGGGAGTGAGAGGTGTAGGTAGGCCAGAACGAGGGAGAGAGGTTAAGTAGTGATTCAAAGAAGCTATTGGAAGCCTCTAAAAAGCAAGCAAAAAAAAAAACCCAAAACAAACCCTCTAAAAGTCCAGCCAAGATTGTTTAAAAGGGGATTTAAAGTTCATTTAGCGCAACTCCTCCTTGCAAGTGCTCTTTTGTTGGATACAGAGTGAGCACACACTCAAATGTCTACAGAGACTGTCAGACAGCCAGGGGACAGTGACCCGACCCACGGGGGTTCCAGTGAGCTAGAGACCACATGGCCTCCCCAAGAGCAGCCAGTATTACCAGGAGGAAATTCAGCTCAACATTGCCAGATCTTTCTGATTTTCAGAAAAAAGCCATAAGCCTGAATTGTTTATGGGAAATCTCTCAATTTTTAAATGTTGGTCACACTTCCAAAAAAAACCTGTGGCCAGGGGCGCCTGGCTGGGTCAATCATTAGACCATGTGACTCTAGATCTCAGGATTGTGGATCCGAACCCCATGTTGAGTACAGAGATTACTTAAAAATAAAATCTTAAAAAAAAAAAAAAGTAAAACTGCAGCCAAACAACATATCTGCGACAGAACACAAGCCACGGGCTGTCATTTTGTGACATCTGAGTTATCCCTAACTCCAGGGACTCCTGTCCCTTCATCCCAGGCAAGACTTTGCCTTCTGCGCATCTTTTCCCTTGAAGACCCTCCTGCTGGGAGCTGGCACTGTGATTACAGTACAGCCTGAGCCAGGAGACTGGTCTGGAAGGAAGAATGTGAGACTAGGTGTCAGAGGGCATGTATCATGTGCGCTGAAAGAAGACCTATGCCATGCTCAGACCTCTGAATCCCTTGTGAGTAAGGGAAGTAAGGGACTTTGAGCTGGTCCATAACTTCTCTGGTCCTAGTTTTCACATATGATGAAGGAGGGGTTCACTCACTATGCAATGTCTAGACATTTCCAGCTTTGCTGTCTGCAATCTGTTCTCGGCACGGGGGATTGGGGAAATTAGGGTGTAATGTCCTATTAATATTCACTGTAGCCATCACCCAATGAGCGTTCCTATACACCAAATGCTTGCTAAATACATACGCTATCACATGTAATCCTCCCAAGTGCCCTTTGGAATAGGTATTTTCATGTGTGCAGAGATGGTCACTATAATTCTATAATTCACCCTCATATGCGTGCTCCTTTGCAACATGACTCTGCCACTTTTCTCATCAAGAGGGGCGACCTATTTCATCACTCCCTGAACCTGGCTGATCTTGTGACTTCCGATAGATAGAATGTACTGGAAGCGATATTCTGGGACGTCCAAGGGTAGATTCCAAGGGGCCTTGCAACTTCTACTTGCTGCCATAAAATGCAGTGTAAGGAAGCCTATCTACTCTAACAGAAGTTGAGAGGCCACTTGGAGAAAAGCTGAGGTGCCCCAGGAGGGGACCAGGGTCAGCTGCTAGATACATGAGTGAGGCCGTCTTGGATCCCTCAAGCCCACCTGGCCTCCAGATGAATGACAGCAGCCACAGGAGGGACCCCAGATGAGGGTGGCAGAAGAAATGCCCAGCTAAGTCCAGTCCTAATTATAGACTTGTGGATAAATGGTTATCGGTTTAAGCCACCAATATTTTGAAATAATAATTCTATGGGCATAGAATTCATATATCACAAAATCCACCCTTAGAAAAGTATACAATTCCGTGGTTTCCAGTATATTCACAAACTTGTGCATCCATTACCAGTATCTAATTTCAGAATATTTTCATCATCCCCAAAAGAAACCCATTACCCATTAGCAGTTACTCCCCAACCCTCTGGCAACCACCCTAGCTCCAGGCAAACACTAATTTGTTTTTTATCTCTATAGAGTTTCCTACTCTGGACACTTTATGCATATTAATGAAATCACACAATATGTAGCTTCTTCTACTCAGCAGAATGTTCTCCAGGTTCATCACTATGTAGCACATGTGTTAGTATTTCACTCCTTTTTACTGCCAAATAATATTCCACTGTTTGAGTATGCCACATTTTGTTTATCTAATTGCCAGTTGATGGACAGTTAATGTTTCTGTTTTGGGTTGTTCTGAGTAATGCTGCTATGAACATTCATGCACATGTTTTCATGAACTTATAAAACAAGTTTTTAGAACATAGGAAATATGTTTTCAATTCTCATGGGTGTATACCTAGGATTGGCATTGCTGAGTTATGTGGTAACTGTTTAACATTTTGAGGGGCTGCCAAACTGTTTTCCAAAGCAGCTGTATCATTTTGCAATCCCACCAGCAACATGTGAGGGTTTCAGTGTCTTCACATCCTTGTCAGCATCTTTGATTGTCTTTATTTTAGCCAGTGGGTGGTAAAATGGAATCTCATTGTGGTTTTTGATTTGTGTTTTTCCTTACTGGCTAATGGTTTGAACATCTTTGCATGTGCTTTTTGGCTATTTCTATGTATTCTTTGGAGCAATGTCTATTCGAATCTTTGCCTATTTTTAAATTGGGTGTCTTTTGGTTGGGTTGGTTTGGAAGGGTTCTTGATCTATTCTGATACAAACTCCTTATTAGATTTGCAAATATTTTCTCATTCTTGGGTTGTCTTTCACTTTCTTAAAGCACAAAAGTTTTTATTTTCATGAAGCTCAATTTATCTGTTTTTTTAAGCCATTAAATTTTGAGGTGGTGTGTATGTAGTGCTAGATAATGAATACACAATCCCATTTTAGAGATGAGGAAACTAGAGCCCAGAGAGCTTAAATGACTTGTTTTAAGTTACATAGCAGATACCTGATTGGGCAGTCTGACTCTTCTTCAGTTTGGTTGCCAGGAAGCTCAGAGTAAGGAATAGGATATTTTGTCATTGAGAAGGTTCCATGGATTGCCTACCTTCGATCTCATTTTCTCTTCGATCTTGACTTTCCCTCTTCCTATCCAGTCATCTAACAGATATTTAATGATAACCTGACACCTGAGAAAGATGAATTAAGCAGGTATGATCCTTGAAGCAGAACCTATGGTGCCCTGCCCACACCTCCTTGAGCCATAGCAGTACAGCAGCCTGCCTTCCAATTGCCTAAGGGCTTTCTCTGCCTACTGGAGATGCTCTCTCCTTTGTTGGCCTAAAGAGCTGGAGAATCGACCTCCCACCCTCTCCTGAGAGCTGCCCTCAACCAGTGACTAAAAGTGCTGAGGTGGGCACCTGGGTGGCTCAGTGGTTGAGTATCTGCGTTTTGCTCAGGGTGTGATCCCGGGGTCCTAGGATGAAGTCTCACATCAGGCTCCCCACAGGGTGCTTGCTTCTCCCTTTGCCTATGTCTCTTCCTCTCTCTGTGTGTGTCTCTCATGAATAAATAAATAAAATCTTAAAAGAAGGGGTGGGGGCAGAGGTATTAATACCCAGCAACCCTGACCCTGAGGAGGTTGGACACATAGAGATGTGTGTTTCGTAGCGCCTCGCAGGTTCCCAGCAGGCTGAGCCCTGGCTGCCCACAGAAATAACTGACCTTTCATGGCCTTCTATTTTCTGCTCCATGGTCCTAGTCCCCAAACAGGGCTCCCTGGCATCGTTTCCAAAACGAATTCTCCTCTCAGGGTTTGCTTTGGAAGAACCCAAACTAAGATAGTCTCTGATGTCATGGAGTTTATAGCCTCTTAAGCTGATAACCAAATACTTATCTAACAGCTGTAGCAAGTGCGCCAAGGAGACACTCAGGACTTGGGCAGTGATGTGAAAACCAACACCTGAAGGGTGGCCTGGATGCAGCTGAAGGAAGGTGTGTGGGTGGGGAACAGTGTTCCTTACTGGCAGATGTCACAGCCCCTGCTCAGGCCTGGAGGAGAAAAGGAGATTGGGTATACCAGGAACTGAAGGGAAGATATTCCAATTTTATTTCCCCTTATCTTGATTAACATTATATTCATAGCAATTTTTCTATTTTTATGATGTATTTTTAAATCCTTGAGGGAATAAGGTTGGTAGGTAAACAAACTCTCTCCCTGGGCAAGAGAGAGCCTTGCAAGGGGCCATGGGCAAGTCATTTAGCCTCTCCACATCTCACATTCTTTGTCAAGTGGGGATGCACATTCTCCCTGCTGTGTCTCTGCCATGGTTTTGCTGGGGCAATCAGTGAGGCGGTGCACAGGGATAGCTTTTGGACATTGCAAGGTGGTACCCAAATGTGACAGGTAGTTGTGAAGAGGTTCCATGAAGAAATGCATGTTCTTATTATTTACTAATGGGGTTACTTTCTTTGTCTTTCAACCATGTCGCTGGTGGATATCTTACTCTCTCAGTTATACATCCAAAAGCTCACCCTGACCTCATTTGTCCATCTTCTGAGTGCCAGCAACAGGGAAGGAAGACCGAGGGCTTTGGAATCAAATCAACTCAGCTTTGAATCCTGACTCTATTTACATATCCTAATTAGCCAACACAGGGATGCTGATAGGTTTCTATTACCCAGGGGTGCTGCTTGGATTAAAGGGATCATCCTGGCCCAAGAGGGCGGCTGAATAAATGTTAGCTTCATAGCTTCACAGTCCAAGATCAGAGGAGTCCAAGGTCTGTGTTTGCCCTCTCTGCATGCAGCTCCAGGATCCCCTGTGAACTCAGAAAACGCATTTGGGTGATGATTCTGAAAAGGATGAGTCACAGCTTTGCACCAGATGGCCTGGCTTTGGCACAAACACTGCCCCCCACCCTCCAATTTCCTCACCTGGCTAGGGCAGAAAGGTTTCTGCTGGGTTTTCTGTTTGGGGGTTACTGACCTCCAGCCTCCACCAAATAGGCAGGGGTCCCCAACTCAGATGAGTTTCCATACTGCTGCCTTGAGCCCACCAATGTAACAACCTGGTTGCTTATCTGCATCCCACATGCACCCCAAGCTCGTTGGGTTTGGGGCTGGGTCTTGCTCACCTTCTCACCTTTCATAGTTGCTAAATAAATATTTGTTCAATGAATGAAGGTAGACATTGGTCTTGCTCACAAGGAGTATACAGACTGGTTGTATAAACAGGAGGGTAATACATAGAGTCAGTCACATTCTGTGAAAATCCCAGGGCTCAGTGTATTTTGTCTGTAATTGGTAGGGCTCATCTCAGGAATACTAATTCTAGGCCAGGCCTGGAGATAGAAGGGCTGGGACACAGCCTGAGGATGATCCTTTGAGGGATGGACAACATTCCTACAAATGAGAGAGAAGGATGGGACGGGCTGGAGCCTATAGCTGAGGCTAACGCTGCCAGCCTATCATTCCCCAGAGTTGGAGAGAAGTCACACAAGGACCGCACAGTCCCCTTCTCTTCATGGGGTCCTCAGAAGCCTCACAACCTTCTTCTCAGGGACTCCAAGCAGCTGTGGCTTTGCTCTGATCCTGGCTCCCCAGCCCTGGAGTAAAGATGGGCACTGCCAGGGAGTCACTGGCCTGAACCCTGACCACAGCCTCTGAGACACCCTGGGACAGTAGTCCCCCTAAAGGCATAGCCTCCCCCAAATGGTGACCAGGTGAACTTTCTTGCTCCTCTATATCAAGGAGTTTGATATTCAGACATAGAGAGAGGGTCAGCAGTTGGTAGCAGGTCATAGAACGGGCAGGAATCCAAAGATGAGGCAGCAGAAGCCAAAAGGCTGCCCAGTGCCTCTCGGATGTTAACATATACCTGATCCACCTGCCCGCCCTGGGGCATCTCTGCCAATGAAGATTTGGATCTAGGAGGTCCGGTGGGGCCTGCGATTCTGCACTTCAGGATCTAGATGCTGCTGACCTCTGGACCAGAGCTTAGGTAGAAGGCAGTGGTTTCTAGTGGCAAGACATTGGCAGGTAAGTGGCTGTGAGGGCAACATGAGCAGGCTCTGGGGACAGCAGCCCCTGGAGGGTGTTGGGAAGGCCCAGGCCGAGAGGTAATATGGCTTGGGAGCCTCTTTCTTTTCCTCCTCCCGCAGCCCCCTGCCCTCCTCCACAGATTGTCCCTACACCTCACTCACCGTGTCTCTGCTCCTTTGTACCCCAAAGGGAAGCTGCACATTCGAGTCACTTAGGAGATTTCCAGTGAATTGTATTTAATTGGTTGATCTGAGGTGGAGCCTAGATAGGCGTGATGATTTGTAAAACTCTCCAGTTGATTCTAATGTGCAGGCAGGGCTGTGAACCATTGGCCTCATCAGAGTTCCTGAAACTCTGACATGAATGTAAATCAGCTAAGGATCTTGTTAAAAAATAGAGATTTTCATCTATTTAGTAGGTTTGAGTGGGGCCTGAAGTTCTGCATTTTTGATGCTGCAGGTCTGAGGACTAGACTTTCAGTGGAATTACCAGTTTTCCTAAGGATTAAAAAAGATAAGACGGGAGTTAACCACCTCTGATCTGATCCCCAAGCCTCACCTGAAGCACAAAGACTCTGCTGCATTGACTACCAGGAGTACATTTGATCTCAGAGAGTTATAGTCAGCTTGTCTATACCACAAGCCCACTGAGGGGTGACAGATCCAGGGTGGAGATCCAGGAGGCGTGCGGGGTGGGGGGCAGCTCTCCCAGCCATGGCTGCACTAGGCTTGAGGAGTGAAAGCTTGGAACGTGTGTATTCGCTTTGTGACTCGGCTGGCCAGGGCTCGGAGCCAGCACTCCGACTGTCCACACTGGGTTGTCTTCCCTCCCTTCCTGGTTGGGAGGGTGGATAAGCTGAGTCCCAGCACTAGCTGTCTGCCCCAGCCTGCTGCTTCTTGCCCTCCCCTCCCTGCCCCTGTCCCAGGGCCGTGGCCACTTGCTCAGATTTATTGATGCCTGCCTGCCAGCTGTCTTCTCTGCCTTTTGCAGCCCAGGTGTCAGAGCCAACAAAGGGGTAGGGAGTCAGCCTGGGGTGGCTCCCTGCCTGCCGGGAACTGACCAGACAGGAAGGTACACTAGACACAACCCTCTCCTTGACAACAAATCTTTTTGTATTTTTAAAGACTATTTATTCATGAGAGACGCAGAGAGGCAGAGACACAGGCAGAAGGAGAAGTAGGCTCCCTGCAGGGAGCCCAATGCAGGACTTGATCCCAGGATCCCAGGATCCCAGGATCCCAACCTGAGCCAAAGGCAGATGCTCAGCCACTGAGCCACCCAGGCGCCCTATGTTGACAACAAATCTGCTGCCAAAGTGGCCTCTGGACAGGAGGGAGGGAACAAAGGAGAGAAACCCTTCCTGTGTCTCTCCACCTGCTGTGAAATGCCACTGCCCACCTGGTGCCTCGATGCCCCAGTTCTCAGCCCTGGCTGTGCATCACAACCACCTGGGGAGGCCTAGGCCCTCCCCGGGCCAGCTAAATAGGAATCTCTGGGAGTAGGGCCCCAGTATGAGTAGTTTCTAACACTTATCAGGTAATTCCAATGTGCCACAGAGTTTGTGATGATTTCGCAGCCAGTGGGGGTAGAAAATAACTCTTTGATCAGAGATAGGACAGTGACGTGATGTCCACAGCTGCCTACTCTGACTTTTCTCCATTTCTCATTTCACTCCTAGGCCCTATGCTCAAGAATATGATAAGGACAACCTCTGTTTGGACTTGAATACAGAGAGGGGAAGTCATCACACATTCTATCTCATTCAACCCCACTCAAGGCTGTTATTTTAGCTACATTTTAGAGGAAACTGAGGCATACAGAAGTTGAGTGGTCCCCCAGGGTCCCCCAGTAAGAGCTGGGGCTGGGATTCAGCCCCAGGTCCGCTGTTCTTTGGGTATATGAGTTAGTCACAGTTGTGGGGATATAAACCAGGGAAACATGGACCAAAATAGAACACGAGTTATAAATTGACGCAAGTAGGTAGTGCAAAGCCAGGTATGGAGCTGACATTTATATTTAAGTACAAAACTCTGGGTCGTGAAAGGGGACTGTGTTCTTCTCTGCCTCTCTTTTCTATTTTCCAATCCCAGGACTACCTCCTCCATGGAATCTTCCAGAACTCTACTCCCTCTTCACTCGCTGTCTATATCAGCAGTTCCCCAAACTAACTTTTAAAAATCAGATCACTGCCCTCCAACTCCGAACTATGGAGAGTCTCCAGCAAAGACGCTTGAAAATCTACATTTAAAAAAAAGCAGTACTGGGGAATCTGACAAGTACATACTTGGGTGAACCAGTGATATAGCCCCTTGCTGCTCAAAAATGTGGTCTGTGGACGAGCAGCACCAGTACCAGCTGGGAGCTTGATGCAAGTGTAGCATCTGGGGCTGAACCCCTGGCCTACTACATTAGACTGTGCATTTTAACAAGATCCCCGGAGTGGGGGCGGGGAGGGGGGTTTACACATATTTTAAAATTCAAGAAGTGCAGCTCTGTCTAGCCTGTTAGGTATAGAGGGTGTCCTCAGATCAGCAGCATGAGCATCACCCAGGAAATTTGTAGAAACCAAATTCCTGGGCCTTACCCTTGACCTACTGAGTCAGGCACTGTAGGGGGGGAGCCCAGGAATCTGCATTTTTGTAAGCCCTCTAGGTGATCCCATGTGAACTCAGGTTCGAGGGCCACTGCCTGGACCAGGCTCAGTCAGAAGCCTCTGATCCTGGCAATCAGTGGCCCCATGCTGGATGCCAGGACGATCAAAGGAAAGCTAGGCCTAGAAGAGCCTTGAAAGCCGTCATGCCACACAGGGCTGAGTGGGGCAAGACCCATTCTTCCCCAACCCCCTCGTGGAAGGCAGCTTTGAGGGACTGAGTCAACCCTAATCTTCAGACTGGGGCTCTTTATTTCATCTATGTATTCATTCACTTCTGGTCCCACCCGTGTCCCCAGGATCCTGCCCTCCCCATAGCATGGCCAGTCTATGGGGCTTCATGTGTTCTTATAAAGAATGCACTGGTTAGTGTGCATGGAGCTCACTTTTCCCAGGGATGTCATGCTACGGACCTCTTTTCTGCATCTTGCTACACTCCGCGTGGTGCTTAAAGGCCTCCCTCGATCACTGTTGTGCGCCCAGTCTGTGGCCTCTACCTCCCACAAAGTACCTCTGGGGCTGCACCCAGCTCCCCTAGCGCCCTCTGATGACGTGCTCCTGTAGCTTCCCACTCCTTAGTATGCCCAAGGACACTGTGACAAATGTCCTCCTCCGTGTCTTCCTGTGGACCCATGGGAGTTCTCCCTAAATTTGTAGGTGGAAAAACTTGAAAAACTTGAAAAAACTTGAAATGCTTTCAGCCCAAGTGACCTACCCAGGTAGTTAAGAACATGACTTTGGTGCCAGACACACCTGGTCAGGTAACCTGGCCTCAGTCCCTTCACCTTTCTGTGCCTCAGTTTTCATATCCATAAAATGGGAACGATAATAGGATCTAGCTTATGGGTTCATTATGAAGATTAAATGAATGAAAACCACTTAGCAGGGGCCCTAGCACATAGTAAGTGCTCAGATGAATGTTCACTATAATTTGGCCTTTATTTCCAGGGCCTGCCTTTTGATTGTTTGCACTGATTTTTTTTTTCTATTTTGGTTTTCCATCATTACTGATTTCCTTGCATGCCTCTTTTCAAAATGACCTTCCTAGAGGTCCTTAGAGAAAACCTATGGCCTGGGGGGTACGGGTGGGGGTGATAAGCAAAGGCCAGAGTTGGTTTGGAGATTTTGATGCATGAATTGGGGCCAACAGGACTTGTCTGGGTTAGGACAGGCTTGGTTAGGTAGGACACCCTGGGATGGGAGGTGCTTGGCACACTACAGCTGAAGACAGAGGTACTGGGATTTCCAGAATTCTCCTAGCCCTAGTGGGAAAGCAGTGCATACAGCTGTATTCTTCACACATAGCTGTTCTTTTATGAGCTGTATTTGGGCCTAGTTTTAAAGTGGTGAGGGAAGCAAAGTCGCGTCAACCTGGAGGGAGAGTAGGGGGTTATTGCCTCACTTTTGCAGATAACCCCTTGTGTGTCCTGAGAGGGGCCCCAAGGGGAGACACCGGCACCTGGACTGCAGAGGGGAGCCAAGAGGCTGGGGGCCCAGGCCCCAGCCGCACAGGCTGCATGGAGTGGCTGGGGCCAGCAGAGGGTGCCACATACCTCTACACAGAGCTGACAGCTGGCCTGTGATGACCAGGGCAGGCTGGGCACAGGGAGGCCAACTATCCCTGTTTGCCTGGGACTGAGGGGTTTCTCAGCCGGGAAAGTCCCAGACAAACTGAGACAAGTTGGTTACCCTGGCTTGAAGAGGCAACCACTGAAGCGGTGCACACACATACACACATATCAGTGCATATTGTACACATGACACAAAATGTACCCACATTCACACCACACGTGCACAACACACACCCCTGCACTTCACACCACAGGCATAAACTGTAACACACTTGTACACACATGTGCACAACTTGCCCAACACATTTATAATATACACACAACACACTCAATGCACACATGCAACACACACCAAATGCGTGTGCACACATGTACCCACAAACATGTAAAATACCACATGTGTAAACTCACACCACCACATGCACAGCATACACAATACGCACATATACTACCTACAGGCACACAACACACATGCTGCAAAATTCACCCATACTTGTACCACATGCACACAAACACTCATGCACTTCACACTGCATGGATAGCATACATAGCACACATACACATATACAACTCAAATAATAAGTTTTTACCACACATGTGCAACACATGTAACCCACACTCACACAAGCACATCATGCACACGTAACACAGTCACAACACAGTATCATGCACTAGTATACCACAGAAACACAAACAAAACAAAACCCCAATTACAACACACACATGCACAATGCATATCACACCATGTGTAAAACATGCATGGTCATACAAGTACCACATGTGCCACTTCATACATTAACGTGCACATACATGTGAGAACATGAACACATCCACAACACACAAGCATATGTGACTACACACCATATAACTCATACCTATGCACATCACACCACAACACATGCAGTCACTAGGCACACAGGCACCACATAATGTACTACATACATGTACTGCACACAACACATAACTCTAATGCACACACAACACAATGCATACACAACATACACATGTACAAACACACACATACAATGCACACACAGATATGCATATGCACAGCACAGTTGCATAAGGCAGACACACACACAAACACACACCTGTAGATAGCCAGAGACCCTCCTGTTTGATGTTTCATTGCCAGCAATGATTGTTGTTATTGTTTATGATTACTGGCAAAAGGAAGACATTCATTCTTATTCTAAGCCAAAGAAAAAATGTATCCAAAGAATCTGAAAACAATATATTCTTCATTAAGCCATCATGTCTTTACCATCTGCATGGAAGAGACCTGAGCATTGAACAAACATTAGTAACCATTTAGCTTTGGTTGTAGTATATTTAAAACTTCTGAGAGCACAAAATTGCACTGGCGTGGACCTGGCTGGGCCTGGAAATTTCCTGAAAAGAGCCCAGTGTGGGGCTTGATCCCAGGACTCTGAGAAAATGACCTGAGCCAAAGACAGATGCTTAACTGACTAAGCTCCCCCAGGAACCCCAAAAAGAGCTTTTTAGCCAAGACCTGAAGTTGGAGCAGCAGGGTTGGGATGGGTAAAATGAGTGAGCACCCCCCCACACCCGTAATACAATCTAAGGAGCCACTCTCAGGGGCAGACCTGCATTTGCATTACCCTGAGGGTGAGTGCCCAACAGTGAGACCAACAGGAACACCAGGGATCAGAGGAGTACATGGTTTTGCTCTTGACTGCAGCTCTACATGGATCCATTCACCTAGAAGTTCAAAACATGTGTTTGATCGCAGGGAAACTCTCTGGGCTCTAGGAAGAGCAGTGGCTTATAGAGATGGGACTTCCCCGAACTAACCAGCTGCCTTGGCCCTGGATGCTGGACCAGAGCCCTCCTCTGCAGCCAGCCATGGTGATGGTGGGGGAGGACAGGGGATGTACAAGGCAAGCTCTGCATCTCCCTGGGTCCGGCCTGCATATTGTCACACTTCCCAGCTTGCCTTCTGTGGTGGGACCACACTCCCAGGCTAGGCTGCATCTGCACAGCATTCTAACCCCTGGGCACTGGGACTGTGCTCTTACTCTAGTAGACTAAGGAGGGCAGCATGGAGTGGCAGTCCAAGGAGACTGGAACTTCTTGGATTCAAAACCCTGCGTTGGTAGCTGCTAGCTGTGTGACTGGACAACTTACTTGACTTCTCTGTGCCTTGTTTTCATACCTATAAAATAAGCCTGATGGTGATACTCACACTCATCTTACAGAGTTGTAAGGACTAATATATGAACAGCTCTTAGATTAAAACTAGGCACATGGTAGGAGTCACATAAATGTTAGTTTCAATTGCTCTTTTGGCCCAAAATGAAAGCAAACAATAACAACAATCATAATATCAAAAGTATCAGAGGCAGCGTGTTGGAGCTAGAAGGTAGGTTGGAGAATGTCTACCCAGGCTCACTATGTGTTGTATGGATAAGGCTGTTTGACCTGATAATCCTGAGACAGGATTAGAACCAGGATGGGGAAGCCAAGAGCAAGTAAGGGGCCCTCCTTTTCGCACCTGGTTAAATCACTGGACTAACCCAGACTTTCTCACTCAGTGGTTCTGGAATGTGGTCTGAGACTCTGCATTTCTAACAAGTCCCCAGGTGATGCTTCTGCCACTAGTCCAGGGACCACACGTTGGGAATTGCTGCCCTAAGGACGGTGGAGGCAGAGTGGAGAAAGTTGGCATCCCTGAGTCCTCCGCAGATAACGGGCCTGGGGATCTGGGGAAGGGAAGCCAGGGCCTTACTTACAGTGGATGCCGTACCTCGGGCAGCGCCCTCTGCAGGGGGATGCGGGCACTGAGCGCCTCCTCCAGGCTGAGCGGGGTCAGCTCATCTTCAGCTACCTCCCCATCCTCCTCCTCCTCGGCTGCCCAGTCCTTCCCTGGAGCCTCTTCATCCTGCCTTCTGCTCGGCTGTTTGATGAGCCGGTAGGTCCCACCTCTCCTGCCCTGGGTCTTGTTCCTTCTGGCCCTGGGCGAGGCCACTGCCACCAGGAGCTGATCCTCCCGCAGCGAGATAAAGGGGGGCAGGCCCTCCAGGGGGCCATACTCTTGGCCCTCGTCCTCGGCCTCCAGCACCCATTCCTGGGATTCCCCGAAGTCCAGGCGATACCCAGCATCCGGGCTGCGCTGGGCGGCCCGGGCTGTGGCCGCAGGGTGCGGGGCGTGCGGCGGAGGGTGCAGCATGGCCACCATCAGCAGCGCGCACCCCAGCATCAGCAAGAGCAGCAGGAACTGCAGTCTGCACGGTCCATGCCTGCATCGCTTCCTTAGGAGCATGTTGCTGGAACTTGCCAAATGCAACAGGTCATATTCGAGTTCGCTGCCTCCTCCCGCTCCAGGTTCCTTCAGGCTTGCAGGAGAACCTGGCTTCCTAGTTCCACCTGGAAGTTTTTTGCTGGTCACTTAACCTGCTCCTTTCCCCCCCATCTGACATCTGTGTAAGAGTGACTTCCACTTACAATCAGAAAGCCACGGGACCCAGGTCCCACCCTGGCTCCTCTCTGAGTGGACTCCTGTTAATTGCCTCCTGAAAGCCCATTCACAGGGTCTTCACATGGAATTGTTTTGCCCCTTTTACCCCTTTTATCTCCTTGGGGAAAAAAATTATTCCATTCTGCTCAGGTGTCTAGTCCCACGTGTTTCATCTCCCCCCCTCGCATGATTGGTCAGGTTGCTATGCGATGTCTTGGAGGGAGCTGGTGGGTCCTCGGTCCAGCAGAGCTGACAGTCGTCCTCCTTTGGACGCTTCAAGTCAGGTCAGATCAACAGATGTGAAGCCGGCAGGCAGCGCCTGATCTCCTTTCACACATAGCTCTGCGCTCAGCTGAGAGCCCTCTGCCAGACACATCGGAGCCAAGCGTGCGCCTCGCTCCTGGTCCTAATGCCCTCACTGTTCCCAGGCTTTGCACAATCCCACGGAACACAGCTCCGGGGCAAAATAAACACCGTCACTGCCAAGACCAAACCCAAACAGGAACATCCCAGGAGTTCAGATTTGAATCTCGTTCATAGGAAGACTTCTCTCCCCACCCACAGGGGCAGGAAAGAGTATTCCTTCCTGATTTCAGAAGGGCTGTATCTGTATCTATCTAGATGTAAACAGCTAACTGTTTATTTGCACCCTCAGCCTCCCACAAGTGATCTGGAAAGTTAGGCTGAAGTCTCCCTCCTTCTTGAGGACCGTGGTCCTCATCCTTCTGAAAATCAGGGAAGCTGGGGGGAGATGCTCCTATAAGCCCCTCCTGCCCCCAAGAGCTTCTAATGCCTCCTGTACACGGCCAGTAAGGGGAACCATCAGGAGAGAAGGGGCATGTTCCTTCAGTTGTGAAACCTCCTTCATTCAACCAACAAATATTAATGAGCACCTACTATGTGCCAAAACTGTGCTGGGGCTGGAAATCCAACAATGAGTAGAACACCAAAATTTGGGCCTCAAGGAGTTGACATTCTAGCTAGAGAGACAGGCAGATAATTAATTTAAAAATGCAGTGGGCCAGGTGGTTTGATAAGGGCTAAGGAGAAAAGTGAAGCAGGGGAGAGCTGGGGAGCATGTGATGGGAGTTGACGAGGGACACTGTGTAGCGAGGAAAGGTTTCACAGAAGAGTTAGCATCTGTGTAAGGAGGAGGACCAGGCAGCGATATGGGGATGAGCACTTGGGGCAGAGGGGATAGCAAATGCAAGAGTCCTGCAGCGAGCATATGCCGGCCTTTCCAGGAGCAACAGAGAACCTAAGTGGCAGGAATGGAGTGAGGAGGGCAGAGTGTGATGAAGAACAGGATGAGAGAGGTATGGGGTGGGGGTGGGGGTAAGTGGTGAGGAGGGATCATGTAGAACCTCGGAGGAGGGCATTGTAGGGATTTTGGCTTTTCCTCTTTCCTCTGAGTGAGATGGGAACCCTTGGAGGGTTGTGAGCAGAGGACAGACACAATCGACTTAGATTTGAATGGTATCACTCTGGCTGCTGTTTCGGGATCAGACTGGGGGAGCAAAGGGCAGAAGCAGGGAGACCAACTCAGACACTGTTGGAGCAAGACATGGTGAAGATGTGGACCAAAGTGGCCTCCTTGGAGGTGGTGAGGAGCAGTCAGCAGGCATATATTTTTTTTAAAGATTTTATTTATTTATTTATTTATTTATTTATTTATTTATTTATTTATTTATTTATGAGAGAGAGAGAGAGAGAGAGAGAAGCAGAGACACAGGCAGAGAAAGAAGCAGGCTCCAGGCAGGGAACCCAATGTGGGACTAGATCCCAGGACTCCAGGATCACGCCCCGGGCCAAAGGCAGGCGCTAAACCACTGAGCCACCCAGGGATCCCCCAGCAGGCATATTTCAAGGATGATCCTATAGAACCTGCTAATGAATTGATATCTGTTGTAAAAGAAAGAAGAGTCAAGGATGATTTCAAGTTTTTGGTCTGGTAATTGGAAGGACAGAGTTGCCATCGACCAAGATAGGGAAGGAGGGATAGGTAGAAGGGGATGTCTGGCAGCGGCTCTTTGGGCCATGTCAAGTTTGAAATGTCTTACAGAGAGCGGAGGGGAGATGAAGGGTGGGCAGCAGGATATGCACTAGCTGGAGGTCAGAGGGGAGCCCTGGCCTGCCGATGGTAAAGCAGCACAGGGATGGTGTCTGAATCCGTGAGATCCGAGGCGGGGATGATGATGGGAGAGAGAAGGGAATGCAGCATGCTCAGAGTCCCTGGGCTGCTGGCTGGAAGAGCTGATTCAGGGTGACTAACCATCACTGTGAGGTGTGTTTCTTATAATGACTGCAGAACTGCAAGGCAGCCCAGTAACCAGGGGGTGAGTGGGGGAGAAACTGCCATTAGGGAATTCCTGAAATGAATTGCTCATTGTTTCTGTTTTGATTTTGATCTTAGAATGTGAGCTTAAACATCTCATGGAAAAAAAATGTTTTTCCCTTTGAATCACTTGCTTCTTCCAGAGCTCAAGCTCATGCATGTATGTGTGTGTTTTCCCTAAAGACATTCAGAACCAGAGGTGACATAGTGGGTTATATGTGATTGTCCTTCATAGCCTGGCATAGTGTCCCAATGGGCAGCAGTAAAGATGGCTGGATTGGACCATATTTTCCAAATCCCACATCAGGGTATACTGGGGTGGGAGTTCTATGGCTTTCAGGTTCAAGAGGCAGGCACTCTGGGAGATGTAATTTAGAATTTCTGGGACATTTTGAGGTTAACAAGGATGAATCCGGGAGACTTTCAGAGAACAAGGAACGTGCAGTCTCCAGCCTCAGAGCAGAACACCCTCCCCCACCCTCTCCAGCAATAGAGGTTACAAACTCACCGACCACCTCCCACCTCAGGGCCTTTACCTGGCCAATCCTTTGCTTGACTGCGCCTTCCCCAGAAAGCCAGCCAGAAGGCTCATTAACTTGCTTCAGCGTTTCATCCAATGTCACCTAGTCAGTGAAGCCTCTCCTGACCCACCTTTTCACACCAGAAGCCCCTCCATCTACGCATGGCACTCTCTGTCCTCTTGCCTTGCTCTCTGAGGATCTCTGTGGATTTCCCCAACACTTGGTAAGTAAGAAACTTGGTTCTTTGTTGTTGATGCCCCCATCCCACCCCCATAAATGGTAAGCTCGACAAGGAGAGCCATTCCACCTGTTTCTTCATTGCTGTTTCCCCAGAGGGCTGTGTCTGACATAGAGTGGGCCCTCAACAAATATTTGTCGAATGAACATAGGGACAACAACTTAGCTCTTCTGATTCAAGTAAGGTCTGCATGGCCTCTGAGACTTCGGGATTTCGATCAGCCCTAACAGGATTCCACACAGCCCAGAATCATGGGATGATACTTGATCTGCTCAGAATGAAATAAAATTCCCATATACTTCTCCCATGGGCGGAGTCATCCCGAGTGGAGAGAGCCGTAGGCCTTCCTGGCTCCAAGCCACTGGGACCCTCTACGTACGCTGCTCTGTCCCATCCTAGCTCCTGTCTCATGGTTGTGTTGTTTTGCTGATGGCTCATCTTCTCTCAGGTGGAGCCTCCCCTTCAGCACCCAGATGTCAGCAATGCATCCTCAGTCTAGAATAGAACCTTGGCTCTTAGCTTCTGTCTTCATGAAGCTGGAATTTTCTGCTTGATGTCTTCTGCTCAGAAACAAAACCAACCAAGCCATCGATCCCCAAACACAACACAAAGTCCTTTTAGTCTTATTTGCCTATTCCTCCCAGCCTGGCTGGCTCAGTCAAAAAAGCATGCGACTCTTGATCTTGGGGTCATGGCCTCAAGCCCCTGTTGGGTGTAGTGATTGCCAAAAAAATAAATAAACTTAAAAAAAAAAATAAAGAAATGAGACTTACCCTCAAGATGTCCCTTCTGTCACTGCCCAAAGTCTCAGGGGCTACCCTGCCCCTGTCCGGGGCTGGATACAGTCCGATGGCCCCTGTCCCCTGTCATCTTTCTCCTCTTTCTCACCTGTGTTCCTATTATGGGTTGAACTGTGTCTGCTCAGAAGATGTTGAAGTCCTGTACACTGGTACCTAGGAATGCAACCTTATTTGGAAATAGAGACTTTGCTGATAATCAAGTAAGATGAGATTATTAAGGTGAACCCTAACTCGACATTACTGATGTCCTTATGTGAGGGGAGATTTGGGCACAGACACACACACAAGAGGAATGTCGTGTGAAGATGAAGCCAGAGATCAGAGCGATGCACCCACAAGTCAAGGGACACCAAAGATTGCCAGCAGACCACCAGATGCTAGGGGAGAGGCCTGGAACAGATTTCCCCTCACAGCCTCAGGAGGAACCAATCCTGCCAACACCCTGAGTTCAGACTGCAGCCTCCAGAGCTGTGAGAAAATGAATGTCTATGGTTCAAGCCACCCAGCCTGTGACGCTTTGTTACAGCAGGTCTGGAAACTAATACAGTTCCTTCTGCCTGCCCACTTTCTCCTTCCTTCAACTCTCCTTCTCCCTGTCTTTCCTTCCTCTTCTCCCATTCCACCTCTCATCCTGTATCACACGGTCTTTGGTCCGTGTGTCTGTCTTCCCACAGTGCAGTCAGCCCTGAAGGAAGGCTCCTCTAAGGACTGGACCTGGCTTGGCTCTGGCCTGGGGCTCTTGGTTCTGGTTTAAGACAAGCCAGGTCTGGGGCCCTCCTGAGGCTGTGGCCTGGTTCTCCTCATCTCAAAGCTCCAGTAACTTCCTTCCTTCTTTCCTTCCTTCCTTCCTTCCTTCCTTCCTTCCTTCCTTCCTTCCTTCCTTCCTTCCTCCCTCCCTCCCTCCCTCCCTCCCTACTTCTCTTTTCCTTCCTTCCTTCCTTCCTTCCTCCCTTCCTTCTTTCCTTCCTTCCTTCCTTCCTTCCTTCCTTCCTTCCTTCCTTCCTTTCCTCTTCCTTCTTCTCTCCCATCCTTCCTTCTTTCCTCCCTCTCTTCCTTCATTTCTTCCATCCTCTCTCTCTGCCCCCACCATGGTTTTTTTCTGATCACTGAATTGTTGAAAATGCCAATCATATTCTAAAACTATGGTCAACCAGTAATTCCTGATGCTGGGTAAGTGCTGGGGAATGGTTTGAGTTTTGTTAATCCTTAAATTGAGTTTTCAATTTTGAAGTTGAGAATCATAGACTCTAAATGAATTTTTTTTTTTTTTTTGGTTTCATAATGGTACATACAGGTACCAAGAAAGTTATAACTTAGGGTTTGGCTGTGGGGTTTCTTGCTTGTTTGTTTTTGTATTATTTAAATGATTCATTAACTTTTCTAACTTTACTGAAATTTGCAGCTTATACCTCGATAGAACAGGGGTATTTTAAATCACACAACTGCAGACAAACTGGAGGAATACTGGGAGCTGGGACAATGAACCCTCCAGTTAGGTGCCCATTGGGATTTCTGCATGTTATGTCCTTTAGCTTTTATCTGTTTTCCCATAGTTCCCAGCACCTCTACTGTAGAAAAGTCTGCTATTTGCCTAAAAAAGAGTTGAGTTTTCATTTTTTTAAAAAATTATTTATTTATTTATTCATGAGAGCTACAGAGAGAGGCAGAGACATAGGTAGAGGGAAAAGCAGGCTCCCTGCAGGGGAGCCCGAAGCAGGATTCAATCCCAGGACCCAGGGATCACGCCTGAGCCGAAGGCAGATGCTCAAACCCTGAGCCACCCAGGTGCCCCCAAAATTGAGTTTTCAATTAAAATTGGTATCAGGTCAAAGTGTTTGAATAAGTCAGAAACTGAGAACCTTCATTGAAGGAACAGTGGTCATCAGCTAGTAAAGAAACTCTCTGCTGTGCAACAAGAGTTGCCTGGCCCAGGTCATTCAAGACATCATCAACCGGTGACTGTCTGATCACCATTCAGTTCCCATCTGAATTGGAAGTGAAGAGAAGAGCCAGAAATAAGATGAGAAAACAGTTCCCTCAAGAACTTGACTACAGTCGTGTCCTCTGTGTGATTTTGTTATAACATGTGGGGATGGCTGTTTGCTTTTTTGGGCTCCCCTGTTAATGATCACTCCACCTTTGTCTCTCCCACATGTAGCCCAGTGCCTGAGTCAGAAACACGTGTCAGATGCATGGTTCTTGGAGATGAGACCTGATGTACACTACACATTGTGCACTGAATGAATTGTTGACAATAAGGTAACAGCCTGGGATGGGGAACCAATGTTTGGGCTCAGAAAGGGGAGAAGGGAGTGAGTGGCCATGCCAGCCCCACTTCCTCCCTTCCTTCAGACCACCTGACAGGACTGGGCTTGAGGTGGCCAACCCCACTCCTGCTTCTCTGATATAACCCATTTGGCTCAGCTTTCCTTGTGCAAAGATCGTACTGGGAAAGAACATTACCACTGATTAGGGTGTGTCCAACGTATAAATGCCACGATGATAGGCATTGACAGAGAGTGGTTTTTACACAGGGCTACATCAAGGGAAGAGTGGCATCTATGATGCCTGTAAGCACCCCCTCTGTGCCCAACCATCACCAGCAGGGTCATCTTCAAATGCAAAAGTGACCAAGAATATAGACACCTTCTTAGGTCCTTCTCAGATTTCCTGAGCTAGAGTTGATGGGGTGGGCCCAAGCATCTGTGTTTTAATAAGCCCTCCAGATGCTTCTGACATCTGTGAAGGATGGAGAGCTCTCTCAAAAGGAATGCATATCCTTCAATGTATATCATTGTCACATCACTATGTTGTACACCTAAAACTAATATAATATCACATGTTTGCTCTATTTCTTTTTTAAAAAAAAGATTTTATTTATTTATTCATGAGAGACACAGAGAGAGAGGCAGAGACACAGGCAGAGGTAGAAGCAGGCTCCATGCAGACAGCCTGATGCGGGACTCGATCTCGGGACTCCAGGACCACGCCCTGGGCCAAAGGCAGATGCTTAACCGCTGAGCCATCCAGGGATCCCCATGTCTGCTCTATTTCAATTCAAATAAAATATTTTAAAAATAAAGAAGGCATCTCCCTTAACATGACAAAGAAAAAATCCAAACTCGGTTTGTTTCTGTCTTTCTCTCTAGTCCAGGACATATCCTTCCTGGGCATGAGAGGGAAGCAACGGAGCTCAGTTTCATGTGTATAAACTTCAGATGTGCAAAGTCACATTCTCCTCAGTGTGGATTCAAAAATAAAAACACTCTTCTGGCCTCACACATAAACCAGTCTTGGGTTGTTCACAGTTTCCCCATCTCTCTCCCCAGGGCAGGCTCTAGGTTATGGGTGCTACACAGGGCCCGGGCATGAGAGGGAGCACACCTGTCCTCATCCTTGTTTTAATCCATACCAAGGTGTCCTGAAAGGGCCTGCAAACCCTTACAGAGGTTCTGCTGAATCCACATGCTCTCCAAACACCAGGCTTCCTTGGGCCACAGGCTTCCTGAGACATAGCTGCACCCCTCTTCTCGGGGGGCATGGGGAACTCTGTAAGACTGCCTCACTCCCCACCACCCTAAACCCATGGAAGACTGTTCTCCTGCTCGCACGCCATGCTGGTTGAAGAGGACTCTGGGGGCTTGTCACTGCCCGGGACTGTACCTGTGCATGGGGACACTGGTCCTCTCTCTGTGGGCCTTCTGTCATTTATCTCCACATACACTTTCTACCTTGGGAATTAGCTTAGAGGAGGGGAATAGGGCCCTTTCAGGGATTTACTGGGATCCAAGGTCTCTCTACTCTCCCTTCTATCTTTCTGCTTCTGGACTAGTGGGTTTAAAATATATACATTTAAATTTTGTTTGTTTGTTTGTTCCTAAAGAGACTGTAGCAGCTGTGGTTGACTCACTGCACTAGATCCCTTGGCTTTGCTCTAAGCTTACCTGTAACCAGAGATGGGCACTCGATGGGTACCCAGACAGTGTGCCATGGTGCCTGCATCCCCTTGCCTGCCTGCAGGTCTCTCCAGCATCAGGGAATTCGCATCCCTTCCTGCAGAGCAAGTCAGGAGTGCTAGGGACTTAACTGCAGGAGCATCTTTAGCCATTAAGGAAAGGAAACTGGGGATAAGTACCTCAGTGAAATATAGCAAATAAGCTCAGCACAACCGTTCTGAGATGTGGTCTCCATCATTCATTAGAGAATTCCCAGCAGGCGTGAGGCCTCGGTTGTCCACGGTGGCAAGCGGCTCATCAATACACCCTTTATCCACGTTCTCCCTTCTTTGTCTCCTTCTCACCACCCACTCATGTGTACTTCTTGGTTCTCTTCCTAAATAAGCTGCTTACATCCAAGTTCTGACCTCAGGGTTTGCTTGCAGAGGAATCCAAAGTAGGCAGGGATGCCGACCAGCAGAAATATTTTATCTATCCCTTTTATTTTCTGGTTGTGGAGGAAAGTAATTGCTGAAAGAAATAACTTCCTATAGTATCCTGCAGGATTATTTGTGTTCTTTTTGTGTAAGTCTGAATGTGCAATGAAATGGATAGCTATGTAATCAGCACTCTTTTAGATCTCAAGTCCTCAAAAGAGTGAAACATTCTTCAGCATATTCTATATGATGTCTAGAATAATATGTTGAAGGGTAAAGGCTTGACGCTGTAAAGTCAGTCCATCTTAAAAGAACAGTTAATGCCAGGACCCTAACAGTATTTTGGTATTCATTAATTATCCAATTCCACTGAAAGAAACTTTTTAAAAAGATCCTTTTATTTTGTTTTCAAGTCATGATTATGTATTTTTTTAAAGATTTCATTTATTTATTTGAGAGAAATAGAGAGTGCGCACAAGTGGGAATGGAAGGGCAGAGGGAGAAGGAGGAGCAGACCTCACCCCTGCCCCACTGAGCAGGGAGGCCCATGTAGGCTCCATCCCAGAACCCGGAAACCATGACCTGAGCCAAAGGCAGACACTTAACCAACTGAGCCACCCAGGTGTCCTATGACTATGTATTCTTTAAGGGCAACAACTTTTCTCCTAAAAACAAGAATTCAGAAAATTATTCCTGCTGCTCAGTAGGCTGCTCAGCAATACCAGGTGGGTGTCAGATGGGGAGGGCGATCATGGACACTCAGCTTATCCCCCATGGACCCATCCAGATAGTGCGGTGGGGTGGCAAGAGCACTCCTAACTCTGCCTGCCTGGGGAGGTCTAGACTCAGGCAGTGGCCATGACCCAGTTCGACATCTTGCTGAGCCCAGAAACAAGACTTCAGACAGCTCCTGCCAGCTCCACACGGCAGATGTAACAGAAAAATGACTCCATACAAATTCAAGTGGTGTGCATTTCAGCTTCATGTTGTGAGAACACTCCAGGAGAGTCTGTACTTATTTCTTCCATCTTCTCAGCTACCACTGACTCTCTTGTCTTTGTGAATGAGGACTAAGATTCTCATAACCACCCTAGACTAGCCACGTGAGCCCTCTCTGGGTGACATCTGTCACTGTCAGTGCTATGATCTACTCTCAACAGACTCTGCTCAGGGGACCTCTGGCTCTTGTATAGGACAGGGAGGCTCTGTTTATAGTCTTCAGGTGTTCTTCCTTTTTTTTGGAGTGGGGAGGCATTTATGTCCCTACTTAGTCTATTGAACCTGAAAAGCCAAGCATTTGACTTCTTTGTAAGCAGTTTTCTTCAGTGCCATCCTTTTCCCAAAGCAATGAGGATGGGTGCCAGTTGTTAGAATGGGGAAAGCTAGCTAGGGTACAGAAGAAATTACAGAGAGCAAACTTACCAGTTATCCTGCCATTTGAGTTCCAGGTGTTTTTGCAGGTCTAAGGGATCTAGGAGAACAACACGCCCCTGTCCTTCATTATTCTTCTAATTCTGAGAACAAAGGTCTACTTTCTGTCCTGGTGCAAAAAGCAGAAAGAATTCACTACCCTCTTTACTCAAAAATGTGTAGTTTGTGTATGTGTATGTGTGAGCATGTGCACGCATGCATATGCACTTATAGCATACATTTGAAATAGACTTTGCAGATAATTACACTGACTTTAATGGGTTGAAGGGATTAAAGATGCTGCCAAACCTTTGGGAGTACCTGGAAGAATAATTGCAAGGGTGTGGTGTGCATTTGGGAGATAGAAATGAGTTATGTGACCAATATACGAGGTTTGAAGTACCTATAATTATTCTTTTGGAAAAGCGCTGTGAAGCCCTACTGGGCATATTTATTATTATATTGTCTCCATTCATTCTGAAAACATTACTGAATACCCACTATGTGCCAGGCAAGGTGCTTGGCATGGTGGATAAAAAGATGAATCAGATGTGGCCAGTAAGACAGGTCCACAAGCAATTATAACCACAATACTGCGCTGGAAGTAATCACAGAGATGCCCACAAACTAATATTTGGGTAAATATGAAGAAACCAAAATAAACTGTAAAGGCCTGACATTTCCCCAAGCCTTCTGATAAACAACAAAAGTGCAATTACCTCTCCACCCTTTTGTAAGCTGTAAGATCTTAGAAAGCTATGTGGAATCTTGTGTGCTTGGCTCCTGCTGGTGCTGTGACTTCAAAAGGCTTTTTAGTAGTGTGTTAATAATGAATTAAAGCCAAATTGATTCCAACTTTGAGGCTGCCACTCTCAAAGCCTTGCCTTTGGTTCTGTGAAGCTAAGAAGGAGTTTCAACAGATGACCCTGAGGGAGGAGGATAATCCTGCCATGGATGATGAATACTTTGTTTACACAATTTTCCATTGGGTCTTGATCCATGGAAGGTGGGTCTAAAGGGAAAATTCTTGTTTTCATCAGCTCAGAATTCTGATCATATGGGAAACTTTTTTCTTTATCAACTCTGTTCCTGGACTTTTTGTATTACAGTTTTAGGAAAATATATAGAGAGACACTGAACTAGAGAGGCCCTGGTAAAAGGGATGAATTCTTGTGTTGGTCAGTTCTCAGGTTCTATTTCACTTTGGGAGGATCTAAATGATGCGAAAAGTGGAGAAGAAAGAAAAGAAAGAGGCAGAAAGGGAGAGCCACCATGAGAGAGCCTAAGTTGATCCATATAATAAAGAGATGAGACAGAAGAAAAGGAAAAAAAAATGAAGAAAGCCCTATGGACTGGGCATTTAGAGTGAGATATGTCAAGTTTAGAGGAAGAGATGCTCTGTACTAACTACAGAGAAGAGAAGAAAGGAATTTTAAGATGTGGCTTTGTTCTTCACTTCTCAATAGCAGAATATGCATTCTTCTCAAGTGCCTATGGAACATTCTCCACAATAGACCGTATGTTAAACCTTAAAACAAGCCTCAATAAATTTAAGGATTGAAGTCATATAAAGTATTTTCTCCAACCAAGTACAATCAATACCAGAAGGAAATTTGAGAAACTTACAAATACGGAAATTGAACAATACACTCCTTAATAACAAATGGGTTAAAGAGGAAATCATATGAAAAGTTAGAAATAAATGAAAATTAAGATACAACATAGTCAAACTTATGGCATGTAGCTGAATAAGATTTAGAGGGGAATTTATAGCTCCATATGCCTATACTGAAAGAGAAGCAAAATTTCAAATCAAATCTATCCTACTACTTTAGGGTACTGCAAAATGAACAGTGAACTAACCCTAAAGCAAGCAGGAAGAAGAAAAAATAAAAATCTTGGGCATTTTCTCATGTAAATATTTATAAAGCTGCCATTTTATTTGATGACCATGTAGTATTTCATTGGATAAACTATTCAGTGGTTAATTTAACCAGTCTTGTACCAATACACACGTAGGTTGTTATCAGTTTTTTTCTCTTATGATAATCTTGCTTTAAATATCCTTATACACACAAACTCTCATATGAATGTGCATATATTTGTGAATTCTGGGAAGTGGAATTTCTGGGTCAAATAAAATATGTATTAAAAACTTTAAGGCTATTACAAATCATACTCCAAAGAGGCTGAATTAATTTACACTTGCAATAATAAAATATAAAAATCCCTGTTTTCCCATAATATTACCAATACAGTGTTAGTAGCCCTTTTAATCTTTGCCTAACTGATAAATGAAAAATGGTACCTTAGCAACAAAAGCTCCAAGGTGCCTACTAATAAATCTCACAAAATTTATAGGGCAAACTATAAACTTTATCGAAGGAATAAAAGTAAAACTGGAGAGCAATACCATGATGAAAAGACTCAATATCATAAAGATGTGAATTCTCCTAAAATTCATCTATAATTTCACTCTCATTTCATTCAAAGTTCTCATTAAGCTTTCTATAGATCTTCACAAGCTATCCTACAATTCCTACAGAAGGGTAAAGAACCAAGAATGGATAATTACAAAGAGAAAGGAAGGAGATTCCTCTTCCCAGACATCTAAATTTATAAAGCTATAATAATTAAAATAGTGTGGCATTGGCAAATGAATGAGAAAAAGATCAATGGAACAAAATAGAGTTCAGATACAGACTGATAAAAATGTTAAAGTCTGATGATACCAATTCAGTCGAGGATGTGGGGGAAAGGAATTGTTCACATTATTGGCAGCAGTGTCAACTGGTACCTTTGAGGAGCATTCTGACAAAATCCAGTAATATTGAGGATGTACATATTGGAAAGCCCAACATTTGCACTTCTGGGAAAACCTTTTGCACATGTTCACAAAAAACACGTGCAAGGATATTCACCAAAGCACTATAATGGCAAAAATAAGAAATAACCTAAATGTCCACATAATGTCACATAATGAAGTACACATAAAACTCTAAAACATTGTATACATAAACCACATCTTCTTTATCCATTCATCTTTCGATGGACACCGAGGCTCCTTATTACTCAGCCATTAGAAATGACAAATACCCACCATTTGCTTCAACGTGGATGGAACTGGAGGGTATTATGCTGAATGAAGTAAGTCAATCAGAGAAGGACAAACATTATATGTTCTCATTCATTTGGGGAATATAAATAATAGTGAAAGGGAATATAAGGGAAGGGAGAAGAAATGTGTGGGAAATATCAGAAAGGGAGACAGAACATAAAGACTCCTAACTCTGGGAAATGAACTAGGGGTGGTGGAGGGGGTGGAGGGCGGGGGGTGGGGGTGAATGGGTGGCGGGCACTGGAGGGGGCACTTGATGGGATGAGCACTGGGTGTTGTTCTGTATGTTGGCAAATTGAACACCAATAAAAAATAAATTTATTATAAAAAAAACAAAACTCTAAAACATCGTATCAAGTGAAAAGTTAAGTTGTAACAGGACAGTGTAATATCTGTGAATTTTTTAAACAATTAAAATGACACTACATAGTAAGCCTATGTGGTAAACATAAAAATTATTAAAAAGTAAAATACTTTTAGGAGATGTGCACTACTAGGAATGGAGAAAAATGGATTGGAGTAGGGGCAGAGGGTGTAGTAATATTTGTAACTTCAAATGTTAATCAAAACCAAAAAAAAACACACCAAAGTTCTGAGGCCAATATGACCACAAATCAACTTTTTAAAAACTTGTGATGTAACTTTATGAGTGTCAATTACATTATTTTCATTATGTTTGAGACACTTCATCATCAAAAGAAATTTAACTGGTATCTTACTGAGATTTGAATATCCATTTCTGCAGGGCCTCAGCACTTATTCAGGGTATATTAATATCATCTGAGAATGTCCTCAGAGATGTCCATTGAAAAAGGCAAACCCCTGGCCATTTTTATGTTTTACCGACTGGTAGAAACAAGATCTATGGAAATTTAGGGTGGTATTTAGGACATTTCTCTCATCTTCATTTTGTTATTCTTGTCATCTATCCTTGCTCATTAATGAGTAGATAATCTTAAAACCAAAGGTGCCTATGTTTATTATAGAAGGGCAAACATAAGGGAAGGAAATGGAGAGATAGAACCTCCATAGACCTTCCTTACATTTCCTGGGAAGAATATCCCTTAAAAGTATAGCAAGCAACTCCCCACCAAATCTCTAAGGCCTGAATGAAGAAACCTGAGGTGTTCTAGAAGCCACCTTAAACCGAGCATGGCAGGAAGCTTATCCACTGCTTCCTCTTTGACCATGTATCTGGGGACTTGGCCCCTAGTCTAGCTTCCCCATTGTGTCTCCTCCCAAGAACCACAAAAGCCCACATACTGTCATGTTCCAGGGACAAACCTAAATGACCTGCAATTAGAAGCCACACTCTAACAAAGCCTCTAACTTCTCTTACTCTTTTCCTCTCTAAATTTCATTTTCTGCTTCTAGTTTCTATTGCTCTATCTTCAAGTTAACTAATCTTTCCTACTGTAGCATCTAATCTGCTATTGATCCCATCCAGTGAGTCATTACATTTTTCATTGTAGGCATTCTTGTTTTATCACTAGCAGTTCTATTTGGATCTTTTTTATATCTTTCATGTCTCTAACATATTCAATGTGTTTTCCATTTTTGAACATATGAAATAAAGTTATAACAATGGTTTCACTATTCTTGTCTACTAATACTACCATCTGTGTCATTTCTTGGTCTGTTTCTATTAATATTTCACCTCACTATGGGTCATATTTTACTGGTTCTTTGCACGCCTAGTAATTTTTTCTTTGATGCCAGATACTGTGAATTTTATCTTTTGATAAATTTTTCCTTCTGTTCCTTTAGGTGGCCTTGCTGTTTCCTTGCACACATGTTCTAATCAGAGCTCATATGAAGGCTCACAGATCCTTGCATTGGAGCTTTCTCTGAGCACAGCTCTCCACTCTCCAATACTCTGCCTTATGAACAGTAACCACCTCTACATCCTTGGTCCCCAGCTCAATCTCTTCAACTTAGGCTCCACCTGGTTCCTCTTTCCTGCAGTACAGCCTGGAAATAGTCTCTAGGCAATCCTCTGGGGGAAATCATAGGACTTACCTCACTTGTTCCCCTCTCTTGGGGATCCTGTGGTTACTGATGGCCAATGCCTGAAACCATTGTTTTATGTTTCTTTCCAGTGTTTTTAGACACTCCTGAATTATTTGAGAAAGAAAACATTTCTATGGTGCTATTTGGGGTCCTCTGGAAGCAGACTCTGGGGTATAGTTGATATTCATCATTCATGGATTCTGTATTTGTGAATTTGCCTCCTTACTATAATATTTGTAACCTCAAAATCAACATTCATGGTACTTTCACATTCATCATGAACATACACAGAGCAGCAAAAATTTTGAGCATACCTGATATGCCCATTCCCAACTGAGGTCAAACAAGGCTTCTTGTTTCAGCTCTTATATTGTAAACAAGTATCCTTTTCATGTTCTATTTAGTGCCACATTTTTCCCATTCTTGTTCTTTTCGTTGGTGCCCCAAGCCTGGTACTGAAGTGCTGGCTAGTGTTCAAGAAGGCTGTGATGTGGTCTCTGGAGAAAATATGTGTGTTAGATAAGCTCCATTCAGGCATGAGTTATAGTGCTGTTAGCTATGAAGTCAATGTTTATGAATCAATAGTATATATTGAATAACATATCTTTGAACATAAACATAAAAAAGGTTATATATTGATTGGTTGATGAAAGTATTGTGACCAGAAGCCTAGGAACCCAACCCCCAGAAGTAATGGTTCAGTATTTGCTAATTCTGTATTCACAACAACTGCATAAAACATAGCAAATCTAAGTTCTTGTTATTGTAGAATAAACTATATACTCGATTTTATTCAGGTGACAAAAAAAAGAAAGAAAAAGAAAAACTACGAGCAGTGAGAGAAGAGAGATAAGGAAAGTAAGGCAGCCTTTAAAGGTCATGTCATCCAGGCAGTTACCATGGTGGGTCACCAGAGCTTAATATCCTTGGGGACCTCTGGCAGCGAGGGTACAACATGTACCTCAGAGTGATCTCAAACCGGGGGAGGAGGCTGGTGTATTTATGCACCAACTCCAATCAGTTGGAGACTGCTGGGAAGGGGCAATTTTTGACCTGCTGGGAAGTAGACAGAGGGACTGGCTGCCAAAGAAAGTCCTCAGGCAAAGAGGTACAGATATTGGCAATTGAAGTCCAGCCTAGTTTCCTACTATGGTGGGAGAAGGGGATCTCCTACCGACAGGATGATCAGAGCTACAAACTTAGGTGCCTCCAGAAGCCAGGCAGGTAATAAAAGCAAGAGAAACAGGCGAGGTGGGACTGCAGGAGCTGGCAAGTTCCTGTCTCTGTCAGACAGGAACAGCTGTCACTAAGGATAGCCAATTTTTGCCACGCAGGAAAATAGGTCTATCCTTGCCAAATCTTTTGATTTTTCAAGAAAAGTGGGAAATTCATATTTTTTAAAATGTGAAATCCCCAATTTGCAAAAGTTGGCAATAGCGTCAAAAATTTTAAAATACACCGTTAAGGCCAAAGAAAACATCTTGGCAGGCCAACTTCAGCCCACAGACTGCCAATTTGCAACCTCTCTGATAAAGGATGTGCAAAACTCTACCTGTTGGGTATGAGCCCAGGAAAATATATCTTTATCTTCTGTGCAATCTAAGGCATTCTGGGAGGGGCAAGAGATGCCGAGAAGTTTGCCCGGACATGAGAGCATGGTGAGGCACCTCTGTGTCTGTCTAGTGAGCTTACCTCTCTCTCCTGCCTTGAGGTTTATTCGATGTCCAAGGACCACCATTCGTTGTGGCTGGTGGAATTCTCTTTGATTTCTTGTTCCTGTTCTGGCATTTTTCTTCTCATGAAGAGATAGCTGAGCCTACTGGGTTATTTGTCTTGCATCTGCTGTTCTGCACAGCCAGTCAACCCTTTCCAGAGTGGAGACGAGGCTGCCTGCCCAAACTTCCACCTGCACACAGAACGGAGATTGTCAGGAGGAACTTGCAAGTCAAGTGGCAGTGTTTGCGGAAGTGGAGACTAGGGAATTAGCCATCATGTGGCATTCTCTGTGATGCAGAGGGAGGCAGAGGTCAATGGTTGTGGAAAATGGAAGAGTACCTCATCAGTCAGGGGTTGGGGGTCAGCCAAATCACCAGGAGATACATATATATTCTTCAATTCTAGGCCATTATTCTTAAGTGGATCTCCCAATTGGTGAGTTGCAGCCTGGCTGATCCCACCAGCATGATTCTTTGACTCATGGTGACCCATAGGGCCTCTGTAGCCAATAAGGACTTTTTTCGTTGTTTGTTTTTTTGTTTTTGGCTGAGTCCAAGAAGGCTTGGCTGTTCTGGCCTGTGACCTCATTGTTTATCATTATGTTTTAAAGCTTCTACCTCCCTTCCTTAGGCTGGATCAGAGCTGGAGAGAGCAGGGTAGATGTGTGAAATAAACTCTAGCCAGTGGCCAGTGTTACTATAATCTTGAACACCCAAACAATGGGTCACATGTCTACAACTCATGACTTCTCTGCAGCTTGGCTGGCCCTGAGATCTTCCACTTTTAACCACCATTTGAGATGGGAAGGTATTAGAAATAGCTAATCTGTGAACATTTACAGTGTAAAATCCAAATGGGTAGGGAAGAGATGAATTGATGAGCAGCCCAGTCTTAGCCCTCAGGGAAAGACTAGAAAATACATTTAGTCTGATGTACAAAGGTCCGACATGATCCAGATGCTGCTAGTTAAGCATTCAACTCTCCCTACACTGTGCAGCACCTGGAAGGGAGAGGGTGGGGTGCTCTAGGACATTCAGGTGTCAATGTATTTGACAATGAAGACAATGAAGACAATGGTCCCCAAGATGAGGAACTGGAATTTACTCCTTGGATGTTCTTTGTATAATGTCCCAATTTGCAAGAGTGGGAACATCTCTAGAGGGGGTTTTTGAAACCTTGTGTAATCTCTTTATAAACATGAGATGATTCTTGAGAGAAAATATATAGGCTGGGGATGAGTCTTGACAAGAGTGGTTTGCCAAGAAGCAAGAGTGGGACAGGTTGAAATGTAGGCCTTCCTTGAGTTTAGAGAGGAGGCAGGGCTGGGTTCCTGAACAGAGAATTCTCAGGGCCTGCTAGAGCCTTCGAGTAGGCCTCGTGTTCAGAAGGCTATGTATCCAGACAGTTTGGGACATGAACTCCCCAGGCATTTCTGCAATTCTTTAAAGAAGTACATTGCCATGGGATGCCTGGGTGGCTCAGCGGTTGAGCGTCTGCCTTCGGCTCAGGGCATAATCCCGGTCCTAGCATCGAGTCCTACATCGAGCTCCCTGCATGGAGCCTGCTTCTCCCTCTGCCTGTGTCTCTGCCTCTCTCTGTGTGCCTCTCATGAATAAATAAAATAAAATAAAATAAAATAAAAAGAAAGAAATGCATTGTTGTGAGTGTATCTTGAATGTACTGAGCAAATTTGAAGGTAGGTCTGGAGTAAATTTCTGAAAGATTGTCTTAGAGTCTAGAATTGAAGTTTATGCACCTGATTCTGGGTTGGTCACAGATGTGGTGGGCATTCGATCCCAATCCAAATTCTGCAACTCAGTCTATGTGTAGTCCTGGAATTTTCTATATATTCACAGAAGGAATGGGCTGGATAAGATGTTCCCTAGGGATTTTTCACCACTAATGTTCTATGATGTTAATTGGACATGCATTATAAAATGGAGATTTTACTTGAGCCATTTATACAGAACCTGTGAATAGTCATACAGCTAGAGGAAAGTGAATAAATCTTAAACATCCCAGGTAGCCTCCCTTCTTTCTGAATAAAACAGTTCTTGGAATAACCAAAGTCTTAGCATTTGCAAATATAACCCCACGGAGGACCAAGTCATCCACCACAAAGAACTTTAGGCACAAGACTACCCTGAATTCCCATTAAAAATGCCCATGCTCTTGGCTCAAATATTTATTTACATTTTAGATTATATTTGAATATTGATTTCAAATGATACACACACACATAGCTCTGTAAATAAATCAAATAAATTAATTAGGAAAACTGACTGTGGTAGCATGCCAATCCAGCAGTGAAATCACTCTCACAAAGTGCAGAGTTGAGCTTGTAAACCAATCAAGATAATTACATCCTTGATTGGGAAAGTTGTTGTGTTGTTGAAGGCAATCGTTTGCTCCTTACTAGGACTCTTGGAGAGACCAGAAGACAATATCAGAGGGAGGCCAAAAGGCATTTCTTGGGTTGGGTATTTAGGCATTGGTACTTTTTCTGTATGAGTCATGGGAAGAAAGCATGCATCTTGAAAAGGTAGCTTTGGATTAAAAATTGGAAGCCTTGCATCATGAGAACCAGCATGATCTGCCTTGTAGAGTCTGTCCAATACTTTTTATGCTCTGCCTTTCCCTAAAAATAGCAGTCACCATCTGCATTTTATTTGTTTATATTTTAGGCCTTTCTTCTGAAAGGATTTATGGGAGCTCGTGTGTACATTCAATTTAATAGGACGGAATAAATAGCTAAGGACTTTGGGTCAAAGGGAAAGTCAGCTTAAAGAATAAGATGAAACCAGAAGTAAAGTTAGCACATGAAGCATAGACCATGAAGTCTATACAACTGTTAAAAGTAAGTTGATCTTCCTAGCAGCCAGTGTAAAGAAGGGAATATGATTAGTCATCAGATCCACAGTATTCATAGAGTAAGAACATTCTGACTAAATAATCAATAGATTCTCCTGGTCATTGTCCATGAAACCTTGGGTCCAGGGTTTCAATCTTCATTTTGTTTTTTTTCAGGGCTTTAATCTTTAAATGGCAAGTACCTAGAGAGAAAATGTCTCTGTTGATCAGGTAAAAGCAATGTCAAATGCTCTGACAATCAAGAAAATGTAATACAAGAGTTATATTCTTTTTGGTTTGAAAAAAATAATTGTTCACACCAGGACTTACGCCTGTGTGGAGATCCACTCCACATTTGGGGGGAGGTGGGCTAGAGGAGACTGTGGATAGAGGCAAGATTTTCTTCAGAAAATTCTTTTTTGGACATAGGAACATTCAAGTGTCCAATGTTGTAGGTCCTAGGTCAGTGGATCTCAACCCTGGCTGTGCATCAGAATGACTAAGAGCTTTGAACAGTATTGAAACCCAGTTCTCCAGGGGATTTTCTTGTGTAACCAGAGATGAGGACCACTGCCCAGAGCATAGATGGGGTTGTTTCAGGTGGAAAATCCAACCCAGAGTAGCTACTACCAATCACCAATCATAGCCAGAGTTAGTAAGATGTCCTTGCTATATCTGACTGCAAGGGATGGGAGATCTTGGTGAACAATGAGGAAAAATGTACCTGGAGATAGTAAAGGAGTTGACCTGTTGTATCAAATCATTGGAGCTTAGCCAGTTTGTCTTGGAGGATGCCAGCCCACAGGCAGGACCTAAGCCCTTTCAGAATGGGGCCTCCTGCTGTGACTTCGTTTTGTAAGGTGACCAACCATCTCAATTCTCCCAGGCTTACCAGGCCATGGGGCTTTCATTTGCTGGGGAAATCCCAGCAAACGGAGATGAGTTGGTCATTCTACTGGTTTGGCTTCTTCTCAAGACACATCAAAGGGTAGAAAGGGATGATTTGGCCAATGAGGAGGAGTCAGGCCTGAGACATTTGTGACTCCTTCTGAGGCAGGACTGTGGCTCTCTGTGGATATTTATCTGGTGAGCTGTGGTCTCCTTTTTAGAGGGGCTGCCAAAGGCAGGGTTCTCTGCCTTCACCTCTGTCCCTATCTCCCTGGGACATCCTTGTGTCCTGTCCATATTCCAGCAGGGGCCCAGGACACCTTTGGTGTCTCAAGGAAGTGGAACTTCCCTAAACCCTGAGCTCTGTTCTGTTGGACTCCCTAGGATCATGGCTCTCTTCCAAATTCAGGACACAAACTTTTAAAACTTACTGCCTTTTACCTGGAAGCTTTGTCCTTAAAAACCAGGTGGGCAGCCCCGGGGTTACATACACTCAGACAATGCAGGATCCCCACAGGCACATGATGACCTGCTACCAGGATTGGTTTTATGGGCATTCACAAAGGTCCTCATGATCAGAAGGGCCCATGTTTGGTTTAATGGTCTACTGTCATCATTTTGAAATCTCTAATAAATTTTGAACAAAGCATCCCACATTTTCATTTTACACTGGGTTCTACAAATTATGTAGCCCATCCTGCCTGCCACCCCAGCCCAAAGATTTCATTCTACCGCAACAAATTGCCTTCTGCTGCCTTTGCCAGGGGTGCCGTTATGAAAAAAAATTGACAATAAAATGGGTAGACTTTACCTCAGAGACTCACAAGCCTGGCCAACTCCTGAGACTGTTTTATAGCACGTCATTATAAAGTGCTTCCAGATACCATATATGTAAATAACCTCAGGTGCATAGGTCTAATAAAATATGGTAAAATAATTAGGAAGTGATGAATTTTGAGTATCCATTACTTTTTCTTTTAATATAATTCACTCAAATACAAATTTATATAATTTAATTTTTAATAATGATCATGTTCGACAACCAGCTAGCAAGATTCCTGAAATTTAACAACTGGCTCTCTTTAACAAGCACCAGTTGGCTCCAGCACATCACTACTTCTGGAACTGGGCTCAGTGATTAACAGTGCTGTGATCAATTAACAGTGTCTCTTAAGGACACAGAAGGGAAGATAGGTGGCACACATTGTCTGGAATGTCAGTGACTTCAAAAAAACAACTTTTGTTTTTTTAATTGCCAAGAGCCTGGAAAGGAAATGGCACATTTCTCCCTGGGAAGGAACTTGTAGATCTTGTCCCTGGTTTACGATGCTTCTTCAATGGTATCTGACTGCATCTCACTGGCATTGTCAAAGTTCTGGAAAGAAAAGAGTGAAAACAACCTGGATGAAAACTCCATTAAGTACCGTTTACTACAGAAAAGTCAACTGCTGAAATGTGGGAGTAAATAATTTTGCGGGTTCTTTTGTTTGAGTAAAGGGAGTGTTTAAGGTCTGAATTTCACAGTTTAATATCTCATCAAGACTTTTGCACCAGCTTTCCCATTTGTCTTTTGTTTTTCTTGGTGGTATTCACCTGCAGATGAGCAGATCCAGGGTCTGCCTGGTTCTTGAAGGCACCAGGCAACAGCTGCCTGAGTAGAAGCACGAAGGAGTTAATGTGTATTCCAGTGTGTCAAAAAGTGTCTTAATGAGTTGTTAGTATTTGGTACACCTGCACCAATGGCTGTGACTTGAGGGCTTCAGATATTGCTTTGGGAGCTGAAAAAGTTCCCTGAGATTTAGGGACTAGGTTTGTTTTCCCCGCTCTTGCTATATCTGTGGTTACTGCAAGAATTTGCCCAGAGTGGGTATTTGATAAACCTTCATCCCAAGTCGATCAATTGGAGGGCGTTAGTTACAGGGGAGAGATCACCATTCTTACAGAATTTTTCTTCATTTCTTTATTGAGTTATAATTTACATGTAGTAAAATACACGTATCTAAAGTGTATAGCTTATAGCTCACTACTTTTTTGCATATACCTATATAAGTATCCGTGTGACCACCACCCTATCAAGATGTAGAACATTTCCTTCACCTAAAAAGTTCACCTGTATCATTTTCCAGTCAATGTCCACTTCCTCAGAAATAAACACTATTTCCATCTCATCTTAGGGTTGCCATAATAAAATATGGTAGGCTAGATGGCTTAGACAACAGAGATTTATTTTCTCATGGTTCTGGAACCTAGAGATCCAAGATCACGTTCCAGCCAATCCAGTTCCTGTTGAGAGCCCTCTCCCTGGTTTTTTGTTTTGTTTTTTTAAGTACTCAATATAAACATTTAATTTTTTTAAGTACTCAATATAAACATTTTTTATAAATTTATTTTTTATTGGTGTTCAATTTGCCAACATATAGAATAACACCCAGTGCTCATCCCATCAAGTGCCCACCTCAGTGCCCGTCGCCCAGTCACCCCCACCCCCCACCCCCCACCCACCTCCCCTTCCACCACCCCTAGTTCGTTTCCCAGATTTAGGAGTCTTTCATGTTCTGTCTCCCTTTCTGATATTTCCCACTCATTTCCTCTCCCTGGTTTGTAATGACTACCTTCCTACTGTGTCCTCACATGACCTCTTTGTATGCATGTGAGCCCTTTGGTCTCCCTCCTTAAAAAGACACAAATCTTATTGAATCGGAGCCTCTCCATTATAGCCTCATCCTACTTCGGTTTCTTTCCCAGAGGCCCCATCTCCATGTGCAGCCACACTGGGAGTTAAGTCTTCAACACAGGAATTTGCGGGGCACACAAACATTCAATACATAATAGACCTCTATCACAGATTAGCATTGCTGGTTCTAGAGCTTCATATACATGGGATCATACAGTATATGCTCTTTTGTGTGTGCTTTTTCTTTAAGATTTTATTTATTTATTTATTTCACAGACAGAGAGCAAGAGAGAGAGAGAATGAGAGAGAGAGAGCACAAGCAGAGGGAGGGGCAGAGGGAGAAGAAAAAGCAGGTTCCCTGCTGAGTGGGGAGCCTGATGCGGGGCTCAATCATAGGATCCAGAGATCATGACCTGAGCTGAAGGCAGACACTTAACCAACTGAGCCACCCGAGTACTCTGGGTGTGCTTCTTTTGCTCAGTGTAATGCTTTTGAGATTTGTCCGTCTTGCATGTATCAGTAGTTCATTCCTTTTTAGGAACAAATCTAAGTATTTGGGAATACTGAGTAGTATTGTGTTGTACAAATAAACCATAATTTGCTTATCCATTCTCCTATTGTTGAACATGCAAGTTGTTTCCAATTTACCAAGAGATGTATTCTTGAAAAAAAAAACAAAAAACGATTTATTTATTTATTTTAGAGACAGAGAAGAGGGGGAGAGGCAGAGGGAGAGAGGGAGAGAACCCCAAGCAGACTCCCCACTAAGTGTGGAGCCTGATGTGGGGCTCGATCCCAGAACCCTGAGATCATGACCTGAGCTGAAACCAAGAATTGGACGCTTACTCAACTGAGCCACCCAGATGCCTCGAGATATTTATTCTTTGTAGGGCACTATGTTAGCTTTTGGGCTATAAAGAAATGTAAAATATGTCCCTGCCCATAAGAAGCTTATGCTTGGGATCTGTGCTTGAAAAATAGCCAAGACTGTACCAACATATCAAATAAAATATGACTCTGACTCAATGAATAGAGACTGAGGCGAGGACTCAGAAGGAGGAACTTTTAAAGGAACATCAGTAAAGTCTGTTTGTAAATACATGCACTTAGAAGATGAGCCAGCTTAAAAACATCTGCCAGAGAACCAAAGGCAACTTTAAGTGAGGTCAGGGCTGGCAGGTAGTCGGGCCTGTTGCAGGGTACCTCTGGGAAGCCTCAAAATGCCTCATCGCCTATGTCCTAGGCCAAAGAGCTTAATGAAATGGACACAGGGTGAAAACATTCCCCTCGGAACACAGCTGGCTCTGGTTTTGTTTTTGTGGTTTTCTCCAAGAGGGTGGGGAGGGAAAGGCCTGTCCTCAGAAGGACAGCTAGATGCCACATCCGTGGTGAGGAAGGGCTCTCTGTGGACAGGCATAGATGTTCCAAGTGGTGAGAAGGCAGAGTGGGCAAAGGGGATATTGGTCCTGGAGCTCAATTTGGAGTCTAGAGGGCGTGTATTCAGCAGCTCTGACCCAAGAGTGGATTTGGGTGAGTTGAGTAGAGTTTGGGGCACCAAGAAAAATACTATTACAGTAAAGATGGGGCTGGAACATGACTGTCCCCTAAGGGGACCTGAGAGTCTATGCAGAGCTGCTGACACCTCTGTCCATGAGGCTGAGAGTTGAGGTCTGATGTGTTTTCATAAACATTCATACTCTTCAAGTCCTCTAATTCTTAGGGCTTTGCCTTCCCTTGCTCTGATCACAGAGCATGTTGAGTTGAAAGTGACCTTGAAGTTCCTAAGCATTCATAGGTGAAGGAGTGATAGAATGGGCAAGTTTGGGGAGATTTCTAGAGGGTTATTCAATGAAATCTCCTAACCATAATTTTATGACTGTGTTGGTGGTAAGAACATCAATAATAGCACATATTAATGCTTCACTTGCTTGAGTTTTAAATTTTCTTTATGTTTTTTTCTCATTGAAAGGATAAAAATCATCTTATATAAAATTTGGAGAAAAAATGAGAAATCTTTCTAATAGCATCTCCTCACAGATATTCCAGTTTACATCATATATACTGTCTTCTTACAAGCTTACCTCAGCATTTTCTGTGTTGCTGCAATAGTCTTGACAATGATTATACTTAATAGCTGCCTAGTATTTAATGTTGACTTACCATAATTTCCTATTTTTTATTGCTGGACATCTTAGTGTCCAGACCTTGCTATTATCTGTAACTCTGCAACAAAGTAAAATTCTTTTTATACCCAAAAGTGCCACTTACCGCAGCCCTGAGGGAGGACCAAGGTGTCATCAGTGATCGAAGAACAGAAAGATGGAAAGGACTCATGACTTAAAACTGCATTTTTATGGGTGCGAAGAGAACCAAAAATGGAAGTGTGGTGAGAGAAACTTCCCAAAGCATAATTTTTAAAATGCTGAAAAAAGCATAATTCTCATACAAATATATTATGAGTACACGTCAAAGTTTTATTTTGACTCAGTAAGAGAACCAGGTGTCCAAGATGTATGAGATGACACATATATGGTAGTTAAAGAAAAAATGTGGAAGTTGGGCACCTGGGTGGCTCAGTCAGTTGAGTCTCCGATTTTCAGTTTTAGCTCAGGTCATGATATTGGGGTCCTGGGATTGAGCCCCTCATTGCACTCTGCACTCAGTGGGGAGTCTCCTTGGAATTCTCTCTCTCCTTCTCCCTCTGCCCCTCTTCCTGCTCGCTCTTGTGTGCACATCACCTCCCTCTCTTGCTCTAAAATATAGAAGTAAATCTTTTTTTTTTAAATGTAGAATAAGTTCACTAAGTTAGATACAGAACTAGTTATTTTTCTTCAAGGCAACAAAACTCTAACCTTTATAGTTTCTATCAAACAGAAGTCTTTTTGATCTCTATAGGAAAAAACGTATTTGTACCACTATTGGATAAAAACCATTTGTATCTTAATGATTTTCAACAAATTAATAGCTAATCTTGGAGAGCTCTACAGTGTTGAGTCAAGAGTTAGTAGTAAATCAAACAAAGTTGCATTCTACTGGAAAGTTGAATGACTTTGAGGCAGACTTGACAATGAGGGTCATGCATCTATATTGCTTTATGTCTGACTTTTGGATATTGTTTTCTTGAAGAGAAGAGTCACCAAAGGGGAGACTCCATATTATCGATGATATGGACAGCCTCTCTAGTTGTTTCTGTGCAGGATGGCACAACTGGGTTGTTCTCATGGGCTACCCAGGGCCTGTGAACACAAGAAAGGGAGTTTTGAATAATGAATGCCCTGCACTGAGATAGACAGAGAGGGAGGGCCCCAGCGTGAGAGAGGAAATAGGAGTGGAGCTCAGGGATTTGGCTAGAGTCTGGACTGCTCCTAACTCCCAAGGACTCTTAGAAGGGCTGCCTGGAGGGGATCCTGCATGGCTCAGTTGGTTAAGCATCTGCCTCCAGCTCAGGTCATGATCCTGGAGTCCCAGGATTGAGTCCTAGGATGGATCAAGTCCCAGGATGGAGTCCCAGGATTGAGCCCCATATGGGAGAGGGAGGTGGTCCTTGCTTAGTGGGGTGTCTGCTTCTCCCTCTGACCCTCCTCCTCCTTCTCACCATCTCCCCTCTTACCCTCTTCCCTCTTATCCTCTCTCTCTCTCTCTCTCTCTCTCTCAAATAAATAAATAAAATCTTAAAAAAAAAAAAAAAAAAAGCCTGCCTGGAAGAAAGGGACTTTACAAGCTCTGATAGAACCTGTTCATTTTAGAAATTTGAGTGATCCTTTCCTTATAGGGTAGAGTTCTGCCTCAGTACTTTTGAACCATTAACAGTGCTGTTCCCTTTCAGCACTGCCACTTTCTTACCCCAAACATCCCTTAGCACCCTGAACCTAGAAGCCTAAACGGCTGGCTGTACGTCTGGCTCTTTTCTTTCCTTCTAGGCCCTGGCCTGAGGTCATCTTTACCCCTCCCTGCTGTTCCAGAGCAGAAGGGGGCTCTGTGTAGCAGAGCAGTGGGGATAGCTGCTGGTTAAGGAAGAGAACTCCAGTTCCCACACTTCCAGGAATTTCCGGATTAAAAATTGGAAAGTCTCACATCCCAGGCACCCCCTCAGTCCAGGCAAACTGGGACAGTTGGTCACCTTAAGCCCAAGCCCACTTGCCATCTGAGCGGCTGTTGGATACTGCTATTGCCACCCTTGGTGTTCTTTTAACTCTTTCTGCTGGGGTTTCCTAGTTTTAATGCTCTCATCGTAGCTCTCTTAAATACCCTCTTCATTTGTGAAGCTCAGACCATACGTTGGGACTCATAAAAGTTTCCTGTGTATTTCAGTCTGGAACAGAAATGGGTACAAATTTTGCATTTTTGTTTTCTAGCAAGGAGATATTTGTGGAAGCTTCCAAGAAGACAAATTGAACAGGATGGGGTGTTTGCTTTCATGGATCAGAAAAGAATCACATTGCTTTCTTTTGATAATGACACAGAGTTGTGGAGTCACAAGAAAGAAACAGAAAAAAGTATTTTCTAGTGGAGATTTGTGAATAAAGGCTCCGGCATGGAGACCCAGGATTGCAAGACAGAGATTGATGGTGGTTGACTATGGTCCACTCTTGAAGTCCACTTAACTTGTCATGCGTATTTACACCTGGGGGCTGTTTCCAGATGCTCTCTCTAGGCATTTATTCTGCTCCAGGGTCTCTAGAAAAAAAGTTAATAACAAGGGAGGAAAGGGGGACTGTGTCAGTGGAATGGTCCATGGTCGAACTCCTCTTAGGGATGAAGGCAAAAGCAGATCCCTGGATGAGGGGGCATCATGCACAGCTCTGAAAATAAAACGTTATTGGCTCAAGCCTGAAACTGTCACTTTCCACTGAGATGGAATATATTACTCAGAAAAGAGAAGCACCAAATATTATGCAGTCTGACTTTGGGGAAAGAAAAAAAAAACACCCACTTCTTATAAAAACACTTTTTTGGGATGAAGGATTTGATTTCAACTGATGAATCATCACTGTTTTTTTACCACTGAGCCAAAAAATGAGGTTTTTAAAAAAGCATTTCTTGAAGCAAATTCTTCCATTGCTTGGGTTTCCCTCATCTGAGAGAAAAGGCATTCTAAGCACTTATATCCACAGTGCCAGAAGCTGTCCCAATTAGCGGGAAAGATATAGTGGGACAAGATTCATAACTATCAAGTTCCAGAGTCATCATGAACAAGTAACCTCAAGGTAATAATTATGATTTAGAAAAAAGAAATCATCAAAAAATAAATTTTAAAAGACAAATTTCAATGAGCAAAGAGTATGTTTTAAATGACACAATGAATGTCAGAAAGGCAAAGAAATGTAAGAAAGCTTGGTGAGCATGGTAGGAGAGGTGACCTGTCTTGATTTGCCAAGGACAGTTTTATTCATGCTTGAAAAGCACCCACTTTCATTCCCAAAATGTCTTGTTTTGGACAATGAGTTATATGGTCACCGTAGGTGTAGTGGTTCTTTTTTTTTAATATAATTTTTTAAAAGATTTTATTTATTTATTCATGATAGATATATATATAGAGAGAGAGAGAGGCAGAGACACAGGCAGAGGGCGAAGCAGGCTCCACGCAGGGAGCCCGACGTGGGACTTGATCCCGGGTCTCCAGGATCACGCCCTGGGCCAAAGGCCAGCACCAAACCGCTGAGCCACCCAGGGATCCCCATGTGTAGTGGTTCTAAAACATGTCTGTAGACCCTTTGACACTCTTACCATCAAGAAGTCTACATTCCCTCCCCTTGAAAATTGGTGAGATTTTGTAACTGCATGGATAAGTGGGGTGTGATAGGATATGGCTTCCATCCTGCTCTCAATCAGGACACACACCCTAGAAACCCAGCCACCACATGGAGAGGCCATGCATATGAATTCCATCCCATAGCTGTGGTTGAAGTCCCAGGAGATAGCCATCATAAGCATTGGACAGCTGAGTGCCTTTTCCTTCAAAGGATTCCAGTGCCTAACTTTTGAGTCACTCTAGCCAATGCCAGCAAGAACAGACATGAGCTTTCCCCTTTGAGTGCTCATCAACATGATGCAGTCTATTGTCATTGTTTTAAGACTAGGCTTGGGATGGTTTGTTATGCAGCAATAGACAATCACAACACTACTGTATTTTTTATTTCTTAAAACAGTTCCAATTGTGATATATAAATATTTTTAAGTGATTTGCCAAATGTCTGTTTTTCCTCCTATATTGCAAGTTCCATGAGAGCCAGGACCCTGAGTGCCTTATCTACTGTTGTATTTCCAGCACCTGACTGTGGCTGTTTACACCAGAGGGGCTCTTAAATATGTTTATAGAATGATTACATGTATACAAAAGCCTGAAACGTCCAAGGGAATGCCAACAAAGTGGAAATGAAAATCAGAACAGTTCCTGAGGATACAAAAAAATTATCTTGGTTATTAGAAAATCGAGGAAGGGTATATTGCTTGTATAAGACATCTGTGGAGCTGGTTGCATTTTGTGGTTTTGCATTTATCAGCTATCCAACCACATTTGGGTGCACACTAACACACTATTTCAACAAAAGCCTTTGGTAATCTTTTGACAACTTTAAAAGTTAGGTTCAGGGTATATTCTTGGCTCATGCAATTTCATTAATGCATTTATACAAGATTTAGCTGTACCAACATACCAAAACAAGTGTCATCTCTCATGAGTGGAAATGTCTATATCTGACTCCACTCTACAGAAGAGAGTTTGTTTGAAGTTGGGTAAATTTAAACTGGCAAAGTAGGAGACTTAAGAAGTTAACAAGTGTTACTGCAAAATACTTAGCTACTATTTTTGAGGATGTGTGGAAGATTGAGGTCCCAGAGCAGGGAAAGGTTACAACAGTGCCCATTTTTCAAAAAGAAATAACTTCTCAAGAAAGGGGGGAAAAAAGAACAAAACACAAGTTTATAAATTTGTGAATGCGGCAGAATTTGAAGTTCTGAGGAACCAGCTTGGCTGGAAGAAGATGGATTCAGGACCAGCTAGTGGCCTCCAATGGGAGTCACAGGCTATATAAACAATGGCAGAATTTGAATGACTGTATTTGGGCTTCTCGGGTGTTGACTGCAGGTCAACAAATCAAATGCCTCTTCAAAAAGCTGGACCTGAGAAGAGTTGGTGAGTATCTCCTACTACTGGTGGAGAAACAGACCACCTTGTGAATTGGAGCCACTCAAATGTCACATAAATTTCACTGGTCATCCTTCAGTGTATACTACTTCCATCCTCTGGTTCAGTTTCTCCAGTGACTGCATCTCCAGTCTCCTTTGAGGTAAGAGAAGGGTAGACATCAAATACCCAAGGAGAAGGGGTCCTCACCCTATGATATTAGCTGTGATGCACACACACCCTTCTTTTAAATCCAGTGTTCTATCTATCCCATTTATAGTGCAATGGACTGAATGTTTGTGCCCCCATCCCAATTCATATGTCAAAATCCTAACCTCCAGTGCGATGGTACTGGAGTGTCCTTATCAATGGCACACTAGATTCTCTTGTCCTCTTTCCACCATGTGGGAATACAACAAGAAATTCGCAGTCTACAACCCCAGATGAGGGCTCTCACCAGAACTTGACTAGATTCTGATTTCTAGCCTTCCAGAACCATGAGAAATAAATTCTGTTGTTTATAAGCCCCTCAGTTTATGGTTATTTTGTTATAGCAGCCTGATCTAAGACATCTACCAAAATTCTGTTCTCCCTCCCTTCCCTGATGTGCTCTACCATTCCCCCTCCCACATGCTCCCTATAGCTAACTTTGCTCTCCTCTTTCGAGAGTCAGTTCAGGCTATTGTAGTAGAGACCATCTGTGCCCCACCAAGATCCCTGTTAGCTGGGCAGGTACACTCATCCCAGCTCCTCAAACCTGCTTCCAGCAAGAGTTTCTCCCAGAATTACGTAGGATGTTAGGCACCCTCCCCCTGAGGAGCAGCCTATAGCCCACAACTGACTGATAAGGAGTACAGGAGCCTGGTCTCTTTGACTCCATGAGGGACAACTCTGGTTAAATTTATACTCTCTCCAGATATATCTCTGGGATCAGACTAAGGCTAGACTTCACAGTTGAATTCACATCTATGCCTACATCCATCATGCTTCCCTCATTTCTTCACAGGTTTCTTCTGATCTCCTTCAATAAATCACTTGTCCAAAATTTCTCCTCTCAGGCTCTCCTTGGAGGGAACTTAACCCAAGCAGACATTGTCTCTTCCGGGAGACTTTCTTTCACCATTTCCACCAAACTGAATTAGGGACCTACTTTTGCACACATACCTCTACACTGAGGTTCTCACCAAGTATTGGAATCCTTGATTTACTTGTCAGTCTCCCCCATGATCCACTTGAGAGTAGAAACCCTGACCCATTGATCTCTTCCTCCCCAGCAACCAGTATAGTGTTTATCTGGCCTTTAGCTGGTGCTCAGAAAAGTTTGATGAGTTGAATTCTTGGGGACATTTTTGAAAGAGAATGTGCTGGTGAAATATACAAAAGTAAATGGATGAGACATATTTGGTCTCCTGTGTTGGAAGAGGGTTCAGAAAAAAAATCACAAGAGATGGTTATAGAAATAGGATATGAGCCATGGAATATTGGTTAGCACCATTGGAAATGGAATGTAATCTGTCAGGTGGGTCAATGAATGATTATCAAGTCAGTTACTTACAAGATACAATGGAAGGTTTTTAAAAAATAGAATATGTGAGCCTGCCTTCAAACAATTTAAAATCCAGTTTGGGAAAGATTGATTGTAAATTTATAAAGAGCCATTCCAGAGCAGAACACAAACCAACTTCTAGCCCCAGTGAAGAACAGGAAGAAATAGCTTTAAGCTATGGTAAAAAAAAAATATGGGGAAATCTCTAAATCAGCTTTCTGACTGGCAGGGCACTAGAAGTCTCATTAGCACTGACAAGGGCTCTATCTTTGACCAAACTTGAATCGGGCTCCTCTATGTCCTCTTTTTGACAAGGCCTCAACCTTGGCCTATGAAAACTGCAGACTTCCAGAACAAATTTTTTGTCCACCTTTCACACTAAGAGACTTAAACAACACCAGTATAGTTTCTAACAGCTCAAGGGCGCATTCCTAGAATGATGGCCCAGTCTCCTTAAATTCCTGCTTGAGAAAACTCAATGCTGCCAAAAGAATTTACTGTTTGTTCAAAAACATGACTATAGGCTCCTGACCTCTGTTTTCTTAGAAGCATTAGTTTTAAAAACTTGCAATTGTAAATCTTTTCTCTGTCCTTTTGTAATGTACTTTTCACAAGCCAGGAATGTTTTCCTCAAGGACCTGGGAGCCATCACTTTGAAATGTAATCATCAAGAAAGGTAGGGCCCTGTCACCCAGTTTCTTTGGGAGGATAAGAGCCTGACTTCAATAAGCAAGCATGGGTGGACTCTTCACATCAGTCATCTTGACCTGACTCCAACTTTTAAAAGCACTTTTCCTTTAGCACACCCCAGTACTTAAAAAGCCTCCTGCCTTTCATTTCAGTGAAGCCAAACTGAGGTCTCTCCCCTACTGCAGTAGTACTGGATAAAACCTTACTGCCTTAACTAGTGTTTGGATGTTTCTCTTTGACAGCACCCAAAGGAAGCTAGGACTTCAAAATTAGTGGACAGCTCTGAAAAGAAGAGCAACAGGGTTCCACTTCAGAGGTTTTGTCCTACAGAGAAGTTAGAGGTGGACAAGTTGACCTTTTAAGCCCCTCTCCTGACCAATTTGTCATATGGTGGGTAAAATATCCTCCAGGAGCTCTGTGAGTTTCAGGGAAGGATCCAGCAATGAATTATGTCTCCAAAGTAAATAGAAAAGTTGTCTTTCTAGCAATTAAGAATAAGACTGGTCCGGACTCTCTGCTTCTCCATTGCTGAGTGACTTTAGATAGATCACAGAACCCCCTGAGTCTCAGTTTCCCCATTCTATAAAAATAAGGGGTTGCACTAGATGATGTTCAAGCTCCCTTCCCTGAGTTCCCGAATTATTTGGAAAATCCCCCTGCTAATCACCCTTGATGGTTATATTGAAATCCCTGTCAACTGTGTGTTGAGGTGGGGGAAGAGTTCTCTACTGTGTGCCGAGAAAGAGCTCTCACACCTCTTCTAGGGCCATATGTGGCCAGGATCCCCTGGGAAACCAAAAGCACACGTGGTTGCCAGAGAGTCTAACTCTGTGACTCAGAAATTGCCATCTGCTAAACAGCTTTTAATTGAAGCTCCAAGAGGCAGAAGCTGGCTGGAAAAATCTTGCAAGTTGATCCAATAGGATTATCTTCTCTAAAAGAGGTTTTTCTATGTTTAATTAGTTGGAAGCCATTTTGCTACAGATGGATTATTCAGGTGTCAGTCCTTTTGGTGCCCTGCCCCCTCCCCTCTGTGTTTGAATACCACAGATTCTTTACTTAGTAGCAGCCTCTGATTTTTTCTCCCCTGAGAGACTGCACTACCAATCTTGAGACGCCCAGTGTCACAGAAGCCTTTTCTCCACCATTCAGGATGCAGGTGAGCTATTTCAACATGGATGGAGAAGGCAAATGTAACCAGTTCTCAATATTTGGTGATCTGAGTCAGTTACATGCACTAGGAACCGGAAACTCATGGTCAGTCACATTGATCTACACTGAGTCACCAGGAATGCATGGCCTGAAAGACAACACTGACCAAAGGGAAACTGAGTCATTTCAGGTGCAGAGTGTTAACCCTTTGCAGTCAGGGTTAGAGAGGGCTTTCAGCTTCATATGCAGCTGGCAAGAGGTGGGTGAAAGAATAAGTAGCCAGAGTCAGAGGTTTCTTCCAGTCTGGGATTTGGACTCCTGCAATTCCTCGTCTGTCCTCACGGGGCAGAGTGTGAGATTCTGCTATAGACATGGGTAGAGTCCGGGAGTGGAGGGAGGTACAGAGTTGGAACCAATGTCAGACATGGCTGCAAAAATGAAGATGCTGTTCAAAGTGCTTCTAGGTTTGCAACTGGGTGAAACACTTGATTTCAACTCACAGGTAGTTAATACTTTCTTCATATAACCTTTTTATTATGGAAAATTTCAAAGCACACAAGACATTTAAAGAATTTCCATATACCAATTGCCCAGTTTCAACAATTCAACTCGAGGCTAATCTTGTTTCATCTATACCCTCACCAATCTCCTCATGCCCACCTCACTCCCCATATAATATATTCACATTTTATAAGGAAACAAGGCTATAAGCATAAATGAGGAAGAATAAATTGGGTCAGTTATTCTCAATGAGTGGGGAGAGGCAAAGGGTAGAGGCTATATATTACATTCTTTGGTGTGACATGTGTGTTTTGGAAAAAGCAAGGTTGATAATACACTGCCATCATATAATTTTTATTTGAAACATGATAAAACAATATCTATTGTTTTCATAATATAAATTACAGAAAGCAAAGCTAGACAAAAGTTTTCATGAATCAGAGGGTGGGAATGACATCAAACCTCTCAGTCTGTAAGATTTTTATGTTGATCAGAAAGAAAGAGGTCATGGGTGAGACTAGGTCATAAAATATAGAATTAGAATCTATTCAAGGTTTCTTCCCTCTTTTACCTCCCAGGATTTACTATCGTAATAGCTGGGAATGGGAAGCCATGGCTATTCTCTTTTATAGCATCTAGCACAGTTCTAGCTAACCAGGAGTCTTCACTAAATGCCTTGGAGAAGTGGCCTTTCCTAAAGTTGTAGTTAAAATATGAACCAGTGGGAGATTTAGAGGAAATTGTTCATGAACAGCTTTCACATGGCATTTCCAAATTGGAACAATAAGCAAATCTCCAAATTGGAAAAATTGCTTAAAAATAAGCAAACTCTGTAGTTTTAAAACTCTGTTCCCTTGAACGTTATAGCTGCAAGAGGGCATTGGCAAACACTGACATGTCCCAATCAACTTTGGACGAACTGAACTCTGTATTGCTTCTGTTTTATATTTGGGTTTTGCTATACGATTTCATCAGCATTTCAAAAACAAGTTCTACTGCTAAAAAACCAACGATGATAGTCTCCTTCTACAGGAGAGGAGCTGGTGATGTGGAAAGGGAGATGTGACTTGCCCAAGCTCACACAACAGGGTAGTGGAGTTGCTGGGGGGCCAGAGCCTGGTATCCTGGAATCCATGAGCAGTTGACATGGTTGTTGGATTGGGAGCCACAGAAAAAAAGGGAAAATGCTTTGGAATGAAAGTGCTATCCATACAAGTTCTCCTGCTCTTCCAACCCCAGGTCAGGCTCAGCAACTTTTCAGTGGTTTGTTCTGTAATGGTTCCTGTGAGAAAGAGGCACTGTGGTCCAGGAAAACAAATGAATAAACAAACAATAAGCAGAATCAGATGTATAAATGCATAGAACAAATTGACGGTTGCCGGGAGGGGGGGGCATTAAGCAAAATGGGTAAAGAGGAAAGGGAGATACAGGCTTCTAGTTATGGAATGAATAAGTCATGAGAATAAAAGGCACAGCATAGGGAATACAATCAATGGTGTTGTAATAGCATGGGGTGACAGATGGTAGCTACACTTGTGCTGAGCATAGCATAATGTGTAAACTTGTCGAATCACTATGTTGTACACCTGAAACTTATACAACATTGTATGTCAGCTCTACTCAAATAAAACATTTTTCAAAGAAACAAAGAGAAGAAAATGTCCTAGATCACCGGTGTGCAGCTGGTCGAGGGCACGGTATGCTGTGCTCCTGAGCTCTCAGCCAGAAGCTCACCTTTGCTAAATGTTCCTCTTTCACTCAACTAATTCCCCAGAAAGGAGAGTTGGACACATTCCACCATTAAGGAGCAATAGAGGAACTTTGGACTGGATGTTTGGGAGGATTCTTGCAGAGAAAGCCATTGCTGGGAGACATGGCAATATGATGAGAACATAGGCTGTGGTTTTCTCTGCTGAGCTAGAGAACCCTTGACTCATGGACCTCAGAGTACCTGCTGGTTAAGCTAAGGTCATGTCAGTGGTTGCAAATGAGGGGTCAGGAGATTGAGCACTACCCTCAGGCATATTTTATTTAGGTTGTATGGTGTTTGAATATTTTTTTGAGTTAGTCACCTACTTGGGAGATTAAAAACTAGATTTCTGGGAGCACCTGGGTGGCTCAGTCAGTTGAATGCCTGGCTCAGCTCAGGTCGTGGTCTTGGGGTCGTGGAGTGGGGTCATGAGATAGAAACCCGCATCAGGCTCTGCACTCAGTGCAGAGTTTGTGCCTTCCTCTCTCCATCATGAGCATGCATGCACCCTCTCTATCTTTAATAAATAAATAAATAAATAAATAAATAAATAAATAAATAAAAATATTTTTTAAAACCAGATTTCTGGTGTCTGTTAAAAAAAAAGAAAAGAAAGAAAGATCTGGTAACAGTGAACAACACTGACAACACATTCTTTTCAGTCTTTAATACATTCCTTTGTTAGCTTTAGTCCCCACCATTCCCTACTACCTTATACCCAGCTTGCTTCCCTTGTTCAATATACCTCCTGGACCCTGTATCTGGCGTAGTGACTCAGTATTCTGACAAAGTGCTTCAAACAAAAATTCTCAAATGTAGCATCAGAATTTTCTTAGTCTTGCCCAAGGCTCTACCCAAAAGATTATTCCAGTGCATTAATGAGCCTCAAGATTTGCACTATAAACCAGCAGCCCAGGGGGTCTGAGGCAGGTGGTTTTATGTCATCATTTAAGAAAAGCTACTATAAAATCAAGGTTCTCAATATCGGGAACACATTTGAATCACCACAGGGGACTATACAATATATTCAGCTTTTAACCCCAAACCAAAAGAATCAGAAAACACTAGAGGCACAGCACAACATGGTTAATATTTCTTCATTGCTTTTTTAAAAATTCCTCCAAATACATGCAATTCAGAAGAGTTCATTCAACTCGTTTAAATTTCTTATCTAAATGAACCAACTGTTAACATCTTGCCATATCCATGCCATCACATGCACTTCCTCTTGACCAAATCAGTCAAAAGTAGGTTGGAGAGGCTTTCTATCTTACCCCTGACCATTGTAGTATGCCTCCCTTTAGAAAGAATATATTGTTTTACACAACCACACAGCATAACCAAGCCTAAGAAGCATAATTGTTTCCTTGTGATTAGATTCAGGTCAGATATTTCCAGCAAGAATCTCATACAGGTTCTTTGTGATGTTCTGTATCTCCCACCACATCACATCAGGAGGCAGAAATACAGTGGTTCACAAACTTAAGTATGCACCTTGAGGGCTTGTTAAAACCAGATTGCTGGACTCTACCCTTATAGATTCTGATTCCAGAGGTCTGGGATAGGGTCTGAGCATTTGCACTTCTCATGAGTTCTCATATGATACTGATGCTGCTAGACCAGCCTCCCAACGTGGAGAACAAGGTCATCCCACCATCGCAATAAGTATTGGTGATTATGGCATGCAGCCAACAATGGGAATCACTGCTAGTCTGGTCCCTTGATACTCAGATACAGTCCTCAGGGCTACAGCAGCAGCATCACCCAACACCTTGTGAGAGATATGCGATCTCAGGCTCCACCCCAGACCTATCAACCCAGAATCTGCATTTTAACATCAAAATCGGCAGCGATCCAGATACACATTCAGGTTTGAGCAGCGCTGTTCTAGAGCACTTGGGAGCTTCTCCCACACCTTACCTGCTGCCTATGGCTCTGCACCTATGGCACCCGTATGGGTGAGGTGGTGACGGCTGTCTCTGGGAGTCAGCTGGAGCCTGCAATAGTTGTGGGGAGGGCTGTGGCCTTCCTCCAACCCTGGAGGAAGCCAGTTTCAGTCCTCCCCACTTTCCCACCCTCACTTTGGGTTTGTCAAGTCGTTCTAAAGAGCCCTTAATTGAGTTCCATCCCTAATTTGGATGCCTTGTATTTCCTGCTCCTCTGACTTGGGTTTCCTCCTCACATATTGCCTTGTTTAGTCTTGGGATTTCTGAGTACACAGCATTTTGCTAAGCCCTGAGGCTATGTAGGTGACTAAAGCCCTGAGGATATGTAGGATATGTAGGTGACTAAAGCAAATTCCCACCTTCAGGGAGCCTGCAGCCTGGTTCCATTTCCCAACTGACCACCTGCATGGCCTTATAAGGTCCCCACCTCAGCTTCACACTTCCACTTCAGTTGCCTGTTGTTCCCCTGGACTCCTTGGCTCTGGGCCTGCAGAATTGAGTCAGACATAGAATTTGCCTGACCTCTTTTTTTTTTTTTTTTTCCAGTTTAGAGGTGGGGGCTATTTGGGGCCATCTACCAAGTATCATCAAATTGTCATTCATCAAACACATAGAGGGGACCAACTATGCACCAGGCCTTGGATCCCATGGAGATGTGCTTCCTGGCCTTTGATTACACACAACATGGAAGAGGAGATGAGGTCCTTACGGAAAAGGACATAACACCAGGAAAAATGTGTTTGGAGACACTTGTGAGATTTCAGACTGGGGAGAAGTCACTTCCCATTATGGAATTAAAGCAGGCTTTGTGGAAGAGGAAGTGACATTAGGAAAAAGGCAGTTGACATCTTCAGGGTTGGATAAAATAAGGTGGCTTGGTTCTGCTTTGAAACAGGCCCAGAAGTTGCTCAGATTCAGACATTGTTTACTGCAAACCCACTTCCTCACCCTGGGCGTCAAGGAGAAGGCAATATATTTGCTCATAAAGCATTTTACAAGCCTGAGCAATGGGGCATGGATCGTAAAAGACTCTAACTAATTCAGTGCTGGGGTGGAAATAGCTTCAACATGTGGGAGGAGGAGAACCAACTGGGTAATGTGACAACTGGGGATTGGAAACAGCCGTCAGAAGGACTGGTCTGCACTTTCCACTCCTGGCAGAGAGCAGGTCTATCAGGAATATAAGCAGATGGCTGGACCAGGGAGTTTCAGAAGCAAATCTGGGGCTGGCTAAACTGTTGTCCTGGGTGAAATTGAGTTTGGGGATAACCAGGAGAACTGGACAGAAGAAGAATCAGAAAGAGGGTGGCAGAGACACCATCTCCCCATCTCAGAGCACCAGGCAAGGCAGAACCATGATTCCCTAGCTTAATCATCAGTTCAAAAGTAGGGCCCTGCTGGGGGTGGTCAGGGAGGGCTTCACGGGGGAGGGAAATCTTACAACTTGAGTTGAATCTTTTTAGGTCGATGAGGACTGATGGGAAAGTAGAGTACAGTACACAGGAAGTACAGGGGTGTGAGCACATGTGCTGTGCCTGGGAGTGATGACACTATGACCGACCACCCTGGCTGCCCCTTTGCTGGCCCTGCCTCTTCACCTCCCCACCCTTGCATCCCTGCCCTTTGCTATAAGCTGGGGTACCTCCCACTGTGACTCTGGCCCAGCTCTCTGCTCGCTTTGACTAATAGGATGAGACAGAGAGAGGTCTTGCAATAAAAGATTAACTCAGCAACTCTGATGGTCCAAACCATGAGCATTGCAAAGGAAGCTGTGGCCCTGGGCTGGTAACTGGTTCCTAGGAGGTAACCCCTAAGTCCTCAGGATAGCTTGCCTAATAGCTTGGGCTCCATGGTATCAGCTTAATCCCTGGAGAGGCTAGGGTTAGCCACACAGCAGTCAGCCAGGCCTATGTGACCAACCCCCTTCCACCACCACCACTACCACCACCCCTTAAAAACCTTGGGCACCAAGGCTTGGGGGAGCTTCCCTAATTGGCAATGTTCCATGTATGTTGTTATACACTGTTGCTGGGAGAAATAAGTATTGTCTGTAGAACTCCACTGGGAGAAGACAACTGGCATCTTGTACCTGGTATCTCTTAGACTCTGACTTGTGAGCTACTACTGATTTATTTAATCTGCATCTTTTTACTGTAGCAAATAGTAGCCATGAGTATAACAGCTTTGCTAAGTTCTGTGACTCCTGGTGAACCTGAGGGTGGCCTTGGGGACTTCCCAGGGACATACAGTATGCCGCTTCTGAGCCTAGGCCTGAAGAAGCCTCAAAAGTATTTTTTTCTTCTCTGACATTCATTCAGTTGCCTTAAGAAGGGTATGCTTGAGTCTGCCCACTAGTCCAGTAGGGGAAAGAGAGATATATGGAGCAGGGCCACTTCTAACAGGTTTATCCTACATCAGTTTACCACCAGCTGGCTGTACAGGAGTGAGCCCCATTGAGAACAGCAGAACCACCCAGGTGAACCACTCATCCCTGACACCAAGCTGATCTACAGGCTCAATGGGAAATTATACACACTTGTTCTAAGCTGCTGGGCTTTAGAGTGATGTATCTGTCATGCAGTAGTAGAATCGATAGGCCCCCAAAAAACTTTGGTGGCCCCAGCCCTGCTGTAACTGATATCAGGGCCTCAAAGAGCCTCCACAAGCAGGTTAGTTTGAGGGGTTGTCCATCCTCAGCTTCAGTCAGGATAGAAGTCTCAAAGCAGCCACCCATGTAGCTTCACTCATGCAAATACAAATGATCAGTGTCTCCAATATGCCCATGTCTCACGAAGGCTTAAAGGAAAGGGAATGGGTAAGGGGAGAAAGGTGGTCTGAAAGCAGGTTTAAGTAAGAAAGCAGGTTTAGGGAGAAAGAGTGGGTCTCAGGGAGAAGTGCAAAAAGAGCAGAAATAAGAATAGAAGAGCAGAAAGAAGAATAAACATGAAGAAAAGGACTGTATGGAGGACAAGGTGGGGAAAAAATCTTGGGAGTATTTCTTACAACCTTCTATCCATGTACCTTCCAAAATGCTGCAGGCTTCCCAGGCTCAATCCTGGATTCATTTATGTCTTTCCTCAGGCTACTACTACTCTTCCTTGGATACACCATTGACCTTTTTTATTTCACCATGGTTTTGAATTCTCTGGTACTGACTCTCTGTACCTTCCCTCAAACAAGTTTGCTTCATTCCTGGATCTATCCACTCCCAACTTCCCTGGTGTCTCACCCCTACGTGATGGAACCCTAGCCTCCAGGACCCTCCCCAGGCTGATGACCTGCAGCCCAGGACTCTACTGACCACCTGTGGCAGACTAGATTACTTTAGAACAAATATTCACTACCTTTACACCAACACCTTGAAGGGAGTTACTCACACACATTGATGTAGAGGTTGGCCATGTTACTTGGTTTTGGCCAATGAAATGTGAGTACCAGTAAAAATTTTCTCATTCCAAGCTTATGTCTTAAGGGACATCATATTTCTTCCTGTTCCTTTAGGAGATTCTGATCCCCACCATGAGAGATCATGCCCTAGTCACTGCTGTCCTTTTATCTCAGGTCCAGAAGGAGACATGGGGGACAGATGTGAACCTGATCCTCAGCTTGAACTAGAGCTACCTTGATCAACTCACAGGCATTAAAACCAATTTGGGAGCAGCTTATTATGTAGCACAGTATAATGGTTTCTGACTAATACACTACCCATGAAGGGAGAGCTAACATCTTGCTGAAGTGGGACCCCCATTATAACATTAACTACCACAAATCACCATTAAGGAAAATTCTTTTTATTCAGAGACACTTCCATAACCCCATCCTTGGTATCAACATTTTTAAGCAACATAGAATTTGGCTATTACCTGTTCATGAAATTTGGGGAAATGATGCTAAAACATGAATGCTCTGAAGAAAACTCCAGTGAGAACTGGTCTACTATCACCAGTCCAAATGAAGGCAAGGTACTAAATGTTTTTACTGTCTAAGGGAAAGAAACTTGTACACAGACACATTGAGCTTCTTTTTCATTTGGCTACTTTGATGTCAGAGGGATAGAATTCTTAGGGTGTGGGAGAGCTCGCTTGGTACATTGCTACAGGATGTGCTTATAAAAAAAAAAAAGAGTTTGCAGGGCTGAGAAGATAGGTACCTTGGAGTATGTGAAAGGTTTCCCTGAGGAAAAAGATTAGACTAGGTTTCTATGTGAGGTGGAAGACACAGGAGTCAGATCAACATTCAGAAGAATTCTCTGAAAAGAGACATCATGTACTGCCAAAGGAGAGGAGTTTTCCATTACTGGAGCTATTTAAGTGTTGAGTGGATGACTTCTTTAATTCAGTAATGAAACTCAATAAATTTCACTCAATAAATATATCTGTAGAGCCTGCCACATGCCAGGTGTTATGTGAGGTGCTGAGTGATGAACAAAGGGAGCATAGCACCTTCCCCTCCTAGAGTTTTAAGTCTGGTGGTGAAATTAGATATGATACATGCAACACACATAAGTGGACATATAGTGGCAAATTGTAGAAAGTGCCTTAAGATTGCTTTACATTGGGTGGCCAGGGAGGATAGTAACAGACATTTGTCACTAATGTGACTGATTACTTCCATGCCTGAAACCTTTTAACTCAGGCAAACTTCCCCAGGACCAGAATACGACTTGAAGTGGCTATAAGCAGTCAGGGAACTTCCTTGATCAGTGACTGGTTATAGGGAGGTCATTTACCAATGAAATAAATATCATTTCTGGCCAATGAGAGGAAAGTCAAAGTCTGCTGGCTAGACCTTATTAGAAAAGTTTGCTATTCTGATAAAAAAAAATGAATAGACTCAGATGGAATGGCCTTTTCTCTTTGTCCTTCCTTCTTTGTTCAGACTGAAATATTTGGATAATACCCGGAGATATGGCATTCACAACCATGAGGCTGCAGTTCAAGTACCCTAAGAGTAGAGGGATGGAAAGACAAGGAGACCTGGTTCTTGACGGTATTACCAAGCTGCTGCATCAATCCCAAACTATGTACCCTTGACCTCTTCTTAAGTGAGAAACACCAAGCCCTATTTGTTTAACCTACAGAGGTTGAGTTTTTGCTTACTTGCGGTCAAACACATTCCGAACTGATGAGTCCAGTAGAACTCTCCAAGGAAATAACATTTACTGAGACCTCAGGGATGAACACATGCTATCCGAGTGGAGAATGAGACAAAAGCATTGCAGGTAGAGGGGCAGCATGTGTAAAAATCCTCAGCAGGAAGAAGTTTGGCATGTTTGAAAAACTAAAAGAAGGGCTGATGATCTGAAGTTACAACGAGAAAGCATGGCCAGATCAGGCCACGCCTTGTAGGATGTGATGAAGATTTTTCTTTTACAATGTATACTGTACATGATATTCAAGACTGGAGTAACGGAGCACCCCTTCAGGTCACATGTCATCAATGCATGCCATGTGCTACTGACCTCTTGCTGAGCCTGGACAAATATTCCCCTCTATCTTTCCCTTAACCTGATTAGTCTGGACATGCAGCCAGAGTAGGAAAATGGGATAAAAATATTTGGTTGTGTGATTACTGGCTGGTTTGCTTTGGTGCTAGCTATTGATAATACAAAGAGAAAAGTAGCCATCTTTGCCCTTGGAGTATGGGTTCAACCATTTTTATTTTGACTGGTAATGGAAAGCAGCTTTCTACTGTTCATCATTAAGACTTTCAGGAACCTAGTTACTTTTTTTTTTCTTAATATGAAGAGAGTTGATAAAGGTACTATTTTCAAACTGTGTAGGGAAACTCCAAGGAATAATGCAGTATTTTTGAGGCCAGAAACCAGAGGATACTGACATCACCTCTAGGGCTGAAGGACTGGTAATGGCAGACATAGCAGAGTTCAGAGAAAGAAATTGTTAATTGACAAGGGCTTCCTAAAGGGGCTGTGACCTGTTGAAGGATAATCAGCCCACAGAGACTCAAGGAGGAAGCCAGAAGAATAAACATCCACCCTGGCTCTCCCACTCACTCCCATTTCCTCCCAGTGGTCCTCATTGGCAAAACCCAGCCAGAAGCCAGGAGCATGGGAGAAGATCCCACTGACTTAAATGACTAGAAAAGGGAATATAGGGTTTAATGTAACAGAAAAGTATAGGAAAGAAAATTTGCATTACATTTGGAGAAGTAACACTCTTTGTTTATAACTATTTGTTATAATAGTTTTTAAGAGTCTAAATTGTGTCCGTCAAAATTACTCCATTCAGAAAAAATCATCTCTACTTGGAGCTCCAGGCTGTTAGAAAGAGGCAGAACCATCTAGCTTCAAAACCATGTCAGTCAGGTGTCTTTGGGCTCCAGGAGATGGAATGATGCCAAGCCAGGTGGGAAGCAGGCTGGTGGGTATTCCCTCCCGTCACTCCCACATTTGTTTTAATACATATGCTGAGCCCTCCTGCCACCCCTGCCGTAATGTTGATGGTACACAGAGCCATTTCAGACCAATGATGCACTATGGGGACTGTAGAGGCTTATCCATGGGATCTCAGACCCTGTAATGAGGAAACCCTTTAGTGGGGACAGCTGAAATCCAGACTCACATCCAGTGGATTGACATGGACACCTTGGCCTCGGTCACCATGACTAGGCTTTAACTTAGGGAAATACTGAAGTCAAAGAAAATTAAGTCCCAGAGCATCAATGGTAGAAAGCATGCACATGCACTCCATGAGCCTATAACCACATTCTTTCTCCACATCCCCCTTGGCAGAGGTGGGTGGGACTGCTTTGTTCTTAATGTGCGTTGCACTCCAATGTGGGTGTATGCAGGGTGGCTTGCCCTGAACCTAGCTGTGTTTAGAAAAGGCCCAACATGGGCAGCCTGGGTGGCTCAGTGGTTTAGCCCCGCCTTCAGCCCAGGACGTGATCCTGGAGACCTGGGATCAAGTCCCACAGCGGGCTCCCTGAGTGGAGCCTGCTTCTCCCTCTGCCTGTGTCTCTGCCTCTCTCTCTCTCTCTCTCATGAATAAATAAATAAAATCTTTAAAAAGAAAAGAAAAGAAAGAAAAGAAAAAAAGAAAAGAAAAGAAAAGAAAAGAAAAGAAAAGAAAAGAAAAGAAAAGAAAAGAAAAGAAAAGAAAAGAAAAGAAAAGGCTCAGCACACCTGGGCCTGACGAGGAACAATAAAGCTAAGAGATAACACCAAATAAATCCCACACGTGGGATCTTAGTACCTTGTCTTCCACCCATTAGAAAATCAAGATCTAGTAAATATGGACATCACTTACCAATGCTTGGACCTTGCTGCCACCACCCCCACCACCACACCCTGCCATCTAGTATGTCTGCATTTGCCCTCCACCAAGTCTGGCGTTGCTGTATGACCACCTGTCACATAGTTCCACAACGCCTGAAGGACACATCCTCAGATAGTTTTTGACCCATTCCTGGCATGTCCTAGCAGATCTGCCAGAGCAAACTTCACATCTGCAGCCTCATGACTCTAAGTGATGAGATTTCTGTAGAAGAAAATCAATACTTGGTTGCCACAGTGGAGATTTATCGTATTTGCCATTACAGTCTGATGGTTAAAATACGTGAGTGGCCATAATTGTCATTGATTGGTGTGCAGAGGAGTTAATGGAAACAAGGAGGGCTGAGTAGGAGACACACAGTTCACTCAGAGCTGGACCTCGTATTTGCACCTTCACAGCAAAAGAAAGGCATTGACTGAATATCAGGCACCAGCAGAGATTTTACCAACTGGGTTTGGGCTGAGAGGGAACCTTCTGGGACTTTGCCCCTGGGGCCCATTTCTTTCCCCTTCCTCCTTTCCCCCCCTCCACCCCTTTTATTTATTTATTTTTAAAAGATTGTATTTATTTAGTCATGAGAGACACAGATTGAGAGAGAGAGAGAGAGACAGAGAGAGAAGGAGGCTCCTCGCAGGGAGCCCGATGTGGGACTCGATCCCGGGTCTCCAAGATCTCACCCTGGGCCAAAGGCAGCACTAAACCACTGAGCCACCCAGGCTGCCCCCCTCCACCCCTTTCAAATCCCACTTGCCAAACTTGCCCCCAGACCCAGTCCCCAAGCCTCTCTCCTCAAGAGTCCATAAATCCAGCCTTTCAGAGAGATCTCCCTCTTGGAAACTCTGCCACCTTTATTGTCTGAGGCCCCAGAACCTCTACCATCTTGACTTTGGCTGTCACTCAGCAAATGCTAGTGTTTTGAGAGTTTTACCTACTAGATTGAAAGCTCTTGGCAGTCAAGGACTCTTTGTGACCCAGCTCAGTCATGGCTACTCTTAGTATTATCATGGATGATAAATTAAGATGCTGATTCTCTCCTTCGTGATACAAAGAAATGCCACATCTCCTGTTTACTCCTTTTGTTATAAAGTTTAAGGTACAGTTTGTCCTCCAACTTTCTTCTTATCCCTATCTTTCAGGAAATGCTGCTTTTGAGTTGCAAACATTGCTTCCTCTAGTCATCAACACAGGGACCCTCCTCTAAAGGAGTTTTGTTCTGGAAGGTTTCAGGGGATGAGTTTCTTTACTACTGAAATTGAATGGATGAGACGCTTAAGGCAGCATTCACGAGTCACTTGTTCTTCTGGAACCTCCAGAAGCTCTACAGAGAGGAGAAGCTTGTAATCAGTCAGTCTCAGCAGAAGAAATCAGAGCCTGGATTCCTCTGGGGAGTACCAGTGGAGTCACATTACTAATGAAAACCTAGGTTTATTTCTCTCTCAGAACTTCCAGCCTTCTGTAGGGCAGTCACTTCTGGGACCCCACAGAGGATGTCTCAGATATGCTCTCAGGAAAGTGCTCTTGGCTACCCCATGGTGGCCACCATGTTCCCTGGTCCTGCTCTGACTCTGGTGAGGTCCACAGTGCCTATGTAGATCCTTCCAGCACAGGATAACTTAGAGTAGCAGTTGTGGTAGCCAGTCTCCAGATGCCTCCACCCCCATTCTTGCTTTCTGGTTTTCATGCCTTTGTGTAGTCCCCTCCCATGCTAGATAAGGCCAACCTATCATCCAACAGCATGTGACTTCTAACTAGGTCAAAAAAGACACTTTGGCAAAAAAGACATTTTTAACCTTCACAAGACAGGAAAATTTACTATTCCATTGTAAAAAGAGATTGAAATAGAAAGGCAGGACAGGGGATAATGGTATGAGAATTATTGCACAATTTATCAAGATACAAGTACTTAGACATTATTTTGTTTCTTCAAATCCCACAATAATTATTCTGTGTAGCTGAAGAGTCTGTCCATTTCAGGCAGATCACCCTCATTCAGCTCTTTATGTTTCTATGCAGCTTAACTCCCTTGCCTAAAATTGGTACCTCACTTTCCTAATTTATTCTGAAGACCAAATAAATATGGGCTGCACACATTCCCAGGGTCTATCATATATTCACGAAGCCAGGAGGGATGATGCTGGCAGTGCCCCCTGAGCTCATATGTCCATCTGTCTCTTTGAGGTTATCATCCCTTTGCATAGATACACATTTTGATGACATTTTTGGAAAATCATTAATAAACATCAATGGCTATTGAAAAATTTGGAGTTTTGAGGAAATAGCTTCTTGTGGGGAGGGGGGCAGGGATAGAAAGATGGGGCAGAAGATTTTAGTTCTCATGAAGAATACAAATAATGTATATAGTCGATCCGCATTATTCACTGTGTACTTGCAAATAGCACTTACTTGCTAAGATTTATTCATAACCCTCAAATAAAATACTTGCAGTGCTTTCATTGTCTTTTGCTGACATGTACAGAGAAGCAGAAATTTTGAGTTGCCCAATACGCACATTCCCAGCTGAGGGGGTCGAAGGCCGCGCTCTGCCCTCTTGTTCCAGCTCTCACGTTGAGGTATCCAGAGGATGGAGGGATAGAGGTAATGCTGTGTAGTGTAAACTCAGTCTCTGGGGCTGGATGAATAGTTTGACTCCCAACTCTGGCATCTGTTAGGGTGGCAGCCTAGGGCCAGTCACTTCACTCTTCTGAATGTCATTTTCTTTTGTAAAATAAACAAAATAGAATTGACTGGAAAAAATTATTTTTAGGATTTTAAGATTATAATCTTTGTGAGGTGTGTGTGTGTGTGTGTGTGTGCGTGTTTCCCTTAAGAGCAATGTTTCAGTATTCACTGGTTCAGTGTTCCCAATAACTTTATACAACAAAACTATCATAAATAACAAAAATTGGGATCCCTGGGTGGCTCAGCAGTTTGGCACCTGCCTTCGGCCCAGGGTGTGATCCTGGAGTTCCAGGATAGAGTCCCACATCGGGCTCCATCAGGAGAAGCATGGAGCCTGCTTCTCCTCTGTCTGTCTATCTGTCTGTCTGTCTCTGTGTGTGTGTGTGTGTCATGAATAAACAAATAAAATCTTTAAAAAAATAACAAAAGTCAACTCTATATTGGTCTAAACCAATGGTGGGCATTCTGCTCTGTCCAACCACTCCAAAAAATGACCATAATGGAGAAGTCCAGTGAGTGGCATATACAGGACAATTGTCCAAGATCTTAATTTAAAGGCTGGAAAAATTGGCCAAGAAGTCAACAGAGGCAAGTTGACATTATTTTTCAATTAGGTAGAGCAGTAGTTGAGCTATCCAGTCTGGAATCAGACCAATAAGAGGAGTTACATGGACTCTGCCCCAAGCAAATCAAAGGGGAGTCCATTCAGTTCAAAAATAATGTTTATTATAAGTGCTTAGCTCAAAAAAAAAAAAATAAGTGCTTAGCTCCTGCTACATACAAGGACTAGCTGTGTGGTTTTCAACTCCTATACTCCTATACCAGAGGCACAATAGTATACAGAGAATCCCTCAGAAGATACTGCCAAGTTTTTATGTAAAAAATTAATAATTATTCTGTTTCTACAGTAAGTATACCCACTGTTCCAGTGAAAACTGTCAGTATGTGGAGTTGAGTGATTTGTGTGATATGTTCAGTGTACAATAGACCATGAGAGAAGAGGTGATTCACAGCAAACAAACAGACAAACACCCTGTGCCTCTACTGGTATACCTCCTGAATATATGAAAGCTCTGAGAGGAGATGAGTCTAAAAGAAAAGTGAATAAATTGGGTAATAACTTGATACTGACTTCTTCAAGCATCCCCTTCAGTACCTATATTTGAAAGTACAGAATTGCCGAGTCATGGGGCTTATAAGTAGATACAGCCCACTTTCTGAGGTCTTGGTATCAGTCTACATTCCCCTCCTTTCCAGTTTAAGATAATTCTAGTAGTGCCACATAGTCACCAACACTTGGTATTAGCAGTCTCTTTAACGGGATCTTGAATCTTGCATGGAGAGTCTCAAGGGTAGAGAAAGCAGTTGGAGCTTGTGTGTTCCAAGGAGATCACTCTGCCAAGACAGTCCACAGTTCCTGATACATGGTCCCTGGGAGCACCAATTCTGTGTGAAGCTCTTCTTCCCAGCAATTCTCTGAGCTCCAGCTGTCTACAGCTTCAGGGGCCACTCCTGGCAAGACTTAGACCAGTGGCTCTGAAACATCGGCATTCATCTAAATCAACTGGCAGTCCTATTGAAGCACAGATGGCGAAGCCACCCCAAAGCTTCCTCTTCAGTAGGTCTGCAGCAAGCCCCGAGAGTTACATTTTTTTTAAGATTTTATTTATTTATCATGAGAGACACAGAGAGAAGCAGAGACATAGGCAGAGGGAGAAGCAGGCTCCCCACAGGGAGACTGATGCAGGACTCAATCCCAGAACCTCAGGAGCCAAAGGTAGACACTCAACCCCTGAGCCACCCAGGCATCCTGAGAGTTTACATTTCTAACAAGTTTCCAAGTGATGCCCATGCTGCCAGTCCAGACATTAACCTAGATAAAGGGAAGTAGGCATTCTAGGGAAGGATGAGAGAAATGTTTCAAAGAATGTTGGAGAAGATCCAGACAGAATGAGCTAAAGGGCAATACGAATGTATAACTTGGCCAAAAAAGTGCTCAGTGTGGGCTGGACAAAGCCTGACAGTGGAGAAGGATGCAGATGAAGCTCTAAAACCACCTCACAGCACCCAGGTGCAGGTGGACAATCTATGGTCAATGAAGGGCAGTGGAGAAGATTTCAGTTTGTTTTCAGATCTGCAGTCATATCTGGGGAATCTACAGTTTACAGGTTAGACACTGAGCAGGTGCAGCAGGAAGGAGTAGGCTCCAAGTCCGGTTGTCCTCAATTGTGTGCCTCTCAACCACTTAACCTCTCCCTCCAGGCCTTACTTACTTTACTTTCAGTAACCCCTCAGGGTTGCTGCAAGGATCAAAGGAGAGTTGGACAATGAGTCACTTCGTGAATTGTGACATTCTGCAGAACACCACCCTTTAGCTACTGCTGGGGATGTGGAAATGAGCAGGACTGTGTCCTTGTCCACAGGCAGGCAGGTCCCGGAGCAGGAGGTTCTACACACACACACCTGTACATCCTATTAGGACTTCGCTTCTCTTCATCTCCCTTATTACCATCTAGCCTAACTAAGCAGCCTCACCGCCCTCCCAGGCCACTCAGCAATCCCCTGGATCTTGCCCTGTAAGCCAACTATACGGCAGCCAGGGGGATTGTTTAAAAATCTAATCACATCATGTCGCTCACACACTACAAACATTCAGACAGTTTCTTCCTATTGTCTTGAAACCAAGTTTAAGCTCTCTCCATAAGCTCCAAGAGTGTATACGCTCTGAGCCCATTTTTCTAGCCTCACCTGGGACTCTTCCCAAAGATGCCCACCCCACATTCCTTCTCAGAATGCAAAAAAATTCTCTGTTTGTTCTCTGTCTTCTGCCAGAAAAGCCCTTTCCTTCCACTCCTTGCCCTGTCTGCTCACCCTTTTAGATCTTACAGTGGCCTTTGGCCACCCTGCAATCTCAATTAGATCATCGCATGAAATTCTGTTTCATTTATTTCATGGCTCTTTGTAATACTTACTTTTCATTTGTTCAGTGTATGTCTTTCTGACCCTATTGATAGGTTCTGAAAGCTGTGATTACATTGGTTTCATTCATTTTTGTATCCATCAGGGTGTTTTGGATGAAAGCAACAGAAATCAGTCTGGCTAATATAAGAAAAAGGAAATTCACTGGAAGGACATCTGTAGTTAGTAGTCAGGCCAGAGATCAGGGCTTGGAAACAAGCAAGAACAAGGCAGCTCAAAAAAGTAGGAAGTTAAAATGGCAGGAAATGTTCTGGTAAAAACAGCCTGATTGGGGTGTGAGATCCCTGAATGCCAACTTGTTTTCAGTCTCTTTAATAATCTGTTTTGATTTAAAATCCAGAGTGAGAACATTTAATTGTCCTGGCTTAGATCATGGACTCACCCTTGGCTTGGGGAGGGAGAGAAGCCTCATTGGACTGGATCCAAAAGAGAGTAGTAATCTCCATTAAAAAAAAAAAAAAAAAAAAAAAGTGTTGGTTGGCTCTCCCAAAGGGGAGAATGCGTGCTGCCTATCCTCAAACAAGTTTATCTACTAGGCCACTATATTGATGCCTGCTGAATATCCAGACAGAGTAGCTACCCAATAAAAACATTTGTTCAGTGAATAAATGAAAATTTGCTTCTGGGCAAAGTTCAGAGCTTGTTCAGTACATATGCTTTAAAAAAAGCAATTGTAAATGCCAGTCTTGCTGCTTTGGAATATGAACCTCTTGGTGCATTTAAAGGTACTTGGAAGCACACATCCTGATTTAGTGTCATGGAATCCATAAGCAATCAGGGATACTAGGGAGTCATATACCTTTAGATGAGGACAAACCCAAAATATTCCTGAAATGTCATGCCCAGTTTTACTTTTAATGATCTCAGAAGGTGATGATTTTTATCTCTCTGGATAACTTTCTCTGGCATTAAGCAGGAAGATTTCCCCTCCAGTCTTTAAGGATATACAACCTATCACACACTGAGCCCCCTCACTAGAGATTGGACAATAAGACAGGAGGCCTCTGAAGAGAGTTTTCTCTCTTGGTGTCTCAGGAGAACCAAAAAAAAAAAAAAAAAATCTTATGGCCTTCCCTTAAACTGATAGAATTATGGAGGAGGAAACTAGATATGTGAGAAAGGAATGTGGGGCACTAAGTGAGAGCTTGGTCTTATCTGGCTGGTTAATGGAACATTCTTATACTTCATGGTTTAAGGATTTCTTTTTCCTTTCAGGATTTGTAGGTAAAATATTTTTAATTTTCAAGAGAAGAGGAGAGAATAGAGACATTTCCAGGTTCCATTTCCAGGGCCCTTTGGCTACATTCCCAGTGCCAGAATATTTTCTCCAAGGGTCCTAGGCCAGATATCTGGATTTTTAGATGAGTTTTGTCGCCAAGAAAATTTTAGAAAGGAGATGTGTTTCAGTTATCGTTTGTAGCTTTATAAACCCCCCCCCCAAATAGTGACTTAAAACAGCAGCAATTTCTAATTCTTCATGATTCTGTGGATTGACTTTTATCAGCTGAATTATTCTTCTATTGCACACAGTATAGCTGAGGTAGTGCTCATGAACTATATTCAGCTGCGAGTTTGGCTGGATCTGGAACATCCAAGATGGCCCCTCATCCTCCAGGACCTCTCATCATCCAGTAGTTTGGACCAAACTTCTCAATATCATAGCAGTTGACTTTCAAGGAGCATCTCAAGAGGACAAGCCCCGACATAAATTCATTTATCCACCCTCTGTTGATACTATTTTGCTAATGTCTCTGACGACCAAACCAAGTCTTGTGGTCAAGTGCAGAGACAGTGTGGGAGGGGAGCCCACAAGGGTGTAAACGTCAAAAGATGTGGTTCATTGGAGGCTACCAATGTATCAGTGTATCCCCCAAGAGAGCAGGGCAGCTGTGCAGGCTGAACCTCCCCAGTTGTCAGTGCTTAGGTAAGGATGCATAACCCAATATCCAGCCTATGATTTTGCAATTCCAGAAATTCACTATGATTGGTGCATCTAGCCCCATCATCTTCTCTGAAGCTGCCTCTCATCTACAGACCCTGCCAAAGAAATGAGTTTAGGTTGTTGTGTTTTTAAGATCCTGTCTCCTTTATTTTTATTGTAAGCCACTGATATTTTTGAGGTTGTTTCTTATGTGATGGTACTATGCCAGTAGCAGACTGATACAAATCTCAAAGCTAAAGGTCCTGATTGGTCACTTTTCTGCTCCACTGACCACTTAGGGCTTGGGTCTCCCTAATCTTGTGGTTCTACCAACCACTAGAGTATGATCCTGATCTGCATGTCTGGAGCCTAGTTACAGGCTTGTTTGGGTATCATCTTTGGGAAGAAGAAAAATGCATAGAGAAGCACATAGGTAATATTTTAGGCCAAAACTTGGAAGTTGAGTGCCTCATTTTCATTTACATTCAACTGGCAAGAATATAGTTACATGACCAACCCTAACTGCAAAGAAAGTTATAAAATAGTCTCTACCTGAGTAGCCAGGTATCCAATGAAAGAAGAGGAAAACAGCTTTTAGTGAACAATTAACAATCTCCACTTATAGATGGAGACAATGGCTAAAAATCTTCGAAGATTTTCATGAATAGTAGGATAGCATGAGTTATCATAGTGACATAGTTTCTGAAGCAAACTAGACAGTGAAACAAATTTTATGCTGGCTTGTACAAGCAACTGAGAAAATGTGGTAGTCCTGGTTTTCCTGTGTTGTTTGACATGCCTCCACAGTACAGTGTCCACTTCATGGTCACCTTTTAGGAAAGACAAAGACAAACACAAGTGTATTCAGAGGGAGTAACAGGGTGATAAAGGCCTCAGAAGTAGGCCAGAAGCAGAATGGTTGAGGACTTGGGAACTTTAACGTTAAGGAGAATATTTGGGGGACAAAATGGCTGCCTTCAAACGTTTTAAAGTATGTCATGGTGAAAAGAGATAAAATTTATTCTGTAAAGTCTCCAGGAATAGATATAAGATAATAAAAGGAAGCTACAGAGAAATATATTTATGTTCACTATAAGAAAAGAAGACTCTAGCAGAGAGGTCCAAAATGATTTATGCCTCAGATGCATTTGGGACAAGAAGCAACTGAAAAAAGGCTAATGCTTGTCAAGTACCCACGATGTGCCCAGTACATGGTCAGGCACTTTCACATACTATTCCTTCCAAGCTCTGAAAGTCTATAAATGAAGAGGCTGTGCCCTAATTCTTTCTGAAGTCCTCTGAAGAGGCCACTTTACTCCACATAAATTCGTACTAGTTCCTATCTGGAAGTTTCCTCTTTTCCTGATTTTATCTCCAGATTCCAGAGGCAATTTACTGCAACTCTACATACTTTTCTTCAAATTCTATTTTTTGGGACTCACTGATAATTCTGCAGAGAACACACATGAATTAAATTTGTGGGGTGGAACTTCCTAGGGAGAAAATCCTGGGATGTTGTATGTATACCAAATTGTGGGTTCTGTGGTAGATGGAGAAGCTGGCTGTGGCAGGGAAAGAAGGAATCCTGTCACTTAGTAACTTTCCAATTCCCAGCAGAAACCTAAGATCCTTGAGAGGATGTTTATAGTCCGGACTAGCATAGCTTTGTGGTGACCCTTATGTCTACTGTGTTACCGCATGGGGGAATCTGGAGAATGCTGCCAAGGAGGGTGAGTGGGCTGTTTTGGAAGCTCTGTCCAATGCACAGATGTCTAGTATCTTCCATATACCTCCTCTGGGAACTAGTGGGGAAAGATGCCTTTTCTGATACATTAGGAATTCCTCTTTATTAACTGGAGTTAAGAGTCTTTTTCTTATTCCTTATATCAAAGTTCCTCGATCTTCCAGATGTTTCCACTTGTTTCTCTTAACTCAACAGTCACCTCAGTCAATCCAGAGCCCCTAATGTTATGTTCTTCTATCAGTGGGAATCTCAAAGCAGGAAAGAGAAAGTGATGTTGAGGAAGAAACCTTAAAACTCCAAATCTCCTTAAAGGGTGTGAGAAGCTTTAATGTTTTGTACACAGCTGCAATGGAGTGCTAAAAACGTCCTACACAGTCCCAGGAAATTGAGAGGGAGCTGAGAGGGTGAGGAAGGAACCTATAAGGACACATAAATATCCCAGTTAAGCTCTGAGGAAGGTGAACAGAGGACAATTCAAGGCCCCTGGAGTCATAAAGTGACTTGCCTGAGGAGTCTGCTTGAAGAATGAGGGGTGTCCAATCTCTCATACCTATACACAGTCCACCCTTCAGCCCCCAGTCTCTTGTATCTTTGAAGCCCTCAAGCATCATATTTGGCCAGATGTTAGTAGAGGTTTGCTATGCTCAGGAGTCAGGAGTTCTAAAGTTCTGGGAAGGTTCTGGTCTTGTGACCTTGTGGAATAGAATCCCATTCAGCCTTTCCAGTGATAAGAATTCCAGCCAGCCTCCTTTGATTTACCTAATGGAAATCATATTTCACCATAGCAAGCAATAATTTTTCCCAAGACAACAGGGTGTAGACTCAAATGAGAAATGCACGTATTCTTCTTACCAGCTTTCTAAGGCCCTCTCATCTTTTGTCTTCAGCTACTCTTGTGGTAAGTGCTATCAAATTAGCTAAGAACACTCCCAGCTGAGCATCCAAGAGGAGTGGACCCAGAGAAGATTGGGGATGGATAGGGACTCTTCATCAGAATTATTTCCTTGTTCTAGATTCCAATGAAGTGAAATTATAGAGTTAAACAATATTAACATTGTTCAGGACTTTGATACACATTGCAAAACTGCTTCCAGAAAAGTTATACCATCACTGCTATCTTGGGCTATTTTTCATATTTGGTCCCTTAGCAATGTCCTTTTTATTTTTTTAAAGATTTTATTTATTTATTTATGATAGACACAGAGAGAGAGAGAGAGAGAGAGAGGCAGAGACACAGGCAGAGGGAGAAGCAGGCCCCATGCAGGGAGCCCGACGTGGGACTTGATCCCAGGAACCCAGGATCACACCGTGGGCCGAAGGCAGTGCTAAACTGCTGGGCCACCAGGGCTGCCCGCAATGTCCTTTTCCAAAGCTAGTGGCTATACTATCTTTCTGAATTATATCACCAGCCCCCATTCTTAGAACTTAGTCCCTAACTTTGATACTTAGAACTTGCCCCACTCATTTGGGGCAGGGAACTTTTGAAAACTGAGTTTAGAATAAATCCTTATTCATATGTGAAGCTCCCACTCCAGGATTTCACCAGCCTCGTTACACAACCAATACATTAGCTATACCTTTGAAATGAACTCATCACATTAACTGGCAACACTTTGTTAGTGAAGGAAATAAGGAAAGGCTGTTTTTCTCTCAAAAAGAAAGAAGCGTCCCCAGGAAATCTCAGGTTGCCTCCTATATGTAACCTGTTTAAATGTTCCTATCATTAAAGGATTTGCATTGTCTTAGTCTCTTGATGGGGAATAGACTAAGGAAGACAATCAGGAAAAAGAAATAGTGAGATCTCCATTAAACTGCTCTTCAATTTGGGCTATGTAATTAATTAAGGTGATTTTGACAAGTAACTAAAAAGCCAACTCAAGAAGTAATTTATGATCTCACACCAAATGATCCAACAGTGTTTTCAAGGAACTAACTCTTTCCTCTTCTACTCTATCATTCTCAATGTGTAGTCAGTATTGCCTCCGTGCTAGCTCCTCCCAGTCACAAGACAACTGTGACCATATGTTGCTGCCATAGCCTCAGACAGTCAGTTTCATACATGTCAAATCTAAGGTGTCTATTAAACATCCAAGTGTAGTTGTTGAGAAGGCATTTGTGTGTATATCCCTGGAGTTTAGGAAAGAGAACTGGTCTGGGTATATAAATATGTTAGTCATTGCCATAGAGGTGATGTTGCTGATGTTGCTGTCCTGGATAAGCACAGTTTTAGTTTAATGTAGGGGCAAAATCCTGTTCGGTGTGGTTTAAGAGAGAATGGTTGGAGAGAAGATAAATACTGTGAGTCTAGAAAAATCTTTTCAATTTTGCTGCAAAGGGAAGCAAAGAAAATATAATCAAAAGAAGGGGGGATTGATGGGAAAATAACAGTGTATTTGTGCAAATAGGAATGATCTATAAGACAGTGAAAAAATAATGACATAGAGGAAAAGAGACAAATTATTGGGGTAAGGCCTTTGAGTGTAAGAAATGATTGGGAATTCCTATTAAAGAAGATATTTCTTTCTAGAGGAGTACAGATAATCCATGTATAGTATTGGGTGGAAAGCAGATGGTGGCTGGTGGGTACATAGATGTAGTGGTGGGAGTTCATAGAAGCTCTTCTTTAATTGTGAAGAACAAGGTCATCAGCTAAGAGTTAGGATGGAGGGGGCGGAATTGGAGGTTTGAGAAGAAAGAAAAAGATCTGAAATTGTATGAAAGTAAATAGACTAGGAAAAACCATGTGATTGGCAGCAACAAGAAAGGCACATTTGAAGTTCATGCCTATAATATGGGATGATAATAAAAACACTACATTATGAAGATTAAATAAGTTAATTCATGTAAAGTAATCAGAACAATGCTTGGCATGTGGTAACACTGCAGAAGTATTAATCATTCTTGTAGTAGCAGAAAGGGATAGCTTTGTTAATTCAGCAGAACTGAAGTAGTGGGTGTGATTACAGTGGAGTTACATTATTTATTATCGTATATCATATGTCTAATGGTAAATGTAAGTAATAGTATGCACAAGAAATAGCAGTAAAACTAGAAGTAAGAACATATTAATCTTGAGATGACTTTGAAGCACCCACTCAATGTCTACTTTACGGCAGCCCTTGATTCATCTAGGTATTAGGAATCAGGATAGCTGTGGTCTTGTGGGGGGGGTGAGTAGAACGGGGGAGTGACAAAGTCTTCTGAGAGATGGACAATAATTCTGTTTCTTGATCTGGTGCTGGTTACACAGATGTGTTTCATTTGAAAAAACGTATCAAGCCGTACACTCGAGAGATGTGCGCTTTTCTCTGTATTTCAATGAAAAGTTTTAAGCACATAAAATTTTTACTTAGAAAAATTTTAACAAGTATAGAAACAGAGGGCAGCCCTGGTGGCACAGTGGTTTAGCGTTGCCGGCAGCCCAGGGTGTGATCCTGGAGACCCGGGATCGAGTCCCACATCGGGCTCCCTGCGTGGAGCCTGCTTCTCCCTCTGCCTGTGTCTCTGCCTCTCTCTCTCTCTCTCTCTCTCTCTCTGAATAAATAAATAAATCTTTAAAAAAACTATAGAAACAGGGAGATGAATGTCTTCTAATGTCAGTAGACTACCTCAAAGAATGATAAACTTGATCTTTATTTAAATTTTCCTTTTTCAGATCCAAGTTATCTTGAGTGGATTTCTTCACCCCGAGCATGAGTCGCAAGTCCCTTTCCCTGGGGAAGTAGCCCTGCATAATGCAGAGATTTGAGGCCCAGAACTTTTTCCTTCTCTTCCATGCATCCTGGCATCTTTAAAAGTAGATGAATCTATTCTCTGCAGAAAGTTAGGTAATCTTCAAATTATTAATCTCTACCATCTCATCGAGATCAACATTTATGGGACACCTGGATGGCTTAGTGGTTGAGTGTCTGCCTTCAGCTCAGGTCGTGATCCCCGGGGTCCTGGGATTGAGTCCCCACATCGGGCTACCTGCAGGGAGCCTGCTTCTCCCTCTGCCTATGTCTCTGCCTCCCTCTGTGTGTGTGTGTGTGTGTGTGTGTGTGTGTGTGTCTCATGAATAAATAAATAAAATCTTTTTTTAAAAAAGATCAACATTTATCAAATTCTGCTAAGAGTCTTGAGTTCTTTGATACAAGATAATGTGAACCACTAGCTACTTTCTCATCTAACACGTCGCTCTAAAACAGAGGCAGAGTCTAATGCTGCAGACATTCTAGTCTCAATTCACCCACCAAGTGTTCTGCATCTGCAGAGGGACAGCGGCATATCTCATCAGCCTGGGTGTGAGATGGGGATGCTGGCTAGGTTATCAGCCAACAGAATGTCAGGACTCACAGTCTGAGATGTCTTATGACCAGCCCAGACACATGAGACTGTGGTTAAAGCTATGCTCTCAGAAGCTTGGTGATTTATACCCCCACCTCAGTCCCCTAGACAGCTTCATGAGAAAATAGAAACCAACTCAGAGTCCAATTCCTCCCATACAACTAAAGGGAACAGACATCCAGCCCATGAAGCGGAGGTAGCAGAGCAATGAGGTGCTTGCAGCCAAGTAGAGATCAGACCCTTGGCGCTGAGCCCTAACCCTCTACAGATGGCTCAGCTGCCCAAACCTAACACCGACCCAGACAAATGAAGCAGCACCTACTTTAGAAGAGCTCAGAGTGACCCAGCTTCATCCAATACAGTAATTATTGAGAAGCCAAAGCTATGGAAACTCGACTCTTGATATCTGTTCTTCATGCATCTTGTATGACCATTTTCCCTCTAACTTTTCCTTTTGGCTGGAATGGATGACTTCACTTGCCGCTAACCACAGTGACTAAGACTTAAAGACTGTGTTTGCTTGGAAATAAAATTTGGCATCAATGGCATCGTTCTGCCCCTATGTGGATTGTATGTCTCCAGACCTCCTTGTACTGTCTAGAAGACAAGAGTTCTGAGACTCAGTGCTTCTGGCAAGTCCACTTAATGTCATGGCCGAGTGAGAACTTTATTCATTTACAAGTATTTAGCGAGCACCCATTCTGTGCCACAAACCACTCTATCTGCTAAAAATACGTCATGAACAAGATACACAAAGTCCCTCTGTCATAGAGTTTACATTCTAGATAGAGGGAGACAGACAACGAGCAAGTAAACAGATAACATTTTTAAGGACAATTTCAGCTATTGGTAAGACCTGTGAATAAAAACTAAACAATGTGGTGAGAGGAAGAGTGACTAAGGTGGGAGTGAGCTGCTTTAGTGGAGTGGCAGGATCAGACTTCTCTGGGGGAATGTCACATCTAAGCTCAGATTTCAACAAGGAGGTGCATGTAGGCAAAGATCTGAGGGAGGTATTCCAGGCAGAAAGAACAGCAAGTGCAAACACTTGAAGGCAGGGACCAGCTTGGTATGTTTGCGAACCAAAAAAAGGTCAGTATGGCTAGAGTAAAGGAAAGAAGGCCTACAAAGCATGTAGGAGCTAGATCATGTAAGATTGTGGACTGTGATAAGAAATAAAATTTACCTGCTTGATAGGGACAGATCATTCAAATGTACTGCCAAAGGGAAAGAAACAGTTTTGAGTGTGAAGGATGGAATATAGCCAAGTGGTTAGGAGCTCAGGCTCTGGAAATAGAGCTCTCTTGGGCTATATCCCGGGTCTACCACTATGCTGTATAAGCTGAAGCAAGTGGCTTAACCTCTTTGGGCCTCGGTTCCCTTATTTTAAGTTAAATATAATGGTAGTTTCTACCTCAGAGATATTATTCTGCTTTGAGGATTAAGGAAGTTTATACATTTATGGAGCTTAGGATCATTCCTGACGTGGTAATACTTACATTTTAAGTGTTCACTGTGGCTGTGTTATTATTGTATAGACATATTGATAATGAGAAAAGGACTGTCAATGTACTTTTTACTATGTTATATTTTACATTTTTATTTTTTTAAAGATTTTATTTATTTATTCATGAGAGACACACAGAGAGAGGCAGAGACATAGGCAAAGGGAGAAGCAGGCTCCTTCTGGGGAGCCTGATGTGGGACTCGATCCCAGGGCCCTGGGATCACGACCTGAACCGAAGGCAGATGCTCAAACACTGAGCCACCCAGGTGCCCCACATTTTGCACTTTTAAATGGTTATTGGAATAACATTGTCACAAATTGTATTATGTGTCCTTAATTCTTTTTTTTTTGTGTGTGTGTGTGTGTGTGTCCTTAATTCTTCCTTCTATTCTTCTCCCATGGCTTCTATATTAGTCTGCTAAGATAAACAACAGAAAACTTTTTAAAATTTAAAATTAATAAAATTCTGGGTGGCTCAGTCAGTCAAGCAACCAACTCTTGGTTTCAGCTCAGGTCATAATCTCATGGGTTGTGGGCTAGAACCCCACATAGAGCTTCAGGCTCAGTAGGGAATCTGAAGATTCTCTTCCTTTACCCCGCCCTCCACTTGTGCACATGCACACCCTCTCTCTGTCTTAAATAAATGAATAAATATTTTTTAAAATAAAATAAAATTAATAACAACAGAAATTTATTTTCTCACATTTCTGGAAGCTAGAAGTCCAGGATCAAGGTATTAACAGGGTTGGTTCCTCCTGAGGGCCGTAAATGGCAGATCTTCTCTGTCTTCACATTGTCCTCTCTCAGTCTGTGTCTCTCTGTCCAATTTCCCCTTTTTGTGAGGACCAGTCATTTCAGATTAAGGCCCACCTTAATGCTCACACTTGAATTCGATTACCTCTGTAAAGACCCTATTTCCAAATGAGGTCACATTATGAGGTGCTGGGGGTTAAGACGTCTTGTAGGAATTTTGGTGGACATAATTCAACAGCTTTACTGAGTGGAACATATCTCGTCATCCCACTCATTTGGGGCTTGGTCATATGACTTGCTTTGGCAAATAGAATGTGGGCAAAAGTGACAGTTTCCAATTCCAAGACTCTCAAGAGACATTTACATGTTTCCACATGCTTCTCTTGATCATTTGATCTCTGCAATCAGGATGTCATGCCCTGGATCACCACGGTGACTTTAGACAGAGCTTCAAAATGAAACTAAGCAGAACCTAACCTAAAGTCTTGAGTCCAGCCTAGCCAAGCTGATCCACATCTGGCCCACCATCACCTGCAAACCAATTGGCAAGAAATAAATATCTGTTGTAATAATAAGCCATTAGAAGTTGTGGAGTTATTTGTCATGCAGCATTATCACAGTAAACATGGACTAATAAAACATTAAAAATATTTCAAACATTTTTCACTCAGAAAATAATAATCAACTATCTTTGTTTTTACACCTCCATTCTTCCAATCTTGATCCTGGAGCCTACATACTTTTTTTTTTTTTTTTTTTAAGTAGGCTCCATGCCCAGTGTGGAGCCCAGTGCAGGTCCTGAATTCACGACCTTGAGATCAAGACCTGAGCCGAGATCAAGGGTTGGATTCTCAACTGACTGAGCTACCCAGGCGCCCTGCCTACATACATTTTTAGTGTTGTTTAATTGTGTGTCATTATCATTTCAGACTCCAATTTTTTTTCTATTTAGCACCATGTCAACCACTCTTCATGCAGTTTCACAGTTGTCCTAATAGTCAAATTTCCTGTCTACATAGCACCTCCTTCATCTGCTCCTCTCTGGGGGTCACCTGTGAACTCAGGCCATCTCTACCATATTTCCTTAGTCCTGACCATTTCTAATGCTTCCAGATTGTTGCAATTACAAACACTATCATAAAAGGGTATGGTAAAGCCAGGCTGCCTGCAGGCCTGCCTGCTGACCACCAGGAGGCCCCCAGGATGTGCCAGTCTTAGCCATCTCGCCACTAGTCAGTGAATGGTTTTCAGCCTTGGTGAATTTTAGAAGTCCAGCTGTGTCAGTGCTCCCGAATAAGCCAGATGCAAACAGACAGTGATGTAAACCAAACCTATGCATTTCCAGCAAGGAGAAGCTCCCCAGGTTAGGGATTAGATAGCTGCTATCCTGTAATGAGGTTTCCATTTTTCCAATGCTCTTGTTCTGGAGGATCTAAGTTTGTCCTAAGATTGGCAAATTTAGAATCAGAATAAGAGAGGAATGAGGATTCTGAAGGCTGTTTCATCCAGCCTGGGTTGGAGGTCTGATGAGAGATCATGTCACATTGTGCTGGGGACTCTAGTCTCTTACCTCACCCTATGCCAGACTGTCACTGAGTCCCTGAATCTCCAATACCTTGGTGTTTCTATGTTCTCTAAGGAGGCCTCAGCTGCTGGAGATGGAATGAGTTCCCTCAAATTGCTTTTGTGTGGCTTAAAAACTATACTGTCACCACTTGGGATAGTACATTTGGGCTAATTTCTAGTAATATACTTGAAGTATTATAAGAATATTTGGAATCAGAAGACCCAGGTTTGAGTTTTTATCCCTTATCAGCTTCCTGGATGGCCTTAGCTGAAAAACGTAACCTCTTCGAGCCTCAGTTTCTCCATCTGCCCCTGCAAGGCAGACTTTCCAAGGTCATTAAGGTGAACATGTTTTCAGATCCTGTTAGTTGTTGTTTCTATGGCTGCCCGGGGCTCTCCTTCATTGCATAGAATTCTCCAGGCTCACCTAACTCCTTGCAAAGTTTGCCATGGTAGAATGGGTCAATGGCTATTATACCACAAAGAGGCCCCCAAAAAGCCCTTCAGAGATAAAACAGTAGTAGGGGATGTAAATAACTGCCTTCCTTCTGCACACATCTCCACTGCTCAGTGACCTGAAATTCCATCCTTTGTCTTCTCTCTTGAACTCTCATTAAAGAATGGCTTTAATTTGGGGGCCCAGAGTGGTGTTGGTGATGTATGGAGATCCTAGCAAAATGTCAGGGTGTGCAAAAGTGACATGAGCCATGAATAGAATGGCCAACAATAATCAAAATAATCATATCTCGGGCCTTTCAGTTCTCAAAGTACTCTTGGAAAAAAGTACCAAGTAATCTTCATTATTTGTAAACTGAACAGCATCTATACCAAGTGCTCCTGGGGTTTGTCTTTGTCTTCATCTTCTAGGTGTATTAAAAGTGGAAGGTGCAGGTGAAAATTAGCAGTTGGTATTTGTGCAATTGGTGTGTGTGCATTTGTCTGCATGCTTGCACACACATGGAGGGGACATAAAAACAGCAGGAAACAGAGAAAGAGACAGAAAAAAAGTGGGAGGAAAAAAGTGAATAGAAGAAGAGGAAGGAGAGACACTAAATGCTTACAATGGTAAGACAGAACTGAAAAGAAAATGGAAAGAAGGATAAAGGAGATGAAGAAGAAAGAAGGGGTGAGATGTAGCAGGAGAGAAGAGAAGAAGAAGGAAGAGAAAGTATCAGGGAGGCAGAGACACACCTCCCAGGGTGAGCCGGCTCCTCAAGCCAGTTTCAGGAAATGAGGCACTTCTGCCAGAAGTTGGCTCTAAACTTTTTAATTTTGTTAGAACACCCAGAGATGACCATGGGCTAAGAAATCATCAGTTCATACTAGCAAAATTCAAAGGATGTTGGAATAAACTCCAGAATAACACTTCATTATCAAAGATAAGCATTTCTCAGTATTCACAGATTGCCGCCCACTCTCCTGAGCCCCCTCTTCCTGGACTCCAATGAAATAATCAGTGTCAGGGACACCTGGGTGGCTCAGTGGTCGAGTGTCTGCTTTTGGCTCAGGTCATGATCCCGGGGTCCTGGGAGCGAGTCCTGCTTCGGGCTCCCCCGCAGGGAGTCTGCTTCTCTCTCTGCCTATGTCTCTGCCTCTCTATATCTCTCATGAATAAATAAATAAAATCTTTAAAAAAAAAAAAGAAATAATCAGTGTCAGATTGGAGTTCTAACAAGTCCAGTGGGATATTTTGATCATCTCCCAGAAGGGCCCAGACTCAAGTATTTTCTAGCCAAAATGCTTATTTCTGCCTGTGACTCTCCACAAGGTAGGTATCATCATTATGTCTGTTTTTTAGAGGAGAAAACTTGTAGACACTAAGTAGCTTGCCCGAGATCAAACAAATAGTGAGGATTCAGACTTCAGTCTGACTGCAGGGCCCGAGGATATAACAGGTGTGAGCATAGTTAGAAACACACCTGGGGATCCCTGGGCGGCTCAGCGGTTTGGCACTTGCCTTTGGCCCAGGGCGCGGTCCTGGGGTCACGGGATTGAGTCCCACATCGGGCTCTCGGCATGGAGCCTGCTTCTCCCTCTACCTGTGTCTCTGCCTCTCTCTCCCTCAATCAATCTCTCTCTCTCTCTCATGAATAAATAAGTAAGTAAATCTTTAAAAAAAAAAAAAAGAAGAAGAAGAAAAGAAACACATCTGCCACATGGGAGACATTCAACACAGCTGCCACCTCTGCTACTAGACGCCACCTAGTGTCCAGGGAAATGGGCGATTCCTGTCACGGCTGGCCAAATCAGTTCTCTGCCTGCTTTGCCTTCTGCATCTCTCAGCTTGCCTATGGATGCATCTCATGAACTAAGCCTCAGTCATGTATTGGAGCTTCCAAGATGTTCTGGGAATTGTTTAATAGTGGGCAAGAAAATCCATACCTCTGGCCTGGACTGATACACACAGCATGTTCAGGCAGAGCTGTCATTAGTTGAAACACAACAATACAGCCAAAGCATCTGTTAAAATATCAAAATCCTTCCAAACTAGTTGGTAAGTCATCACTATCCCCGGCTCCCAAGTGCCTGCCACCAGCCAGGAAATCCCAGCTCTCCCCTAAGATACTCCCTCAAGGCCTCAACTGTGATGGTTAATTTTATGTCACTTTTACTGGGCCACAGCGTTCCCAGATATTTGAGCAAACATTCTGAGTGTGTCTGTGAGGCTATTTCTATATGAGATTAACATGTAAATCAGTGGACTGAGTGTAGGTCCCTAACATGGGTGGCCCTCATCCAAATAGTTGAAGACCTGAATAAAACAAAGACTCCGGGCAAGAGGGACTTCTCTCTGACTGACTGTGTCAAGCTGGGACAGTGGTGTCTTCCTGCCTTTGGACTCAAACCCAGGCTGGAAGCTGACACCACTGGTTCTCCTGGGTCTCCAGACTCTTGCTCCCAGGATCACTCAGCCTCTGTAATGGGAGCCAATTCCTTCGATATTGGAAGATAGATACATACGTACATACATATAGGGAGAGAGAGAGAAAGAAAGAGATTCGATTTGGTAGATATTGATATTGATACTGATATCTGTTTCTCTGGAGAACTCAGACTAATACATCATCCAGAGTGTTGATGCCTGACCAACAAGCAGCCTTTGGGACCTTCCCTGAGCCAGTGTGCCAGAGTATTATTGTAATTAGTTACTACCAGAGATCCCCGAATAATCAAGCATTTTGGCTTCGCCAACAGGGGTGTGCCTCTGACTGTGCCAGGCAAGAGCATTCTTGGAGAGCACAGAATGGCATTCAGGAGGAGTCACCAATCCGACCTTCTCCTACATCACTCCACGTCCCATCCATCCTGCAGAAGGACGGCAGGCTTCTCCTGCCTGCCCAACATCAGTGCCTGTTTCGTCACGTCTGAGCCAAAATGCTTCAATAAGTCATTGCCATCTGTGGGTGGAATCTACTGAGGGGAAGTGGGGGACCTGGGAGAGGGGAAGGGGTGTAGTTGTTACTATGAGAGGCATATCCCATAGGTGTTTGACTTGTAATAGGTCTGTGTCCAAGATCCAGATCCCCGTGCCTGTAAGTCCCTGTGCCAAGAGCCCACGTGGAAGGAAAGCTCAGTTTTGTCTTCATTCTTCCCGGATCCATTCATATAGAGACTTAGATGGGCAGGAACTGCGTGGTCTTTTCCACTCTGCATGTATTTTCCAGCATAATCAGATGTAGGAGGAGAACATATCTCATCAAATAAAGAAGTCGGCTTGTCACAGAAACTTCTGTAGGAGGGGGAAAGACTCAGAAAAGCCACAGGAAGGTAGACAAACCCCCAAGTTTATAAGGAGTTGCTATTTGTTGTCTGTGCTCAGCAGTAAAGCAACCTCACCATCGGGGCTTTCTAAAAAACCGTCAGTCCCTGTGTGTTAGTGTGGGTTCAGCTGCATGCAGTCCTCGGGCCTCTGATTCTAGTCATTCTGCGTGAGAGATGTGTGAAAAGAGGGAACGTGTTCATGTGTAAGAGCTGGGATAAAAGAGGGAGGGAGGGCGGGAGGAAGAGAATATAGAAAGCAGAATTAAAGCAGCACTTGAGACAGATGGCAGGAGGGGAAACTAAGACATTTCCTTTCTTGGCTTAACTAAGGAACGGATCAGAGCTGAGTGATCAGCTCCAGAAGACCACTGTGTGAGAAGGCCCAAGGGGGAGCACTGGGGCGTACCCAGGAGCTAGAGCAACCCAGCCGGGGGTGCACACAGAGCCTTGGAAGCTCCTGAGTGGGCTGCTGTCTGTCCCCTCTCGCTCCTAGGTTACACAGGCTGACCAGAGACTAGCCCCTGGCATTCCCGGGCGAGTCAGAAAAGTCCCGCACTGCTGCTTAGCCTTCCGATCGCTCTCCTCTACCTTCCCACAGCTTCCTCGGGAGAGGATGCAAGGAATCCCGTTGGTGGCAAGTTATCGGTGGCCAGCTCCAGACCCAGGGCTCTTGGCTGGCCATGGAAGGCCAGAGGATGCCAGGAGCCCCAGAGAGGAAGGGCAGACTCCTGGGGACCCCCTAAAGATGCAAGATCACCGAACCAGGAGCAAAGGTAGCATGGGCTCCTTCTGCCTCGCCCGCGCAGAGCCATGGCTATGGGAAGGGAGCAAGGAATGAATGAAGACTTTCAGGAGCTTAAATAAGCTTTCGGCTGGACTCGTGATGTCTCCTTGGCATGCTAAAGTGTCAAAAAGTCATACAACTTTCCCAAGGTCCAGTGGGCCAGCCTGATCTCCGACCTACTCAGACGAGTTTTGCAATACACTCCTACCCATTAGTACAATAGGAAGGAACCGTCTTTCCCTCTGAGCAGAGGGTGGACTGCAGCAGATTGTATTTTTCAAAGACAGCTGCTACATCTCTCATTGTACATGTCTTCTGGAACAGGGATCGACAGACCATGGCCCATAGGCTCGCTGTCTGGTTTCGCGATGGAAGTTTTACTGGAACACGGTCTTGCCCATTTCGTCTATGGCTGCTTTCCTGAGGCTGCTGGGGTGGCGCGGTTTCCCAACCAGCATGGGGGGAACTCAAGCAGAGTCGTGCTGCCTGCATCCCGTTGCTGGCATGAGCTGTGCTCCCAGAACTACTCAGATGCACCCCTGTCCCTCACCTCCACTGGGCTTCCTCCATCAAGGTGGATGGGCTGCAGTCTCAGGTCCCCATCTTCACTCCAATTCCCCCGAACCCCAGCTGTCTGGGACCACCTGCCTAGCCTCCCATGTGATGCTTCTCCCTCCCTGCTTCTCATGGCTGGAATGCAGATGGTGTGGTGGGCCACTCCCTAGGCTAGGATGGAACAAAGACAAGCAAGAAAAGGGGAAAGCCAGTCACTGTGAAAGAGGTCACAAATTTAAAAGCTGCCTCTCTTTCTGGAAGGACTCTTAGGGTTTCCCCCCACAGGGCAGCTTTTAATTTAAATTACTTCCAACCCACAGCCAGACTTGTGTTTCTCCAAGATGGGTCAGTTCCCAGGATGGCCCATGGCAATGTCTGTGCAGCTAAAGGGCTGAACTGTCTCTGGAAGCCAAATGGACAGCCGAGAGCACTGGAGAGATGCCCTTAGTGATGCACATGCTGTAGTAAGACACTGACATGCCACATCCTCCCCCCAAGAATTGTGGATGATTCCAAATGGACTGGCTGCTCTGGGGAAAGGCACACAAGTTCATCCGAAGGGTGTTAGTCAGGGCACAGTTGGCAAAAATAGCCACTTCATTTTATGGCTGATTCCGTAGCTGTTTCAGTTAGCTTAAATTTCTTTGAGCATTTAACAATTAACCCCTTCTTAGCATGTTCTGGAAAATAAAGTATCTTGTAGAGCCCACTGGCATTCGGCTCAGGTCCACAGCTTGTTGTCTACATGCTCCCTAGCAACAAATGACCTGATAATGGCATTTGTGTAAACAGATCAGGTAACATTTATTGATTTGTGCTTTCACGGACTTTTTCGCAGGTTCAAAGTTTGGTTACTGCCTTTAGAGAATTAATTGTACTTGACTTTTTCATTAAGGGTGAAGAGGGAGAAAGTTAATGAGCCTGAAAACCTCAGACCTTCCCCTGTATTTGCAGAGATTAAAACTCTTGGCACCTCAGTTTCTTCCTCCAGAAAGAGGACATGGAATTATCTACCTTGCAGGGATGTCGTGAGGATCAAAAGGATGGAAGACCTCTGTAAGCTGTGAGGTGCCAGAGGCAAGTGAGAGATTTGTTAAAACTAGTTCCCTCCTCTCATCTCCTCTCTCTCCTCCTTCCACACACACATAAACTCCAAGTGTGCAAACTCAAAGTTTGCTGTTAAAATTACAGATGATCAGACCTGGAAGCACTTGATCTTATTCCAGCTGCCTGTTTACATTGTCATCACAAAACCAAGCTATGATTAGACCAAGAGCTCAGGCTAAATCAGTCACAAATTTGTCAGGATTTGCCTCTAGTGTTTTGACAAGAGTAAATGTATAAATGTGTGTGTGTGTGTGCATGCACACACACATAGGCACATGCACACATACACATACGTATGTACTCATGAATACCACGCATAATCACTCACTGGGATCACTCTGATTAAGGACACTGTTAAACTCTATGGACTCTGCAAATGTCCCTCCAAGACACTCTAAGATCCTGCATACTATACTCACCTCCGCATTCTCTTTCCTGTGGATATTCAACAAAGAGCTATTGGTGGAAGGCTCTGAGAGTGTTAGGCTGAGCCTGGGTGCTCCTTCTGGGCACAGCATGTGGGATTTTTGTGTATTTATTGCATTTGGGGTTTCTACAACTTTATCCATTTTCTTTCCCATGCACGATCTTTATACTAGTAAGTTGGCAATGGTTCAGTCCCACAAAAAGCTTCCTGCCTTAGCGTACTAGCTACTGCCCTGGAAAAACTCACCTTGGGTTCTATTGAATCTCTTCCCCTTGCACTTCCAACATAGATCCTTAACTGCAGGATAGAACTCCCAAAAGAAAAGAATCCCTGCCCCTGAGATAAGTGTATCAATTGTAGAGACAAGGGGGAAGCATCATAAAATCCTAACAATTTGCTTGGGATCCTGAATGTAAAATTCTGCCATAGTTTCTTCTCCTTCTTGTTAAAAAAACAAAAACAAAAACAAAAACCAAAAAACATAAAAAAAAACTGGAAAAATGAATGAAAATGAAATGAAAAATCATTTTTGGAAAAATGATCTCGGGCAGGAGGAGAAGAATGGTGGAGCATAGCTGTGACTACTCCAACTAGATCATTTCCACCAGCATATTCTCCTGGAACTTCCATTCCTTGGAACACTATGTCAGGTTAGCAACATGGCCCAAAGATCTAGGCAACATTTTTGGTGGATTTTGAAAGAGGGTCATGCCTTGAATGAGGTAATTTCAACAAAGAGCTACAAATTCAGTACTCTCTACTTATTCCTTATGCTCATTCTGATGGTATGAGTCTTAGAGAGACAGAGGCCAAGGAAACTGTCATCTGGTGAAATCCACAAAAAAAGGGAACAGTTGAGCAATTTCAGGAAAACCAACACCCAAGGTGAATTCAATATACAATGTTTTCTACTATCATTTGCAATCAAAGGATTATAAATGGAAATCATTTTTTAAATATACAAATTGTCTCCATTTTACAGACCATCAGATGTCTGCCTCCCAGATCAGCTATTACCCCCAGACAACTCTCCCCACACCACTCTGGGCATGTACTGGCCCACCCTAATCTTCTACACTGCTCTGCCTTCCAATCCTCCCATTGGGCCCTTCGGTTTCACATTTGCCCTTGCTAAAAGCTTCTAGAGCCTTGCCATCTTCTTTGAGCCTTCCCTTCTGCTTCTTGCCCTAAATCTGGAAATTAGGTCTGTCCTGAAGACACCATTTCCTCCTGAGCTCTACTGAGCTCTATCCTCCTTGCTTCACTACCACTTTCAAGCCATTTTCCATTCTTCTTCCTGCAAAGCCCTAGCTCCTCTAGAGCTCATGCTTCCAAACTAGACCATCTCAACCTGTCTCTAGTCCTGAGTTCTAACAATCCATAAGGGATTATCCCTTAATCCTGGAAGTTTCCAGCACCTGGAAACTGTCTTTCTCTCCACTCTGGCTCTGTAATCACAACTTCAAATACATATATGGATGACTCATCTACCATTTGGCATTCTTATTCTTTGACTTTTTCACCTCCATTTATCTTTCCCCCAGGGCCCCACACCCAGCCACCTTTGTCCATAGTCATTCTGACCTTATCACCACGGAAAAGGCATCATCTCAGAAACTTTCCTGCTCACATATTCAGACAACCCATTCCAACCCACCAACCCTGCTTCTCCATGGAGCCTCTCAGTCCAGAAGTGACTATCTCTTTATCCGTTACCCCCTCAAAAGCCTACCCTCCTATTTCTCCAAATTGTATTTTGTGATCCACCTTTCACTCACTGCCTGGCAACCTCCCCTGACTCTCCGACCCTCTCTCCCTGCCATTTGCTCACCTGGTTAATTCCCAACTCAGGCTGAATTCACCCCTCCACCCACTCCAGACCTCTGAGTAGCAGCACCTGCTGCAGCAGAATGCTCAAAGTAACAATGGGTCTCAGATTAAATTCATGGTGACTGCAGTCTTACATGGGTTTTACCTGGACAGCCTACACAACTGCCAACATATGCCCCGCCACTCTTGAATAAGAGCCTTGTGGAATTTCTTTTCTGTCCTCAAACTGCCCACACACCTTCCTCTGGCTTTACATTCAGATGAATATCTTATCTGATATTTTACTGAACAAACAGAAGTCAGAAACTCTCTCATCCTCCTATTAACAAATCTATCAGTTTATCTTCATCTGTCCCCAAACCTCTGCTTTCCCTCCTACTAAAACAGATGAAGCATCCTTGCTCCCATCTAAAGCCAACACCTCCCTCTCACCTTCTCAAAGTTGTCACTCGTGAAGTTAGGCCTTCTCCTTAACTCTGCGGACAACCTCATGGCCATATGCTTACCCCAAGTATCTCTCAAAAGAGTGTCCCTTATCTCCCACACCTTATCCATGGGCAAGGCCAGGACTCATGGAGTGAGAGAGACACCAGGGCACCTGTGTGTGTGACCTTTAATCTCTAGCCCTCAGTGACTTTCTTGCTTCATTCTAGTCCTGGTCCTGTCTCTAGCTTCTTCAAAGCTGCACCCCAGTCTCTTTTCCTATCTTTTCGCCAGACTGTGACAAACTCCTATCTCCTTTATAACATTTACCACAATTAGAATCAAATAATTGTGTAATTATTTGTTTGGTGTCCATCACCCCTACTGGAATAAAAGCTCTTGGAGGCCAGGACCAGATTGACCACATTGACTATTATAATCTTTCATAACAACTCTCTGTTCCTCAGTTTCCCTGTCTGTAGAATGGGAATAATGAAGACACAATAAATATTGGGTTTAATGATGAACAGTATCCCCAGCATCTAGTAAGTTCCCAGCACATAAGACGTACTTCATCAATCGCTATGGAAAGAATCCATAAATGAAGGAATAATTCCAGGACTGAGGTATGGATGAAGATTCGACGGGTTGAATACTTTTCTGAATTTAGTAAACTATGAGAATGGTGGCAATAAAAAGTCCTGAGGATACAAGCCTTCCTCTTTTTCTGGTGGTTGATGAAATGAGCTATCTTCCTCTTCCATATTTGTGGCCACTTTCATTCTGCTGCCCCAGGTGCCTATTATCAACCCAGGGCCAACCTGCCCCTTCCTCCCCAGTTCCAGGGGAGCCCAATGAGAGAAATCTTTGGCAAAACAAAATCATTAGCACAGCTTCCCCCTGATGCCCTGGCTAAGGCTTATCAAACTCCTCAGGGAAATAGAAAGGCTGGGAGACTGTTCTCCTCATTGCTACAACAGAGTGGTTGCTAAGGAAACAGCCCCATCCCTAGTCCCCTTCTGGGCCCCTCAGGGCCTTCCCACTCCTCCCAGGGCCTACACCACTCTCCTGAGCCGGGCCCTGCACCTTTCTCCCTTCTGTCCAAGAGAGACTGAGTCCAGGCCAGAAAGCCAAGGAGGCCCTGCAGAAAGCTTCGAGGCTCCAGTCCCTGGTGACTCATTGGTCTCGCAGGCCTCAGCTCTCAAAGCCGATACCCCACCCCCATTGCTTCTTCCTCCAATACTGCAAGCACCGAAGCACCAAATGCCCAGATGCTGGCTTCAGCTCAGCCCCACAGGATTGTGGCAAGCAACCTGGGCATCTGACAAAAAGACGTAATAGCCATGCCCTGTTCACGGTCTCAAGAAGTAGGGGGTGTGGGGGCAACTCTTGGTCTCTGGCGGTGGTGTCTCTCAGCCTGGCAACCTGGACTACAGGGCTCGGGGGAGTCATGTCAGCACTACCTGCAGATCCCAGCAGCCGATCCCAACGGCTGCATCTGCAAGAACCATTTTCTTGTGTTGCTTCCCCTCACCCACTGTTTCTCTTCCAACCTCCCTCCCTCCTTCCAGATGGACGGGTTTCTGACTTTCTTCATGTTTCCCTCAGGCCAGCTATCTACTATTTGGTTTTACCTTGAAGGTGCTATGGCCTTCCCTACTCCCCTGTTCTAAGCCGTGACCCAGATCTGAGTGGCTGCTGAGCTGGGAGTGGGAGAAGCAGCCCCTGTTTGCCAGCTTCCTAAAACCCTCCTGTGTCTGTCTCCCTCTACCCATCAGCCCTTGCTTCAAGGTGACCTTGCTTCACAGAGTCAGTCCTAGCAGACATCTCTTTTCCTCAGTTCCCCAGGAAAACCTGTGGCTTTGCTATCAGATGGAAGCTCTCTTAACCGTACATGTTGCTAATAGAAAGCTCTTTAAATATTTGTTTTAGGGACGTCTGGGAGGCTCAGTGGTTGAGCATCTGCCTTTGGCTCAGGGCATGATCCTGGAGTCCCGGGATCAAGTCCCAATCAGGATTGAGTCCTGCATCGGGCTCCCTGCAGGGAGCCTGCTTCTCCCTCTGCCTGTGTCTCTACCTCTCTCTCTGTCTCTCATGAATAAATAAACAAAATCTTTAAAAATAAATAAATAAATAAATAAATATTTGTTTTAGAATAGAAGTAACAGAAAAACATAGACTCCTTCCAAACCAGCCTTTCCTCTATATTGTTCTGAAGGGACACTCCTGCATCCAAAAGAATAGGATCTTTGGGGGACAATTCCTGTGATTTCCAGTCATAGAAATATATATCAGAATAAATCAATGATCAGAAATTCATTGTTAGATTTAAGTGGACACTGAAATCTCACATTAACAGTGGTAGCTCCTTATCTCTCTGCCTTTTCAAAGGGGAACCTGTGGTGTGTTGGGCTTTTAGGCAGAAAAAAAAATATATGTTAGTGTTCCAAACACCCTGACTGAGTTGAAAACATCCTTGTGGAATGTTTCATTCTGTGTTTGACTGAATGAAAAACGAGGTAAGGGGCAACAGTATGTGCAGGGACCTGCCTACTTAGCTGTGTGACCTCAGGTGAGTTACCGTTCCTCTCTGAGCCTGTGTCCTCATCTTTATAATGGGGATAAAGCTGCCATCCTTACACCAGTATTGTTAAGAGTCATATTGATATAATTTATGTGAACCCTCTTATATGGTGTGTGACACAGAGAGGCAATCAGTGAATGAAAGTCACCACAGGGAAAGGTGGCCTGTATGCAGCGTCAACCAGGGTGTGTGGAGGGAGTTTGGGGGAGGGGCTGTTTGCTACCCAGGGCCCCAGACGCCTTAAGCATTCTTGTCCATTAGGCTCATCCTGCTCAGGCCCCCTGTCTTTGATGTCTGAAGAGGTTCACTTCCTAGGGACTTCATGAGGACAAGTACAGGTCTGATGAGGATGTCTGAATCTAGGAGATGGGATGGAAACTATGTGTTTATCATAGTAACCAAAAATTGAGTTAACTAAAAATTGTGGTTAACTAACAATCAGTAGTGGGGCAGCCCACCAGGGTTTTTGCCCCCTCTTCTTCAGCAAAAGAAGCTGTCAAGTCATAATTGAGCAAATCTTCAGGCCACTCTTGCTATGCAGATGTAAGCCAGGGACACCCCTGTCATGGGAAAAACACCCTTTTCATGACTAGCAAAGCTGCTCCTCTTGTGACATGTAACAGTCTGAAGAAAATTTACATAGTTATTATAAGAATCCCAGGAGTTGGAGAGAAAGGATTAATCATGCTTCACAACCAACCACGGCCACCATCAGCACCTGCCATCACCACCACCAAAACTCACACTTCTCCCACCATCATCACACTACCAACCATGATCACCACCACTTCCACCATTTCCACCATCAGAGTCACCATCACTGCCACCACGCCACCAACCCTCACCACAGTCTCCCTCTTTGCCACCGTCACCACTCCACTTCTACCACTATCATATCACCTCCTACCATTACCACCAGCATGCCTCCCACCACTCCACCTCCACCCCCATCCCCACCTCCATTACACTGCTCATCACCATCATCATCCCTGGTACCACCTTCATACACACTCGCCATCAGTATTACCACCATCATCAATAACACCCTGCTACCACCACCACCACCATTACTCTCAACATCAATGTCCTCACGAACAACAGCATCACCATCCCCAGCTCCATGGCACAACCCAGCCCCACCTTCACCAGCACTCATGAAATTATTGAAATTTAGATCTTTAAGTTTAGAAAAAGAGCTCATGGCCTAGGCCCATTGGCCCAAAACCCAAAAATATAGTTGAGAGAGAAAATTCGTGAACTGACTTTGATCCTCAAAAGGGAGACAGAAAAGGAAATGGTGGTTTTGTGTTTTTGAGGCCATAGCTCTTAGGAGTTACTTTTACCCCGGTAATGAGCAATATATGTGTATAGAAACACACAGCTAGTCTTTGGGACCTCAGACTTGAAGAGCCCTTTTAACAGAGAAAAAAAGGATATTTTTCCTTCTTAAATGATGGCCAGATCTACCAGTCTTAACCCAACCACCTTATGAGGCAAAGAGACTCCAAAAACAGCTCCACATCCACCCTCATAGGACAATCTGTCATCAAAGGAAGTGGCAGGATGAGATCAGCAGGGAGGCAAATGGTCCCAGTGAAGGTAAGCTTTGAAGGTGGTTAGACACAAAGCCCAGGCTTTCTGATATTCCCAGTGAGTGGAGGAGGCCCAAGGGTTTGTCTTTAGGGCCCAATGAGACATAGTCATCTTACCTCAAGTGATAAAAAGAAAGGCAGAAAGAGAAATGGGGGAAAGAAAAATGTAAATCAGAGGCAATTGATTTACTATGTTGATTGTGGTATGAGTTGCCAACCTCTACTACAAATCGAAGGAAACCTCATGGAGAGTGGATAAGAACGTGTTTGTCCTGATCCAGTCTTTCCTCTTCTTTCATCATCACCTGGTTCTGTAATCCTCACTGCCACCATCCCCCGTTGTGTGTCATCCCTTCCACATTCCCAGATTTTAGGCAGTCAGAGGACAGAAGCTTTCTTAAATAAAAATGCCCTGGATGTTTTGGTTTTTACACTGAGATTCCCACTCTCTCCGACTTCAGTTGCTGATGGTTCCAAGCTAAAGGTTCAGAGCATTAGCAGCTGTATTCAAAACCTTAAATCTGCCTTTGTTACTGGGACATGAGGAAGTGTGCCCTCCTTTTTCCCTGTGGGCTGTGGAACGCCTGCTCCTGGTTTACTAGGAACGCATTGCGCTGCTTGAGCGGCCGGGCTCTCTGCCTCTCTCCCCTGTGTCCTCTCTGCCTTGCAAGGAGAGGAAGAGATTTTAAAGCCCGCCCCGTTTATTGAGTGGCAAGTGATGTAAACAGCCTGCAAAGACCTGTCCTGAGTCATCACCAGCCCTGGTAGCAGCCGAGTGGTGCATTGTCAACACCCCAGCACCACCACCACAGTAGCTACAGTCCTCTGAAGTTTTTAATTTCATGGTTTGTTATTTAACTATTTCATGCCCACATCTGTGCCAGCTCCCTAGGCAGTGCTCCAGCCACACACTGCCCAGCTCAGATGGGACCAAGGAATGCAGCCTGGAACCCTGAATCCAATCCCAAACACCACCAGGGTGGCTTCCATTGGGAGCACATCTAGTGACACTAAAAGTCCCAGACAGACCTGTGTCTCTAAGACCACCAGCTGCCCGGGGCAGGCCTATTAGGCTCAAGCTTGAAGAGTGTTTAGTTTCTAAAATTCTCAGTCCTTAATATCAAAATCACTAACCTTAGGGCCCTATTTAAAACATCTGATGTAGAGAACCCTGGGTGGCTCAGCAGTTTAGCATCTGCCTTTGACTCAGGGCGTGATCCTGGAGTTGTGGGATCGAGTTCCACATTGGGCTCCTCGCGTGGAGCCTGCTTCTCCCTCTACCTGTGTCTCTGCCTCTTTCTCTCTGTCATGAATAAATAAATAAAATATTTGAAAAAAATTAAATAACTTAAAAAAATAAAACATATGATGTAAATGCACTGAAATGGAATCAAATTATGAACATTATAGTTTTGGATTGATGATTGTTTTTTTTTTTATTTTTAATATTATCAGCCTTAGCAAAAATCTCTGTTGTGTTTATGCAAATTTTATGTGCAATATGCAGATGTGTGCTATGACTTCAAAATTTTTATTTTGCAACAAAAAGCCCAGAGGATCTTCTGAAGAAAAACACAAATAAGCACAAGAGAAGTAATGCAATAATGATCCCTAAACAGCCCATGTAGTAAAATTGAAGGGAAAAAGTTCTAATGGGTTCCATTCTAATTCCAGCTAAGTCCTCCTCAGAAAACTGAGATAAAGTGTGTGTGTGTGTCTAAATGTGTGTGTGGGGTGTAAGTGCATGTGTGAGTGTAAGCCACAGGAGTGTAAGCATGTGTGTGAGTGGGAATGTGAATGCATAAGCCTGTATAAATGTAAGTGTAACTGAGTATAAATGTCAGTGTGTAAGTGAGACTATGTGTATGGGTACTGAGTGACTGTAAATAGAAGTGCACTTGTGTATAAGTGCAGTTTATGTGATATGAGTGTGCAAGTACACATCATGTGAGCGTGAGCATAAGTGTGTGTACCTATAAGTTATAAGTATGAACATGAGTGTGTGTGTTAGGTGTGTGGATGTGTAAATGTAAGTTGTGTGGGCATATGAGGAAAAGTGTGTGAGTGTCCACGTGACAGGAGTATAAATTGTATTATGAATGTGTGTGCAAGTGCAAGTTGTGTGAGTGTGTGCATTTACTATGAAAGAAGATCCAAAGATGCAATCTTATAGGATCTTGACTCTGAAAATCAATCACTTCTGAGCACGCATCCCAGCTTGTGTAACCCTGGAGAAGCCATCTTGGGAACTCGTAATGATGAGGATGACCATACATCCCAATTTGCTCAAGTCAGAGCTCATTTATGCCTGTTATCCTGGCATAATTATCATTATTCTGTAACCATATTGATGATGTGGGTGAAGTATAGCTTATATCGGTAAAATAAACACCTTTCGAGAGAGCAGGCCAATGACTTTTTACAAATACTTACACCCATGTAATCATTCCCCAGATCAAGATACAAATATTTCCATCACTCAATCTCAAAAATATCTTGGTTTGGAAGATGAGTCGCCCTAGTAAAGTCTTCCAGGATTTCTCCTCAGCTCACCTGAGTGAGGGTGGATTTTACTGCCCATTAACATTATACTATCTTCCGGCCTCTGTGTCATCTTTTACTCAGGCTGGAATCAGTAAATATATTGCAGCTGTTTAGGAACCAGGAAGGGTTAAATTACGTCGGCTCAACTTGATGGGCTCTGAGGATGTGTGGATTCTGGAAGGTGGAAACTATTAGAACAAACACCTTCATGGAAATTACCATTAATCCAAAGTGTCTGAACTTCCCTTTACCCTGTCTCCATCACTCTGGCCTTCCCCTGCCAAACTTTCCTTTCATTAAAGGAGTGACTCATCCCCATCGGGAATCATATAGGATCTTGGGGAAAAGTATGGGATTTGGAGTCAGCCACGCTTGGCCTTGCAACTTAACTGTACCATTAGCTAGCTCTGTGTCTTTGGGCAAGTCAGTTAACTACTTAAGGCCTCAGTTTCCTGATCTAAAAAGGATAACACGATCTACTCTGCAGAGTTGAGGTGAGGCTTAGATTTAATGAATAACAAGGTGCATGACAGATGGGCACCCAATACATGACAACTAATATTTAAGTCAGATTTCAGAATCAGAGCAAGAGCAAGGTATGGGCCAACAAAAATGGCTACGGCAATGTTTCCAATCCCATTCATTCTTCCACAACTTTGCCACTCCCTTGAATGCCTCAATGAGTAACATGTGGCAGAGGCAATGCTACATGACTTCCAAGGAAAGGCGAAAAAAGACAACACAGCTTCTGCCTAGCATTCTCTCTCAGGATGATCACCTCTGGGAACCAGCCACCATGCTGTGAGGAAACCCAAACTGGCTCACATAGACAGACTCAGTGGAGAGGCCCACGGGGAAAGGAACTGAGACCCCCTCAGCCAAAAGCCACTATCAACCACCAGACTTGTGAGTGAATGAGCTTTTAGATGATCCTAACCTTCAGCCATTGTCTTCCAACTGAGGCCCCAGAAACTGGGAAACAAATTTAAGCCATCCTTGCTGTGTCCTATTCAAATTCTCACCCCATGAGTCTGTGAGCTTAAGAAATGGATATTTAAGCTTCTAAGTTTGAGGGTAATTTGTTATACAGCCATAGCAACTGGAGCTAAATGTAATCAGGGTGTTGTGGGATGGGGCTGACATTTCTCGCAGACATCTGCATCAGGCCAAGTCAGCGTGAACACAGCTCTCTGCTATACACACTCATCCTGTTGCTTGTGATTAGAACCTGGTGTACATGTTCTTGCTCACAAAATGAATTGATTCCATTACTCAAACTCAGAATGATTTCCTATATGCAAACTCCTAGAGCCCTGTCTGTTCTTTAATACTAACGATTTACTAGCCTGTGGGAAATGGAACCATAAAATAATGTAACTATATTATAACCAAAGATGCCTTAAGTTATATATGCAAATTGGCTGTTATCCTCTTCAAACAGCAGTTGTGAAAGCTCTAATCCTATTTTCTGTCTCACAAAGATGGAAACTACCCAGTGCCACGGATGCATCTGGGGAAGGAGGGAGTTATGGCAGACTAGCCAGGCCTCCAGTGACAGCCAAGGGCCATCAGGAAAATCAGGCCAGAAAGTGGGGCAGCAGCAAGATCAGCTTTCCACACTGGCCCAAGGCAAGGACAATGGGTCCAATGGCCTAGAGCCTGTCACATTGTCATGGCAAGGAAGTTAGTATAAGAGTGGTGAGACTGTGGACTTTGGATCAAACATACTTGGGTTTAGATCTGGTTTTTCCACAGACAGGCAGTGTGACCTGGGTTAAATACCTTAACCCCTCAATTTTGTCAACTGTAAAAATAGTACTTACATGTGGCAGAGGCAGCTTGCTATCTACCAAAGATATGCATTCCTCTGGCATAGTCCAGTTATGGCTGGGAAGCAGCTGCCCAGCATCTAAGTTGGACCATGTGACTAGATGGACCAATATGGCCAGTGTATTTCATGTGTCTTGCCTACATGGTCACCCCTTTCATGGTGACCTTGGAGGCCAAAAGTTGAAGATGATGACCTCACAGGATAGACTGAGGCTGGATCTCTGCCACTGCTTGGAAGAGAGCCACTTAAGTGGAAACATGCACATCAGACTTTGTGTGAGTGAAAAATAAACTTTTACCAGGTGAAGACACTGAAAATTGGGGCTGTTTGTTACAGAAGCTAGCCCGCCTTGACTCATACATTGTTTTAGAGAATGGAGACAAGCATAACTGTAGATAATTATAAAGTTTTTTTTTTATCATCTGTCTTCCCCATTTGACTGATGCTCCTTGAGGGCAAGGACTGGTCCCTGTTGAGCCATAGTGCCCTTCTCTGTGTCTGGTACATACCAAGCACGGGAGCAAATCTGAATTGGTTATCTGCAGCCTGATTAAGAGAAGAAGATTAAAATTAAAATCTGGGCGTTCTAGCAATAGAAGAAAGAAAAGGTTGATGTTAAAAAAAAAAAAAGACCATTACATCAATATTTCAGTACAGAATGTACTTACTTAAACACTAATCAAAAGGACCAAACACAACAACAAAAAATAAACCCAAAAACCCCACCTAGCAGTAAAGTCATAATTTGCCAGTTTGAAACTTTGATGCCAAAGGAGTCCAAAGAAATGAGTTTTCCCATTAAAAGTTTTGGAAACCAAAGCTTACTCTTAGATTTTTCTCTCAAGTTCCACAAAGCTTTTACAAGTTAATTAAATGGTTGGCTTCACCACTCATTTGTGTTTCCAGCAGAAGAAGCAGAGTGAGCTAGGAGAGCAAATAATGGTGTAAATACAAACTTGGTAGCAAGAATTGTCCCTGAAAACAGCAGGGACAGAAGCAGAAGTTATCAGTAACTTCAGAGTTTTCTCTTTGAATTATCAGGGTGAACAAACAGAACTTGCATTTCTATGGAGCACTTTCCTTTTTATTGCTCCCACTGTGTTCTCACAACAATCCTCAGAGTTCGGGCACGTTTTATTGTCATCATTTCACAGATGGAAAATCCATGAAATAAAGTGAGCCGTGATTTGGCCAACATATCAGGGCTCGTGTATGAACCAGAAGCCAGGACCCTGACTCTCAGCACAGGACTTACTCTCCACCGGACCCCCCAGGCTGATATGGGTTCGGCATGGACAACAGCCCACTAGGAACCAAGCCAAACAAACTGTCTTTGAGCTCAGTCCAGGTAAACGTTTCATGCTTGCATGTGTTTCAGGGTAAAAAAGAAACTAAGACACTGTCCTACAACAACCACCCAGCGAGGCAGAAAAGAATTTAAATAGGTGAACAGTTAAAAAATAAAATGTTAAAGTAGCAATTCCTCTTAAGAACAGAAAAGACAAGGTAGGACATAAGGTGCTAAATGACAAATAAGCAGTATATCCAAGAAGTGTCACAACCATCCAGGAGAGGGAAGGAGTACACAGGGCTAGAGCACCAGGTAGGCTGGATGGAGGAATTGGGATTTCAGAAAAGAGTAAAATTATGTAAGAAAAACTGTAAGAGTAAAATTATGTAAGAAAAACTGGCTTATCTCCTCAGCACCCCTCCCTTATTCTTTTGAAAACATATCCTCCTTTCTTCAGGAGGATTGTTCCTACCCCTGTTCCAGTTATTTGAGATTGATTCTGGATGAGGCTGCCAGTGATAGCATGTTACACCTTGGCTTTAGTGGGCATGAGACTTGTTCCAGGGAATTAGAATTCTTAGGGGAAAAATAAAGAACTGAAACTAAGAGAAGAAAGCAGTCCTGCTTGCATGAGACAGCTGGTGGCCATGGGGCCTGCCTTGTGTAGAAGATTGGGCTGCGAAAAGGCAGCTGAGATGAGAGATGGGGCAAGAGAGTACTCGTGGCTTTGGGAATGTGGCTCCAGTAGACTCCTGCCTACTCTGCAGGTTATGGTTGCATCAGGCTAATCACTCTGTTCTCCAACGGTGGTCAAGTGGAGCTCAGGCCACTTGTAAGCATAGTCTTGCCTAAGGCAATAGGTGGAGAGAGGAGAGGAAGCCACCCTCTCTTAGGCAGAAACTACTAAAGGAGTCTACAGGGAAAGTGGGAAGATACAAGGTCTTTGGGGACAGTGAAGAAGCCAGGGTCTCTAGGGATGAGAATTGACATAAAGAAAGAGTGAGATACCAAACTCTGAGCACATTGAATTTGAAACTAGAGCAGAAGGTGTCCATGGAGACACTGAACAGGCAACAGGATGTGGAAGTGGGTCTCTGGGGAGAAATTAAAGCTGATGCAACTCTAGTGAAAAGAGTGCTACACTCGGAGTCCAAAAGACTCCAAAGATAAAGGGCTTTTATACTGATTAAACCAGTTTGTGAATTTAAGAAAACATTATTAATTTGGGAGCTATCTGCATGGAGAATGGTATTAATTTGGGAGCTATAACAACAGGAGTCATAGATGTAGAAAATTCTCAAGGGAAAGAAGAGAAGAGAGTCTCGGATAAATGCTCACAAGTAGTCAATACGATAAAAGCGTCAAAGAATTAAGAGAAGGCAAGGTGGCAAAAGCCAGGCAAGCAAGGAGTTTAAAAAGGGAGAGTTTGAGCAGTGGTGAAAAAGAACCAGTGAAGCCAGTAAGAAAGTTGATGAGAGAGAAGCCTGTTTAAATTGGAGGAGCAGAAGGTTTTTGGTGCCTGAACTTGGATATGGCGGGATGGCAGCCAACTGCTGGAGAGAAGTCACCGGTGAGGTGATGTGTGCTATCAGCCGCCACCCCATTCTCCATTTGCCAGTGGGCTCCTGCCGACTTCTTGGTGTGGAATCCCCATCTCTGTGCCTGAGGATTCCTTCCCTCAGAACCCCAGAAGGCTCCCCTGCCCGTAAGGCAAGCCACAAGTCCTAGGGAATTAATACGAGTTAGTGTATGAAGACCCCACCTCTCTCGCCCTGCCCCTGGGGTGGGGGCAATGCTCAGGCATGGCTTTTGCACCACTTCTCAGAGTTTCCACCAGGATTAATCATGAAATGGGCAAAAGACATGAACAGAAATCTCACAGAGGAAGACATAGACATGGCCAACATGCATATGAGAAAATGCTCTGCATCACTTGCCATCAGGGAAATACAAATGAAAACTACAATGAGATACCACCTCACACCAGTGAGAATGGGGAAAATTAACAAGGCAGGAAACAACAAATGTTGGAGAGGATGCGGAGAAAAGGGAACCCTCATACACTGTTGGTGGGAATGTGAACTGGTGCAGCCACTCTGGAAAACTGTGTGGAGGTTCCTCAAACAGTTAAAAATATACCTGCCCTACGACCCAGCAATTGCACTGTTGGGGATTTACCCCAAAGATACAGATGCAATGAAACGCCGGGACACCTGCACCCCGATGTTTCTAGCAGCAATGGCCACGATAGCCAAACTGTGGAAGGAGCCTCGGTGTCCAACGAAAGATGAATGGATAAAGAAGATGTGGTTTATGTATACAATGGAATATTACTCAGCTATTAGAAATGACAAATACCCACCATTTGCTTCAACGTGGATGGAACTGGAGGGTATTATGCTGAGTGAAGTAAGTCAGTCGGAGAAGGACAAACATTATATGTTCTCATTCATTTGGGGAATATAAATAATAGTGAAAGGGAATATAAGGGAAGGGAGAAGAAATGTGTGGGAAATATCAGAAAGGGAGACAGAACGTAAAGACTGCTAACTCTGGGAAACGAACTAGGGGTGGTAGAAGGGGAGGAGGGCGGGGGGTGGGAGTGAATGGGTGACGGGCACTGGGTGTTATTCTGTATGTTAGTAAATTGAACACCAATAAAAAAAAATAAAATAAAAAAATAAAAAAAAAAAAAGCTGCAGGTGCCCCCTGCGGTAGCTGGCCTAAGAGGACGCTGTTTGTTAGCGGTGTTCCTTTGCCCGTCTTACTTCTCTGGTCCCCTAGCGGCATGGTCCCTGCATTTCCCAAGTAAATGGCTTGGACTCCAATCCTCGTCTCAGCGTCTGCTCCTGCTCCGAGGGAAACCAAGCTAAGACCAGAGATCGTGTAACTTACAGACCCAACTAGGGTGGGTCTGTAGAGTGAAGAGTGAAAAGGGGCCGCTGTTAACAGTGATGCTGGGGCAAATGGGGCACAGCAGGACTTGGCGTACCTGGAGGTACGGCCTCCCTGGTTCTGTGGCTCTTCTTTGAGAGGATGGAATTCAGGTACCCATGCTTCAGAATAACAGGGAGTGACGACGTGCAGAGAGTAAAGATGCCTTTTCTTTAGTGAGCACTTGTGCCCTGTGCCCCATTACCTGGAGGGCTCTGCAAAAGAAGACGTCAGCTCAAGAGTAGGAAAACATCTCAGGAAGAGAATGGACCAGAAGAAGTAGGTCAGCGTCCAGCCCCCAGGAAAGCAAAGCTTGTGCATTTCTGTGATCCTGGGCTGCGAGGCTGCGAGCGATCCTGTCAACCGTAGTACCTAAGATGCTCATCTCACGGCATCGCTGGGCACCCCCTTCCTGCTTCCTCTCGCCTTCCATTAGTCATGTCGGTGCGCTACTCTCCGCAGCTGCACAAATGGACAAATCTCCTCTGACAGCTCCTCCGAGCCCTCTCTGCTGGTGCCAGCAGCCCTGGGGATATCATCTGGAAACCTGGATCCTTTAGTACCCAAGTCCTTCCACTTCACATGCTTCCACATCTACCCTTTTATCCTCTCCTCAAAAAATAGATTTTTTTTTTCTGCCAGAAAATCTTTCAAGAAAGCCACTCCATTTTCTCACATGGTTGGAGAGCCACTGGATGTGATAGTGTAGAAAAAGGACAAGGCACCAACATTTTTTTTCCCTGCCCTGTGCCCAAATTAATCCCATGCCTGGATTCAAGATGGGAGTTGCTTGTGTGATGTTGGTGGTGCAGATGATGTGCCCCTGGGGGGGGTGGACCTCAGCCCTCCTGTGCCAGGTGTGGTGCTGGCTGCTTCCTGTGGCTCTCAGGACACCCCTTCCTGGGAGATGCATCTCATCCCTCTGACTGCCTGTTCTTGGCAATCTGGCTTCCAGCTGCCCGACTTGAATGTAGAGTTGATATATAAATAGATCAACATGTGCCATGTTAAGCCCCTTCTATATATTAGCTCACTACATCCTCACGATTCCATGAAGCAAATCCCGATATTCATTCTGTGTTACAAGTGAGAGCAGAGATACAGACAGACTAAGTAGCTTGCCCAAGCTCTCAGATGGTAAAGTTTGCAGTTTGAGCATGGGAAAACGGAAAAGCCGGTGGGGTACTCCATTAGATGTACAGGTAAGGGGGTCTGGCCGGCTGGGTTGGCTGAGATGGGAGCTGCTCTGATGCATTTCAGCACCACAAAGTTCTCATTAGCTTAACAGATTAAAATCCTGCTCTGCAGCTACACTCATGTCCTAGACCTCAGACCCATGGGGGAACTCCCATGCACAGCCCAGGGAGAGCTTATCAGGACCCCAGATTGTGCTCTTTACCTCCAAAACACAGCTCCTTCCCCTAACTCTTCACTTTGCAGTGGGTTTTTTTCTCCTGAGAAAAGCTGCCCTTCACTGTGCCTTTGCACCATGGACCAAATTCATTGGGAATTTGGGAAGACCCTCAAGACCTCCTCCTCAGGGAAGACCCTGAAGACCCTTAGCACCTGCCCACTGCCCCTGGATATTACACACCTGGGTCCTTCTCTGCCCATGTCTTGCACAGAACTTCGCTTGTCGTCCATTATGGCAGACAATAGGCAAGTGGCTAGGGGTAGCTCTCAGCTAGACCAGCAATAAATGAACAGGCCCTCTCAACATTTATATTCAAAGGGCTATTTGCTGAGCCACGTTCCATGGTGATCCCCAAACGCACTCATAATTTCCTGCCTTGATGGCTTTGCCCATGCTGTTCTCTCTACCATGGATGAGTCATCCTGACTGCCCATCTGCTAAGGCACAGTGCTCTGTAGCCACTGCTTGATACCTTCACTGAGCCCATCACTGGATGTCCTCTGAACCTCTCCTGAAACCCTGTAGGTTTTCTGTCTGTATCCCTCTTAGGTGATATATGTGCTGCATTCTTCTCTGAGATATGCATATTTATGTTCACGTTTTCTTTTCCAGTCTGTGGGTTCATCAAAGGCTGACCCACAGTAATTCAACTGTGCTTCTTCAAATTTGCTTAGCAGAGAGCCTGGCATGTGGGGTGTTTTTGAATGAAAGAAAAGGGCATACTCATGCAGACAGGGGAAAAAAGCAATGTCTGGTTAAGAAACCTTTAGAAATCGCAAATAACATATTTGTCAAATAGATGATATACTGGATGCATCAAATAAAATAATATTTATATTCCAATTCCTGTCCTTTGGACATGGGGTGCAGGGTAACTCTGAGAATCCAAATAACCAATTTGCCATTTAAAAGAGTTGATTGTGGGATCCCTGGGTGGCACAGCGGTTTAGCACCTGCCTTTGGCCCAGGGCGCGATCCTGGAGACCTGGGATCGAATCCCACGTCGGGCTCCCGGTGCATGGAGCCTGCTTCTCCCTCTGCCTATGTCTCTGCCTCTGTGTGTGTGTGTGACTATCATAAATAAATAAAAATTTTTAAAAAATTTAAAAAGAGTAGATTGCATAATCTAATTATATTAGTCATGGGAGGGGGCTTGAGAGAGGTTGTCTCAAAGCAAGGCTTCCTTAGCCTCCCTCCTCACTTCCATCTTCCAGTGGAATGTTGACAAACCAGCTCCAAAGTTTCATACTTTCTCAGTAATTTTTATTTTAAAAAGAGTCTGATATAGAATTGATGACATAGGGCAGCCCGGGTGGCTCAGCGGTTTAGCGCCGCCTTCAGCCCAGGGTGTGATCCTGGAGACCCAGAATTGAGTCCCACATCCGGCTCCCTTCATGGAGCCTGCTTCTCCCTCTGCCTGTGTCTGTGCTTCTCTCTCTCTCTCTCTCTCTCTCTCTCTCTCTCTGTCTGTCTCTCATGAATAAATAAATAAAATCTTAAAAGAATTTTTAAAAAATTGATGACATAAAATTTACAGCAAGGTCTTCTTCATTCCTTACTCTTGAGAAGCCATGTACTTTCTGAGTAGATTTGGGGGTAGTGTCTAGTAATGATAATAAAGATAATACCCATAGTGTAGTAATAGCTACCAAGCTCTTCTAGAATTCCTCACTCAGGGCATTTTGATCACAGGCAACAAGAACTAATTCTGGCTAATTTAAGCAGAAGAGAAGCATTAAGAAGCATAAATGTAACATATGCTGTCAATATATGAGACATGTAATATATGCTGTCAATATTCCACTCAGATTCACTGTATCTTTGGCACATTCAATCACCAGCCACTGTGAATGTTGGCTACAAACAGTGGAAGCCGACCCCTTCTCCAGACAATTGGCCTCTGCCAACAGGAATCTCCTCATCTGGGGGATTACCCTCCACCTCCCAGCAACCCAGGGCAAATGACTGACTGATATGGGGGTGAAAAAAAGCCAAGCCCTTATCTCAAGGCAGGATTTGCTCTGGAGTGCCATTCACACCCATAGCCACTAGGCTGAGGCTAGACCCCTGCTGAGACAGCATCTTAGCTCTTTCCCTGTCTGATCCTACTTCTCTCACTTCCAGATTTCTCTTGAAGGCATCAGTAATCCATATACCAAGAGGCCCCATCTGAGGTTCTGTTTCTAGGGATCCCCAACCTAAGACCACAAGGCATTGGGAAGCCCACAGAACTGAAAAAGGATGAGACCCACAGCAGCCCTGGGAGACTCTGGAGAAGGAACTGAAGTCTGATCTCTTCAGTCTGCCTCTCTCAGGATGAATCAGCTCCAAACATTTTCAAGGTTTTTTTTTTTTTTTTTTTTTTCTGCCTGTTGAAGATTCAGATTAAAAAAAAAAAAATCCACATCCTGGATCACATGCCTACCTTAGTGCAAGGGTAGAACAGGGCATCTCCTTTAGTTGTCTTCCCAAACTATCCAGTTTCCTGGGTACCTTGGTACCTTGGTACCTTGGGGTAATACCATCTCACTCAATCCTAAGAATCCTTAGAATCCTTACCTTAGAATCTAAGGTAAATCCTTAGATTTACCTTAGGCTATAAGGTAAATCTGTTATATAACTGAAGAAACTGAGGCATAATTCAGGAAAGACCAAGGATCACACTCAAAATTTTTTTACTTAAAAATCCTACTTTGTAGAGTTGACTCCCCAATATCCATTCCACCCCTACATGGGTAGTAAGCCCATCATGGCAATCCCATCCCCCTTGGCAATTACTGGTTTAAGACGGGCATGTGTCTATGTCCCAAAGATACATGAGGGAAAGTTTTCTGGGCTCTTCTGAGATAGATAGATGATAGATAGATAGATAGATAGATAGACAGATAGATAATTAGATATAGAGATGATAGACATAAGAGATATATCTCCTTGCTCCTGAAAACAAGACCCAAGAAGATAGCATGCCCAACTCCCTCTGGACATTGCTAAGTCTGGATCCAACAGCCAAAAACTTCTTCAGCCATCTTTCTCACCCCTGTTGTTCACAGGGCAGTGGGCAAGTATGAAAGAATCAGAGATGTGGAACCCATTTGGAGCCTGCTAACCTTCTGGTGTCTTTGTTATATGACAAAACAAAATTCCTCTATCATTTAAGATATATAGCTCAGGCAGGGGATTTCTGTTCCTTTCAGCCAAATGTAACCCAACTGACATACTCACTACTGTGGACTGGAAAGATGCCAAAAGAATGATGACATTTTCAAAGATTAGTCTCAGGACAACTCATGATTTTGAGAATTGCCATTTACTAGCTAAGCTATGTAACTTTGGACTAGTTATCTAACCTCTCATGTGTAAAATAGAGATAACACTTGTATCTACTCTGTGGCATGGTCATAAGGAATAAACAGGGTCAGGCCTTTAGAACAAACGCCTACCACCTGGCACACAGTGGGTGCCCACCAAATACTTGGCTATTGGACATGCTCTTGAAAGAAAAGTTGAAATAGAATAAAAAATGACAGGCAGTCTGGGTGGCTCAGCAGTTTAGCGCCACCTTCAGCCCAGGGCATGATCCTGAAGACCCGGGATTGAGTCCCACGTTGGGCTCCCTGCACGGAGCCTGCTTCTCCCTCTGCCTGTGTCTCTGCCTCTGTGTGTGTGTGTGTGTGTGTTTCTCACAAATAAATAAATAAAGTCTTTTTTAAAAAAAAAGTAATAGAATAAAAAATGAGTATTGGGGATCCCTGGATGGCTCAGCGATTTAGTGCCTGCCTTCAACCCAAGGCCTGGTCCTGGAGTCCCAGGATCGAGTCTCGCATCAGGCTCCCTAAATGGAGCCTGCTACTCCCTCTGCCTATGTCTCTGCCTCTCTCTCTCTCTTTGTGTCTCTCATGAATAAATAAATAAAATATTTTAAAGAATGAGTATCGATTGCTTTTATATATAGCTGGTGGATATTTGACAATTTTTTTCCTATACTCCCTCCAGATCGTTCCTGATATCCATATACGTATCCAACTCAGCCATCATATCCTCTCCTGTCACATGGCATAATGCTGTCTGTGCACCCACTTGCAAATTTGTTCATATTTGAATTATGAACTTCTAAAGGGCAAAGATTCTCCTGCTCTGTTTATTTGAATAATATGATTCCAGGAACATGGGAACACAATATAGTCTTAGCTCAGCTAAGGTTTCTAATCACAGGTCAAAAATCAAATGGGACTGCATTGGTTCTTAAACATTTTTGGATCATGAACCCATTTTGAGAATCAAATGAATGTGTGGAGCAACTCCCAGACAAATAAACAACCAAGCAAAATGTCTATATGCTGCGTATCTTCTCGTCCCCCAGGCATGACACTCCATGAATTAAAGTCTTTAAAATAAGTGGAAAAATGAAATAGTTAATAAATACAGCCATGGGTCAGCAGCTTCACAAACCACACCTTTTTGAATCTTTAGAAAAATTCCAAAGTGAAGGGCTTACTCTTGCCTTCTGAGCAGGTGTCATGTGTGAGGCAGGTATCAGGTGTAAGGTCGTAGAGCTAATTGTTCCACTGTCCTGGCATAGAAGGCCTCCTTGTTCCCTCCCAGACCTGTCATAGATGACCAACCAAATTTGTAGGCAGAAACAAGCATTTTCATATCAGTTCTGCTGTGAGGAAACTGAGGCATTTTGAGGAGAAGACCTCATTGAACATACAGGTAGTAAGATAAGGTCAACCCAGGTCATCTGAGCCCAAAGAGGCCTTCATTCATTGGTTCTTTCCTTTCATTCTCCCATACATCTGAGCGGTGTATGTGCCAGGCACTGTACCAGGATCTGTCACATGCAGAGTTAGAGAAGGAACTCATGGCAAGTAGGCCTGGATTTGGATTCTAGTTCCAAATCAACAGCAGCTAGTTGCCGTGTACCTTGAGGAAGCTAATTCATACTCTTAGCCACAGCTTCCTTATCTGTAAGTGGGGTTAGTTGTGAGGGTTGTCCTACAGGTCAAGGGGACCTGGGTCAGGAAAGCAACCTGCCCAGAGGGCCTGCACAGGGTAATGTACTGGACAGTGGTCACTTGCAGACAC